>NW_026555064.1:21102500-21702500 GCF_021234165.1 Pteronotus mesoamericanus
GAGAAGATGTTGAAGAGCTTTGTTTATTCAAGAAAAATATTAGTAAACTCTCTTAGGAAAGTGAGCATATGCTATTTAATTTTGCATACCTAGCGTTTAGTGTAGTGCTTGAAAAATTGTATTTTTTTGTAGAGCCTTTAATTAATGAACAAACTTTTTAATCAATCATTTTATGAATCAATCAGTTTAATAACATTGCAGCACGAATTCACGGTGACAATTGATAAGAAATAGATGTTTTCTCTCACAGAGCATAATGAGTAAGGAGGACTTTGATGACATAGATGTGTGTCCTATGAAACATCAGTGACAAAAGTTCTTCCGGGGAAGACACAAACCATCACGATGAAATGCCGCATTTTCATGTATTTATCTCTCGGTGATTTACCATCTAATTACTATGTCCCCCTGTCTGTCCCTTCACAAAGTTGTGATTCCTATCATCGGGTTAATCTCCCAGTGACATATCGCGTGAGGGTCTCTGTGAAATCTGTTTAGTCATCCGTCTCTTTGAGGATGTAGCGTCCGCGGCAGGAACGTGCCCGCGCTCCTTTGACGGCTCTGCCCCAGTTCCTAGAGGAGCGTCGGGCACAAAGGAGGAGCCGATGCGCCGCCGCACCCAGGGGCTCCCACTCCGAAAGCACTTCCTGAACGCCAGCCAGGTGTGAGGCTTCGGTCCACGCTCTGGGTGCGGAGACAAGAAGGAAGGTCTGTGTCTTCCCTGGTGGAGTTTATATCATGGATTATTTTGGGAGGAAAAAGGTAGCAGGTATCGTAAATATGTGTGCGATGAAGAATATAAAAATCTAAATCATTGTCGTTATATGTGGCTCGATTGAAACCAGAGTTGAACGCAAAGCCACTGGTCTGGCGGTAATTTAAAGGCACTCGGGGAGCTAAACAGAGAAACATATTTGGCTTATAAATAAAATGAACAGGTTATGTTTCACGTGTCAAGATACTTTACTACTTTCTGTATACTCCATTAATTATATAAAATATTAAAAAGCAGTGCTTTTCTGCAAAATAAAGTAAGTTAGAAAACATATACCTCACTGGACTGAAACCTTGACTGTTTCCTAATTCATTCCAATACAATCCTGTGTCAGCAAGATTACCTCTTAATTACTGCCATGAAGGAAAAATATCGGGGGTGTGGTCACATAGCAAGTCGTTCAATGCATGAACTGCTCTGTGGAATTTTGTACTTTTTTATTCCAGAAGATAACTTTTCATGTATTGTATTAACAAATGTGCTGTATCATAGAGTTTAATTACTATAATTACTTTCGTAAGAGAAACAATGGTTAGAGAAAATTTGTTGAATTATTTTAAGAAATGAAGAGACCATCTTGAGTCTCCTCATTGGTTGCTAACTTAGCAACGCGACCACGTGGGAGTTTAATGAAGAGCCCCCAGCTCCTCCTGAGCGGTCGGTGAGCGGTGACAGGTTTGGAGGAGCCAGGTGAGGGCTCTGAGTTAATGCGACATTTAAGTTTACGACATTCATGGAGAATAGATGGAACTTCTAAACTGAGTGTCCCCGAGAACACGTTACCTAGGGTATGATTTGTATTCAGCAAGGACAGGTACCACTACATTCACTGAAGAAATATAGACTGATGCACACAAAGTAATGCAGATTGTATAACCTCACCGATTCCTGCGGTTCCGTTTCTCGTAAACGTCGCTTACTGATGGCCGCCGTGTTCCTGACAGCGTGCGTTGGTGATCTTCCTTGTCTAATGAATTTCCCATAAAAATGCAAGCAATCCTCTGCTGTAAACTTAGCGGGTAGCTGAACCCTATCCACACCCACCTCATTCCAAGAAAATGATGTAACTTCTTTGCAGCATGCTTTCACTCACAAGATAAAAAACATATATCTCAGAGTCTGCGATAGCTAATATAGCAATACTTTAATCATATTCAAATGTATAACTTCCATAGCACACTAGAGTTCGACAATGTATTTTTTAAATATTTTGCCTGCTTGATAATCTTCAAATAATTTAAAACACTAATTAAAGTGCAGAATACATCATTTTGGCAATCATTCTGTACCAATGATATCTTATATCTAAGGAGGATGGAATAAATTGAAAGGATTTGCCTTAGAAAAAAATATTTATTTTATTTTCGATGGTATCTTTCATTTTTATAAATGTTTGAATGAAATACCACATTTTAATAACACATGTTAAGAGAGTCAGTAAATTATTGAAACAAATTATTAAGTCAAACCCTGTTTTATATTTATTAAAACTGATTGTTTAACTTAGGAATCCAACATTCAGTTTCTTCATTATAAACTAACTATATAATAATTATATTTGATTTAAATGTAACAAGTAATGAGAAAATACACTGCTATTTCCTCCAGCTGAACCCTAATGTCAGTATGTTGAAGCTTATTTATTATGTATTTAAAAATATTAAAAAGTTAAAATCTTGTCATTATTATTTAAGCAGTTTAAAAGTATATAAGTTCAAATGAACAGCAAAGGGTATTGTATATGTATTCATTAACTCATCAGATGAGTTCGTAAAGTACATTAATTTGCTTTGCTCTGAGTGTACTGCTAATTAGTAAGTAGTTTGATTGCTAGACACTTTGCAGGATACTTGAATTCTAGCACCCACTATATAACGATCTTATTAAAGTTTATGAGGTCCGGCAGAAGGAGGTCCTGCTTGACTGTGGTGGGTAGGGTAATAATATGGGTGTAAATTTTAGAAATTTATAGTTTTAATTTGAACAGTTCACCGGAAATGTCATCGGTGTGCTTGAGTGTGATATCATTGTGTCACAGAATTCCATGCTCATGCTTTTGTAATACAAGATTTTGTGAGGAGAAAAGAGCATTATTTGTGCTGGACCCTATACAATGTTTGGATTCTGCAACACTTATTAAAATCCTAATCAGTGATAATACTTTCTATGCTCTCATTTTAAATAGCTCTTTACTCTGTTTAATAATATCATGACTCCAAAAGGAAAAACCTTGTTATCATGTTGTTATGATACGCAGGTTGTAGGCAGGTCCGGATGAACCCCGTTACGCTGTGGGCGGGGCCCGAGGGGAGGTCTCTGTGCCCCGCCTGAGGGCGCGTCTCTGAGGCGGAGGCAGGGACCGCACTCGGGCAGGGGGAACAGAACCCGGGGCCGTCTCACTGCAGAGTGTCTCTGTCCAGACTTCTGGGTAAACTAAGATTTAATTTATGACATATTTTTAATATGGAAAAAAATGTTAGTATAAGATGAAAATTATCTAAGAAACTTTGAAAGTAAGACAACTTTAATAATCTAGGTAAGGCAATATCCATTTTGCATTAACATTATACTGGGATTTTTGAGGTTATGATAATATAATCAATTATGTAAAAATTATTAGTATGCATATGTATGAGGTGAAAAGTTTGATGGCTGCCACAGTGTGACGCTGAAAATGCGATGTCATCGATTTGCCATCTGTGTGGTATAAGCCTCCTGCTTCCGGAGGATCCTTAATGACTAAGCAACCCATTTGGAGGTAGGAGAGAGATGGTTTTGCAATTTTGTGTTTTATAACCTCTGATGATTGGGTGATATCTATATTAATTTCACACAGATAATACAAGCTTATATTTGTATTTAGATGCAAAGTCCATGGAGAAATGGCTCATTTTAGTTTCAGTACAGTTTTCATTGGGTAATACATGGCTGAAATGCTAAGCTATTTTTTATTGTCTTATTTTTATCACTGTACATTCATCTATGGGCTTATTTCTTCAAAACACCCAAACCATTCAAAACTGAATATTAAAAATTATGATAATGTCATAGATCTTCTTAACATCTTACTTGTTCTCACCTTAAAATTTGTTAGTAAACACAATCTGAAATAATGATAAAATATTAAATGGTAGTCTCCTTACCATGATATTAAGAAGTGAAAAGAACAAAAAGAGGTAAATTAATTTTGATATCATCTGCCATTTCTTAATTAACATATTTACTTTATTACCATTCGATAAACTATTCTTATGCTGAGTTATGGAAATCAACTGTACTAAAACATCATTGAATGTCTATTTTAGAAATATGTACTCAGCCTATATATTTTTATTTAAAAAGATACTATCTATGCCTGATACAATAATTGATATTACCTTTCAATTTACCAATATATCATTTGAAGACGTAAAATGCAGATTTCCCCTTGTACTGTTTTCTAATAATGTCTTTTCTTTCTAATAGCTTTTTAAAAATATATCTTTGATGTCATATTTAATGTTTTACATTTGCCTCCCAATGCAAGTACTAACATAATGTAATGAAACTTCTCAAATGTATTTTAAATAATTACTGCAGCAAGTTATTAATTTAAAAAGCTTCCTTAATTTTGCTACATAGAGCTTCTGCGCATTTTATACCTTTTATTGGCAGACGCGTAAGTCCGAAAAGAAGGGAATTATGGAAAACGAACGGCTCCTGTTTTGGTCCATTTTCCTTTCTCATGTGCTTTACAATGTTTTTGCAAATACTTCAAAATACCAGATAAAACTTAATTATTTCTGTTAAACAATTATCCTTATTCCTTCACTGTAAGAAAACACGTCCACAGGCCCTCACGCATTTCTAATTGTTCAAGGGTAAAACCGTATCGACAGT
This sequence comes from Pteronotus mesoamericanus, assembly GCF_021234165.1. NCBI lineage: Eukaryota > Metazoa > Chordata > Mammalia > Chiroptera > Mormoopidae > Pteronotus > Pteronotus mesoamericanus. Next base: position 21,107,155 of record NW_026555064.1, read on the forward strand.
CCCCAAAGGCACACCGTTTGCAGACAGCCGCCCCGCAGGGGGCGCAGGGGCGCGCCCGCCCGCCCCGCCCCGCCCCGCCGGCGCCTCCGTGGCCCCCGCAGCTCCGTGGCCCCCGTGGCTCCGTGGCCTCCCTGCCGCCGCGCGGGGCCGCCGCCGCCCGCCCCGCCCCTTTTATGCTCGTGCTTTCCACACGTGCCGCCTGCGGGGGCGGGGAGGCGACGGCGCGCTTTCGGGGCTCAGTGGCACGTCCCCCGCGAGAAGGGCCAACACCAGGAACGCGGCGCGCTCGGCGGGGACAGGAAATCGAAAAAGGTAGGACAGGGTTCCGCGAGCACGTGGTTGGCGGGGCGCCGGTGCCGTCCCGGTCCCCAAGGCCGCGCCAGGCCTGCGAGCCGGGCAGGGATGAGGTCCTGCGAATGTGGTTGTATTTGTGCTCCAGGAAGATGGAGCTCGTTCGTGTTCTCAAAAATGTGAACAATTTGTGCCTGAAAACGTTAATGTCGAAGTAAAAATTAAGACTAAAAGGGTCATGAAGTTAGGGGGAAAAATTACAATGAGTATCTAAAATAAAACAGTAACAGTGAAATACAGATTTCAAAAAAATTTAAAAACAAATTATGACACAAATGAAGTGGAAAAGTGAACAATATTCAACAGTTATATTTTTATTCATCTTTGGAAGAGTATCTAAATTTTGCATTAATATTTATAGGCTAAAAGCCAAATTTTATAACATTACATGTAGATAATAAAAAGATAACCCAGATCCTTGACTGCTTGTCAATCGAGAATAATTTAAGAAAATAAAAACAAATTATATGTTGGAAATAATAGGAATAAGAACACGTCTTTCTAAAAATCTCGAATACACCGTTAAAATATCTGCTGATACTTAAAGCATGACTGAATGTTAATTAAATAAGTTCAACTTAATTAGAAATATCAAACAAAATAACTAATAAGCACATAGAAAGGACTCATTAAAAGAGGCGAGATGCAAGCAGACGGGGGTCGATCGAACAGCGCGAATGGCCATCGAACACCGGTTCCGGCGGGAGTGGCGCCTGCTCGGCGGTGGCTGGTGGGGAATAATGCGGCTGTGATAACGCGCAGTTTTAATTTGAACACTTCTCCTGAAATGTCACAGGTGTGCTGGAGTGTGGCATTGTTCTGTTACGGAATCCCGTGCTTATGATTTGGTAAGAAAAGAGTTGGTACTAAAAGTAGGGGCGTGGTGTGTGCCCGACCCTGTGTAAAAGGGGCTTTTTTAAGCACAGCAACGAGGACCAGGACGGCGCGCGTGGTGCGCCCCCTGCGGCCGCGCCCGGCCCGGCAGAGCTTCCGCCGCGTGTCGGCCGCAGGGGACCGTCGGGCTCCCGCCATCCCTTTGGCTTGGTTCTCCCTAAGAGGGCCTACTGGGTTGGCTTCGGGCCACGTGACAGTAGCTGTGTGTATATGGGTGCACTTTGTACGCTTCAGCTGTACCAGTCAGACAAAATAATATTTCAGAGGCTTAGCAGAAACGACGTGCTTGTTTGTCCCACCTGAAACCATCTCAGAGGACAGGGGACACGGGTGCGTGCGGTCATGTATAGGTCGCGGTCCCCGAGTCGTCTTGTTCTTGGTTGGTCCCGTGGGCCGCTTCACGGGCGTGTACTTCCTCGTGGGAGGGGAAGCGCTGCGGCGGAGCCGTCTCGAACGGACCTGTTGGGCCAAGCGTGGGAGCTCGCGCAGCTCTTCAGACATCCCCACGCCCATCCCGGCCCTGAAGGCGCCTGCTGGCCCGGCCCCGCTGCAACCCCCTCGCCAGGAAGGGGGCTGGGTCTGGGGGCGCTGGGTCTGGAGGGGCTGCCGGTCAGCTGCCCTAACTGGGCAGGTGCCACAGGTCCTAGCGAGGGAGCCTTCGGCGATCACCTTATGATTTACTTGAAACTATGAGAAACCAGTATGCACATGCTGTTTCGTTTCAGAAAGCAATGTTTTCTAACTATGGTATTATTATTTAACTTTCAGGAGGCAAGAATTTTATTATTTATACTTAATATAAAATTTGACAATAATTTAGAGGCTTTACTTGAGACTTATATAGTTTAATTTTCAAAGGAATATGTATATTCATATACTTACATAAATGTATTAGAACTTTGTTCATCATACTATATGAACCACTGTGGAATGTGAAAAACTCCCAGCTTCCTTTCTGTTCTGAAGAACACGCACACACGTGAGTTGACCTTGGATTTTGGAGGGAATAGCAAACCTTTGGAAGATCAATAACCTTTTTCTCAAAATAAAAGATACCGAGGAGAAATTTTCTGAAAGCAGCTCCGGCCGGCCTGGTGGCGCTGGCTGCTCACCCCGGCTCTTCCCTGGCGTCACCCAAACACAGTGACGGGGGCTGTCACACACCCCTCGGGCCGCCCCGCGTCCTCCTCTGCAGGCGTTGGCGCTTCTCCTGCGGGGCCGTCCCCCCCCCCCCCGCTGTCGTTGGGCAGTTCCTCGTGTGCAGGCGGACTCTGCACCCTTGAGGACAGCAGCCGTGGTCTACGTGCGTGTGTGCGTGTACGTGCGGCAGGGACATCCCTGTAACCAACTGAGCGGCGTGCGGTTTATGCAGCTGGCTCTTGTGTGCTCAGAAAAACGCTGTAGTTTTTAAAAGCGTTCATGCATTTCAAGACCTGTACCCCGCACTTAACAGAGGTGAACATGTGATCGTTAAAGGAAAGCTATTTAAGTCCTTGCTTTCCACAGGGTTTGGTGGAAGCAGCTCCCAACTCGCGCCGATAAACTGAAAGTCAAACGGGCCCCTTTCTCTTCTCCGCTCTGGTGAAATAACATTCCAGACAGGGGAGCAGAAGCACCTGCCCTGATGGCTGCCTCCCGAGGGCCGCCTGTGGCTCAGTTTCCCTTTCTCAGCCTGGGACCTAGGGTGTCCTCCTCCAAGGACACGGCCACTGCTGCTGCTGCTCACGCTGCCAACAGCCAGGTGGCCCGGTAGCTGACTGGGGCCTGGGCTCAGTCCCAAGGGCGCATTGCGGCCTGCTCGCCTCCTGCAGCAGGACAAAGAGGAGGCAACGCGCCGCGCCAGGGCCAGCCCCCCCGCCACCAAGCCCCTCACAGGCCGGCCCAGGTGAGGGACGGGTGGCCCTGGACGAACGGCGATTGCCTCTCGAGGGCGACACAGTTCTAGGCAGAAGCACCAGACGAGTTGGTAAACAGCGGATGAACCTGCCTTTATATCATTAGCGGCATAATTAATCCTGTGCAGGTGATTTTAAATCAACTAATTCAGCTCATTTGACTAAAGACCTTTAACTGAAATAGCTCTGTACATAGTCATTAATATCTTCTAGTTACTGGAATACATTTACTAATAAATTAAATTCTTGGATGAATTTATATGATATAAAAGCAGTTTGAATCTAAATGTATTTTGACACTACAGAAAATGACATCAAAATTAAATACAATAATGAAACATCCAATACTCTCCTCTGTTTTCTTGAACGCTTACACCTGCACGCAACATGACAAAGCTAGAAGAGAGTTTTGATACTCTCACCTTCAGAAAACACAGGTATTTTTACATATATGTTTTGCAGATTGATGCTAAAGAGAATTATTTCAAGATCTCTCTTATGAAAAAGAAAGGAAATGTATACCTTAAAAGGGATTTTTTGAACATATAAAGACAAAATTAATTTTTAAATCACAATGAAGAAGCAAAAACACATAGCTTTCTTTTCGAATCGCTGCCTCTTACGTATTAATAACAAAGCTATTCATCCATTTCATAACATTTCTGAATAACAACAATGTATCTAAATCTTTTCAAATCTGGCAACGTCCAGCAGCCGTGTCGGGAGGCCTTCCCGCTGGGCAGGCGCCGCGGGCACAGCTACGAGACTGAAGCGACGCAGAGCGCCAGCTCCCGAGGGGCGTCCTGCGGAAATCTCCGAACAGGCGCCTTCCCTGCGTGGCCCAGGCCACGTCTCCAGTCCTCAGGAGGGACGACTGTGCTGTACGCGTGCCTGCGGGTTGCACAGGGGCAGGAAGCCTGGGATGGGAGAGGGGAAGCAAAAATCGCTGCTGAATTTCCGTTAACTTCTCCCGTGCAGTCTGACGGGAAACTAACTGGGACTTTTTCAGAATATATTATTTGTGCTAATGATACGTATATGTTAGGTTTCCTTCTTCCTTTGTCTTCCCTTTGCATACGTATTTGTATGTGCGCTTTATGGATCCACGCCCTGAGCATCGCTGATGCCGGCGTGGACGTGCACCAGGTAAACGGCCCCCGGGAGGCCCGCCGGCAGCGGGCAGCGAGCGCCCCCCAGCGAGCCGCGCCGCGCCGGGCATCGGGGCCGCGGGGACAGGGGTCAACCCCGGGTGCTCCTGCGGGGCCTGCGGGAATCCCTCGGGACAGGGCAGTAAGGCCATCGCGCGTGTCAGTGCGTCGGGACACCTGCGAAAGGGGAGGCAGGAAAGGACCTGCCTGCAGGGCGTTTGCTGAAAAGCCTCCAGCCGCCTGCGCCCCCCACGGCGCAGCGTGGTCCTTCACAAGTGAATTAAACCTCTTACCAGTGGAACCCCGCGACCCTTTCCGGATTCGCCATTCTTCTGAGCGCCGGTTTCCGACAGTCTGTGTGTTTTACTGGAAAGTTGGAAGACACTCTTTCCTCTCCGATTAGGAAGGCTTTTGAAGGAAAGCCTGCAGGAACCCCGCCTTGCGTCCCTCCTCAGAAGACGCCCGCCCCGCGGCCCCCCGGCCCCGGCCCGTGCGAGGCGCACGCTGCACTGGGTGCGGCATTGCGGCAGCAGCTCTGGCAAAAATACCTGTGTTTTCTGAAGGTGAGAGTATCAAAACTCTCTTCTAGCTTTGTCATGTTGCGTGCAGGTGTAAGCGTTCAAGAAAACAGAGGAGAGTATTGGATGTTTCATTATTGTATTTACTAACCTAGTGACATCACCGTGTGACTGGTGTTCTAATTACTCAGGTGGTAGTTTTGTAGTAACATCTTCACTGCAGTTTTTCTCCATAAAATCAGGGCTCGTGAAGAACCCTGGGTCTGCAACGTGACGCACAGCAACTGAGAGCTGACCTTACGGCATTTCTCTCGCTGTCGTTTGGTGTTACCATGTTTTTCCACTCGACGTCGTGTGTAGTTCCGTGTTTTACACAAAATGCGCGGCCCTGAGGTTCCCCTTTGGTAGATGGCAGTTTTGTCTTGGGAGGCATTCACGCCACGGATCACGCCCGTTTGCAGAGCGCAGACGCGCGGGGCCGGTCGTGCCTCTCCCTCAGCGCGGCACCCACCGCGCACGGTCCTATCCTGCGAGACGCAGACCTAGAAAGCGCCAGGTCTTAGAAAGATGTTCAAAGAGCCAGGTGTAAAGGCTCAGTAGGTATCCAGGTGTAAAAAGTGCTCCGAGGACAAATGACCGGGCATTTTATCAAACCTTCAACAATACTGCTTACTTGTCTGGAGGGCACGGGTGTCGTTGGCTTTCTAACGGTGACAGGTGCCTCAATAATGAAAGCGAAGCGTAAGTGTGGGAAACGAAAGCAGGAAGGGCTGTAGGAGGACAGGCAGAGGGCCCCGCCTTCCTCACTTGGGTGCTTGGTCGGGGGGTTGGGTGTTGCTTTGAGAACGTGCCTGCGAAGGCCTTGCGGCGGGGGCTGGGTTGGGGGAGCGGGGACAGGACACAGCATCTGACCCGGAGGGGACGGGTCGCAGTGAACGCGGCCGTCCCGGGGCGATGGCAGCGTGTGGAAGCGTTTCATCCAAACCGATCGCCCACGACCCGCGGGAAGCCTCCTCCCACCCCGCCCCCCCCCCCGCCGGTCCTCTTCTTGCGTTTTGCTCCTGATCCCCCTCAACCCAACTGAAAGCTCCCGGGTTCGAGTTGCATCTTCCTGTTCTCACGTCAGAGTTTCTGATGCCGCCTCCATCCCGTCAGGGCGGCAGGTTCCTCCGCGGGGGACCGTGTCTGCCGGGTCTACGGCGTTCGGAGCCGGTCCCACCGCGCGGTCTGTCGTGACCCGCTCCCGAGACGGCTCAGTAGAGAACGAAAGAGTCTCAGATACCAGGACAATTGTTTGGCACTGCCCAGGAGTGAGCCTAAATTTACTCACGTGTCCTGCCGCGTTTTAGGATTCGTGAGGATGAAAAACCTTGCATGTGAGTATCTAGTGTTATTTTTCCAGGTTTTGTCTTTTTGATTTCTCTGGCCTCTCATTTCTGAAGTCGTCGTCCACTGAGAAGGACGAACACTGACCAGGATGACCCGAGTCGGGGGCGAGGGGCGGAGGGGGTGGGGGGAGCAGGAAGAAAACCAACAGGCTGCCTGAGCGGTGGCCCGGTGGCGAGAAGTGTTCCCGGGAAGCCGCTCCGGAGAGGGAGCAGAGAGAGAGGATTTACGACTGAGTGAATTTACGCTTTGATGATCCATCAGACTGGCTTAAATGGAAAGGTTTACCACAACTGCTAAGTTTTCGTGGACAAAGCAGAGAAAATAAAGGCGTAAACGCAATCACAATCGGGTGGGCTGTGCATGTTCAGGCTTGTTGGTAGCGTTTTGCACGTATCTGCACGTCTGCGAATGTTTGTGCCAACGCGCAAGAGCAAGGGCAGCGTCTCCCTGCCCGTGACCATCTCATTCTCGCTCCTCCCCGAGTGGATCGGCCCTGGGACAGGACAGGCGCCCCGGAAAGCTGCCGTGTGACGCCCTGCGGGGAACCCCAGCCCCCCGGGGAACGGCAGGGTGGCGTCGCGCGGGCCCGGTAGACTGCGCGCCACAGCGCCTGCAGCGGGTACACGGGCAGCGCTGGGCCCGCAGACGGAGTGGTCGGGGGCGGTCACGGTCGCTGCGCTGCCCCATCTCAGCCTCCCTGGCCGGCTGGGAGGGCTCCCCAAGTGCACGGAGTCATCACGAAAGCCAGGTGTCCGCTGGCAGCCATGACGGGAACGAATGGAGGACATTCTGGTGTCGGGCCACAGGGCCCGTGTTGTGTGAGGACAGACCTTGCAGCCCACGCACCCGGGCGCAGGGAGTGCTCTCGCCTGGACGGTGTGTGGGCGCGTCCCTGCGGGCGGCGCCCGCAGCCCAGGAGACAGTGAACCTCCACACCCCCAGGGCTGCGAGTCCGGAGCCTGAGTGATTTCTGGCTGAAGGCGCGCAGAGCGCAGCCTCCGGAAGGCGAGCGGCCTCGCGGAGCATCGGGGCCGAGCTCCGGGACCCGCGGGAAGGCCTGTGCGTCCGCCGGCTCGCGCAGGAAGGAGCCTCGCTGGGCCGGGAAGTCTGCCGCGCGGCGTGGGACGCGGCGGATGCCGTGGTAAGACCAAGGCCTGGCGTCCCTTTTAGGTCTCCTTGAGCACATGTGTAGATGGGGGTGGCGGTGCCAGGAGAAAATGGAGCAAGTGTTAGGGGATAATGAGAGAAGGCTCTTAAACGTGCTGGACGGGACAGTCAGGGCGTCAGAGAGAGAGAGCACTGAGGGCAAGAGAAAGCAGCCTTTTCCTCCGTGACACCTTGCAGGAGGAACAGACATTTTCGGAGGAAGGAAGGAAGGTGCGCTGCATGGCCTTCCTATCTGCCATATCCGCAGTGCAAGTGTCCTGCGGAGCAGCGGTGATGGCCGTGAGGTGGGAGACTTCAGGAGCATGGAAACACCTAGAAAAACAGCTGTGGGAAGGCTGACGGAACTGAACGTGAATCGGCGGCTTCCTGACGAGCCGGTGGGTAGTAGGTAGCGGTAGCTTTACCATGGAAGCCGTTCAAGGGAGAGCTGAGCTGACCTCCGGACCCAAGGGAGGAAGCCAGGGTGCAGGCCCCTCTCATGAGAGCTTCTCAGGCCGCGGGGGAGAGCAAGGGGTTCTCCCAGGGCGGCGCGAGCTCACCCGCTGAAGAGTCGGGGCGGGGTCCGCGGTGCAGGCGGGAAGAGAGCCCCTCTGTCCGCGAATGCGTTTACTCAACAAATGTGTTACGGCCCAAGGCTAGTTTTGCAAACAAAACAAAACAAAAGGCCCAATACCATGGCTTGTTTTGCTCATTACCCAGTGAATAATAAATAATGTGTTTGCAATAGACAGGTGGGGCATAGTAGGTTTACAGTTGTGAGTGTGCAAAACAGTTTATTCCTCTATTATTACTTACTAATTATTGTTTTAGTTTCCATATGAACAACTTAACCTACTTTTGCCCCACCGTGTACATCTATGTGTCAAATATAATCTTTACTTTACAGATGTTATATTTCAGTATAATAAATTTACCTGACTTAAATAATATTTTATGTAACCACTGTTCTTTATCTTACAAATGTCAGCTTAAAACTCATAGCTGTTTCTTCTGAATGCTACAAAGGTATTACTAGGTATTTTATTATTTATTCCCTGATAATTAGAATATTTTTCTCTTCTAAACAACCACTTTCAAGCAGTGCTATGAAACTAAATAATCAATTTTTTCAAAGTCCCACAGTATAATCCAATTAATCAAGCCTCAAACGTACCCCATGGGGCTCTCGTCAGGGATAGACTATTAAGTCGCCCGAGCCTTGTGCCCCGACGCAATCTGGGAGCAGGGGCTTCCTTCCAATGAATCAGCCTTCGCCCTCCCTCTCCTGCACATTTTTGAAGAATCGTGTAGGACTTGGTGGTAAACAGGCAGGCTGGGATTTGTTTCTGTATAAAGGAAGGCGCCAGCCTGACTCAGCGGGTTAATTCAGTGGCCGTCACGCTGGAGTTGACCCTCCGTGGCAGCTTCTGTCTTGTGATCAGTGAGAAGGGGCCGGCCCACTGGCGTTCCCCTCTGAGGGCCGTCAGCGAGCGGAGGCGCGGCGGGTAAGAAGGGCGCCCGCAGGGCGCGCAGGACGGGGCGGGGACATCGTTCACAGACCCTGGGCTTCACGTGTCACGTCTGGACTGTGGAGTGGATTGTACTTTTCTCAGAATGTCATTGGGGGTTGGATGGGATACGGAGCGTTCTCTGTGAACCCTAAGAGCGGCTAATATTTCATCACATCTGCAAAACGTCAAGATCTTGAGAAAGCGCTTATAGTGACTGTTCTCGCTGTGCCTGGTTTGAGCGCTGCCTTGAGCTGGACCCTGGGAGCATGTTCTGGGCCTTTCGCTTCCATCTTGACGCTTAGACTCTTTCTGACTCCAGCGGGCTACGCAGTTGCTCTGTGTCACGTCCCTGCCAGGGGGAGCAAAGCTCACGTGCCAGAAATCCAATTAAAATTTAAGCTTTATGTTAATGATCTGTTACAAAGAATTCCCAACATTTTCAGAAGTTATTTTTCTCAAATCAGGTAGCACAGCACCCAGACAATTAGCAAGCAGGCAACACAGGCCAACTAATGAGGCTGCCTTGCTCCCCCCCACCGCTCCCCCGGGACCCCTCGCCTAACCACGCCCCGCAGGGAACCGGGAGAAAGTGAACTGAAGCCAAGCAAGACGAGGAGCGTTTCACAGTCTCAAAAGAGCAGGAACAGCAGCCTCGGCCTCTGAACGCGTGCCCTCCACCAGCCGTCCCCTCCCGGGAAGCCCGCAGCGAGGGAAGCCGCCCCTCTAATGAGTGTTGATGAAGGAGCAGTCTAATTCCAGTGTCTCCGTGAGAGAGCAGAAGAACAGAACAGAAATTACAGGAGAAACCTCCTCAGAAATCCGGGGCCTCCGCAGCATCGGCTCCGGTAAGAGGCCACACAGGTGTCTTTGAAGATGGACGTGAGATAGTGTTACTTGAAGGAAGAGTATACAATGTGACATTTTTTTGGACAGAAATGAAGCCATAAAAAAGAAAGTGTTTCCTGTTTTCAAAGAATAAAGGGCTTTATCCTGCTTCTTGATTAAGAGTGTGGTGTATTTACACATTTTTGCATCATGTAATTACTGCTCTGTAACTATTGCCTGGGTTAAGAAATAGAATATTGTCAGCATTCGGAAGTTCCCACCTCTACCTCATTTTTTGAAGAAATAATTTCTCCACAATTATTTCTGCACCTATTAAGTTACAGGAAGAGCTTTGCCCTGGCCTTAAGTTTTCTGGAAATCATTTCTTCCAACTGGCAGGTTTTAGATCAAACACTGTCCACCAAGGGTGAAAGTCCGTATTCCTAGCTGAGTGGATTCCAAAGAAAACCAGGAGTCTTGGAGCTTTTCGGTGAGGCTCTTTCTTTCCTTAGCAGACGTCCCGGCTCGAGGGGCGGGGCTGGGAGCCTCGGCAGGCGCCCTCCCGCCGCTCCGCACCCCCAGCCCCCAGCGGGAGAACGACCCTGCGCCGCTGGCAAAGTTTCCAGAGCCGCCACGGGAACGGGCAGGGCTGGGGGTGCTTGCCGCCTCATCCCCAGCCTCCACCGAGACCCCTGTCCCCCGCCACAACCTGTTGTGAAGCCTCAAACCTCCATGTTTTTGTCCAGATCGCCCATTCGAAGACGTTGCTACACTTCGCAACTCTCCTTCTGTCGTTTGGAAAGGAACGAAAATATCAACAGGGACTCTTTATGAAATAGAAACTTACTATATTTGAATCTGGAGTTTGGATCCCTCAGTACATATTTTAGATTATTTACCACGCACACACGAACATGCACACGCAGGCACACCCACGCGGGCGCACAGGGCGGAGCCCCGGCAGCAAGCCCCGTAGCAGGCACCCACGGGGAGCGGGAGCGGGCGTGGGCTTGTGAGTAACTCCTGACGTTTCGTAAAAGCCTCGCTTCCCACTCGCTGTCCACAGACTCAAAACGGAGGCCCAGCACACAGTGGGCGCGCATGGCCTCCGAAGTGCACGTCTGCTTCTCAGGGGGAGAAACAAAATGTCCAACACTGACAGCGATTTAAGCCTTGGCTTCTAATATAAGCGATATTAAAAAATGTAAATAACGGCTTCAAGAATGGTTTTATAAAATCTACAGAAAGCGGCTTCAGAGGAGCACGTCTAGTGTCCGTCATTGACAGAGGTTGAGTTTGTCATAGGAAAATGTCACCCTCTGGAACCATAGTTTGAATTTCAAATGTGCAAAAGCCCAGCACAGAAGCCTTCCTGCGAATTCCAGTCGGTGCAGCCTCGGGTCCCCCCGGCGGGTGGGGAGGCCGCACGGCCCTCTGCGCAGCCAGCCCGCGGCCTCTCCCCCCAAGAGCTGCCGCCTGGGAAAAAGGAGCAAAGCTCACCGCAAGCCTGCAGCAGCAACAGTTACCCGTTCTGCGGCATTTTCATGTCTGCAAGTGGACCTAGTGACAGCCGTGGTTTCCTCTTTCCATGAACACTTACTGGTAAAGAGCTTCCCTGGTGCTAGTTTCCTTTACCGCGTCGGGGGAGTGACAGTTCCGGCGATGACCGTGGAGGGTCCGGCCCAACCAACGCCCCTCTGTTATGACACCGTCCTTTATGACAGACTCAGAAGCAGGTGTTTCCGCGACGTGGCACTATCGCACGCAAGCACACTGTGTGGCGTTTTCGGCGAAGCGCTCTCATTCAGACTAGACGTTATTGCACCCGTATTGTTACCCCACCCACTCCACTCAAGCAGCCGGCTGATTGCAATCAGAGTCGCGTGGCAGAAATGTAAACACTTCCCCCAGGATGAGGGAATCTGCGGCGCCGGAAGGACACAGGCCGCCTCCCGTGTCCGTCCCTTGGGGAAGGTCATACACTGGTTATGAACAACTAAGTTTAAAAGTCAACATTTCCCTACGCACCCGATGTCAGCACGTTCCTGAGAGGACAGTCGTATCACGAAAGGTCCTCCTCGCACCCGCCTGCTGTCCGCAGGGCGCAGCTCTGTCCCCTCTGCTCCCAGCTCGAGGTCCTTGCACCCGAACCCCGCAGGGCAGGGAGGGAAGGCCCCCTCCCGACAGCGACCGGGCGGGTCACACTGGCACAGGGTTGGCCGTCGTAAACATTGTTTCCACGCTAAGGAAAGTGAGCCTCGAGGAAACGGCAGAGCCCCATACAACTGCATTGTAAGGGGTGCGGCGCGCCCCGGCCCCGGGGCCTTGCAAGGCTACCGGCGAGGCTGGGCCAGGGACGCGCTCACAGGAGCCGTGCTGCCTGTGTGCACACCGCCCCCTAACCCCCCCAAGCCCCCTGCCGTGTACGGCCCACCGCGCCGGGCCAGGAGCTCACTCATCGCCCCGACCTAGGATTGCAAACTGTCCTTTGCCTGAGACGTGCAGAAAATTTGAAACTGAACACCGGGGCCCATCGGAAGTGCCGCGGTACGAAGGCAGTCGGAGCGCTTTAGGGCCGGCGGACGCCTCGGGCCTCCCCGGGGGCAACGGCTGCAGGGGCGAGCTCTCGGGCACCTGCTCCCGGGGACGGCGAGGGCCCTCCCGGGCGCCCGCGCGCCGCCCGACGCTGCCCACGCCGCTCGAGGGGCGCGCCTGCAGGCACGGGGTGAGGCAGGCTCCTCGCGCGCGTGCGTCTCCTTCTCAGCGAAGCTGGTTGTTTGCTTCTCCAGCTTCTGGAGCCCCGAACTAGGTTAAAAGATGCGTATTTTAGGAAAAATGTCTCACTATTCTCCATCTCCCTTTGTCGGGTGAAAGAACGTACAGAGAGATGGTAATAACTTTACATCCGTTTCCCCTCCGTTTCTTTTCCTTGTACTAACCATTGAAGCCCCTACGGTTCCTCGCTTTCAGAACCGTCAGGTGCTCCTGCACCATTTTCTGTGGTAACCACGATCACATTTCCCTCAAGCGGTGGGTCTCACAGAGGCTCCGTCACCGGCGTGAATTTCAGGGGCCTCCTCACGGCAGACACGGGCGCGAGGCGCGTTCCGGACGCGGTGCCGGTGCTCCAGAGAGAGAACGTTCTTCTTTACGTGCGTTAGAGCGCAGGGCGGCCCTGCTCCTTCCGATATTGCCGCTGTTTCGGGTAATTTTTCAATGTAACAGGATGCTTAAGGCAAGTTAATCTTTTCCGGATGTTGCCCTGATGTCTTTGAAAGGCCAGGCAGCAGAACAAACGGCACGGAAGCCTCAGCTCCGTGTGCGGACCTCCGCCCCCCTCCCCTGCATGGGCCCCCCCTCCCCGTGGAGCAGGGGGCACCCCTGTTTCTGCCTCCACGCCGTTCCTAGTTCCTGTTCCCAGACACGCATTCGGGCAGTTACTGAGCCCATGTCTCCGGCTGCATCACGGCAGCCTGCGTGTGCACACGTGTGTACACACACAGCCTGTGCATCCGGCACACGGAGACGTGATGCAGCGCAGGCGTGGAGCTGCTCGCGGTTGCTGGGCACGCGCCGCCTCCTCTGCACCCCGGGACCTGGAGGCGGAGCGGCTGGCACGGAAGGGCAACACCCGCAGGGGTGAGAATTGCAATTTCCCCACCCCCGAGCAAGCCTGTGGATGGAAGAATTAGGCCTTTACTGTGCGAAATTAAAGGAACAGTGGGAAGGAAAATCATGTTTTCGAGAGCGTTTGAGGCTGAATGCAGGCCTATTTGATGACACATAGAAGAATATTCAAGTTCCCCGTTACAGAAGGAACAAAGCGCCTCTGACCGCGCGCTGGGCCTGTGGGAGGACCAAGGCCGCGCGCACTTACGTGTCCGTCTCGGACGGACGCGGTTCCGTGGGGAACTGATGTTTATGACTAACCGATACCGCGCTAAGGACCAGAGAGGAGCGGGGTCAGAACTGTGCTTTCCACTTGTAACCTGAAGGGGGCGCGCAGAGAGAGCGCCACCCCATTTCACGCGCAGTTCCCGGGTGGCAGGTGTCCGCGCTTTGGGGGAAACCAGGCGAAGAAAATGGGCGTAAACATCCAAGCAGCTTTGGAACCAAAGGCCCCGGCCCGTGTGTGAGTGTGGGAGAGTGTATGTGAGTGTGTGTTAGAGAAAGTACGTGTGAACCTGTGTGAGTGTGCATGTATGTGTGATTGTGTGGGTGTGTGTGTCGGAGAGTGAGTGTGTGTGAGCGTGACTGGGTGGGTGTGTGAGCGTGTGTGCGGGTGTGTGTAGAAGAGGCTGTGAGTGTGAGTGCGGGCTGAGTGTGTGTGTGTGTGTGTGTGTGTGTGTGTGTGTGTGAGTGCGCGCGCGCACGTGCGGGCGCTGACGTGCTGGGGAGAAAGCGAGCAGCGACCTCTCCTCATTCGTCCCAACGAACAGTTAACCGCCAGTCTTATTATTAGGACGTAAATCTAGACAAATTACTTCTAACGTACTTTTTTTTTCAGAATTTCCTTCTCTTCTTTTACTTTTAAAATTGAACTCCTGAAATTGCATTTTCGCCTTTCATTGTGCTGCATGCATGTGCCTTGGCCTGTGCAGTGTGAGTGAGGGTATAAGGCTACATGTACTACAACTGTGTATATTATACATGTCATAAGTATGTATATGTGAAATGGAATTATTCTCTTTCTCTTTTAAATTCCTGTTTAGATAATTATCTATACAGATATTTGGTCATACTTTAGGAATGTTACATACAAAAAATCTTATTTCTAACTTCATTTATTTTAAATGACAGATTTTGAAGTGAGCTTCTCATATTTGATTAAGTTAACCTTACGTGATCACTACATAGCACAATAGCCATAATGATATTGAATACCTGTATTTTGCTGTATATAATAGGCACTTGTTTGCCCAAATTTTTGAGGGAAAAATAAGGATGCACATTATACATGGGTATAATGATTACATACCATGGGTGTTATAATGGGTGTAGTAATCCCATGTATAATGTGCACAAAAACCATGGGTGTGTATCACACACAGACAAAATACAGTACATTGTATGTTTATTGTATTTCAGATTTTTCACAAACAATGCAATTATTTACATTATTTTATCTACACAAAAATGTATTCCAAAATGTAGGCCACAAGAGCACACAAAGTAACGACGCGCCTGCAGTGAGACACATCGGTTACCCTGTCTTCATGCTCCTCTGACCTGCTGCCTCCACAGGCGCTAAAAACACAATTCAATATCTCAAACTTTCTCATAAGAAGAACTTTTTAAAGCCTCACCCATTTCATATATTTAAAAAGTCTGATCAATGAAGACAGTTAGGAAAAGAAGCTACTGAAACCGTTCCATCCCTTCACAGTTAATAGCATTTATACAGATTTTGTTCACGCTGACCAGTTTTGTTCGTATTTCCTATACACTTGGAAAAAACTAAGTAGAAAAACCCTTCTCTAGCTGACTAATATGTCTGAGAGGCAAAAGATTCGTCAAGACTGCTTTTGGCAGCTGGATTGCAAGCTCTTCAGAGAAGGCGGTTGGCGGCCACTCGGAGGCCGCGCGAGCTGAGGACCGACCCCGCGCTGTGCGACCCTCTCGCCCAGAGCCACCCGCCCGCGGCCCGGCCCCCCGCGGCCGCCCCGTGGCAGGGAGACGCCTGCAGGTTCCGCTGCCCCAGCGAAGGGTGGGGGCCGCTCCTCGCCCACCGGGGCGCGCAGCGTGGCCGCGGCTTCTCCGAGAACGCAGACTCAGGCAGGGTCCACACGGAACCTTCCGGAACAGGGAACCTGTTCTGCAGTCTCTGCGGATGTCAGAGCTGTGCCACAGACCCGGGGTCTGAAGGGAGAACCCGCTGGCTCGTTGGTCTCCATTTTCAGAGTTAAGAATTGGTCATCTCCGCAGATACATTTTGACCCATATTTTTAACTTTCAAATTTGGTTAGTGTATACAGCACATGAAATAATTAAAATAATGTAAGAAACAACGGCGTGTTTGAGGACGTGTCGTTTACTACTTCATGACAGTTGTATACTGTTCAGTCAACTCTTCCCACCTGGAGCTCCCTGGGAAGCAGCCACGGCGGCCAAACAGTGAGGCCGAGAGGACAAACCTTTAACATGGAGGCCAAGAAAGCCCCACCAGGACCAGCCCGGGCGAGGAAGCCCCCTCACCGGCGCCGCGGCCCGACCTGAGACGCCGCGGCCCGACCGGAGACGCCGCGCCGCGCTGCGCCGAGCCGGCAGGGAGCGGTTGCTCCGAAAGCAGGTGTCCCGGCGATAAAATGGCTCTTCAGTGACACTGCGACTAATTTGAGAATAAGGACAAAGAAGGGGGCAAGAGGCTTCTGAAGTGTCCTCGGAATATATTCTTTCTATTAAAAAAAAAACACAAAACAAACCTAAAGTGAATCCATAAAACCTAACAACTTGCTGTGAGAAAGCAGCAGCAGCAAGAAGGTCATGGAAAATAAAAAGACCATTTTCTAGAAAAACAATCAATATGTGTATGAGAAAAATAAAGCCTAGGAAATCTACCAACGTCCGTCTAATAGAAACTTCTGAAGGAGAGACTGGGAAAGAGAGAAAGAAAGAAGGCAGAAACGGAAGACGGTCTCGGATGGCTAGCGAGAGGCTTGGGGGGTTATTTAAAAGGCCCTGTCCCCTGTCAGAACGAAGGGCGCCCGGTCCTCCCCAAATGGGGGGTCTTGGGGAGGAGCGGGGGCGTCCCCGGGTCCTCACGCGCCGGGCGGCAGGTGCACGCGGGCGGCGCGGAGCAGACCGGCGGGGGACCGCAGGCTGTGTCCGCGGGCTCGCCCGGCGCAGGCGGCCCGCCCTCGGCCGGCGGCCAGCTGTCGGCGCCCGGCTTCCTTTCACGGAGAACGTCCGCTGCCCGCGGAGCCCCGGCCAGGGCGCCCGTCCCCTACCCAGGGGATTGCACGGCCCAGGCCCGGCAGACGGGCGGCCCAAAGCCCCAGGCCTGGCCCGCGGGCGGCGCCACCTGGGGGCCATTGCCGTGCGGAGCTCGGGGACCCTCTGCCGGGTCGGGGCCAGGCCGCGAACCGCTGCCTCTGTTACCCTCACGCCCCAGCCTCCCCGTAGTTTTTAGATTCACCTTCCAAATCAGCTCTTTGGAATCTAATCCTTAACACAGAGGCTGCTTTGAAGAGACCAAAACCATGGGAAAAAATCTGCGGATCTTCCTCAGGCTTTTCATTAGTAACAGCAGGGGAAAAAAAGCCTGCAACATTCTCAGGAAAAACAGCCCGCGTCTAAAGCGCCACCCCCACCCATTCAGTGAGGAAAGTGAACGCAGGTGACCACATGCGGAGATCCAGATGGATTTCTCAGGCGCCGAACTAGGACTGGGGAGAAAAGATACACAGCGAAAAATATTGGAATTAAAAATGACCCCGGGACAAGAACCACATCAGCCACTTAAGCGAAGCCCGCAGAGGCTCACTTGTTTTGTGAAATTAAGATGTTGATAGCTTCTTAGTTTTTAATAACAAGATTAAAAAATCCATAGAAAATTCTTGTGACAGAGAGATTTGGGGAAAGAATATGTACAAGAAAGTAAACATTTTAAGATGAGTTTAATTAAAAATTCTGATTGGTTGAAAAAAAGGTAAGAAGATACACTCCATCTGATCTTAATATTTGAAATACTGTGTTTAGTGACATACAGTAATATTTGCTTCTCTGGGATGAAGTCATATTGCTTGAGTTAGAGGAAGTGAGGTTCACATCATGCGGGACAGATCATCTCTGGAGCTGAGGGACCTGGCCAAGGTCACGGAGCACAGCGCCAAGGTCAGGGCCCGGCCGGGCGAGCGCGCCCGGGGAAGGAGCAAGCCGCGACGAGGGCTGTTTTCTTCGGCATCTACAGTGGGTAGGTCAGGAGTAATATCTAATGCTGAACGATCAGGCCACGGGGGTCTAAACACAGCATTTAAAGGCAGTGCTAACCAACAGAAAATAGAAGTCGAAAAGCTAAGTCGTAAATAGCAGAGGTTATGCTTGATTACAACATTTTCACTGAAATGAGTTGCCAGCCTTTTCAAGGGAAGTTACTTGGAAGTAGCTGATCTTTGTAAAATCAGGCAACCGACCAAAGGCGGGCTTGGCGACACAGTCAGCGCCAGGGCGACGGGACGGTGACCTGGAGGGGCCGCCCTGCCCTGCGCTGCGCCACACCGCGCCCTCCATCTACGCCGAGCGGCCAAGGGCAGCGGGCGCCTGCTGGGGCCATAGGGAGGGCTTCCCAAAACGCCACATTGGAAGAGTTCGCATGTCCAGCAGAGAAGAGACCCGTAAACACGCAGCATCGAGCCTTCCTTCGCTGGGGCTGCCATCACCACGTGCCACAGACCGAGTAGCTGAAACAGCAGAAGCTTGTCTCCCAGCTGCAGAGGCCCGCGTCGGACGCCAGGCAGTGGGTGCGGTGCCCGTCCCTCGGAAGATGCTCGGAGCACCTGCCCAGGCCCCGCCCCCAGCCCCGCTGGGCCTTGGCCTGTGGGTGCCTCCTGGGGAGTCCGAGTCCAGAGCTCCCCCTTTCATAAGGACGCCTGTCACTGTGAGGGTGGGGCCTGGGATACCCCAGTGTGGCCACCTTTTAACTGATGCCACCGGCAACAACCCTCTTTCCAAGGCAGGTCCCCTTCTCGGGCGCTGAGAGCCAGGACTTTGACTGAGGACTTCGGGGCAGAGCACACAACGAACCGCTCTGAAGGAACCACGTGATGTATCCCTTAGAGCAACGGGCGTCGCTGGCGCGCCAACCGGAAGCAGACGGGATGAAGGGAAGAGGCAGGGACGGCCGCGGGGAAGGCTTTGGTTTGACGCGTGGTCCACGCAGATGGCCTGGCATTTCATCTCCGTGTACACGTAGCCCTTTACTGACAATAACAAGCATAAAATGACCCATTGTTCATTTTAAACAGCTAAACATTAAGAGCGATGGCGAGGCAATCCTCAGGATTTATCAGCAGTTGTCCGGGGAAGGGCCTTGCATCGCAATTTGGTTTGAAAATCGTGTGAACCAAGTCTCCGCTCCCCTCCGGGGCGTTGCCAAGGCCCAGCGTGCGTCCTGTTTTGTTTTAAATTTTGACAAATGGCTTTAGCAGGGGCACCAGGGTGGAAACATCAGCTGTTGCTACTTGGAAATTTGACTGAACACTTTACTAGCTAAGTTCAATTTATCTGTCAGAGATGATATATGTTTGTAACATCCTCTTTGAGATTGCAACATGGCGTGTGTATCCCTGTGCCTGTAGAAGCCTGTGTCAGGCGGCGGCACAGCTGCCTCACGGCCTTGGCCCCCCCCCCCCCCGGGGCTTCTGTCACCGCCACGGGCTGCCCCGACCCCAAGTGTCCTGATCTGGAACAGTCCCCCGGGTCCACCGGACATTTCTGCCCATTATCCTTGTTTTATTATTTTACTTATTCTGTATAGAAAGCACTTATCACTGATTTAGATGTGGTGTCTCACTTCAGTGTCACTTCCTGGCTGCGCTAAAATGCAGATGCCGTGCGAAGTAACTAACTGGTCGCATTTCTGTTGGTGTCCCCAGGTCTGAGGGGCGCAGGGCGTGTGCAGGAGATGACTGTGGAGTAGATGTGATGCAAAAGGAAGCAAACACTGTGAGGGCAGTTTTAACTATTCTTATTTTAATTTCATTTATATTCCTATTTTAATTTCAATTTTAAAAATAGGGAAAAGAGACGCCTTAAAAAAGAGATATGAGAAAATATCTTGCTCTGTCTCTAATCATAATGTGTATTGTTTAGATTGTTTCGATGATAATTTTAAGTGAGGCAAAACCTTTTCATATAAATAGAAAAACCTTTGTGGCTTAAATGTATTGACTTTAAGCTGAGTTTTAAAGCCTTTTAGACTGTTAAAAAAACAAAAACTACCCCAAATATGAAAACAAGGCTGACCCCTGAGTGACGTGTCTTCACAACGTCACAGGGACGGAGGCCCAGCGAGGGACCCGCCTCGTCCCCATGGCCAGCGAGCGCGCCCTCCCCGGCGGCCTTCCTGTAACATTCTTCTGTTGACCTGCCTGTCAATACACAGCTCCTCAAACACCCTTTGAATTGGTCTAAACATGTTTTTTGAGTCTCTCCTTTAGTAACGAGTTGAATAAAATATTTGACACATTTTCAAATTTTGTATATGCATTAAAGTCATAACTGCAGGTTTTTTGAAAATGATGCTTCAGCATGAGATAGTAAAGACTATACGTAATATATTACGTTTGAAAAACAAATCATGGACACCCGTTAAGGCATCTCCCCACCTGACCAACAGCGACGTGGCCGACAGCGCGGCGGCACCCTCCCCCCCACCCCGCCATCTCTGAGCGGCACCCTCTCCCTTCCCGAGGCAGGCACATTAGGCCACATTTTGAATTATTTATTTTCCTTATCATTTCTATTACTTAACTTCTAGATTCCATAGAGCCTATTCAAATGGATAAAATGTCCTGGCACAAACATTCTTTAAAACACACATTCGGCAACATCTGTAAGCACGGCTCTCCCAAGCCCCTTGAAAGAGGCACAATACCGAGCACTCTAGGTTTGCAGTGGAATCCGGTGCCTTCAGAAGATCTTACCGATACTCGGATCCGCATCCTACAGCGAGGGATTTAGATTAGATCCAACGCCCGGCCTGGATCCTAGACGGCATTCACCCCACGTCACACGCAGGGAAGGAGCGACGCCCCCCTGTGCCAGGGAACCGCAGCGGCGCTCACGGAGCCCCCACTGCGACGGGAAGAGGGCCGCGCAGGAGCCGTGCGGGTCCCCGTCCTCGGGAAGACCGCGGGTGGGCCGGTTACAGGGGAAGAGCTCTCCGCGAGAGAGGGAGCTGGACACGCGCTGTCCCGAGGGCAGGCGGGGGTGCGCGGCCAGAGCACAGGGGAGCCGGCGGGCGTGGAGCGGGATCAGGGATCGGCCTGCAGAAGAGCCGGCTGACGGCGGACTCGCGAGGGCCGAGCGGCGTGCGTTGCTGGGCAAGTTGATGGTGTGACGGCCCTTGCTCAGGCAGCCACCATGAGCCCGAGCGGGGCTCCGGCTTCGGGCTGTTCGTGAGGAGGGAGCAAGATGAAAGGGAGTCTGACTTCACGGAGACCGGGGCGTGCCGGCTGCGACCTAACGTACCCTGCCCGAAACACGAGGGAAAAATGTTTCTGTTTTTACCCACTGTCGTTGTGGCTTAATCTGTTACCTGCATCCGAATCTAATCTTAACCTTTCTGGAAAGGTCTTCCATACAAAATGCCAGTGATTGCTCAAGTATTACCAGTACCCGCGGCCACATAGGGCTTAGCCCCAAAATAGGTGGAACATAAGTGTCCCTATCTGGGACCTCGTGAACAGGGTAGGAACGGCCCCCACGCTTGGGCCCCGGGGGCTTCTGGAGACCCTGGAAATGCAGTGCGAAAACTGCATAGTCTTGTACAAAATAGGATGTTGGGTTTGTCCATTTAGTCTGCGCTATATATGAAGGGAGGAAATAGTTATCGATACTCAAGAAGCAGCGCTTCTTAGTGTAAAGCAGCCCCTCCCCCCCTCCCTCCTCCGCTCCTCTCCTCCTCTCCCTCCTCCTCCGCCCCCCTCCTTTTGTAAGTATGGGGTGAAGGCCCAGGCTCTCAGATTTCACCATGTGTCAGAATCGCCTGAAGGGATTATTAAAACATAGATTACCTGGCCTCTTCCCCAGAGTTTCGGGTTCAGGCTGTGAGGAGCAGGGACGGAGGATTTGCAATGCTAATGACTCCCAGGTGATCCTAATTGCACTGGACTGAGCCTCACGCTTGGAGAGGTTCCTTGGGAAGGGGTTTTCATCTGTAAAATTCTACATTGGGGATTTAATGAATGGGTTGACTATTTTTATCTTAAATTTTTATGAATATTTTCAGATAATGTTTTTCTTGGTTAAAATGCATATTTAAATATAAATATATAAAGCTACATATATCATAAAATCATATGTACATATATTTGAACAAATTATTAATTTTGTTACTGGAATATTCCTAAACTTTTAAATATTTTGGCTGTTCATAAGCTGCCTTTGTCTGGGAGAGGTGATTTCACTTCCCTACCAATACTGTGTCTTTGTCAATTTTATGTTACATTTTTTTAGGATGTGATTTATTCCAAAGCTAATTTCCGAGGTTGAAGTCTAATGATATGTTTGCTGAGAAGATTATGTCTTTCCTCAGCATAAAATATGTATGTCTTTTCTAAGATTTCACCTTGACTTCTACATTGTCTGGCGTTAATGTCTGCACGCCCGCCCTCTATTTCTTAATGTCTTCCTGGTGTGTATTTTTCTGGGTCTGTATTCTCACCCTTTCCAGGTCACTTGGACGCGCTTATACTGCTTTTTCAGAGCCCATAGCTGGGTTTTGTCTGTTTAGATATTTTTATTTTACTTTAGCCCCTGAAGGTAATATAACAAATAACCGATTCATATGTATTATGACCTTTTCTGGGTGATTTTGGTACAATTCTCCTCCCTTTTTCACATAATTCTTCTACCCCTCCCACCTTCTTCTTTGAGTTGTCAAAGATGTCTCCTCTCTTTCTCTGCCTCTCTGTTTTAACTCTAAATGTCCATTCCCATTCTTTGAGTTATACATTAAAAACACAGTTGCGTTTATTTCCTCCTGCGAGACCAGTAGCTGCAAACCGCAGCAGCCTGCCGTCCCGCCGCCTCCCGCCGGCGCCCGAACCCGCGCCCAGCTCCCCAGGGCCCGGCGGCGCCAAGGGGGGTCCCGGACAAAACGGCGCGCCGAGTCGGTGGCGGCGCTTCCGGGCACCGTGGGAGAGGGGGCGGGGGCGGGGCGCCCGCGGCCCACGGCTCGCGGGGAGGGCGAGGGGCCGGAGCGCCGGCCCTCCTGCCCTGCCCACGGGCACGCGCTCCGCAGGGACCAGGGTGCCGGCCTGCGGCCGACCGTCACGCAGCTCTGCGCAAAGCGTGGGCAGCCACCTCCGACGGACTCCGCCGCCGCCGTCTCCGAGCCTGGGCTCCTGTCCCGCGCGCCCCTCTCCGCCCAAGCCCCGGGCCCGGCCTGCGCTCCAGCCCAGGACGGGCATCCCCGCGGCGGCTGCCAGCTACCCTGCTGCCCTCTCGCCCCGTTCAGCCACGGACGAGTCTGGAAGGAGACGTTTTCAGCGTCACTTCGAAAGAAAATCTCTTCCCTTCGTCCTTCGAACTGGGGCGTTAGCTGTGCCCATTTCTGCCCTCGCGCTCTCACGCACAGGAATATAGAGTCCCCTGCAATCAGCCTTTCTTTTCTTTTCCCTGCTTCTATGAATGCGCACACACATGAAAATATTAACGGATTCAGTGGGGAGGGAAGGTAGCCACTTGATTTCTGAGCATCCTCTTAATGCATTTTTACTTTTCCTTCACTTGAAAGTGTAAATTCTGTTGTGACTACAATATTTTTCAAAACCAACAGTGATGTGCACAGAATTCAACCCTAAGAGCCCAGACGTAAGGGAACAGAGTTGTTTATGGTGCGAGGTTAGTAGGTTGCGTTGGGTTCGTTGGGTTCTTGGCAGAGATGAAACCTTCATCTGGAGCATAAATTAAAACAAAAACAAACTTCTTAGCGTAAAATAAACCTGTATGAGTATGTTTTTAACTGCCAAGGGCTTCTAATACTTCTAACTGACTTTTATGCAATAGATTTTCAAAGCTCCATCGCATAAAAGAGATTGTCTTATATTATACATGACTTCAGAGAATAGAAAAGCAACCAAAACCAGATCAATGATTTTTTTCATCGAAAAGCAGCCTTGACAACGTGGGCCTTCAGCGCGCTCACCGAACCGCTCCTGCGGGCGTCAGGCCGGCGGGAGGCCTGGCCCAGCGCTGACCGGGGTCCTGGCCTGGGCTCCGTTCCCGTCCAGGCCTGGGTGCTGCAAGGACAGCTTTCCTGGGATGTTCCCTGGCGACACTGGTGTTGTGTCTGGGGAACCACAGCTGTGAAATAACCTTGCAAAATATATATTGTGTCACACCAAGAAGCACAATTCAATTTGCAATATACTATGAGCGCACACAGCTCTGTGAGCAGGGGTTCGCACGTTTGCAATGTGTTCGGTATTAGCTAACCAGTGTTGCAATTGCCCTCACCGAAACGCAGACCCGGGGGCCTGGCCTCTGACCCCAGGAAGCTGCTCCTCAGGACTGCCCCACAGTGACCTGTGTCGTTCCAACCTCCAGCGAGCCTCCGAGGCAGAACTCACGACTCGGGGAGAG
This sequence comes from Pteronotus mesoamericanus, assembly GCF_021234165.1. Classification (NCBI taxonomy): domain Eukaryota; kingdom Metazoa; phylum Chordata; class Mammalia; order Chiroptera; family Mormoopidae; genus Pteronotus; species Pteronotus mesoamericanus. The sequence goes on from NW_026555064.1 coordinate 21,131,139, forward strand.
GCTGAATGATGAAAAAGACACAGTGTACACACTGAAGATGCAGAAAGTATAGTGAACCAGGAAGAAAACACAAAATTATTTCAGTTATACACATTCATTTTTCGTATACTTTCCTGTGCCCAGAATCGTCACTGTATGTAAGATCCAGGGCGGGCCCTGGCGTCCACCCCAGGGGAGGCCTGGCTGTGGAGCAGGCTGCGGTGCAGGGTGCGGGGGTGCGGGTGCGGGGCGGACCTTGTCCACGGGCCTCGCAGGGAGGGCTCTCAGAGCCCCCCGAACACCGGCACAGCGTCTCCGTAATGGGGATCCTTTCATTTTGAAGTCAGCGTGCACGAACTATTTTTATGTGGAAGGCGTCCGTGATCGCACGTGTAGGGTTAGAGCGCTACGGCCGTGTGGGGCAGGCCGGGCCGACGCACGGCCGCTTGCAGGGCCGCACAGCTGTGAGGAGGCTTTTGTCCCTGCCTTTCGGGGTTCGGTCGCTTGATCATCTAATGACCCGAGAAGGGGGGCAGCCGTTGGCAGGAGCACAGCTGTGTCAGGAGGAGGCAGGAGGGAAGCCGGTGGGAAGGAGCCGAGAGGGGCCGGAGCTTGTGACAGTGACCGGTGGCTACAGTGGGAGAGGCTCACCCCCACCCCCCCCCGGCGAGTGTGCCCGAGGACAGATAGCCCCTCCCGCTCTCCCGGCAAAGAAAAAAAGGGGAGAAATGAATAGGGATTGTCATCTCTCTTGTGACAATGACAGTCTCCGCCACACCCCAGGGAGCCCTTTGCGTCCCCATCACAGCCCGGAAAGTGCGGAGGGACCGCACCGCCCCAGGAAACAGACCTACGCAGAGTCTTAATGAAAGGGACGTTGGGTGTGAGGGGCCGTGCTCTACAGAGGCAGGAACGCTGAGAAACGTCTGGGCCGCGGGATGTCACTCACCGCAGGCCCTGCACCCCGACAGGACAGCCCACCCCTCCCGCGCCCCTCGCCATGCCAGCACCTGCCCTCCCGGGGGACAGGGGACAGCACTTAGAGTTTCCTGGAGCTGGAAGGGCCCCCTGCTTAGTTTCCTGCCCCTGCTTCGCCCACGGCGGGCCTTGCAGACGCGCCCGCGGGCCGCAGCTCGCCCGCCCCCACCCGGCCTCTCGAGGAGCGGAGACAGGGAGCTGCCATGGGGCCCGCGGCCGCGTCCTGTCCTCAGGGTTCGAGTGTTTGGCCCGGCAGCCGAGGGGGTGCTGCTGGACCCCAGGGCCCCTGGATTTTCCCGATGTCCTTTCATGCATGAGTCTATAGAATAAAAATGTGAGTTATTTCTATCAATCTTGATTTTTAAAATTTAGTTTTATGTGCTCTTTGTTCTTAGAGTCTGCATTATGTATATGTATACTGGATTGAGAAATTCCTACCAAAATGTCAGAGAGAAGTGGTTTATGTTGAGTGAAGGACTGAGCAAACCTAAAAGAATGAGAAAGACTGAAAAGCAGCGTCAAAGGTGCCCAGGTTTCTCCCTCCAGAGGTGCGTTTGCCCGTTGGCACAGTGAGTGCTTTCCCTGGTGTATTTTGACCTGGGGTTTGTATGAGGGAAAGTATCACCTTCCGGAGAGCTCCTGGCCTGGCGGCCTAAGCTACCCGAGCGCCTTTCTGACAGACACTTGGAGAGCTGGTCCCACATATGCACTGGGTTTTGGGTGTTCACGACTGTCTGCGACGCTCCCACAATGTAAGGGGAAGCATCGAAATGTCAGTCCTGTTACACCTCGTGCGTGGTATCGATACTCCATTACTTTCCCCAAAAGATAAACCACGAAATTCCAGCCAAAACTATGTTCAGAGAAACAGAAAAAGAGGTAATCACTTGTAGAGGAGATTACTCATCAGAGAAACCGAACTTTTCTCATAATGCATATGCGTTATCCAATTAGCAGACGGCTCCCTACCACACCGAGGACTCTGGGAGACAACGTGTGCGCGTGGCTTTGCCACGCAGTTTGAAATCACTTCCCCCCGTGAGGAGGACCAGGCTTAACTACCGAACAAGTCCAAAGCACTCTTCAAATATTACACACCGTGCCATTTAGAATTTGTGTAACATTTAGGGATCTTACTGAGCTGGAAAATAGGGAGATGTGTTTATTTTACAATTTGTTTTCTCCTCATTTTCCAGTCTAGTAGGAAATACTGTTCAGAAGATGAGCCAGGGCAAACGCTGTGGGCTGTCCCCGGTTTCCATCGGGGAGAACTGTGGAAGCACTGGCTACAGTTCACAAGGGGCTGAGGTGAGGGCATCTCGGTGCCAGGAGTAAAATATTTTTTAAAGTGCTTTTGCAAAGTAACTGTAAAGATACCATCTCCAGATTGAAAGCATGTCAGGTACCTCGCATAAATTGATTGAAAAAGCACACTTTCATGCAAATTCTCCAGAAGCAAGCTCATGTTTCAGTGGGTCAAGCGCCCACTCCGAGGACGTCTGCAGCCGCTCACGCGCCGGCGCTGCGGGGAGGAGGCCTCCGGCAGGCTGGGCGCCCCGTTTCCCTGTGCAGCCTCGCCCTCGGCCTTGACAGAACAGAACCTAACCAACAACGGAGGGGAGCAGTTCTGGGGACCGGCAGAGTGTGCTTCCTGAACAACCTGCCCTTGTTTGTCTGGGGGCCGCTGTCCGCTCCCCTCCACAGCCCCTGCTACGGAAAAGAGGGCGCTGCCGCCCCACATCCAGGGCAGGCTGCCCGGTACCGCGACCCAGAACCAGGCTGCACAACGTGCGCCGGGAGACTTGGCCGCTGTGCTAGTTATTTCTCTGACAGGAACTTCTCTACTTAGAATGTTTGTTGCAACTTCCCTCCGCCTGCAAAGTTTCTGTTGATAAATCAGCTGACGGTCTTATGGGAGCTCCCTTGTAGGTAACTAACTGCTTTTCCTTGCTGTTTGTAAATGTTTCTCTTTGCCTTTAAGCTTTGTCACTTTAATTATGATGTGCCTTGGAGTGGGCCTCTTTGGGTTCGTTGTGTTTGAGACTCTCCACAGTTCCTGGATTTGTATGTCTATTTTCCTTCGCCAGGTTAGGGAAGTTTTCTATTATTATTTTTTAAATAGGATTCCAATTTCTCGCTCTCTTCTCCTTCCGGCACCCCCATGCCGCAAATGTTGGCGCGCTTAAAGTTGCGCCCGCAGCTCCTTCCACTAGCCTCCCTTTCCGGATTGTTTGTTTTCTTTTTCGCTGCTCTGATTGGATTTTTTTTAGTAACATGAAAAAAAATTTTTAAGAAACTATTCTATTTTATAAGGCTGAGTAAAATAGCATCACATTGATTGAAAGAGTTAAAATAGATAGGAAAATCATTAATTTACACTCACAGAGCAACTTGGCACTAAACAAAGATCAACATTTTAAAAGGTCATTTCCTTGAGCAGTCTCTTGTGTTTTGCATCTTTCTGCACAGCTCACGCATGGCAGTCTATTTTATAGGTTGAAATAGTTGGAAGAACAATCTCTTCTTGTTTTTTAATTTGTTTTAATTTGTAAGGAGGATTTTTTTAAATGCCTATCTCTTATGACATAATTAAACATACAGGTTTTAGAATAACAGGGACTCAAATTTTGGAACCGTTCGATCACCAATCCAGACTTCAGTGATATCCCTGCAAAATCCACCCTGGCAACAACAGTGGAAAGAAATCTGTTGCTCTGAAAACACACAGAAATACCCCAGAATCCACTGCCAGGGACCGGGGGCCCGTTTACACGGGTGCTCCCCACCCTCCCCTGTGAGGCCCCGCAGATGGGTCGCGCGCGGATCTTGGGCGTGCGCGCAGTCCCCCTGGCGGCGCTTGGGTGGCACTCCGTGCGTTAGCGAAGACCTATTCCAGCGGCCACAGGGGGTGCCGTCCGCGGGCCGGGCGGGCGCAGGAGCGGTAGCAGGATGGAGGGCGGGGGCCTCCTCCGCGCGCGCCCTGGAAGCGGGCCTCGCTCCCTCTCACTCGCAAGAAGCCACACGCGGGATCGATAGTCTTAGGCTCTGAATTCCTTGCTTAGAAAAGCTACCAGCCTCAAGGGTACCGGCAGCCTGCGTAGGACTCATTACACAGATTTTTAACTTAATGAATGGAAAATAGGCTTAAAACTAAACAGTTCTTTCCAAAAACCAAAGTTCAGGTCATTTCACCCCCAAAACATCAGGACTTCTAAATTTTTTCTCTCTGGAAGTGAAACGGCCACCCCACCGCGGCGCCCCTCCTGCAGGCCGCCCCAGCCGCCGTGCGTTTCGCGGTCCCTGCCGCTCCTGTGCCGCGCGAGGCGAACCGCGCGGAGAGCGTCCTTGCGCCCGCGCGCCCGCGGCTGCGTGACTCCGCCGCCCCGAGAGAGACCTGAGGAACGCGCGAGGCCGCTGTAAGGGCCTGAGCGCGTCCCCGGGGACCGTGGAACCCACTCTGGCGGAGAAATAGGCCGTCACCCTGCAGAGCTCGCGGGGACGGCGGTGTCTCCTGTCACCGCTCGCGTGGGAGGCCGAGCGGCCTTGGAGGGCGTCTGGCCCCTTCCCACCGCGTCTCGGGAGCCTGCGTGGAAGCGACTCCGGGGTTCCAGCGAGGCCGGCGGAGGAAGCCCGCCCCGACGAGGTGGTGGGGGCGGGGGGCCGTTTCTCAAAGCCCGTGGCGTGGAGGCGCTCGGTCGCAGTACACGCTTGAACAGAGCCTTTGTAACACTCGCAGCCCCACTCCTATGCGTCCGCCGGCACCTTAACGAGTGGCAGGCGACACCAGAGTGCAATTCCCAATCGCACAGGAAAGGGAAACCGGAGTCTGCTGCGGGGGTGCTGTACCGCGGCAGCCACACGCCGCCCCCAGGGTCGCGGAGCGAGGCCCCGTCCCCTGGCCTCGAGCTCCGCGCCCGCGCTCCCGCCTCGTAGCCGCAGTTCACATGCGGGGGCTGGGTGCAGCGACACGGGCGGGGGCCGCGGCCCGGCCCCGGTAGCGGGGAGGGAAGGCTGTCAGGGCCTTTCTGGGGCGCGATCTGGCGTCAGCTACGAACCTGTAAATCGCCCGCCACTGCGGCCCGGACGGTCCATGGCAGGGACACAGCGCCGTGTGAACGCACCCAAAGGAGTCTTTCAAGATCTATGACGATGCAGCTTAGCTGGAAACCGCAGACTTGAGATACATTCAAATACTAAATTAGCTGAGTGACTGTCTCATAATCTATAGTAAACGCATGTGAGGTGGGGCTGCATGCACCGGAAGGGAGCATTTTCAAAATATATTGTTTTAATTAAAAACTGAAATCCAGACACGATATACTGTGTGATTCCAAGGTACAAATAAGAGTGAAGAGGAAAAAATTAACAGATAGAGGGGGGTGGACGTGGGTTACCTTTCTGGAGGTCGTGGCAGGTGACACTAGAAACAAGCGACCGTGTCCCCTCGCACCCTGACAGCGCCTCGGGTCACCGCTTTCGCGGTGGCCCTCCTGGCAGCCGCGGCAGGCTCGCAGCGGGGCCGCACCCTGGTTCCATTCGCTTCGTGCCGGCGGCCAGGCCACAGGTCTCGCTTCCGCATTCCCCTGCGTCCGTGTACTGACGCGTCGGTGGCGCGGCCATGGCCTCCTCCCGTGCCCGCTGCTGGACGCCCCACGGGTTCACGTTTCACGCCCATGGTCCGTCTTGAGTTCACGGGTTACAGGTGTGAGGTTAATGCCAAGTTTCGTTTCTTGGTATTTTTTTAGTCCTTCCTTCAGCTATTTCTGTGTTTGCCCCTGTTGTTAAGTTGCTCCAGCGCCTGGGTTGACAGGATCGTCCTCCCTCTGCTGAAGGGTTTTCACACATTTGTCAAAAGTCGCCTGGAAGGTCTTCTCCCGCCAGACCTCCTGCGGCGGCACCCCGGAGCGGGGTCAGTGCCCGTCTGGCCGGCTGGGGGCCTCAGGCCCCGCAGGTACGGGGGAGCGGAGGGCCCCAGGGAAGGGTATGTGGGGCACGGTGTCCGCGGTGTCAGCGTGGACAAGGATGGGCGTTGATGCGACATGTTCTGCCCTTAGGCCGTCCTTTCCCAGCCCCGTGGCCAAGAGGATCAGGCTGTTCCTGGAGCCGTTTTTCCTGTGTCCACTGGCAGTTCCCGCGCGGGCTCTGCGGCCTGTCCCTGACCTGCAGGAGCCGCCCAGAACAGTCACCGGCCAGCCTGTGCTGCCCCGCTGCAGGGCGGAAGCGTCCATTGCTGCCTTTTCACCCCACATTTCAGAAATGTGCCTGACCTTTACCCTTTGGGTGTGTGATCGGACGCGCCGCGCGGTCCATTCTGCCCGGCCCGCCCCTCGGAGGACGGCCCTGTCCCCTTCTTGTCCGCGGTACTGCTTCCGACGCGCCCCTTCCTTATCCGTTCTCTTCCTCTTGGTTCAACACCATCTTTTATTTGCTCCTCATGCCTTATCTCGTTTAATACGGGTCATGTTTAGTCCTGCTTGGGAACACAGGACGAATCGCATAGGAACACACACAATTTCATCATTAAAAGGGTGCTTTTCTTTTCAGTCTTCAGTGTAGTATTTCCTCTCGCATGTCAGAATTATCTGTGCCCGTTTGGCATTTTTTAAGTGACCATGCATTGGCTGCTTGTCACCAGGCTCGGTGCCCTGGCTGGCCTTGGCCATCGCTGGGGTCCAGACTGGAGCCGCCTCTCCCTGCCCGTCTTGGGACCCTGTCGTGTCCGCCAGGGAACAGTCATCTGATTCCCTGGGATAGATGGGTTTTCCTGCCCTGCGAGCGCTTTCCTTTCACTTTACGCAGGAGAATGCCTTCTCTGTGAAAAACCTGAGTGGTTCCCTGCCGAACAGGCAGAAAAACGACAGGACTCTTTCTTCGAGGGGGGCCCTTCCCCAGCCCGTGCCGTGGGGCCCTGGGCAGATCACAGAAACGCCGCCCGCACGTGATGCGGGGAAGAACAGAGAGACCTCAGGAAGTGAAACCTTATCGGCTGCTCCAAAGGACTCTGGTAGACCGGCAACAGGGTCACGTTTTTAACTCTTCCCTCCAGATCGCCACGTTAAGGCGGGGAAGTTAGCTGAGACCAGCCTCATCCTAGTTCCCCTTCAGGGCGATATTGCTGATCTCGGGGCGGAAAACACGCCTGCAGGGGGCGACGTCCGGCCCCTCGCCCAGTGACTGGCCCAGGGTGGCCGCCTCCTCTTCCCGCCCTGGTGCGCTCCTTCTCCACGGTGTGCAGGGCGGCGTTGCGGGCAGCTTTGTCCTGCTCGGGGCGCTGGGACGAGGGAGCAGCGGCGTCCTGGAATCAGGAGCGCTGGCTGGGCTGCGGGCCCGGCCTCGGGGCGCGGGCTCAGCGACGGGAGCCGCCATTAGCGCCCCCTGGTGGGGGTGTGACACGAGCGCAGACGCGTGATTAACTAACTTACCCCTTTTACGTGTTAGGGTCTCCTATCCCTTCAGATGCGTGATTGACAAACTTATCCCTTTTACATACAAGTAGGAGCCAAATTTTACTTTTCTTTACAAGGAGCTATTTCACTTAATAGCCCATTATTTAGATGTGTCGCTGTAGAAAATGTTATCACTGACGTTGAGTCTGGCAGATGAGCTGAAGTGGATTTAAACTCCAGCGTGTACTGATGAAGCTGTCGACATGGAAAACTTAGGAGGCAGAGAAATGGAAGTTTGGTATCGTACTGCCATCGGGTCAACACTTGGCAATAATTTAACCACTATCTCAATAAGGAACTGATTTTATCTCTTAAAAATAAGATGAAAATGGGAGAAAGGCCCTCAGCATGAATGAGTGCACGAAAAACTGAGGCAGAGTCTGATGTCAAATAGAAAATAAAAGTTTGTGCAGGTCTCAATATATAGTCAGCACTTCACCCAAGAGTGTGCCGTCGCAGGTTGCGGTTTGAGAGCAGTGCATACCATTACTGTTTATGTTAATAAAAACACGTGAGCTGATTGGGGCCCACGGTCTTGGGGTATGTGACACGTGATCACTGAAGGTGTGCGCACTGTAAGGCCCGGCGTCAGAACGAAACGCACGTCGACGTTCCGTTGCCACGAGGTTGCACAGCCTCGGCATTTTAATCTTATTCCTGGAAGTAGGCAGGTGCAGGCAGCCGACTTCGGAGGCTGTGACTTCAGTGAACTGCTTTGCCGACGGCTCTTCAGACGAATAGGTTTAGAACACCCGCCGGGGGGGAATATTTGGTGCCTGGTGCCTGCAGGCAGCGTGGCGCTACCAGAGTCCCGGCAGCCGCGGTCGCCTTCGCCCCGGTTCGCCTTCAGCAGTTTCAAGGGCACGAACCCGCCAGACGAGCGGGGGTGCAGCGGCCCGTCCCTGCCAGCCGTGAACCGCGGGGTCTGTTCCAGGGTGTGTCAGGCATGTGAACTAAGAGAAAACAATGAGCTGACAGTTGAAATCTACTAATTTTATAGCCTCTAAAATTCTGGTTAAGCGTTGCAATTTATCGCCAATTCAGTATGTCAAAGATAATTATGAGGGTTTGCTTTTATGGTATGGAAAATCATAATAAATCTAAGTTTACTTTTCATGTTTCGGAGGTTAATAACGTCTCATTCTTCATGTGTTTTGTTGTCTGGCTAAATCATGCTAGGACAATATCAATGATACCAGCTTTCTGTATTTCTTAATTCTTACCAAATTATGTTATTGTAACAGCTCATTTTTCACCAAAACCCTTTCTTCACTCTTTCATGAAAAAGGGGGAGAAGGCAAAGAGCAAAAGCCTAGTAAACTGTTAGACCTAAATCTAAGCATATCAGCAATTATGTTAAGTGGAATTCACCCCTCGATCTACCCCCAAACAGCCCTACTGTTTCTAATTAGGTGTGTACAGGAGTGGGCAAAAGTGGACTTACAGTTGTATGTGAAACACAGAGATTATGCTTGTATTACTGTCAGTTATTGTATTATTTCCCAAATGAGAAACTGTAAACCTACTTTTGCCCTACCCCTTATTTACAACATGGCATAGAAATCTTACTCCTAAGTATACTTAACTAAGAGAAATAAAAAATTACATTCACCAAAGCCTGCATATAACTGCTAGTCACAGATTTATTCATAATTGCCAAGAACTAGAAGCAATTCAGATGTCTTTACCAGCAATACAACTGGTAAAGATATTTTTAAAAATTTGAAAACCCATTCAATGGAATACCACGGAAAATAAAAATGAACCAAATGTTGACAGATGCAACAACATAATTTATTATGCTTTAGCAAAAGAAACTAGACTCAGAATGCTGCTGTTTGATGGCATTTGTCTGACATTCTGGGAGAGCAAAACTGGAACCCTGGGCAGGGGGTCAGCATGGGTGGGCAGTGAGGGGAGGGGCCGACCACATGGGGCAGGGGAGGGGATTTTGGAAGCTACGGAAGTTGATCTGTATTGATCTATATCTTGAGTGTGGTGGTTGCTACGTGACTCCGCGTTTGCCAATGCTTAGTGAACTAATAATTACCCAAAGAAGTGAATTTTACAGCTTGTAAAGTAAAAACAATGATTAATTAAGAAAAACAGTGCCCCGCAGAAATGCTCAATACATAGTAGCTACAACCTCTTTCATTGTTTCCATGATAACAGGGAGCTAGTATAGTTGGACAAGGAATGACGTGTAAGTCCAGCCACGTCCGTGTTTGCCTCCACCAATACTGTGTTCTTCCCTTTTTTGTCTGTGCGGTATCTCCATATTCCATCCCCTCATCTATTTGTCCAAATTTTGTGTATATAAAAGTTTCAAAAGACTTCTTCGAGCCAGTCCGCAGCGCCTGCCCTCGCGTGTACGAGGCGCCCACCTGAGCGCCGGGGCTTTGGCTCTGGCCTCTGCGCGGCAGCTGCGAGAGTGCGGGATGGGGCGAGGGAGCGCGGCTGCGCCCGGAGGACCGGCTCCGCTGCTGCGCCACCCGCTCGGCGCGGGGACCACAGGGCCCTCCCGCAGAGAAAGGGAGCAGCTGTCCCGGTGGCCAACCCCACGGGGCGGAGGGGGGCTTCCAGGAGCCCCTTCTCACTTGTAGTGCTCCCCTCGGTCGTGTTAAATCCCCTTAATTTCATTTGTAGAACTTTGCGAGACTGTAAATGCTGCTCACATTGCCCATTGGAAACCACCCCGAGGAGACTCTGTACGTGGATTTTGCTGCCGTGGCCCGTGGCCCGTGGCTGCCTGAATCGCGAGCTTGCAAAAGCCCCGGGATGCGCCTGCACCCCGAGGCTGAGCGGCCAGCGTCTGAGCTCGACTTCCGCTCGCTCCTGCCTGCACGCGCGACGGCGTCCGCTCCACCCCGCCCAGCAGCCCGCGCAGGGCCACGTTGCGCGGTCGCAGTTATGTCCTTCATCGGGTGCAAACCGCGGCCACCTGCTTTGTCTAGGCATTCCCTTCGTTGCCCCCTTCATTCCAGACTATTTTTTAATTAGCCACACACTTGTTTAATTAGTTGTTTTATTACCACAGGCCACGTGCTGCCAAAATAATAATTAAATGACTTTTGCTGGATTTTTAATTGCTCTAAGCTCCAACCGGGGCCAAACGATCAATATCATATTGTCACTTTACGAAGATCCTCTGTCGGCATCAGCCACCGGTCCTGGTGCCTGAAACTCTGCCCAGCTTGGTCACTTCAAGAAATGCAAGCTGGTTTGATTGGGAGCAGAAACAAAAACGCAGCGTACCTCTGGGAAATTTGGCCTCCCTGTTTTCCAGAGTTGAGAGAAAATTTGGAAGATATATACCCAACATTGAAGGTGCACAAAATAGAAGGCAAATGTTAATGGTGAAATGAGCAAATATAAAGAAGATAGCCACATGTAAATTTGGTCAGAGTTGCCATTTTGACGAAAGTCAAGGAAGTATTTCAGTCCCAATTTTATAACTTTTCTATACTAACTCTCATAATAAAAGAATAAAAATAGAGCTTTGAGACTTTTTATCTAATAACGCTTAGGTACTGTTTATCTGCTTTCAGAATACAATGTTATATTCCATTCTTTTTAAACAGCTTTCGTGAAGTCTTCTTTATTTAGAAAAATTAACAGAGATAAAAGAGCATTTCTGGGTGAAGAAGGTGGGAGGGGTCCGAGAAGGATTTTCAAATCTTAAATGTTTCTGATGCTTGATTAGGGAAGAGATGGGTAACATCTGACTAAATCATTTCATAAACACAACATATGATAGAATCTTGATTATTATAAGATCAAAATTAGCAGTTCAAAGGCTATACTGCAGTGAAAGGAAATGTATTCTTGTCAGTAAGGAGCTAGGATACTGCTGAACAAGACGACTCCTAAGCAGCTGCTGGCACTTGCTAGCGATGGGGGAGCAGCTCAGAAAGCAGGTTCTGCAAGCGCGCTGTTTGGGCGTGAGCTGTGCCGCTGCCATGGACGGAATGTTCGCGCTTCTCCACAATGTGTCTGTTGAGCCCCCAGCGAGATGGTGTTAGAAGGAAGGGCTCCTGAGAGGTGAGCAGGCCCTGAGGGGGGGCCCTCGTGAGCCAGATTAGCGTCCTCCGAGGAGAGACCCGAGGGCCCCCGCCCTCTGCCACGTGAGGACGGCGAGAAGATAACCCTCTGAAGCCGGAGCTGGGCTCGCCAGACGCTGGCTCTGCCGGCATTTTGACCTTGGACTTCCTAGCCTCCAAAACCACGAGAAATAATTGTTCAAGCCACATAGTTTATGGCCTTTTTGTGGTGGCCACCAGGAGAGAGGAGGAGAGCCGCTGACTGCCTGGACGACCGACCAGCTGTTACTTAGCTGTGCTGGGCCTCAGTTTCCTTATCGACAAGAGGAAGGTGGGGCAACAGCTCTCTCTGCATTTCCCTCAAGGACTGAATGACTTGACTTAGACAATAAGCACACAGAGCCACGCCTGGAACAGAGGAAGGAGCGGACCCTCCCGTGGGAAACGGAAGAGGAATTTGGGTCTTGCCGTGTGGAGGCCGTGAGCTGGGTGGCAGGCTGGGGATGCGGGCCAGTCGAGGTCAGCAGTCGCTGCTGCTTTGCCGGGGCGATGCGCAGAAAGTCAGGAACAAATGAACTGGGGACGCAGGGAGGGTGCGGACCAGCCCGGGGACCGCTGCCAGGGCGCCAGGAAGCCAGTGCGGGGCTCGCGCCTGGGAATCACAGGGGTTAGCTGTGACTGTCACACGGCTTTTAATCTCAATTTAAAGTTGGATAGTAGTTACAAAATGCATGTTTTCCAGCCACACAGTTTAAGCATAAAATAAAGCAATTCTTACTAGAACGCACCAAGGCGCCTAAAACAGAGGGCGCCTTGCAAGGCCAAGGCAAAGTCACCATTGGGAGTGGGCCACAAACTTCACATCGACACTGAAGTCGCTGGTTGAGAGAGAAGGGGTTCAACCGGCTGACCATACAAAGCACAAAGACGTCCAATATAAAAATGTATCACCTAATGACTTACAATGTGTAGAATCCTCCATTTAAAAGACAACATCGCATAAAGGGACAGAGAAGACCCAGCCTTTAGCAGATCCCACACTCACAAGCAAAAAGACAATATGAGTTATTTGTGACAAATACAGAAAAGCATCAGAAAATTATGCGGTTTTTAACACCAGATCGCCTAAGACTCACTGATTAAACCTAAAAGGTTGTTTATTTCTTGAATGTCACTTGAAGATTAATAGTGGAATGTTTCTCCATATCCTGGAGGAGGACCGGGCCCACATTAACCACGGTCGATAGGAGCATCAATTATTTATTAGGCCTATTGGATGTTCCATTACTTCGCAGCCCCCAGGCGTTTCTCTAATGGAAGGAAGGGTGCTATAGGGTTTCCAAGCAGCCTTCCTCTGCGGATTTAAGTATAGAAGCACAAAGGCTGGGTTGTGCACAAAGACACTATTTTTACTCATATATTCGTCTAATGCTTCTTAAAGCAGAACTTGCGAAAACACACTTGTTTCTGCGTTCACGGGCCCACGGGTAATGGCACCACGCGCTCACAGCAGTCAAGGGCCCCACACGTCCTGAACGCCTCTCGCTGTGGGAGTTGGAGGGTGGGACCCGCGGGGCGAGCGTCGGGTGACCATGTCTGCAACGTGGCTCGTCTGACGGCAAGGCTGCATCCAGCATATTCATTGGCCGCGCCTAAGTGGTCCGCCATGTGCCCCTGAAAGGCAGTGGGAGAAGGCGGGGGCCCGCGACGCAGGGGCAGCTGAGGCGGGCGGGGGAGGGGGAGGCATGGGCCGATCCCTATTAACACGCCTGTACTGGATATCCGAACCTGTCAAACATGTTTGTCAAATCCTGTCGAAATGTCACCCACAGCTGCTTTAGCGCTCTATGTAAATATTTGGATTTTTCACATATGTTGACTATATTTATGATCAGATACTTGTCACAGTGACTTAGAGTGCGAGTCGTTGATGAATACACGCCTTCTCTCCGTAACTGGATTTTACATATGTTTGCCAGAGAGGTCACCCTTTCCCAGGGGCGCCCACATCCCGCTTTGTCTTGTGCAGTGTAACGTGCAAAGGAGATACGAAGAGAACACTGACTTGCATGAATTAATGGGTAGGGCAGTGAGTCTCTAACTCTTGCATGTGCGTATGAGGCTCGGGATGGCCGGCCCGAGAGCTGCCGAGAGACGCGGCTGCACTCGCAGGGGGCGGGTTGGCCCTGTGGGAGGGCAGCACGTTAACAGGCTTTTCAAAGGAGCAGAGGTGAGGCCTGTGCACAGCTGCTGTGCCCACACGTGACGTGGGTGCTTTGGCTGACAAAGCGTGATGGGCTTGAACTAAGCAGCGAGGGTGGGCTCTCGGCCCCGGGCCAGCAGTAAGAGGACGCTAGGTCTGGGGGCCGGGACTGAACAGCCGCGGGCGGGGCTGCGGGGTGATCTTTGAGGCGGGATCTTCGAGGGCGTCTCAGAGGGGTAAAGCAATGGCTGTCTCCCCACGGGGTCTACTTAGCGACGAGGAATTAGTCTAAACTGTGATTCCGGACAGTAATTCCTGGCGTTAAACTCTCTCCTGAATGCTGTGCTGGTCTGTAACTTCTCACCAGCTAGTGGGTTTCTATTCTGATACTTAGGGCCTAGAAAACATTAGAATAATGCACAAAATGTGTTTAGGATGACCATAATCTGTTTTTAGGCTGAACCATTTTCATTAATTTTGCAGAATGTAATTCATCCAGAAATGTATTTGTTAGGATTTCTCACAATATCTTTTGGCTTTTTTCCCTCCCCTTACAAAGGGGAGGAGGAAGAGAAAAAGAAAAGCAATTTCAGGGACATTTCTAGGACTTCATTTTTTCAGCATCCACTGAAATGTAGGATTGGAGCCATGAATATACGCACATCTGGGAACATGGAGTGCGCCCTAAAGTTTAAAGTCTCCATCTGTAAAATACTTTCCTAATACTTTAATTCCCCCTAATTTAGAAAAAGTAACTTTAATTTAGCTAGTCTTCTATTTACCCCAAATGAAAAACATATTTGAAATAAAACACATCCAGTCATTTCTGTTCTCCTCTAGGCAGCCTGTCCTTGAAGTATTTTAAGGTCATAAAGGCCGTACCTCTGACTTGATCAGCAGTAGCCTTTGTGATTTCTGCAAAGAGGTCAATGATTTATCATTGTATTGATTGTCTCATTTGTATTGATTGCCCTCAGTTTAATCCTGCACAGCTGCGTGCGTTGGGGCAGGGGGGAGGCAACCCCTTGCGTTTCCTGCGCCCTGGCTGGGTGTGAAGGGGATTTTCTAGAGCTGTAATCTCCGAACTTTATAACTTCGCTGGCTAAAAATTAACTTACATTTAAACATGTTATTTATACATTATGTACCAATATTATTTTAATTATGATATACACATCACATATAGGTAATAATGGAAACAATAACAGGATGAGACAAAATAAGTGTGGTCAAGTTCTAATTTTTGGTCACACCCCGGTTCAAACAGCTGTTGGGTGCATTTGTCCGGGACCAATGGACCACGAATATCCGTCTGCGTGTGGATGCCAGAAATTCTTCTTCCCTCCTTCCTGAGGTTCTTCTCTGTCGCTGATGATGCCGCCCTATTCAGAAACTGAATTTTAGAATTAAGATAGCGTATTATCCTCCTTCAGATGTGATCAGTTTTCTGCGTTTCTTATGTTGCCCAGTCCCAGGCCTGGTAGTAATATTTTAAATAGTATTCTGTCAGCGGGCAGAGGAACCTAACAAAAAAATTTAAATAGATCTTTATTTTGGGAATCAAGTTTTTTAATTTTTTAAGATATACACACCTAAATTATACATAACACAAAATCTTCAACAGCTAATGTCTTCTGTTAATTCTCACATCTTTGTCCATTAATAATCACATTTATGATGGAAATGATTTTATAGTTCTTTTTACATTCCCGATGAACTTTCATCTTTTGAAACGTGGGCTAAATATCAATTTGAGTGGCTAAATAATGAATAAAATGCCAAACCCGTCTTCAGCGTTCCCGGCGGACTGAGGGCCCCGCGGTACCGAGGGTCCGCAGGCGGCGCGTCCGCGGAATGAGTGCGCCGGCCGGCAGGTGGGCCGGGAGGCCAGGGGATGACGCTGCAGCCACTGCCCCTTTTCACTGCAAGCCTGAATTTATCAAGAAAATGCCCCTGAAATATCGAAGCGCAAGTGCGCACACGTGTGCGCCTGCGTGTGCGTGACATGCAGGGCTGTAGGAGAGCGAGTGACCCCGGCGAGTAAGAGGAAGGAAGGCGTGGTTTGGGCTTTATTTCATTTCACCTTAACAGAACGTAACTCACTGGCGGCTAGGATTTCACCTGCAGGAGAGGGTGTGTGTGCACTTCTGCAATCTCCTTTCTGCTGCTGCGCCTGGCTCAGCAGGCGGAAGGACAGTGACGTCCGCACTGATGCCCCCTTCCTGACAGCCTCCCTCGGCGCCCGTGCGAGCTCTTGCTCCCCCAGCCCTTCCTCTGCCCCACGCTGCTAGGAAGACACGGGTGTGCTTTGGACCCGGTCCCGGCCTCCCATGCCCTCTCTGCCCCCAGCGACCTCGCCTCCTTTGTCCCAGAGCAAATGCACCACAGTGCCTCAGATCCTTGCTTCGATTTTTGTATTAGCTGTTTTTTCCATTTTTTTTCTTTTAAGTAAAATTAAAGCTCTTGTCAGGTAAAAACACTGAGTTGTGTACATATATACACACATACACATACATACACACACACACACACACATATATACGTATTCACATACACACGAGTTTGTCCAGAGAAAGTCCAGCCATTGTTAATATAATCAGAATGGTCTGCATGACATGGATGTCACCTGGCAGCCAAGGAGAGTGGACTGGAATGTGCGTGTGTGAACAATGACAACTTCACTGTACTAGACAGTAGAGTGGTGGATACCCTTGAGTGAGCATGTGCACTGTGTGACTGTCACATTCAAAACGACTGAGCAAGTAGAGCAACAAAGCTCCATCCAAGGTTGCATTAAGTGTGAACATTCCTCCCTGGAAACTTGAGATGCTTCCGAAGGCCGCGGCTACGGGCACCTGGTGATTGGCAGCTTCATCACAACAGTGTGCCTAGTCATGTAGTACATCTCGTGCAGTTTTTTGGCAAACCATCAATCCACCCAAGTGACTCAGCCCCGCCTACAGCACAGATTTGGCGCCCTGTGACTTCTGGCTTTTCCCAAAACTAAAATCACCTATGAAAGGAAAAGATTCAGACCCTCAATGAGATTCAGGAAAATACAATGAGGCAGCAGATGGCGATTGGGCGAACTGTGGGAGGTCCCAGGGTGCCTGCTTTGAGGGGTCTGAGGCATCACTGTACCATGTACAATGTTTCTTGTATCTTCTTCAATGAATGTCTCTATTTTTCATAGTACACAGCTGGATACTTTCTGGACATGTCTGTCTTTCTTTCTTTCTTTCTTTCTTTCTTTCTTTCTTTCTTTCTATCTCAGAGAACACCAGTAATTTTCTAAATGAGGTTTCAATTTATTTGTATTGGTTTTAGCTTTTGACAATGATTTCACACCATCTGTAGTTAGAAAATACGTGAGCCCTGGTCGTTCTGAGGATTAAGTCCCAGGGTAGTGTGTTGGGACATCACGTTAGTACTTAGCCGCTCTTCAAGAATCACTACTTAGAATTCATATTCTAAAGTGTACCCACAACACAGCAGATAGACTCAACATCTGTGGAAATATGTAAATAGCAGGCCTTTTTATTTAATATACATCATAAGTGGCCAGTTTACATACATCTCTTAATGATGTTCCAAGTTTGTAGGAAATGTAAAGCTATTTTCTCTCAATTCTGTGTGACGAAGTAATTTTCTCACATATTTTTTGTAGAAAATTAACTTTATTGTAGGTATTCTCATATTTTACTCCAGATTTTTTTTACTTAGTTGTTAAATCAAAGAGTGAGGGAGTCTCACTTAACCAGGTGAAGTTTCCCGCTGCCTCACCAGGTGCTGAGCCCCGTGGGGCAGAGCTGCTGGCTCGGCACCGTGAGGGGACAGCCGCCTGCCAGGCACCCGTCTGCGGTCCCCGCCACATCGGGCTCTGCCCCGTCAGTAAATACTGTCGGGCTGTTAGCTTTCAAAGGAAAAGGTGAGGAAGCCCATCTTTCCCTGTTTTCCTATTTGGTCCGACTGTGGAGCGGCCATAACGTCCGTTCCCTTTTCCCTACGAGGGCTCTGGTCAGCGCTTAGTCATCTTTAACTTCACTCAAAACCATGTTGGTAGATTGTATTGTGACAGCCCTCGCATCAGTGTGCATTTGGGGAAAAACATCAAATTGGTGAATTTTGGTGTAACCATTTTAATATTGAAGATGGAAGAAAATAGGCAAAATTTTTGGCATATTAGGCTTTATTATTTCAAGAAAGGTAAAAACACAAATGAAAAGAGAAAAAAATATTGTGTATGCACAAAAAGAAAAAGCAGTTGTATGGAGAAGGTGCTGTGACTGATCAGACGTGTCAGAAATGGCTTACAAATGGTCACGATGGAGATTTCTCACTGGCTGATGCTCCACAGTCAGGTAGGCCAGGAAGTCGTCAGTGCTCAAATTGGGACATTTACTGAGAACAATCACCATTCTACCACGCCGGAGACAGCTGACAGACTCAACATGTCCAAATCAATAAAGTTATTGGTGAAAATGAAAAACTGTGCCTTTTATTTCATGGAAGAAACACATAGGGACTTTTAGGCCAACCCAGTAGTAGAGAGAGAAACACATTAGCAAAGTAAAGCCTCATGGACGTGCCAGGCTCTCCTCACTGCAACCGAGAGGCTGCTCTGGCCGCCCCTCCGCGAACCGGAAACCTCAGCCTGCTGTGTGACTTAAACAGATCATTGGCGGTGCCTTCTGGCCGAGTCCAAACGTGGACGCTGTGTCCGGCGCAGCGGGGGCCACCTGGATAAGGCAGGCTGTGACTCTAAGCAGCATGGCCACAGGTGCACGTGGTGAACTCCCGTGACTCACTGTCCCCAAAGTGGCATGACAGCCACCTAAACAAAGTAGGGACAGAGACGTAGCATCGAGCCGGTGCTGTACGAGGGCAGAGACCCGGTGCCAATCGGGGGCGGCTCCCGTCGTGACGAGACCGAGCATTCGCCGTCCCGCCCGCTCGCCGACAGGGCATCCCATGGGGACACCCTCCCCTCTCAGGGCCGCGCTCCTCAGCATCACCGTCCCAGAGACTCAGTCACAGCCTCCGCGAGCGCAGCCGGGAAGGCACAGACCCCGGCGTGGGTTCGTCACGGGGGAGAGACGGTTTTCCCATTCATGGAACTCTCAGTGCAGACAGTCGTCGAGCCAATGAGAACAGGATTATAAAGGAGATTTGTGAAGTAAAATGCCTTCTTTATTTAAATTTAATTTAAAGATGGTATTCTGTTTTCCAAAATGGAGTAAGACACGGTGGTTATTAAATGGAACGCGGCTGACCAATGGAGACTGTCCAGTGAGGGGGAGCTGGTCACGTCGCCGCCCCGGCTGCAGAACCTGCCCCTGGAAGGAGGCAGAGCTCTCCCGGGACGGCCTGCCACCCGGCCGCCGCGGGGCTGCCTGGCCTGTCTGCGCCCCGACACGCACATCTCAGAGCCTGGCCAGCCGGCCTTCGGTCGCCACGCCTTCTCTTCGTCTTCACGGGCAGCCCTTAAAATGAACCACTGAGGCCATTCCCATGCGTGTCCCCGCCCGGTCCGGGGCACAGGGGGGTCGTCTCCGTTCTGGACCCTGCTCCCGACCGTGGGACTTTCATCGCTGTCCATTTCACGATGCTCAGAACCGCACGCCTACCAGCGGCCGGCAGCCCTGCCGTGTCTGCCCCAGGCGGCCGCCCCCTGCCGCGCCCACGCTGCCCCACTGCCACGTGCGCGGAGCCCAGGGGGACCGGGAACCGCTCTACTAACGCCCGCCCTGGCGAGTCTCGGCTGCCCTGGATGTGGAGCTAGACGTCGTGTGGCACCGGCACCTCGTACTCGTACTGCCCCATGGACTTGATTTTTTAAAATTAACAATATACCTGGAATATTGAAGATTCTTCCCTCACTCGTTGGCAACCTGATGTTTAAAAACATCTCTAATTCCATTTTGTGTAAAACATTCCTTGACTTTAAATATCTTCTTTTTATTGCCCATAAAACTTTATTTTTACTTCTATTTTTGTTAGAAAAATAAAAAATAAACTTTATATTTGTCTTCTGTTTGCTAGTGGGTTTGTGGATTGTTGTTTTCTTTTTCCCCCAAGTTATAAGCACTTTTATTATTGAAAGGATTTAAGCCTTCCAATATATACAGCAAATAAAAAGCTGCCATTAAATGCTACATTTTTTCCTTAGGTTCCAGGCTTTTGTGGCAATTCTTCTAACATAAAAGTTTTCCACACTAAGATAATAACAATAGTCCCACATAATTCCACAGTAATTTTATCAACATGAAGACTTCCCTGGCTGGAGTATTTATGAAAAACAGACCCTCCGCGCGCCCCGCCCCTTGTCCTCAGGCGGGACAGGTGAGCGCAGAGCGGCGCGGACACAAGTTGAGGGGGGGATGGGGCAGGTGCGTCTCCTGAGTTTGTACTGGCCTCTCCCGCCCTGCGTGGGCCTCCGCTTCTCCAGGGACCTCACACGGGCGTGTCACACGCGCTGTGACCCAGTCCTTGCCCACGGACAGCGCCTGGGGCCGCTTGGACTGGCCCAGGGAGGCCAGAGGCCGGACCCACACTCGCCCTCGCGCGTCGTCCTGCGGAAGCGTGGGGTGCGCGTGTCGCGATAGTGATGTTTTCCCTGCGGAAGGTGAGCTCAGAAGCCCCTCGGATTCTATTCACAGGCGTCAGCACAGCGGCTGCGCTGCTTGGCCAGCAGGCACTGCCTGTCCGTAGCCTAAAACCCGCTTGACCAACCTCAGGCGATGGCGCCTCCGGCCGACAAGCCACAGGCCGCTCCGGGCCGGGCCGCCGGCCACTCCCCGGGGGCGGCTTCGGAGAGCCGCCTCCCAAGCAGCGTCCCCGCGGCGGCCTGCGCCCGGGGCACGGCTCCGCCAAGCGCTGTGTGGTGAGTGCCGCTGATCTAAGCGCGCCCCCCCCCCCAAATCCCCGCCTCGCTCCCCCCAGCGCGTTCTCCTCGCAGGACAGAAGGGGCTGCTGGGACTGTCGCGAGCCTTCAGCACCGCTGCCGGCGCTGCGCCGAGTCGCCGCGAGGTCCAGTGAGGCGCGCACGGGGCCCCTTGTAGTGTCCTGCGGGCCCTCCCGGTGCAGAGCGCGCGGAGGGGGCTGCTACGGAGCCACAGCAGGGCTCCTGGGTGCACACCCGGGCGCGGGCCTTGCCGCCGTGGGCGGGGCACGGGTGGGATGGGAGGGCCGCAGGCTCCCCATTCGGCTCCCACCCGTGCTGAAGTGACCTCTGAACGCCGAATGAAACGTCTTTTTGTCCAGCAGGAGTGTGTTCCTGTCTTCATTCTAAATAAAATCTCCTCCAAAAGGCCTTTCTTGAAAGACCCAGGGGAGGGTCCTTTCTACTCCGTCTGAGTTCGGATGACGTTCACAATCAGTGCCATTGGCTCGGCCATCGGAACAGAAGGCGACAAGGGCACCTGCTGTGTCAGACACAGCGCCCCGCGCCGTGTCCAGCCCAGAGGGACACAGGCCACAGTCCTTCACACTGTCGGGGCCGTGTGCCTTCCTTTTTAGCCTGTTCAACTATAAAGTTTAGCTGCTGCTTGTGGGAATATCCACCTTCCCTAGAGAGAGCCTGCAACTGTCCATTCATCTTGCCTCGAATGTTAAGAAAAGAGATTACTAGACCCCAGGGCCACCGCGGTCCCCACGCAGAGACACTGTCCATTCTTCTTCGTTCCCGACACCCAGCACGGCGCTCGGTGTATAGAGAAACAGTCAGTCCATGTTGGTAAAGTGAGTTAGCCTAGACTTGCCTGCATGCTGGTAGTGCTCCCTACCTGAGCCATGACAAAGAACACAGTCTGTGGAGCCTTGGCCGCCATGTCCCGGGAGATCTGTTAACCGCGGCTGCAGCGGGTTGTGGGGGAGAACCCGGCGAGGTCGCTGAGCAGGCCGTCGAGGATGGGATGGGACGGGAGGGCGCCGTAAAGAGAAAGAGCGAAATGCACGGGAAGTTAACAGCCAAAGAGGTCAAACCAAAGAGCCGAGAGCACAGTGGATCGAGGACGTGGGCGCCCCGGGGGTGGAAGCTCCCGGGAGTGGAGAGCCGCATCTGAGGCGTGGGGGCAGCGGCGGCGGCGGCGGCAGCAACCGGTCCGCAGAGGCCTGAGTCCCCGGGGATGAGGGGCATCTGCAGGGACACGGCTCACCCGCGTTGATCCCGCCGCCGCCGCCTCTCCCGCTTCCTTCGTACTCCTGTGGACTCAAAGAGACCAAATGGAACAGAGAAGACAAATTTAAAGAGGTGTAATTAAACCGTGGTATTTACACCACCATTTCTTCCAGAGTTCAAGGAACTTTCCATAGGAAGTCAGGCTCTGCCTCTCCAGTTCCCTGCTCCCTCTCGCCGCTCAGAGCCCACCCTGGCCACACGCTTGGGTGACGCGTTCGGTGCATGAGAAGTGGCCAAGGGACACTGAAGAGGACAGGGACAGACGGGCAGGCTGTCGGCCTCCACCCCGCGGGCACAGGGGAGCGGGGCTCTCCTCGCAGCTCCCTCCCCGCGGTGCTCCTGGCCGCCCATTAGGGGCTGCGGAGCCTCGGCCGCCGCTGGCCGTGTGACGCCCTCCCAAGGAGGGCCGCGGGTCCTCACCGGGATTCACAGCGGCGGTTCGAACGAGGGCCTTGCCGAAACATTCTCTCTGCCTCCAGCTCTGAAAAGCAATTAGTGTTCTTAAAGCCTCCAGCAGGCTCCGCTGGCAGCCACGCTATTGATTTCAAAAGAAAGGAGAAAAATGAACCTGCCAGTGCCCAAGTAGGGTTATCTATGGGAATCTCTGTATTAATATTTTCCAACGTGGCGCCAGAGGGAATATATGCGAGCAAGCCTGCTGCCTAGCACGCAGCCCAGGTATAGTCGATGAGGTGTAGCAAACAGGGTTCCTCCGTCTTTCCTTCTTTTTAAGAAACCTAACAATCATCTTAGTTACTGGATGCCTTTTTTTCCTTCCTTTCCCCTAAGGAGCCATTGAGAGTGACATCTGAGCAAACACTGATAACATAATAATTTCTTAACATGAAAGTATGTAAGCCTACAGAATAAAACCAAAGCTTGTCATGCTAAACAAGCAAGTGATTTAAATATGCCCAGATTCTTTAATTCGCCAACATCAAAAATATGTCCTCCGTTTACATGCAGTAGCCCTACTTAAGCTCCTCCTGTCCTCAGCTAGGGATGTGTCGGGCAGGACACTCAGCCGTTCTGGCCTCGCCTCAGTCCACGCATGGGAAAGGGAAGCGTCCGAGGCGGGCTTTCTCGAGGACCCCAGCCCCACAGTCCTGGTCCCGCTGTCCTCCCTCCCCGTCCCCAGTGCGCGGGGCTGTGGTCCCAGCAGGGCGCCCTGCGCAGGGGTGCGGGGCGAGGGACTCCTGCCCTCCGAGGCTGAGGACGTGGGTCCCCACCTAAACACAACAGGCCTCCTTGAAAAACAGGAAAGTAATAGGACACCTATTCCGCATGGGACTAGATTAGAGAATGCACATGCGTTACTCCACAGACTGGCCGTCCCGCAGCGTATGCGCGGCGCGTGTTAACGAGAAAGCTGCTGGGAATATGGTGGGGCTCCCACGGAAGCCAAAGTCAGAAGAACGTCAGGAGATATTAATGTGTTTGAGTTTCAAATTCACACTAATATAATGCTCTAGGCAGGAGAAATAAAATGTTTGAAGAATCATTTATTTTATGTCAACTACAGAAACAAGTTCATAAACATATGGACCGATGCACTCGACTGCACACACACACACCCCCATACACCGCTTCTAGTACAGAGACACAAAAGAGGGGAAAAGTCAAGACAAGTAAAATAACAAATTATAAAAAAACAGGCATTAACCATACTGCAGAGAAAGGTTTGAGGTTAGTAACAAATGCAAGCTTGCGTCTAGTAGAAATGTGCCTAAAGACAAGCAGGTCGAAGGAAGTATGAAAATTAAGACAAGATCGATATGCTATTTGCATATCAAATTGAGATCATACAGGAACATGTGCTCCTGAGCATGGATGTAGAAAAGACAAAAGCTCCCCAAAGAAGACAATCCTATGTACTGCTTGTCCTAACAGAGATGAAACAAGTTGAAAGTAACACATAAAGAACTAAGCAACTGAGCTGGATTTTGTGCTATGAATATTACTTTTGTACCTTTTGAAATGCTGATAATTTGCATGTCCCATTTGACCCTAAGCCCTGGGCCTGGAAACAGAGCTGATGTCATTATTAGATGGCGGGAGAGATGGCTGGGTCCGTAGGCAGGTAATTTCTGCTGTTCCGCTGCACAAACCTGGGCAATTTCTTGAGAGGCATCGAAAGTTCTAAAAATGATGCATCATCTTGGACTCAGATATTCCACTCTTAGGGAAGTGCCCCATCATTATTATCGCCTTCACAACGTGACTGCTGTTGAGCAGTTTCACGCTGTAGTTGCTGCACCTCGGAAGGACTAACTCCCCAGCCCTCGCAGCAGCGCCAGGGGAAAACAAGCGCTTTTCCCTGCCTGCTCAGCCGAGGACACTGGCGCCCAGGGTGACCTGCGGCGCAGGCCTGACCACAGCGCCGAGGGGCAACCCCCAGCCGCGGCCTGTGTTCCCTGCCCGGTGCTGAGAGCCTGTGACGTCCCACGACAGGCGAGTTGGGTATTATCGCTTTTTAAAGCCAGTGCCATTAAGAGCAGCGTGACACAAGACCATTTCACGATGCGGCCAGAAACGGGGCAGAGTGTGACATGAAGGGTGGACTTGATCGGCTCTCAGGCCGCCCCGAGTCCGGTCCGGGGGATGCGGCAGGAGGACACGCAGCCGGCGGTAACCGCGCGTCCGCTTGGCAGGCTGCAGGTGGCGTTCGCGTTCACTCTTTGTGCTTACACATCTGTTTTTACATGTTCCACGATGAGCCTCTCCATTCTTGTAATAGAAAAACATGCGTTTGGTTGTTGGCCCGCTCCTTCTGCGGGCCTTGAGGGGCGAACCAAATTAATCTTCTCTGCAAGTGTGTTCACTGTGGCTGAAGCTTTCAGATGGCGGTCACACGTTGCCACCACAGGCGGGTAGATAAGGAATAGCATTGCATTCTACATATCAACATATGACTAAAATTATTATTTTTATTTTCACCTGATTCTTTGGTTTTGTGTGTTTTGTTTTTATGGAGAAATTTTCACTTTTTGTAAAGTCACTTATATTGAAGCTACCATAAATTACCCAATCGTGTATTGCTTATTATGTGAATATTTTCTCAGGATTCCAGTAAGCCAAAATTCAACACTTTGACTGAAGCTATTTAAAAACCTTAATCGCATTGAATATTTCTTTCATCCATATTTCAAACACTCCATGTTAAAATTCCTGCTTTGATATTCTCAGATTATAATTTCTTTTAATATTAAACCCCAGTAAATTAGTTTTCTGGCATTGTTTTTAATACCAAATGGCGAACAAAATTTTTTCATTTAAATACCAAAGACCTTGGAGGTATGTATTTGTTTCCCCTATTATAGCCGTCTCAGCCCCAGGAAAGACACGCTGGTATTAAAACAATTCTCACGCTGACTGCAAACCCTCCGCAGCGAGTTCATCGGAGAGCTAGGGCTCCCATGGAGCTCCTCTGTGCAAACCAACGACACATCCACCGTGCCTGGGGGCCGAGTGGGTTTTACTGCCCACACTGTGGTTCTCACCGACAGCCCCTCCAACCCAGATGGCGGATGGAGGGATGAGAGAGCCACCAGCGCTCGTGCACACGTTTCCGGTGGCGGGGAAGGCGCTCTAACCAGAAGAGCCCACTCCAACAGAAGGGCTGTCAGAAGGCCTCCCCACACCGTGCACCACTGAAAATGGGCCGTTTTCCACAGAAACAGGCTGTTTGTCGTCGGGCTGTCTGCAGTCCTGGTCATTAGCGCGCTGATTAACTCGGAATTAATTATGCAATGGCGCTTCCTGTCTTCTGCAGGCTGCCCTCTGTAAGAAATGCGACTTTCGGAGCAGATGCTAGAAGGCAGGCCACCATGCGCACAGCAGAGATTCTGGTTCAGGGGCCAGTGGCAGATGGTCACAGAAAACACTTCAGAGAAGCCGTTCGGAGAGCACAGGTTGGAAGGCGCAAACAGCCGACGCGACTCGCCAGCACGTGTGGCTCTGACCTAGTTGCTTCCTCTTTTTAAATCCCAGATTTCTCACTCTTCAACGGGTAGTGATAGTGCCTCTCCCCTCTGGTAGTGATGAAGGTCAAGGACCTAGAAAGCAGCGACCTGCTATAGAGCAGCGGGCGCACTCGGAAGTGCGTCCGCCTGACCCGGATTACGGTTGTTATTCGTGAGTAAAGCGCTCAGCACAGTGCACTCTTTTCCGCTCACTTTGTAAAGTTTTGACTGCATTTTGATTTACTTTATCCTAAGTTCAAGGTTAAATGCTGGTGCAGGTAATGACCAATAAAGATCATACTTTATGTCTAACCCCATAGTAAATTTTGCTTTTGTCTTGAGGGGCAATAAAAAATTGTAGGCACGGAAGTCATGCTCTGCATTCTCTTCCATCTAGAAAATGAGCCTTTTAGTATTGCCAGATAAATAAATACACACATCTAGGAAAACGTGATTACCTGAGAGACAGCCAGCGTTACCATGTGCGTTACAAGGAAGATAACAAAACCATGGATTTAAAAACAGCAGGCACATAGAAGCGGCACCACGCTGAATACGGTGGGTGTTATCACCTTCGTCATCAGTCAAAGACCAGCGTTGTGACTGCCTGGTGGGAAGGCGTCTCCCGCGCCTGAGGGGTGAGGTCCACAAAGCAAGGGCAAAACCAGGCAGATCGGAACGGCAGAGAGTGGCCCGCAACTACTCATGGTTTCTCATTTCCCAAACGTGCCTGGAGTTTCCCTGTTACCGGAGGGCAATTACGACCAACAACCACCGACCTGAAGGTCACAAACCCGCGACATCCCCAGCTCCCCCGAAATTAGAGTGCTCGCCTCGTTTCCCGGCTGACCTCACCGCGCAGGCCCTGGTTACGGACGGCCCCCGTGCCCACTGGATGTCCTTGGATTGATTTTAAATTAAGAAATACCTTCTGGTATATTCCTTCACCATAATAGAAGGCGGTTCATAACACATTTTAAAGAATTAAGTTTGAGCATTTACTTACCACGTCCTAGAAGACTAGAAGGTACATATTTAAATTAATAGCATGGATATCTTTTCAGTTGAAAATGCACACAAAACAAATTGTAACGAATACAATTCACCTTTCTTTCTGTAGACTTTTAACTAAAATACAGTAATCATAATAGTTCTACTTTCTATATATCTGTCTTTGACCAAAGGAAAACAAATAGTCTGAGACAAATGTTATTAAATAAGACTAGTAATCAGTAAGGCCCTACATGCCCCTATTATCTAGTGAAAGCCCATGTGAATAACTGTGTTTAGTAAAGACATACCATTTTAAATCTAAAGTAGTTACTTCTCATAACCTATCAAATAAAAGAATGCGACTCACAGCCGTATTCTAGAAACACCTTTTCCAGGTGGGAAATTAAAGGGGGGCAGGTGGCTTGCAGAGAGTAGAGGGAGCCGCTGACGGCACTTGCCTGCTTAACGAGAGCTTCACGGGAAACATCTGGTGGAGGTGTTTGCTGAAGTGTCTTCAAAATAGAGACCTTTCACCTGTTACAGCTCTGGCCTGTGCCTATCAGTCAGTTCATCCGATGGCGTCTCCTAACAGATCCATCTCGTGGGAGTATAATTGGTGGGTTTTTACCATAATTTACTGGGAACAGAAATTGATAATTTTGCCAGATACTTAACCGTACCCGGCTATTTGCTCGCCTAAGAGCCCCTTCGAACAGCCCTGTGATGTCACCAAAGCTGGTGACGCGCCCGCATTTCCAGAGAATCCAGCATCCGTGACCCGTGCCCGCTCAGGGACAGAGCTTACCCAGTGAGGTTTCGGTGCTCGGTTGCTTCTGTCAAAAGATCAAGATAAGCTACAAATAAATCCCCAAAAACTTTTAATAAGTGAATTTGAGGAAATTGGCTATTTCAGACTTAATATGTAAAGTCCCCCTGATTGGAACCACACCCACCTGTAAACTGCGTAGTGCATTGTTCTGTTTACATGAAGAACTTCATTTAAACGTGGGGGAGAGCGCTCAGGGCTAGCGTCACTCTGCGACATTCCGTGTCGTTTGTTCTCACATGTTCTGGCTTCCTCCTTTTCCTCACTTCAGCTTGTTTTTATTGGGAAAGATGTGCCTTGTTTCATGATGACTCTGGTGAATGGCGCTGTGCACGACAGGGAGCCCACCGCCCTTGTCCCTCCGCCTGGGCGGTCACACGACCAAGAACGAGCACCCGCGTTTTCAGGCTGACTCATCGCAGGCTCTCTCTCCGGCAGGATCCTGCCCATGGGCATGTAAAAATGCCTTTTTTCCTGTCTTCAAACTAAATGCACATCTATATTTAACACACATCACCACTAAGTGAGGACAAACCCCTTCCTAGGCCCTCGCCCACCCAGCGTCCCTGCCGCCGGGCAAGACTCGCAACCTTTACTCCTTCCAGCGGCCGCCGTGCCCACGAGGATGGGGACGCGCCTGTGTCTAGTCTGGGCCAAGTGCACGTGGAGACCAGCAGAGCAGAGTGGCAGCTGTCGCCATGCGCTGTCTGTCAAGCACTTTTCTCCTCTCTACGCATTTTTCATGAGTCTGTCTGCTTTAAACATCGTCCCTAAATTAGTGACCCCAAATCTGTCTCACTGGCTCAGAGTTCACGGCTAAGCTTCAAATCAGTATTTCAACGACTCCCGTGCACCCCGGCCGAAGGGCCCCCACGCGTCTCCTACCAGTGTGGCCCGGACCCCCACCCGACTCGGGTCCGCGCCGCCTTCTCCAGCTCAGCGGGGGGTGCTGTGAGTCCCCTATTTCGCCGGGCCCGACCTCGGAAACCCCCTTTGGCAGTTGCATTTCCCTTGTCCCTTTCATCGCTTCTCAGAGTCCATCCCTGACTCAACCCCAGAGCAGGTTCCTGGGCAGACAGACGGGCACCCCGTCAGGTCAGGCAACTCAAGGGGTCCTCCAGGATTCACCGTCTCTAATTCTTCTCACAGGCTGTCATCTGGCTAAAATAGTCGTTATAAAATAATCACGCGGCCGACATGAGCTCCACTCAACACCACGCTAATTAAAAAATGCCACATGTACTTTATGCCACTTAATAAAATTGGACCCGTTCTGAATTCTCTCCCACCGGGGAAGCGCAGCCCCCCCGAAGGCCTTGGAAGGCATCGGCTCCCAAATGACAGCGGGGGTCCTAGGGGCCCCCAAAACTCCCACACCGGACGGACCCGGGTCCACGCTCTCCCTGCCAGTCGGGCGTCTTCTCAGCCCACGCGGCTCCTGAGCGAAGGGGACAGGAAGTAAACATGTCTGTGCAACACAAGGCCCTCGCCCCGCCCCATCCCGAGCCAGCGCTGCCCGCGGCTTCTGCCCCGCCCCGGCCCCGGCCCCGGCCCCACGGTTCACCCCCGTGTCTCCGTGGAGCCAGGGCTAGAGAGTGCCAGCGTCTCTCCAGTCCTAAGGCTGTTTTGTTGTGAATCAAGAATGTTTAAAAATCGATTAAATGCTAACATTTAAACACAGATGTTTCATGTGAAAATCTGGACTTATAGCTTCTCTGGAACAACGAAACATCGGGCCAAATGGAGCCTCGCTTCTTCACCTGCAGGAAGAGGAGCGGAGGGCCGGCCCCCCCCCCCCAGCCCGCGAGCCTCTCTGAGTTGGGCCGCGGCTCACATCCTGTCCTCACTTTTTGTTCTTACTCACCTCTGTTGGCAAATGTCACTTTCAACCAACTCTGGGTTTTTTTTCAAATATGAGAAAAAAATTAAATAGTGGGTATTAAGAAAGACATCAGACTTATACGTGCCAGTCTAGTTCTTCTCAGAGCCACATGTGAATTGGTTGTCTAACCTTTGAGAGAGAAGTAATTAAACATAATTCAATATTTTAAGTCATATATAATTTACACTTTATCTATTTGAGATTTAGATTTCAAAATAGTTTTCAATATTTTACAGACATTTAATATATTTAGTATCTCTCAATCAAATGGATAGTTATCTGTCCTAATAGTGTATATGCCGCTATAAGTTACTTAAAACAACACTGTGGATTATTAAAACGATGATAATGATGCATTATTCAACTCTTTAAACATTTTCTGTATTTAGATTTTCTCCTTATTATCACAGGTTGCAAACCTATAAATTCTGTAGTAAGTGATGGATTTTTAAGTATATTTTTAAACTTTGAAACTTAGGATTTGCTGTTGCGTCAGACCTAAAGTATGAAAGGAAAAATAATAATTTCAGGGGTGTATCAAGCAAAGGAGGAAGAAACTTCCAGGAAAATGCAGATTAATGAAATGGCCTCAGAGATATGGCAGGTGTCTGATTCTGGGTCAGTTTTTCCCCTTTTTACTGAGAGGTTTCACAGAGTTCCCGCAGTACGGAACTGAGGGTGTGGAGTGATGCTTCTGGCCAAATGCCGAACACGGGGCAGCTGTGCTCCCTGCTCTTGTGAGCACTGATCTTTTCCTGAGGCTACGTTTTAGCATTTTCTGGCGTCTAAGCCCCTCCTGTAGCCTTCAGGCCGCAGGCTGGCGTTTGTATGCCAGCCCTCGGCTGCGGTGGCCCTGTGCGGACCGGGGGACGCGTGTGGTCCCCGTCACAAGCCCACGTGCCTTTCTCCCACAGGCGCAGTGCCCCGGCGGAGGCCGTGACGGAGACCAGCACCCAGGCTGCGGCAGGCCCTCCCTGGAGGCCGAGCCTGCGCACAGCTGCTGGGTGGCCAGCCCGTGGGTGCTCTCCGACCTTCACGTATAATTGGGTTGGATTTGTTTCATTAACCGCTTATCCTCTTCTCTCTTCTTTGGTTATGGAAGCTTTGCATATTACTGTGAATCAAACAGAAGACTAATTGTGTGTTGGTGGTCACTAGTGAAAGGAGTTGACCTTTACTTTTCAAAAGTGCCTTGTTGGCCGGCAGTACTAATTATAATTCATTGAGCGTCCGCTATATGCTGGCCACTTTCAACACATTATGTATGCAAAGTACGGTCCCTTGTGGAGGAAATATTCCCCATTTGGCAGGGGAGACTAAGACTGAGGCTAAAAGTTATCACAGGGTGAGCGATGAAGCAAGGTCGTTCTGCCACTTCGCCTGACACAGAACCTATACTTGGCCTTGTGGTCCTTTACGGTGCTGTCTTTTGGTGGTGGTGGTCTTCGATTTTACTCCTCACACGCGGGAGCCGTGGAAACAGACACACTTTGGTACTGAGCAGCGATTGGCTTGGTAGTTTTTTTTAAAAGAATAAAATTTAAGATGAGAAAATGCAGGTTCTCAAACTTTTAGGTAAGCACAGCAGCACCAAATGTCTTTCGCTGGTTTTAAAGGTGAAATCAACTTTCTACTCCAAGCTAATTACTCTCCCAAAAATGTATTGCTGAGATATTTTCAGCACACACAAAGGGAGAAGGGGAGCCGTATAAATTACAGGCAGCTTGTGACGATCCCCAAGCCCTAGCGGGAAACAAAAGGAGGCTTAGCCACCACTAAGCTGCCGCTAAGTCAGAGTTATGCATGTAGTCAGGTGGAATTCTTGATAATGGCTCATAATTTTCAGTGTTTGGAAACCAATTTCCTGGGCAGGTGCTCCTGCCTTGCTCTCGGTGTTCCTGCCTCTGTCAAGTGGCGAACGCTTTCTCTGGTTTATGCTCTGACGTGTTCTTCATCTCCAGTCTTTCAAGATGATCACCTGGTACCATTAACACACAAATGCACGGCGACCACGGCACAGCGAGAAAGCAGTATTAGTCTTCGGGACCTGGTGCCTTGCTCAAGAGACGAATTTACAGGAAGCCGCTGGCCTTGAAAGTTTACTACTTACTGAGACTGGGCCGTTCGAAAATTATCTCAGAAAAACATCACTTCACATGTCACTCCTTCACGTTTGTGATGTGAGGTCCGAGGTTCCCGCCCGCAGGCCTGTGGATGCCAGTGGTGCGGTCGCAGCCGCTTGCATCTGGAAGGGCCGCGAACGGGCATCAGACCTGCCCTGTCGGCTTTTATTTTAAATGGCCTTTCGACCAAGTATTAACTATTTAGAAGCTAATTATCCAGTTTATGGCTTTTCCTCACCTTCATTTCTGTTCATTTCTATAGTTGCTTTTTGTGTGTGAAGCAATTAAAATCCCCAAAACTGTAGGGAATGGGAAAAGGAATATATATCGATTATTCAGTTTTATTAATTATACCTGGCCCTAATGAAATGCTAGATATTATTGATGGTTTTAATGAAATAAGACTGGAAACTTGTAAATTTAATTTATTGTGGTTATTTATGTGCCAGAATAATGAAAAATTGTGTGGGAACCTTTTGAAATTGAAAGAAAGTTAATCCTAAGGTAGTAAATACTAGTCAATTAAGAAAGACTGGAAATAATCTTAAAATTTTAAAACCATGCTCTATGAGTGATTTTCTTATCATTAAATTCAGAACATAATAGAAAATGGTATAAACAGTGGATATGTAGAAGGTATCCTATGTAAACATTTTTATAAATATACCTTAATTACATCAATAATCTAAGCCCTAAGTTAGTTGTAAGTGTTAAATTGTCATTTTCAAATGTTCAAAACATGACTCTCATACATTAATGGAATGAGTGTATTAATTATTTTATTCAACTCATTAATAAACTATTTTGATGATGACTTCACAAGCATTTAAAAAAACAGAAAATATAGTCCATCATGAAAGGCATTTTTTAAAAAAGAATATTATGAAAAGGTTGTGGGTTAAACACAGACCTAATGCTCATAGCTTTGGCAGTTATCTTTTCAACCAAAAATAAATTTACAAGTTAACATGCAGGGTTACGGTCACTGAGCTCTAATCCAACAGCCAGTAACAGGTCGATTCTGCTAAAGAAATAAATAAATTTTAGGTGGGCTTTTGAAAACTTCCACAATGTTTCTTTGCATAGGTTTATGTAGTTTTCCTCAGGAGTTTTTTAAAATTTTGATCATCATCTTAAACAGTCCTAAGTTTAACAAGACCTGTCTCATTTTGTTTTGTTTGAAAGTTCACACCTGAAGGTGCTCATTAACAGTGCACCTCCTTGAAAACAAATGACTGAGCAGCAGCAAGAGCCGCGGACCTGCTCTCTGCCCTGTGCTTGCATGCAGAACACGGGACTGGACCTTCCCAGAGCCTCTCTGACACCTGACGTGCTTGCTGATCTCAGGGAATTTCTGTCTACGCAGGGTCCCCAAAATATCCTGAGATTTTCGCCTTGCCAGGAAGGGAGGCCAGGGCTCTTCGGGTGTGAAACGGGTAGCAGGCCGCTTTCCTGGGGTTTCCTGTCTTACACGTTGCTGTTACATGTGAAGCACAACCCTTCTTATTTACTAGAGGCATTTCCAGTCCTGAGCCATCTGTCCTCGACTATGATACCTCGTAGGTCTTGGTAGGACAGTCAATGCTGATTAAACAAGTCAGGGGCAGGGTCTATCGAACGTATGCAGATGACTACATTGCCACAAAAACTAAGGAGACAGTCAAATATTTGTTTCTGAAATCTTATCTCCAACACAATGGATCATCAGCAAATGAATGATAGACTCAGTGGATGCAAAGCAAATATTCCTGTAATTGTTCTGTCAATACCGGGCTATTTCCTCATCCTTCTAGGGTCAAGTCATTTTTTTTTTTTTTGGCAGAAAATATAACCCAGATGCTAAAGGACAAATTCAATACAGTTGACTCAGTTGCAGAGAGAAACCAGGAAGTTCACTTCATGAATAACTTCCCACTGCAGCGGAAGTTGAACTTGAATATTTCTTTCAGCTGACTGCTCTGTAAAGGATATGATTTGTAACCAGGGGTGAATTTTCAGGACGATGTCTTGGGTTAAATGATTTAGCAAACATGTCAGCCAGGCAGGTGAATGTATGTGTCCAGAAAGACTGCAGCCGGCTTAACACACCGCACCTCTGCAACACGTTGGCTTGCTTCGCTGCACCTGACTTTTCTTCTGGGAAGAAAAAAAAAAGCACTTCGAATTAGATGACTGAGATGCACCTGTAGCCCTCAAAGCTAAACAGGAGATAGTCCCCATAATTTGTGTTAAATTCTTATTCTCAGGCTCTTTCCACTGCTTTAGGTGCAATTAACTGCATCTGTTGATGTGACTTTATGTGATCTTATACAGAGCCGATTTCGCAGCCATGTACAGTAAAGTATAGCCATTGATTTTCCAAAGTTATGGTTCCCTGTTTCTCAAGTGAATGATATTTTTTCCTCCCCCCACCCATTTATTTGGCCAGCACAGACTGACACAATTTTAGAACTAAAACTACTTTATCTGTCATAAAACCCAAGTCTTTCTTAGACATGGGATGGCATAAGACCCAAGGACATATGTGACCCCTTCAAGGTCCTGTAGCAAGTGTGTGGGGACATCAGCCTGTGAGTCCGAGACTCCCAGCCCCGAGTGTCCTTGCCGCCCCGCATTTCTGCTCAAGTGGGAAGACTGAAGGTCAGAAAGTTCGCTCGGGCACATGCGCAGAGCGCACCGCCGCCGCGCCTTCCCGCCGCGGAGACGATCCCTCCCCTTCGAGGGCCATGGCCTTCGGGGGGCTCTCTCCGCGTCCCCGCGTTCTTCAGGGGTGCAGGCTCCTCCCTGTGAGGCTCCTCGACGACCTCGGGGAGACCTTGGGAAGACCTCGGGAAGACCTCGGGAGCCCCGGCTGGAGCCTGGGCATCCTGTCGGCGGGGAAGGTGGGGAAGCTGGGGACTGGGCAAGAAGCCGCGTGTCCGCGAATGGGGCCGGGCTGTGGCTCCGGCCCTGCCGCGCGCGTGCAGGTGAGCGCAGGGGCCGGACACGCGTCGCCGGGCGCAGCGCACTGAGAGGGACGTGGGCATTCTCAGGCACAGAAACTGATTTGAAAAGTCAGCGACTTATTTCGTTTTGATTTCTCAATGTAGAACAATTGTTTTACATTTGAAGTAGTAGAGCTCTAGAGAAATCATTTAAAAATTGCTTATGTTGACATAAGGTACAAAACCACTTCATGCAAAATAAATTTGAGTAGCATCTGTGTTTCCTGTCATTTATTGTGTGAAAAATGGGAACAGGAGAAGCAGCAGACAGGGGAGCCCTTATGTAGGGCAGTGGGGTGCGGGACAGGGGGCAGGAACTTCATGAGTGAGAGCCAAACAGGAAGTGGTGGCCGATCCCACCCTGCACAAAACCACCAGGTTCAGCTGACCTCTGAGCGCTGGGCCACTAACATGCAAAAGGTAATTTCAAGATTGTTTCCATAATTTCTTCGCTAATGATAAAATTGCATTGCTTTAATAGAGATTAAATATATTCATTGCACATAAAGCAAAGAAGCTAAAGTAACTTGTTTTATTATTGTTTTACAGTGACACTAAGTTACTTAGAAACTCTCTGTGGTCCAGAGGGGCCGTTGTTTGGGGGCTTTATTTGCAATCAGAAGAGCTACATGCACCAGGCCCAGCTTACAAAATCTGCCAGATAATTGCATTCATTTCAAGAATATTCACTATTGAAAGCAGTTGATGTTAAGACTGAACTTTGAAGTCTTGTAAAAAGTTTCATCCATGAATTTATTGTATTTACACTGAAGTTATAGGAATACGTGTTTGAATAGTAACTGTGCCCAATAAAATACATGTTTTCTTGTTTGTTTGTATGACTCTGCCCAAGCAGGAGTCACCGTGAAGGTCAATTCTAAGATTTGAGCCGTAACTCAGTACAAGGTTAGTTACTTCGTTTGAGGTGGGGGGTGGGGAGACTTGCTGGGTTGAAAGGTACAGGTATAGTTCTGTACATGACTCTCTTTAAACATTACTTGTTATTCAATTACGGTGCCGTTCAGCGCTAGGGATTAGACGTCCTCCCCGCTTTACAAAGCGACGCCCGCAGCAATTCCAGCGCCCACCGCGCACGCTGCACAGTTATCACAGCGCCAGTCCCCGCAGCCCCCGGCCGGGTGCGTGCCCCCAGGGGCGGGCCGTGGCTGCCCGCTGGCACCGCCCGCCCCCTCGCCTGCCCCAGCCCCCCGCGCCTCCTCTCCGGCAGCCGCCAGTCTGTTCTGTGTCTGTGTCCATGTGCACAAGTCCATCTGAAAGCAAGTATTTCGAGGTGACCGAGAGGGCCCTCACGTCCCCTCAACCTGACCAAGATTTAGACACGTTTTTTCCTGACTCTAGTCCCCTGGCTTCCCTTTCCTCAGAGCTGTTACTTTAAAAAGCGTGCCATTGAAAAGTCTTCCTCTGCCCCAGAAGATGCGAGCCTTCCACGGGCCAGGAACGTTTTTCTCCTGGACCCGGAGCTCAGGGCTTAGGAACGTGGTCACCCAGGAAGACGGCCCGTCTCCCAGTGTCTGTGGGCCGGCAGGGCCCCTGCTTTGCCAACCGAGCGGCAAGCCCAGGGGGCCTGCTCTTGGGGACAAGCCTCCACCCCTAACGTCTGCGGGGACCCTTCCTTAGCTTACCCCGCCCTCCGAACCCCTCTCGCCCTCGATTCCATGGATTGGAGCTTGGCAGTCGCGTCTCCTGTTGCAACCGCCTCCCTTCCCTGACCGCCTGGCGCAGTTTTTCTTTGACGGTTCGTATCATAGCCTCAAGGATAGTTTAGTATTCATGTACTATTCCCAAATGTCCTTCCTGCTGTCTTCTCTTCCAGAATTAAAACATACCGATCCATCACAGCAGTAATTGTCTTCTAAAAAACTTGAGGAACAAGACGAAATAAATAACATGAGGCAACTGTGATAGTTTGTTTTCCACCTGCTCTGGGAAATCATTGAGGATAACTTAAAATAAGAGGCCTTTGTATGTGTTTGTGATAATCTCACATTCTAAATACTGTTCATTAAAGCTTTAATTTCAATACCAGTGTTGGTAAAAATCTCTAAGGAATGTTGAAATTACCTATTAATCATAGAGAAACTAAAAATCAAAATACATATGGTATTTCAGCAAATTTTTACTTAATAGAATTTTATTTACCCGAAGATGATAAGAGCTTTCTGGAGTGTCAGCAGCTAAATACCAAGAGAAAACAAAGGACAGGCGACATGCCGCCTGTGTAACACAGAGGTAAGGCCGGGTTTCTGAAGACTAGACCGTCCCATGTACCTTCTGCTGATGAGAACCCAGAGACAGCTGATGAAACAGGCTTCAGTTACTTTTATTTTGAGAAAGGTTTTTCCCCCAAAATCTTCCTGAATTTCTAGAAACACATGAGAAGATAATTTACGCTGTGAGATAAGAGAGTAATAAAAAGGAAAGGTTTTAGTAAATTGGGCATTGTCTTTGCTTAAGTCTACAGGAGTCCAAAAATAAAAGGAAATAAAATGGCTTCTTAGTTTAAAATGCTGGGAGAGCTTTTAACTCTTTGCAGAGAGGATTTTCTCCGGGCGGCGGCAGCGGCGGCTCACAGCGCCGGCCCGGACGGGGCACTCACCGCCGCGAGGTGAGCTGACCGGCTGCGGGGCTTCAGGCGGCGGTAAAGAGACGAGGAGCGAGTAGGCTATTAGCCGTCATTCTCCGGGGCGACCATCGTTCTAGACAAATTAACCTAACTCAGGAGAATGTGCGATCGCAGGGAAAAACACAAGAAAGCAGCCGTGTCACCACAGTGCCTGACAGTCCCAGGTGCGGATAGAAAATGACGGCTGCGTGTAGACACGGCTGGGTCTCACAAGCATGCTGTGAGACCGAAACAATAAAAACAAAAATGAGCCTCAAAGAAGCACATCTTACTCTGAACAGATGTGCAGCCGTATCTGCAGCAAAAGCTCAGACGCGACCATTCCCAGCAGCGCCGTTCAGGAGACTCCTGGTCTGGGGCAGCGCGTGGCAGTCCAGGGCGTTGGACCAGCGACACCACCCGCCCTGCGCCCTGGGCTCCCGCCGCCCCGTGCGCCCCGCGGGAACTCGCTGCCTGGCTCGGTGTGAGTGCGGGTCCCAAGGGGCAGGACCGGCTGTCCTGAGGGTCCCGCGGGACCTTGGCGGGGCGGGGGCGGGGGGAGGTACCGGGAGGGGCAGGGAACCTCTGCTTGGCCGGTGCCGTTCTCTCCCGTCAGTGCAGGGGCTGCGTGAGGGCGCTGGCGCTGGCAGTGTGTGGGCTGGACCTCGGGTATTGTCCACTTTTATGTTGATTTGTCTCTGTTTTTAAGTTTCTTTTTCAAAAGTCCACCTTAAATATATAACGCCGTTCCTTTTTTGTGTAATTTTAACTTGTAAAAACATGTCTTTTCACAAATTTAAATATGGAATATACAAATAGGTTTAAAAACACAAACTAATTCAGCTTACTTTCATGGTTAAAGAAAAAGTATTGTTCGCTTGTCCTCTGTCATTTTTTTTTAAGATGGCACCATTTACTCAGACAAAGCAATAGTGAGGACAGTCGTTTTAGAATCCATCAGAAAAAAATATGTACAAAAAGTTGAGGCTGCTCTGCAGTAGCAGCTTCCCAGTGGAACACTGTCGCTGCCTGTCCCGGAAGGCTGCTGCGGCACCTTCTGCGCGGTGACCACCGCGGGCGCCCCCTGACTCCCCGCGGGGCGCGGGGCCTCGGGCTTCCGCGGGCGGTGGGCCGGGGCTGAGCGAGGCTGAGATCCGCGCAGTTCCTGTGCGAGGCTCCCAGTGCCCGGTAGGGGATCTGCACTTCGCTCAATGTTACCACTGCCCTTAACACTCACCTGGTACCTAACAGGTAATAGGGACCCACTAAATGCCAACGAAAAGAATGAGTGTGCGGAATGAAGCTTCACAAACTGGGGGAGGCCCCTTTCTGTGAGGAAGCCGCAGGGTTCCTGCTTTTCCACATGGAAGGGCGAAGGTGCTCAGGTGACAGATGGGCGGTCATGTGTCCTGGCAGCAGCTGTGACGTCGGTGGAGTGCAGGCCAGGGGGCAGAGGGCTGAGGGTCACAGGAACCCGTTGGAAGGGTTGCCGAGGACCTGGCCAGCGGACATTCGTGCTGACATTTGCTTCTCGGAGCGTCTGTCGCCTTCACACTGACCTGTCCTTTCAAATGAGCCATCATAGGCACGGCGCCGCCCACGGGCCGACTGCCCGGGTACTGCCACCGGCCAATTATTTTCTTTATATAGTCACTGGTCTGTCCATCCATCCATCTGTCTATCTGCCTAGCTATCCAGAGGGAGAGTTGCTTGAATGGGAGTCAATATTTTCTAGTCCCTCCTTTAAAACAAAACGTACAGAGACACGGACACCAATCACGCAACAGGGGCTGCACCGCGAACACGGCTGTGCGTAGAAAATGGAGCGGGAGACTCACATGGGCCCCCTGGAGGCAGGTGGTTCTGAGGCAGGAAAACTGAGTTTCCAAGCACAGGAGCCATAATTGCATTATCTTTAAACATACGCTGCTCCCAACAACATGCACAAAGCCTGCATGAGAAAATGGAGTAGAAACTCTTAGGCGCTGGCATTTGACAGTTTGCTGGAACTGCTCCACATGTGAGTCAGGGACATGCTGCCACATCCCGCAGCATCGTCCTGCTGTTCACGGTGCGGCTCAGGTGTCCGGTCGGCCTGGCGTCGCGGGTTCCATGGGTCATGGCTGCCGGGCGCCAGGCGGTTTCCTCTCCCTGAGGGAACGTGGCTTCGCAGTCACAGATTCCGAGCACCAAGTTCCAAGGCGAACGTCACTTCATAGACTCTGGGCTCTGAGTCCCTGAACCTGCACGCGGAATGCCGAAGCGCCCTCCCTGACTGCGCGCCTCTCTGCCTGTATGGAATGAAGAAGTGTCCCGAGTCCCTTTGGTTTTTCCGCAGTATTTTGCAAACAGCCTGCAAATGGAATCCACTCCTTTAGATGAAGGGGCGTCTGGCGAAGCCGTGTTACCTGCTGGCTTATTTTCTCGGGCCCGGTCACTTTTGTTCCGGTCAGGAGGGGCCGAGGAGGGGGTCTGCCGGTCTGAAGCGCATGTCTGGAGTGGGTGCTTGGCCAGCTTTCCATCCTCCCCGTAGAGCGCGTGCCACCACCAAACGCAGGACGCGTCCAAAAATCCTGAGTTGTCGCCGCCCGCCGGCCTCGTCAGAAACAAGGCGTGGCCTCGTTTGATTCAAATAACTGAAGAGAAGTATTTGGCAGGACAGCGCCACAAATGTCCCAGCCACCACCCTGCGTGGCTGTGTTTCAGCGAGAGGAGGGCAGCCAAGCACTGGCTCCGAGGTATTTTAGAAGAAAGAGCTCCTTGGGCTGCCTGCGTGGACGACCGGCCTCAGCGCTCCTGGGCGGTGGCTGTCCCTCGTGCCGCCCGTGGCCCTGGGGTGACCAACAGCGCATTTCCCTATTCCAGATCGCCCGTGGCCGGGGGAGGCGCTCTCTGCTCTCCTTCCAAGGCCGCAGGCAGAAACTCCCACGTACGACCTGGGGACTGGCATGTGCCCTCGACTCAGACCGAGAAGCCGCGAGGCTGCATTAGATGCCCTGGGAGCGCAGCGGTCTTCCCTTGGCCTCGGGGCAGCCAGGGGCCAGGAGGGAGACCGGGAAACGCGGACCAGAGCCAAGGGGTGCAGACAGACGGGGAGAAGGGACGCTGTGTCCACCGTGTGTCCATCTCTGCTGGGCCCAGTGCCACGGAGAGGCATGTTCTGCAGCGGCCTGTCTCCGACAGTGACGTGTTCGACCCACGGACCCTCAGCTTGGTCATCCTCGTAACGGAAACAGCGTCAGCTGCTGCCGCACGGGGAGTGGAACAGTTGCTCTACAGCGTTTGGATCCAGGCTCCCAGGAAACCCACCATAAGTGTTAGTGATTATTATTACTAGCAGTAATGACAGAATCGTGACAAAACTCGTTTATAATATTGAAATTTATTTAAGGTTTGATAGACGTTTTCAGTTGTAATTTTGCAAACACTCTGTATTGAGTGGCTTTCTTTCCCACCGTGAGCCTCAATCATTGGGTCCCATTCTTTAAAAACACTTCCAGTGCTACCTTACTTAAAAGTTTATCTTTGTTTGCATTATAAAAGAAACAAAGTGAATTTTTTCACTAAATCAAAAATTCATATTTATGAAATGTGAAGGGAACATCTATATATTTTTTTAATCTCTCTGGAATTTGGTGTAACCGTAAACTTTCAAAGGAAGGCTAACTCCAAACACACACACACACACACACACACACACACACACACACACACATACACACACACGCCCCCCAGCCGCCCACCTGGGTCTCCTCCAGGCCCCATAAGCTCAGCGCCGTCCCTGTCCTGTGCGAAGGCCACAGACAGCGCTCCGCTTTCCCGGAGCTGAGTTGCCATATACGTCTGGAAAAGAAGTGGAAGTGTAGCCCCTCGCCCGGACCCGCGGCTGGGGATGCGTCCCTGCAGGTCAGCGGGGGGCAGGCGGAGCCCGGGAGAGTGAGAGGGCCATTCTTCACAGCTCTGTCTAAGCCTAGGGAGAAAACACACATGAAACTTGGGTTTCCTTCGAAGGGCAGAATTATGTCTCCTACACGGTCTTTGAAAAACAGCACCTGAAGTAAATAGCTGATATTTCTAAGTCCTGAGTTAACTGGTTACTACACTGATAACAGAGCACGTGGGTCACGCTGCTCTTGTGTTCCAGCGTCTGGCGTCCTCTATTCCCAAAGAGGCTCGGCTCTCTTCCGTGTGAATTCTTACAGCGACCTTGAAACCAAAAACTATCAACAAACATATCACCATAAACCTGCTTTCAAGACAGCAGTAGAAATGCATGCAAATCTGCTTCGTCACTCTCTGCCTTTTAGAAGCATCCTCCTTCACAAGAGGGATACTTGCTACCTGTCACTTAAAAATAAATCATACGTAGCATGGGAGAGAGGCCAAGAAAGATAAAGATAAAGTCCTGGCAAAATAGAAGAAGCCCTTGATTATTTGCCCTGTATAACTGAGCACCATACATACAACGGCCACTGTATGTAATCAAGGCGGCAACACCCAGCACTGAGAGGCGGGCTCCCACCGGGCGGTGAGCCCGGGACAGACAGGCCGGGCTGACCCCGGGTCCCGCGTTCACTCCCCCTGACAAGGGACAAGCCCTGAAAGTCTCGGAGCTGCTTTTGTCTCTTCAGGGAAACAGAGTTGCTACTCCTTTCTGAAGTTTTTGTAAGAATTAAATTATACAGCCAGGGAAAATTAGCTTGTACATGGCCAGCAAACTGTAACTAATCTAGAGTTCGACAATTACAGGTTCCGATCATCAGGAGTCTACATGTCTTTTTAAACAAACAACGTTTTCTTATTAAAGGCGCGTGCTCCCTGATAAGAGCAGTTACCCAAATAGCGCCCCCCTGCGGTTGCATCTTGTTACTGAAAAGTGAAACACTTTCCGCCGGGACCGCCCCTTCCACGGGGAGTAGCTGCTGCGGAGCTGGTTCCTCGCTGCCGGCGGAGCCCCCTGGGTGAGTTCGGCCCTCGCCTTCCCCTTGTTGTTGATGGAGAGACTGAAACCCAAAGAGGGGACATTCTGATGAGTGTTTTCTTTTTTTCTGTCTAAATTTCTCCCAGACCTCAAGCTAAATGAGTAAGAGGAAATATTCAGCTGGAAAACTGTGCGGTGAAGATAGTCACGTACCAGTGATGCGGACATACATGATAAACATTTGAGGCAGGGGTCTGCAAGGAAAGGAAAAAATGTGAACTAATTCTCAAATAGCCTGAAACCCATTCAACATCAGTCACGCAATGGCTAAAAACAATCCCCGCTTCCTGTGTTGCAGAAGAGCCACTTGGAAGACTACAAACCGGAAAAATCTGTATCAGGATCGTACTAGGGAAAAGAGGTCAAAGAAACTAAAGACAGTAAGGGCTGGACAGGGGGCAGGCCCACAGAGGCGAAGGCAGATCACGCCAGCCTGCAAGTGAGAGTGTAAAACACTCACATCCATGTGCATAAACGCGCACATTTCCCGCTGGACCGGCCGATGGCCCCTGCCCCGCAGCAGCCCGCGCCTTCGGGAGCGCCAGCCTCTCTCCACGGCAGGGGCGGGGCAGGAGACGGATGGGGGGCGGGCTCCGGCCCCCAGGGCTTCCGAGACCGACACCGGGACCGAGAGAGGACGGGGTGCCCTCCTCCCGCTCTTCGGCCACGTGCGGACACCGCCTGAGCCACACGCATGGGGAGCCTGTGGGCGGCAGGTGGCTGGAAGCGCCCGGCTGGAGGCCTCCGCCGATGCCCGCCGGCTCCTCGGGCCCCTCCCTCCGAGGTCCCCCTGGACGTGGCGCCCCGAGGCGGGTCTTGACACCCAGGGAAGAGCGGTCCTCGAGGAGGCCCCTCCCTTTCGGATGCTCCTTGGAGCCTCCACATCATTTCCCACCAGGTGACAGTCCCCTCCTGGGGGTCCCCTCCCGCCAGCGTGTCTGGAAGAGCTGGTTGCCTCTGCACCGCCCGGGCAGCCGCGGGTCCAGAAGCGGCAGTCACCCGGGAACTGGACACCGAGGCCCCGGACACCGGGGCCCCGAGGCGGCTTTCTCCCAGGGCGCGTCCACCTCCGGGCGTAGAGGCCGCAGAAGCGCATGCGGCCGCCACTTGGCGCGGCGTCCCTGCAGCGTCCACGTTGCCCAAGGCGACGATGTGTGCGCCCCTGGGCTGGGTCGCTGCCAAGTGCGTCCTTCACGCGCCATCCCGGAGTCTGGCGCAACCCCCAGTCGGACCACGGGGCAGGGGTCTGGGGTACCCCCACCCCGGTAAACGGCCGGTCCAGCCCCACTGAGCGTGGCCTCTCTCCGCAGGAGGGAAGGACTGTGCTCTGAACAAGCGCATATAAAGAAAAATTACAGCAAATACAGAGCTCACTTGAAAATTGAAGATTAGTTGTGGGCTTAATTTCTGGGGTACAAACAAAACTTTTCTATGTATTGTTTACTCTGGGAACAGTTTGGTGGAGAGTCTCATTTTATTACAGAGATATAAAGAATGAAATGTCGTTATGAGTCCTGATACAGCACTTTGACAATCGAATAGCTCAGATCGAAAGCGAGAAATATTTCGTTGTCATTTTTATAGCAGCGCTGTAGCATTGGCCTGCCAGAAGTGTGTGCTCATAGGGTACAGAGTGTTTTCATAAAGAAACACTCAGGATGAATTGACTATTTATTAATAAAAAGTAGCTTTTGTTTGGGTTGAATGGGGGGCTCTCAATTTTATGTGGTAAGATGTGCAGTTTCTATTTGGCTGTAAGTAGACTCTAAAATGCTCTAAATATTAAATTAGCCTTAACCTTTTGAAGGAGGAAATTAATGGACATGACATTATACATTAAGGCATCGTTGTAAATTATATTTATACTCCATTATGCATGTATTTTTGCTAAAAATATAAATATAAATAAATACATTAAACTTTTATCGTCATGCTATTTAAAGATTCAAATTAAATATTAAGAGTAAACCTAATATAAGCATATTAATCCCCTTAAATTGTTGAAATGCGTGCAGCTACCCTCTGACTTGATTTGAATTGATTTTGTGTTGTTACGTTCGGCAGGGTGATTTATGATGGCGGACTTCTCTATTATACATACACTCTCAGAAGCAGTTGCTATTAATGCAGTACCTTACTTCATTAAAACAACGAATCTAATCCATTTAGATCAGTTTTATATATTGGGTGAAAGACAAGGAAGTGACTACCTCCGTGGGCTCGGAATGCCCACTACAGCTCTCACGGGGATCCAAAGAGGGCGTCGGGTCCCAAGTGCTGGCTCCACCGTACAGCCATGAAATCTTACTCAAGAAATTGGCCACATGACTTTACTTATGAAAAAATCTTAAAGCCAGAGGAAGAAAGCTTAAATACAATAATTAATCTTTCAGCAGGCTTCTTAATTTAACAAATGAAGTTTTAAAAAACATGGAACTGAGATATTTAAAATATGAATAATTTAAA
Source organism: Pteronotus mesoamericanus (assembly GCF_021234165.1). Taxonomy (NCBI): domain Eukaryota; kingdom Metazoa; phylum Chordata; class Mammalia; order Chiroptera; family Mormoopidae; genus Pteronotus; species Pteronotus mesoamericanus. The sequence goes on from NW_026555064.1 coordinate 21,175,804, forward strand.
ATATTATAGGTCTAGAATTTCTAGGAATTCTAGGGGAAAGAACAAAACTTTTGAGACTGTGGAAAACTCAAACATTTTCAGATGAAGAAAACTATTAGTTTACCAAAAATAGACCTAAATTGAAGAGAGTTCTAAAAACTACACTCTGGGAAGAAAATGATACTCATAGTGAGAAAAAAGTTAACCAATGCATATGAAGCCAACCAAACCTTGTCTGCATAAACAACAATAATCATAGTATCTTTTCTGTTGTGTTGTTAAAGATGTAAAAGAGATAAACCTCTGAACCAACATGGTATGGAATTTCCTAGGGGTTCATACACTCGTAACTCAGAGCATTCTAAGGTCCTTACATTTTTTGGAATGTTAAAGTATATATGCTACACTTTACTAAGTAAAAGGAATGCAAAGCTCAGCTTCCAAAGGAATAGAAAGAAATAGAATAAAGGATACAGATGTTCAAAAAATTACCTAAACTTTTTTGTGAAGGCTCGAGCGCTCAGAGAGCTGGCCTTGCGCTCGGCGGTCTTCGCAGCGTGAACGGAAACCTTCAGCAACAGGGGCCGAAGCCCGGGGGGGGGGGGGGGGGGGCACCTGGTAGGATATAGAAGCCTACGTTCTGAGCAAACGTCCCCAGTGATCAAAATAGATAAGTATATGCTATGAACACCTCTATGAAAAGCCATTTGAAAACAAATGAAATGGATAAGTCTATGAATATGTAATTAACAAAACTGACTAGGTGATGATTAACTCAAGTGTTTCCGTTGTTAAAATAGCCTGGCTCCCAAAATGCAGTTCTTTTGTCCTGCGGTCGCGCGTTCGGGTCTTCTCTTCACTCCTCGCTTGGGCCTCGGCTCAGAAACGCGGCCGCCCCAGCCCGGTGGCCCCCGCAGGTCCCCGGCGCCACAGCCCTGCATCTCAGCCCTGCTGTCCAGGGCGGTTTCCTGGGCACTTGGTCCCCGGAGACGGCGAGAGCAGCAGCAGCAAAACGGCCAAGGGAGAGAAAAACAGGCGTTGCCCCGTGGGGGCCGGGCGGCCCGAAGGGGTGGGCGCCAGAGCGCAGTCCGGTCCCGGACAGGCCATGGGCGGGGGGCGGGGGGAGCGGGGCCTCGCCCGGGGAGACCTCACAGGGGTAGCGGAGGAGGCGCGCTCCCCGAAAGCGTGTCACAGACGACGGGAAGGTGTTTAAAATGAAATGTCAGAATTTTGGTCATTGACACCCTGTTTCTATTTAGACTAAGAAAGGAACTGTTGTAGGTCTTTGATTAAGTGATTAGGTTCATCAGCTGAAATGAAAAACAGAAACATCATTCCGATACCTGTCTTTAGAAAGAGCGTGTTACTTAAGCTCCATATTATTTGTCTCCGCCTGTGAAGCGGGGCAAAAACGACAGTCGCGAGCTCGCAGTCGGCTGACGTCCCCGGGCCTGTCGCTGTCGCTCCGGTCCCGTCACGGGTCTGAGAGAAAGGGGCCGCCGACGTCCTCGGGTGAGATGCCCCGAGACAGAGCGGGCGGGGTCCAGGGGCCTCGCCCTGCGGGTGCGCGGGCGGCCCGCGGGCGCCGAGAGGCCCCGGCGGCCTCGTCCCCTGGGGCTGGGCCCGGGCCCGTCGCGCTCCCTCCGCCTCTCCCGCAGAAGCGGGGCGCGACCGGCGCCTCTCCTCGCCTGCGCCAGGGGGCGGAGCGGGCGCTTGGGCCGAGGAGGGAAATCGGGCGCCTCCGCGCGGATGCGCGTCGCCTCGGGTCGCAGCGCTGTCGGCCAGGCCGAGGGCCAGGGCTCGAGCCCCAGGGGGCGCTCCTCCTCCGACAGCCCCCGGGGAAGGGGGCGCGCTGGGCCGCGCAAGGGCGCAGCGCCGTCGGGGGAACGGCCCGGGACAGGCGCCCGGAGGCCGCGGGGCTGAGGGGGTCGGGCTTGGGGGGACGAGCCGGGCCGAGCGGGTCCGAGGCCCCGGGCCTCCTGTGCGGCAGCCCAGGCCTCGGCTCCCCGGGGTCGGAAGTCGCCAGGACCGTCTGTCACCTTCCTCGGGTGCGTTTTGTGAAGCAAATGAAACTTTGCCTTCCTTTTGCAGCAGCTTGAACATTTCGTTGCGGGGCTCCCTGAGCCCAGAAAAGCGATGGGCAGCGGCTGCCTGCCCCACCCCAGGGCCCCGCACGGGCCTGTTGCTGAGTCGCAGCAGCGACAGGGAGGCCTGCGTGTGACCGCGGCCACGCCGTTCGCTCTGTGGGGGAGGACAGCGGCCGGGCTGCCGGGCTGTGCTTTTCTACTTATTTCGTTCAGGACCCAAAATTAATGCCCAATAGGAGCCTGACAGTGATCGCAATAACGACCGAAGCCTCCGGGCGCCGCGGAAATGCGTTATTGGATCACAGAGGAGCTAATGGAAGCCGTCACCCCCACAACGGCTGGCTCCTGTGACGCATGGCCTCTGGGCTTGATTAAAGATTTAACAATATTGGTCTTACATCCTGAAATGTGAAAAATGCCTAATCATTTGCTCAATAGTATAAGGATTATTTAGAATCAGAAAGCCAGGAAAATGCTCTCTGCATATAAATTAGCCTGACAAATTTATTTTCCAATCATAATTGCATTCCTTATTTCTAAGGGACACATGTATAAGAAAAAAGGTGTGCATTTCTTTGTTTGTTTGTTTGTTTGTTTGTTTGTTTGTTTATTCAAAAAGCGCTGCCGCAGAGGAGCCGAGCAGAGCGGTGTGAGGAACACACAGGTGCCAGTCCCAGGAGCCCGGCCCTGCGGGGGGACTTCAGGGCACATGCGCCATGGCCGTGTCTGGGTCCCTTTCTCTCTTAGACCATGGCCTCCCCTTTCCTGCCCCCGGGAGCCTCCTGCATTGTTCCAGTAACACAACTCGAAAACGCCACCAGGGGAGGGTTTAGCTAACCAGGGCATCTGTGCTGAGGGCTACGACAACGGTCTCAGGAAAAGCTTAACTTGGGCGTTATAATTCTTAAACATTAGCATTTTAGGAAGCTTCAGGACACAAACATCAGATCGATAACAGTGGTGGCTGAACACAAGGAGGGGAAAAAAGATTAGAAAGCAGCAGTGTGTACATACACCTCTGATACAACTGACACTCACTGAGCCTCCGCTCAGCGCCAGGCGTTGCTCGCAGGAAGTGCGTGCTGTCGCCACGCTGAGTTCGCACAAGAAACACTGAGGCGCACAGGACGTCAGCGGTTCTTCAAGTTCAAATGCTAGGAGACCGGAGGGAAGGGCAAGCCCAGCCTGTCAAGATGCAGAACGCGCACGTTTAACCTCCGTCTACCCCGTTACTCTCGCGTCTGTGTGTGTCCCCTGCCACGCCCAGGAGCCGGGCCGCTTCCGCACTCACTGGTCTCTGCTTTAGATCAGCTGACGAGAAGGTGGCGACCGGTTTGAATCTTGCTCCAGGCAGGTGTCTAGTAGTGAGAGCCGCGTCCCAAAGGGGCAGTCCTCACACGGCCGGGAGGTACCGTGGCCCAAGTTCCCTTCGTTGTTTGACTTAGCAGTGAACAGATAGTAGGCGTTACGTAAAATATCGAGACCGTTTTCCTTTAAACAAGAATTAACACCGTAGAGGTCTTTGATGTTTGGTCTGTGAGAATTGTCCCTTCAAAGACCTACCTGAGCTCTAAGGACTAACAGGATGTGACAGAAGGCAGCTGCACTTAGAATCGGTCGTGTTACTCCTCACGCCCGGGGCTCAGCCGCCAACAAGGGAGGCTCTTGCACTGGGAGCGACCGATGGCCGAGGGGGCTCCACCTGTTGGCTAGAGGCCGCTGCCCGCGGGCAGGGTTACCCCGTTAAACCGGCTCTCAGCTCAGCGTGGCATTTCTGATTAGGAGATGGCACTTGCGTGCACACATTCATGCCTAAAAGAACATTATTTATAACTTCTTCAGTATTATTTCCATGTTTATCCCCAAAGTCTAAAAAGTCCTAGAGTCAAAGATGGTAATACAAAAATTTTACTTTGTCTCCTTAGATTTACATACGTGTATAAGTGGGATGTTCAACCCTGATGTTAGCACCATTGACTTTTCAGTATTTCATTACCATTACAACTGCTTTCTCTTCGAAATTCTTGCTTTCTCTTTCGAAATGAAAATATGGGTTTCTCGATGGAGTTAGGACATGTGCGATATACTTTCCAAGGGGGTCAAAGCTAGAAAAGTAAAAGCCAGAGTACAGCCTAAGCCGTAGTTAGCTTGGAATGATAATAGACATAAAAATACAGTATAAAGGAAGAGTAAAAAAAACTAGTTAAAGACATACAGGTAAAATGTACATTTAGATTTTCCTTTTTTTTTTATGTTTTACAAATATATATGAAAGAAAAGTGGGAGAAAAATAAGCCAAATCTACTTTCTCACTCTTTCTATCATTTCTCAGTATTATCATAATTTAGCCACATTCTCTATCAATACAATATTTAGTCAGAATAATTGCAAAAAGGGATTAACACTCACCCGTATGAAATGCTTCAAAATCATGCCATATAAATATAATCTACAAATGGCCGCTGACTTTTTTAAGACACTCTGGAGTCTTGCAAGATCTCCGCATCAGTGGAAAAGCAATTGTTCAACACGACTGCAAGCAAATGGCGAATACGGCTGAGTAAATGTAATTGCTTACACATCGTGGACACCGTGCTGCTGGCCGACATTCCGTATCATTGCCGTTGACAGGACAGCATTGACGTAGATGTGAATCCCATCCAAAAAGTCCCTGTACCGAAGAATCTCAGGAGCATCTGGAGTAGCCTGTGACCAAATATCTGGGCGCTCTCCCTAGCTCAGGTGACTTAAAATTAGCCATCCCAGAACACGGCAGCTGAACGTGGGGACTTCGCTCAGTGTGAAGTGGTACCGTCTCGCAAAGGTATTAGGGACGAACAGGAGCAGCTCGCAGGGGGCAGGGCTGACTGTGAAGGGCTGGCCAGGCTTGGAGGAGGCAGAGCCAGGTCGCAACCCCGGGTGCGGACCCGCAGGACGGACGGGGGTGTCCAGAGCAGGAGGAGCCGTGAGCGAGAGCAGCCCTGAGAGGGCCGCTCTGGGGAATCGGGCAAGTCCAGGGCGCAGGCGGTCGACGTGATCACACACACAGAAGCCACACGGTGCAGGCGGGAGCCGTGCCTCGGACTCGGCATCGTGGGGTGGCGACGTGAGGTTGGGTAGGCTCAGTGCCGTCTCCAAGCCCTCCTCATGCGTCCTCTGTTCCCTCTGCTTGCGTCTCTTGAAAGTTCTTGATCACTTCAGTATCCAAAACCACATTTCTTAATATTTTACCTATTTTAAGTAACGTAAACATACCGACAGCAATCCGAAAAATAAGTATCTTTTGCGGCCATGTTTAATGATATTGAAGAAACAGAGCCGTAGAGCCCCGCACAGCAGACAGCGGTGCAGGGACACGCCTCCGCGCCTGGTCACGGCGCGTGCGGCCCTGCCACGCGCAGCACGGTAGTCCTGCTCACCACGTCCTTTCCTTCCAGAAAGGCTTATGGCCGAGCCAAACCTTCGGTTGACGTGATATGGTAAATGTCTTGAATGAGGATGTAAAGAGGTAATTACGCAAGATATCAATCCACAAACAAAAAATCGTGTGCCTAAATCTTAAGTAGGTACTATGTTAAAGCAAAAGCCAAATATAGTCCATCCAGGAAAAAAACAGTGGTCACAACAGTATTAAACTTTAAAACAAAGCCAGAGGGTTTGCGTTTGAGTCTGCCAGTTAGCTGTGAGACCTGGGCACGCTGTCTCACTTGTTAAAACACCAAAACATAAAATAAAAACTACTGCGCCCAGAGCTTGGAGGACTAAGACCCAGAATGCCACAAACAGGGAGAAGCAAGGGACTTGCTGCAGACACTTTGTGCGAGAGAGCTCCCCTCGCGCCTGCCCTGGTCCTCCAGGCCTCCCCCGCCCCCAGGGCAGGCGTGTGCCGGGGGAAGAAAGCCCAGAGGGGTGTGCGTGGGCTTCTGCGGAAGGAGCAGGGCCGGCCGGCGCTGCGGGCGCCCTGCGCACCTGCTGGCGAGTCGTCAAAGAGCCGAACTTTCTAACAGGGGGTGTGCAGCAGGGGCCCCGATTGCCAGTCTATCATCCAGGAACTCGGAACTTTTCTTATTCAATTAACTTCCCGAAGAAGTATGGAAAGCAAATTGATATAAATTGCATTTCCGGCTTCCCAAAATGTAATAAGAGGCTCTGATGAATACCCGCCTCGGGGAGGCGCAATGTGAGGAGAGTGTTTCTGGCAACAGCGGCCTCCAAGAGGCGACCAGAGTGGGCGTGGGCGCGAGCTCCCTGGTTCTCTTACGTGTCTAATCCTCCCAAACTTAACATCGTTACAAATATATTATTCACAGAGTGAAGCCTTTGGATTCCCTCATCTAATTCCCCACGTTCCCTGAACTGCATTTCTAAGTTCTGGACCTTTCTTTGTTTTTCCTAATTCAGTTAAGATGTAACACAGTTCCTTAAAATTTCAGAGATGGGACGTTTTAAAAATAAGCTACGTGGTGTAGGTGGAGCTCAGCCGAGGGAAGGGAGCCGTGGGCTTTGAACGGGGCGGGGGGGGGGCTAATGAATAGGCAGGAAACATTACACATTTGCCTGACTTTCATATCTGTAAATGTGTGTGTGCGTGCACGTATGTATATGTGAACATAGGCGTGCAGAAAGAAGCATTGTGAGATACGGGGAGTCTCATAACCGAAGGAACCAGTTTTATTCATCAGTTGAAACTGTGGTATGATGGCTTCGCCGCAGCACACGTCTGTTGAGACCTCAGAAAGTGGCTTTGGCGGATGTCCCTCCGGCGGATGTCTCAGCCCAGCAAAAGCCTGAAACAGGGCCCCAAAAACGGGCTCCACGCGGGATTTTCAGTCCCAGGGCGCCGGAGACACAGAGGGGCGAGGAGAGAGGCCCACGCGTGCGCGCGCCGCTGTGCACGCGGAGCAGCGGCTCAGCTCCGGGGGACAGTTAGGGCCGCAGGGGCCTCGGAGCTGCCCAGCCAGGCGGCCGCCCCGCACCTGGCGCCGCCTGGGTGGAGGGGGCCTCCGAGGGCGCCAGTCGCTCTGGTTTCAGGTCGCTACTGAGAGTGCGGGAGCGACATGCGCCACGACCAAACGCCTGGAGAAGCCTGAAAAACAGACCAGATACCCTCGGCACCGGACGCCTCTGAGCCCGCGCGCGGGAGCGCACAGAGCCGGCCGGGGAGGCGGAGCGAGGGACCCATCGGCTGGACCGCCCGCCACGCTGCCCCCGCGGCCGCTCCGTCGCGGGCTCTCCAGTGGCCCGGCCCTCTCTCGTACACAGTGTGACAGGCTGTACGCAGTGGCCTCTGAAACAAGCCGCAGTCGCTGCTGCTGAGGTCGCCATTTTCCGCTCCCACCGCACACTCCAGGTTTTCGCGCTTGAGTCGGGAGCGCAGCTGGTCTAGGTCGCTTTCGCAACGACTTGGTTCCTCCTGAAAGGATCCGCCACACTCCCAGCCCTTCATTGCCTTGCGCTTGTTGGCCCCGGTCACTACAAACACCGGTGCGCTTGAGCGGGGGCGGGGTGAGGCCCAGCGCGGCCCCTGAACGCAGACATCCCCGCCTGCTCGCTGCGCACCCACCAGCTCGAAGCCCCGTGAGCAGCTGGAAAACTCCCATTAACACGCGTGTCTCTGAGTCTGTGCAGGGCTTATTTCCCACGGGAAACATGCTAACCCTCCTCCTGCTCGCCAGGTCAGTTTCCACGACGCGGTCACATCAGGGGGCCGCGGTGACAGGGGCCGGCCTGTGGGGCAACCGAGGCTCCTCAGCTTGTCTCCGAGCCGAGCCCGCCGTGCTCGTCGCCCGGAGGAAGGCCTTGCACCCGCTCGGGGGCGCAGGGCGCGGGGCAAGGAGGCCGCCCCGGTCGGCCGCCAGTGGGCTGAGAGCGAGAGGCTGCCCTGAAGCGTTGGTTCCGGTGAAGGTGCTTCACTCGCGGCCATAGATGCGACAGGGGCGAACGACCGGTTCCCCTTACAGTGGTCCACTGTCCTGTGTCACTACGCACGTGGCTCCTGCAAACCCGCACTGCTGGGCTGAACTAAACGTGGTGGAGGCCTCACCCTCCACGCCCTCCAGGCCCAGGGAGCGGGGGCGGCTCTTGCTGGGAGGCCTCAGTCGCTTAATTCCACTCCTTTGTCTGGTAGGAGGGGCGGCCTCGGGGCCTTTCAGTCGGCCCTTCCCACCGCGGGACCCTTACGGCATCGGCCAGAGACACAACGGTGTTGCCAGCTGCTCACTCGCCCCACGTGGGGAGACTCTGTACCGTTGCTGGCAAGGATCACCTTCACCTGTAGCCCTGTGACCAAATCCTCCCCTCCCGTCCTAGCTCCTGTATGATGGCACCTCTCTCGTCCCCCCATGTCTGCAAAGCAGGCCTGCTGGGCTCCCCAGTGGAGGCGCAGGAGGAGGGGATGCCCAGGCGTCAGGACCCCGGCGTTGGTGAAGCCTCAGATGGCGCCCCCGCAGATGCGCACGTTCAGACGGAGCCCTTGGCCTCTGTCGTTTTAGGGTTTTAGCTGCTAAGCCAGGAGGTCGGACCAGATGGTCATTCGCTCATTTATTGTAATGCAGGCGTCACAGCCCCGTGACACAGGGGCCCTGCCGGTTACATAGCGGACATGCGGTTCAGCTGTCAAACACGCGCGGGAGCAGAAAGGTTTCTGCGCGTTCCAGCCCGGTCATTGCCGTTGCCCTGCAGGAGGTTGGTCCTGACGTCTGATCCGAGCTGAATGTTTACTGTGCTAAACGCTTTATTTATATCGATCGCGCATTTTAATCTCTCACCGAGCCTTGGAGGTCGATGTTGTTAGGATTCCCTCGCGTGGATGATAAACTTGATGGCCGTAGAGCACCATGTGTCTAGCTTATCGGACGGCAGTGCCGAGCGGACACGGGTTGGAACCCGGCGGCGGGAGGCAGAGCCCTCCCTGGGCGTCTGGGCGGCGCCTGCGCGGGGCGCCCTCTGCCTGTCCAGCACCCCACTCGGTGCAGAGGAAAGCGTCCCGCCCGTGTGCGCACGCCGTCCCGGGTTCAGTCCTGCCGCAGGGCTCGCCCCGGAGGCTCCGGCGGGTGCGGGGGGGGGGGGGGGCGCTTCCTAATTCGGCGGTTAGCCGGCTCGCGGTCTTCATCGTCGGGACTGATACTAAACAAACACGGTGAAGGTCGGAAGGACGTGGAACATTTCTGCATGACTTGCTGGAGCTCTGTGGTAGAGATTTTAACTTTTCTCGCTGGAAGACTGAAAAATCAAAGGCAGCGAAAAAGGGACGCGGTGAACGGCAGAGCTTCCTCCTCTTCCGAGCGTCCGCATTGCTCCTCCTCGGGCCTGATCCCCCCGCCCCCAGGGGAAGCCGCGCGGAGAGGAAGGAGGGCGGGCGTGAACGGAATGCTTCGCACTGGACCGCCCGTCCGCACCGTGGCGGTGCCGCGGGTGCAGGGGAGCTGCCCCGAATGATGAGCCAGCTTCCCGCCAGCAGCGGAGTGGAGTCAGCAAAAACCACGTTGTGCGCTCCCAGGAGTGAACAGCCCGAGAGCATCAAGACGTCCTGGGACAGAGCGGGTTTCTTGAAGCAGCTCGCACGCCCCCGGCCCCCAGGGCGCGGCCGGCCCCAACCCCGCGGGGGCGGCTGTCAGCCCCAGCAGCGCGGCGGCCGTCGCCTGTCCCTGCTTCACGGAGCTCACAGGCCGGGCCTGCGCCCGCGCACGCGATGCCCAGGACGGGAGAGCGCGGGACGGGATGGGTTTCGAGAGGCCGGTGTCTGGCAGAGGTTATGTGTAGGAACGGCTGCGCTGGCGTTTGAGGCTCATTTGTATCTTTTTTAAATTCCTCACCTACCAGCAAGAAATAAAACAATATTAACGAGCTGATACCTAATATATATTCGTCCCTTTACACCATGTTATGAACTATACCTTGTCTATGTCCTGTGATTTTTTAAAAGACACTGTCTGCAAACCTGCAGCAAATTGAAGTCTTTTTCATTTCGGTCTAGCTTTTTATGGGTTTTGCAAGAGCAGCTTTGAGGGTTTTCCTTCTTGTTTTCGGTGTTGTTTTCTGCAGGGAGGGAAACCACAGGCCAACCTTCTTTAACATACATGTGGTTTTGTGAAATTTACCCTTGTCGCTTCCCAAGGGGCTCTTCTCCCGACTCTGTGCGAACGATTCCATCCTCCACAGCGCGCAGAGCGGCCCCTCTGTGGGCTGCCAGCCCGTCGCGCAAAGTCGCACCCCGGGGCGCACGGGGACCAGCCGCCGCCTGGCCCCGCAGCCCGCGCCGGCGGCAGAGCCCTCGAACCCGGCGGCGGCGGCGGCGGTGAGAGCGGCGCGTTCCGAGCGCATTGGCACAAACCCGAGACGCCTCTGACGAGAGGGGCCGCCCGAGGGCGCCGCCGTGGAAAGGAGATTTGATCAGCGCATCGCGAACGCTGTGACTTCGCAGTCACGCCGCGCAAGTGGGAGGGTCCCTGGCGGAAAACAACACCCGGCGCCTGTCCTCAGCTTTGTCCTTGGTCCAAGCGCCTCCCACGGAGCCGCCGCCCTGGAAATGGTCCGCGCAGAACACCCGCCACTCCGGCGGCGCCGGGCGCAGGGGCACGGGGACGTGGCGGCTGTCCCTGGCTTGACTAGGGATGACCAGCTAAGCCTGACCGTCTGCCCAGGGGCCGAACACGCGCAGGCTAAAGGGGCAGGACCGGAGACGGCGGCCGAGACGGCGGGAACCTGCCCGCGCCCTCAGACCCGGCTCGGGCGCCCCTCTGCGCCCCGCGCCTCCTCGCCGACGCGGTTTCTCGTCTGTGTCTGTTTCCTAACGTTACTCCGGCTCACGTCTCCCTCCCAGGCCACCCCCGTCCCCCCGGGAGCCACCGAAAGCGTTTACGCTCACGCGCCCCGTTCCCTGGGTCGGGGAGGCAAGAGGGGCTCTGACCCCTTTGCCGCTGTCCCCTGTCCTTGTCGCCGCAGCGCGGGGCTCTCGGCCTCGCTGCACGGTCTGCATGTGACGAGAGTCTGCGACAGGAAAGGAAGGGGACTTGAGTTCAGTGCACCATGGGAAGCATATAAAAATGACTAAAGTCTTCGAATTCTGAGAATGTGTCACAAAAGATTATGGTTAAAAATGAGATAAAGTAACTAAAGTGAAAAGTGATTAAAGCGCCTAAAATTATGTGGGTAAAAAATATTAGTGGTAATGAACTCTTCCAAAGCAATGTTAAAATCAAATTTAGAGATCATAAAGAACTGGGCTAAGACAACAGAAAATAAAATCAGGAATCGGAAAGAAAACTTGAGAACCAATCATAAATATGTAGGAAAGACACCGAAGATAAAAATAACAGGTGAGATGTTGTGAGAAATCTTGAAATGTGAGCCAGTTTCTAGAAGGAACCAGAACTAATGAAGCAAAAGCAATACTCAAATTAAAACAGATTTCTTAAGAACTGTTTTTAAAAATGACTAAAACAAACATGGTGATGACTCATTAAGATTTCTCAAAATGAGTCAATATAAGTCACCGCCCTTGAAGTAGGTAGGTGGATTCTTTTTTGTAATTTTTAAAAATAAAATAACTTAGAAGCATTTAGACAGAAAAACTAATGAACTAATCCCCCTCCCTCACCCCCAGCAAAAAAGTAACTTAGGAAAAAACAAATATCATATTGACCAGAATTTCTTCAACAACAAAATTCAGCAGTGGATGATTCACCTTGTTCCCTAATACTAAGAAATTTTTCTAGTCCTTTAAAGAAATAAATAAGTCAGAGACTCCAAGAATTTGAAAAGATAGCATGGTGATAATTAATACTATGAAATACATAAAATACAATTCATAATTCACCAGTGATATATCAAGCCATAGCAACTATTTCTCATGTGAGCACTAAAATATGTCTTGTCTACATAATTATGTATAACTTCATAAAACTTAGCGTAAACATTAATAAACATGAGTTCTGAAAGAGAAGATAGCAAACAAGCAAGAACCCCTGAGACACATACGTCCAGCCCAACACACTGTGTGTGTCAGTCAGGACGAGGGAGGCCAAGGGCAAGGAAGCGCAGCTCCTGACACCCGGCGAGCCCGTCCTGGGCCCGCGCTTCTCGCGACCGGGGCTTGGGCGGCCCCCTGGGACCCCCGGGGAAGGCCCAGGTGATAGGGGACGCTGGTCCCTGGTACTTTTCTCAGCTAATGCCAGACAGGACCTACTTCAGATGTGTTTTTTATAGGGAAAACTGCCATGTCTACAAGGGAGTGTAATGTGATTTCCAGTCACCTACAGTCACGCATGGCTCATCCCTTGAGACCTCAGCAGCTCCTCTCTCCCTGGCGTCTTAGACGCGTACAAGCCGCTAAGTTAGTGCATTTCGCAGTGAGCCTCAGCTCAGGGGCCGCTCATGCAACTGAAAGCATTATGTACTTTACTCAATTTTTCTAGATAATAAAAAATAAGAACATAAAAATAGCCCATAACATAAAAACCAAACAACGAAAGCATCACGAACAGGAATCATAAAACAAGACAAAACAAAAGGTTTAGAAAAAAATGAGAGCATTTGAACCTTAGTGAAAAAGATTGATATATTCATTATTTATAAAATATATAATATTGGCAAATTATAAGTAACAAATTGATCAGTTTCATCAAAGAAATTCAAACAAAAATGCAAGATTAGTTATAGTAATAAACACAAAAATGGAATATACTTCAAGGTAAAAAGCATTACAGAGCAAATAATCCTAATAGAAAAAAGTTTCTTAACTTCATAACTTTGACTATATATGTCAGAAATTCTCAGAAATACAAGTACAAATTAAAGGAAACATGAAAGACATTAGCAAATCACCCACATACTTTTAAAATAAATGTAAAATACATATATTCACACTCCCTATGTAAAAATACAGCTTAGATACAAAAATGAATAGAAAACATAATCTTTGCTTTTCCCAACACCCATTACCAAAGACAAAATGAGGGTATAGGAGGGCATGCATCGAACCACACCGAATAGGAAGGACAGCTCTTATCTCTACAAATCGTTCCTGAACAGATACAAATATCAGACCATGAAGAAAATCCCAATGAACTTCAATGAAAAGTCACACCTTCCTCAGAAAATAATAAAGTTATAAGTTAATTGACAACTATTTCACTAAAAATATTCATTTGAATATTGAACAGCATTCATCTATAAACGGGGCTCAATTAGGATATTCTACCTAGAACTTGAAATTATTTCTGGAAAGGGGGAATACTTTGAGGCATGTTAGGATGTGGACAAAACTGTTCTCTGAGATAAAGCCAAATACCTTCATTTAAAAAAAAAATTAATTAAACCTTAAGAGTGTGACAAAGAATTGAGAAGTTCAAAGAAAGAAAGTGGAAGAAATAGACAAGTTAAAGAAAAACTGTATAAATTAGAGAAAGGAAAGAACACAAATTAATCAGGGACTGTTTCTTTGGAGGAAATAATAAAAATATAAATACATGAAGGTTTAGAAAATTTCATTAAATCACCAATCAAACAGAAATGCTTATGGCTGAAGATAAAACAACAAATACAATGTTCAAAGCCAGACTTCGAGGCGAGCTCCTGCCCTGGGCTCCCGGTGTGGCTCCAGCTCCGGCTCCACCCGGAGTCCCCAGGGGCCCAGAGACAGTGGCTGTTGGGTCAGCCATGGCCCCTGCAAGCGTGGCCTTACACACCCGCTACGTGAGGAGCCAAGCTTCTCCACCACTGTAATTTCCTCTCCTACTCTCCCTGCCCGGATGGCGTTTCGTGTCTTGAATTCCTCTTTGAACAAGTTTTCAATACGGAAAAAACATAAGAGGTAGGGACCCTTCAATCCTGCACGTCCAACCAGGAGCCGCAGCCAAATCAGCGAATCAGAAGGAACGAGTCCTTCAGACAAGCGTTGGGGTTGCAACATTTTGAATGTAAGTGATCTATACAAGTCATATAAGCAGATCGGAATAATTGTAGGCATTATATCTCATAATCATGGATTTATCTAGTGTGAATTTATCGGTGACCCTGTGAAGGCCAAGCAAACTCTGTCTTGCACGAGGCTCTAGAAATTAATCTGTTCTTTGTAAAATCTAGCAGCAGAATTTGGAAAAGAGTTACACAATGAGGTTCAAAAAGGCTCATAAGGTTTTTTTCCCCTTTCCCATACTGCTACTATGAGCTCTTCGTTTTCTTATTATTTAATGCTTCCTTCTCTAAGTGGAATGAAGAAAAAATTGCAATTGATTGATGCTCAGTTTAGCTCATTCCATTTCACTTCAAATTTGAACATACGTACTATACTAATAATTTGATTTAAAAATGAATTTCAGGTACCTGTTTATGATAAGGAACTATTTCACAAGTCCATGTTTTTAAAAATCACTATAACCTTTGAGAGCTTCTTTTTTATTTTAAGTCACTGAAACCATGTTTTTGCTGAGAGCACATAAGCGGAGACCTCAAAGGACTGACCTGGGAAGTTAAGAGGCCCATTTAGGAAGAGGAAACCCGCAATGCCCTAACGCGCTTTAAACATAGCCGGGGCTCGTCGCCACACTGCCATTAACTGGAATTAGGCTCTTCTGACGGCGTTTAAAGAGCTTCTCCAAGAAACCCCACAGGCCAGCCAGGGTGGGGACAAAGTGGTAACGTCAGATTCAGAGCTTCGCTTTCGTATTTCACTTTATGCAATGGTGCTGGGTTACTTCGAGCCAGGTTATTGTTTTCTGTAACTTGACCCTTGCAATAAAAACTACATTGTTCTTTGTTTTAACACGAAATGTCAATAAGGAGCGAAGCAGAAGAGGCAATCCAAGGAGACTTACCACCGCAGGCCTGAGACTCGCTGACAAATAACCCTTCCTCCTCCTCACACGCAGGAGTCCCTTCCGACCACGGAGATCAGGTTTCTGAAACCACTGGGTGGGGTTATTTTCAGTTGCCACACTTAAGATGTTTTTAAAGACAATCTTGATAAAATGTACCCAGACGCCTAAAATAGAATGACAAAGACAGCACATAAGTACAAAAGAACCAATGATGTGGTATATTTTCTTAAAATATTAAGAATCAGTACCAGCTATGTAACTTTTAATGATTCTTCCTTAGTCACTGTAAACCTTACCAGTTAACCTCGCCACCGAGCATTAACGAAATGCTAGGCATTGTCTTTTTTTCTAAAGACTATGCCTCTAGAACTGTCTTTTAGTCCTGTTCTCTTTTCCGATTATTTTACAGCTCAAAATGCTAGACTTCAGCTTTTCGGCTCCCAGTGCAACACAGCCTTTTAAAATAGAAAAGAATGAGATAACATTTTATGAAGGTGTTACTCGCAGATAACTCAGGAGGTAGCATTCACACGCAGCCCCCGGGGGGGTAGACACCAGTCTTCCCGCTTCCGGCGCTTCTCGCGCGTGGAGGCTTGAAGACGACCCTCGCGTCAGTCCGGCTCAGGGTCACGTGGTGGCGCTTCCGCTCTGTCTCCTTTACATCAGATTGTAGAGGGCTGAGACTTCCCTGTACAGGCCGCCTGCGAAGCCATCGGCGGTCCCACCCCGCCTCCCCGGGACCGTCAGCGGGTCGTGGCCGTTGGCCTGCCCCAAAGCTCTGTGCCCAGCAAAGAAGACCGTGGCATCCTGTGCCAGCCTCCTCGGCGTCTGAGTTCTCCTTTTCCCTTCACAGGCTTCAAGAGCTATTTATAACCTCCTCTTCCTCACTCCCTACTGATTCATCTTTGCTAATTCCTATTTTTATGTATTTAGGAATTTTTTTTAATGTAAAAAAGAAGCTCCTAATCTCTCGTATTCCCTTCACCCCCCACTAACCATCGCTAATACTCTATTATTGTTATTATGGTCACATTGCAATGGAAGACTCTCATGTTTCCACACATCTCTGCCGTTATTCTATTTCAAATCATGTTTCCATATCCGCTTGCATCTACTTCTCTGCTCCAGGTCTCTGTCCAAGCTCCCTCTAAATTCAGTCCCCTTTTTCTATGTGTTTAGTCTGTGCTGGTTACCAAGTTTCGTAGCCACTGCTTAGTCTGTGGAAAGGCTGTCTCTGCACCTTGACTTTCTCTCGAACGCCTTTGGCCCTTCTTGCTCATGTGCTCTTTGATATAATGAGGCTGTTCAATTAAAAGTAAAATTAAGTGAAACAAACCGTATCGAGAATTTTACTAGAATTTCAGTCTCTGTGAATTTGTTTCCCTCACAACAGCACTGAGTCTCCCAATCCTGGAAATAGTTCTGACTTCCACCATTTTGTCCTCTCTCATACCGTTTCATTTATGTGATGGTAAACATTTATAATTTGCTTCCTATAAATTTAACACATTAAAAAAAGGTTTATTTCTATCTGGTGCTATTGTAAAGGTCACTTCTTATTTTATCTTATTAAGCAGTGTGTTGACTCCTGCTACATTTTAGAAATACAATTGATTTTTGTAATTTGAGACTTACTAAACCCTCATTAATTCTATTAACTTATCAGTAGACTGGAAGGGGTCTTGGTGGAGAGTCCTATCTTGCATAAATATAAAAACTGCCTTCCGCCCCTCCCTCGCGCAGACCCCGTCTGCACCGGTGAGGGCCCCCCATTAGGCTGCATCAGGCAAGGGGCCAGCAGGAGCTTGGGGGGGGGGCCTCATCCTTTTCTCAGCTGACTGTGATATTTGCTAATTCTTTTCATCCGTGTACGCTAGTAAGCTGAAAAAGACTTTCCAGTCCTCTATCACTAAACATTTCATGATGAATGATGGTTGAATTTGACTGCACATTTGCTCATCATGTGTCAAGATAATATGATCCCTCTCCTTTTCACTTATTATGTAGCCTGCTAAGCTAGACTAATTAGCTGGAGAGTTTTCTACTGTGTTGTCTTCGTAAATGTCCACGATCCCACACGTGCAGGCGCCCCGGGTGTCCTTCTGTGCAGCGCGGTGCTGCAGGGCCAGCCAGAAGTGAGCCCGTCGGAGCAGGGCCTAGGGCCTCGAGGCCCGCACACACTGTGCCTGCAAACCAGCTTTGGTGCCGTGGCCATCAGTGTCTAGGTCCCGGCCGAGTCGCTGGGCCCGTGCCCTGAGCACACGGAACCTGAGGAACGTCCCTGTGACGGCTCCCGTGACTGGAAACACAGTCTATCTGGGGACCGCGCCTCCCACGCCAGGCCGGCCAGCGGCGCCCCAGCAAGGTCGACCGGGTGGCCCAGCCGGTGAGCTGCCTGTTTGCTTCGTCTCGTTGTTTAGCCTTCATTCCGTGAGAGCTGCGACTCCCGCTCCCCTGGCCGCCCCCCAGGAGGCTGTGGGCTTCTGGAAGTGCCTGGTCCAGTCTGAGTGCATCCCCTGAGCTGTGTTCTTCAGTCGTTTCTCACAGCCTTCAGGGAGGAGGCGCAGGACCCAAGCGGACAGCTGACGCCCTTGGGGCGAGGCCCTGGCCGGGCGCACCCACCCGCAGCTCGCTGCCGTCCCCGCTGCCGTCCGAGGCCTCGGTGAGTCACTCTCAGACTGGAGAGTCACTACTTTGCCTGCAGCCCTCAGGTGCAAACACACTCTGCTTTATGCGTACGGGGTTCCCAGGAGGGTTCTGGGCGGCCGAGCGGGCGGGGGGCTCAGAGCCTCCGGGTCCGTCCGCAGCGGCACCCCCAGGGCACGCAGGAACACGAGCTACGGCGAGAAATCAGGCTGCTTCGGCTGTCACAGTAAAAACCTAAGTAGGTGCACGTCACACTATGCAACCCATCACAGCACCCACCCCCGTGCCGCCACCTCCCGGGGAAGGAGGGGCACATCCACTGCTCATGAGCACCTTAGAGGGCGAAGCCCCGAAACGGTGCGCCCAGCGGGCCCTCACGCCTCCGAGAAAGGTGCCAGAGAAAGAAGAGCCGTCGAGGCGGGTGCGGGCCACTGAAGGCCCCTCGTCTCGAAGGCCATCGTGGCATCTCAGGGCGGCAGAGCCTTCCGTGGGGCGGGACGGGGAAGCAGAAGGAAGAGATGGGGGGACATCGGAAAGTTCTCCGCTGTAGGCAGCGCAGTGTGTCCCGGTCAGGACCTTGCCTAGCGCTGGCCGGCTGTGCGCTGTCCTGGTTTGGCGGCTGAAGGTCAGCAAATCCGCCGTAGTGCCTGAAGGTCGGAGTCTCTCTTCTGAAGTCAGTTCCTGGGATTCTTGTACGACACGCTGTTTGTCGATAAACGAACGTCCCTGACCACTTTTAAGGCGGCTGGAGAAGAGCGTGAGAGGCATCTGTGTTGGGCGACTCCAGCCGCCGCGTCGGCCGCCTGGTGTCTGCCCGCGCGCCGGCATTTGCGGGGAAGCCGTGGTGAGAGGAAGGGGTGCCTGGAGACCGGTTTTCTAGGAATATGCTGTGTGTTACTTTACAGGAAACCGCAACACAGATCTCCCAGACTCCTCAGGGCTTCAGGAGACGTCCTCATAACTTGACAGTTTTCAACGGCACATCTCGGAGATTCGCCGCTGTGGTGACAAGTCGTATCTGGATTAAATCTGGGTGTCTTTCTCTCAAGAGAGAGAGGCTATTTAGGGATAGACCACAATATTTTACAAGGAAGCAACTCTAATATGACGTATTTGTAAAATGAACACTTGTGCTCTACGTAAGAAGAAAATTTTCTTTTAAAAATGTCTTGGATTGTATTAAGAACATGGCCCTAAAATTCAGCATCAGCGTCGGAGGCCGGTGAAGCGGTTTCCGGGCGGGAATGAGAGGCCTGCGGAGGCGGCCCTCCGCGTCCGGGCGCGGCTGCGTGGGGGGACGCGGGCCGGCGTGGGACCGGGCTCGCGCGCGGGGGGAAGGCCGCCCCGGGACGCGGGAAACGGAGGAGCTCATTTCAAATGGGAATCAGGATGAGGGAGACGGAGCTCAGACGTCCGCGCGCAGGGCGGTGAAGCCGAGCGCAGGGCGCCCCCTGGGCTGCTCTCGGTCCCCAGTGCAGGGGGAGGGGCCGCCGCGGGGGCCGCTGTTCCACCGGCCGGGCTCCTGTTGGCCCTCCCCGTGGGAACGGCACCGTTTCCCTCCTCCGACGGCAGCACCCCCCACCCGGGGACCGGCTCACGCTGTGAGTGCGGGGAGGGCCGGGGACCTCAGGCCCGACTCCTCCCGGGAACGCCAGGCAGCCCGGGCTGGCCCGGCGCGCTCGGCGCTCGGCGCTCAGCCCCGCCGGCGATGGGAGGAAGGGCAGCGCACCTGCGCCGCTGGTTCCGCTGGTCGGATACAATGTAGTAACTTCTGGGAAGATCGTCTGAGTAGACGGAAGCCACAAGGGAGCTACGGAGGGGACAGAGAGCTGTGCTGCTGGCACACCCGAGAGCCAGGCCTGTCTCAGGGAACCCCGGGGACACGCCGGCTGCCTTTGGGATGCTGCGAGGAGCCACGGGTGATCGCTGGTCGGTTCCGTCCAACCAAAATGACCCTGACTAATACGTGTGCACTTCGAAACCCAGATGGGAATAATTAAAAAGTCAGAATTTTTACCCTTAATAGAGCAAGGGCAACATCTATACACCCTGCTCATGCGGCAGTGGCAACAGGAAACTGAATATATTTTAAAATTACATGAATTTAGGAATAACACAACTATATATAGTTCCACATTTTGAAAAGACAAAAACCTAGTATAGTATCGGGAACAGCCATCCCTGCCACAGAATTTTCTGCTAGTGATGCAGTTGTTTCTGTTTAATCATACTGTTTATTCCTCTGCTACATGAAAATTAATACATTTCTTCTGAAGGTATAAAGAAGAAAGACATTAACAGTCTGTTCCAAAATGAGCATATTTGGATTTAGTAGGGAATATTGAAGTGAATATATTGTACTACTGGGTAAATTTTAATAATTTCTTCTTGAGCTAAAATGACAAAGAGATTAGAGGATTCTTAAAGGTTATTCAGGCAATTCTCCAACTTTCACAGTTTAATTATCAAAGAAGCATGTAGCTTCTACTTGGGTTTTCACATACTTCCTTCTGCATCAGGCAGCTCTCGCCGTCAAAGGAGTTTTGATTGTGTAGAAACCGCTTCTTGCATTGACATAGAACATGTCCTCTTTCAACTTCAACTCTTCTTTCTCACTCTGTATTCAGAAACAACACAGACCAAATATCCAACCGATGGACACAGTCTTCATTTCTGTGGGTCCGGCGGCGTCCTGTGCCCCCGGAGCCGTGCTGGGCAGGACATTTAGGGGCGAAGTGGGCAGAGAACGTGTCTCCTCCACCGGCCGTCTTCCCTGGGTGGAGAACACGCAGAGGCACACACGGGGCAGCGCGGGGCACTGTGACCGTAGGAGACGGACGGCGGGAGGGGCTTAGGGAAATACCCTGACGGAAGGAAGCGCCCACCCGCCTTTTCGGAGGGGACTCTGGAGCTGAGCCCTGGGTTGTAAGGCAGGGCCGCGGGTGGGACGAAGCCAGCGCGTGTCTGCAGGCACCTCGTCCCTGGGAGAAACCGCGGGGTGATGTCTCACCTCCCCTTTTCTGGCTCAGTCTGATTTTCTTTCCTCAAAGCGAGTCTGAGAGGCAGATATTTTAAACTACTTTAATAAACGCCGGGACAGTAGAGGGCGTATTTCCTGCGATTGGATGCTGGGGCTCCATGAATGCAGCCTGCGAGGGCACCGGCCTTTTTGGCAGTGAAATCGCATTAGCCGTTCGTAGTAATGAAGCTCCATCTTCAGTACGATTTTTAAAAATAATTTTTACGCGGTGATTAGTTTCATCAACAGGGCTCCTTTCCCTCGCGCTCTTGGGAATAACTGAAACAAGGAGCCGGGACGCCGGCGCCGGAGTTACACCAACAGTTACGATCAACAACAAACGCTGCAGGCCAGCCTTTCCGGTCTCTCCGCAAATCCCGAGTCTCCTCGGTGAGCGCAGGGTTACAGCGATGGTGCCCGTCACGCAGGCGACCGCTATGGAAGATCAACATTTCCAACCTTTCCGGTGTGTTCAGCTGGATATTGGGATCGATTGCCTTTTTCACGAGATCGGTTGATGGTAGGAGCCTGAAGCCGAGCGGCCTTTACAGCAGGAGGCTGCATCCTTTGCCTCCGCGCTCCTTTTGTCTTCGCCAGCGCCGCCTTTGCTCCGCCGCGGGCCCTGGCGCGGCCCCGCGGCCCCGAGCCGACTCTGCGCGCCCCCCGCCTCCCGGCGCAGGCCACGGCCCGCGGGGGCCCTGAGAGCGCGCTCCCGGCAGCGGGGCGCGTGGGCGGCACGCGGTACGAGTGCGACCGCCCGGGACCCCGATTCACTCCCAGAGCGTGCGATAGCATCGTGCCTGGGGTTGCAGGGAAGCGGACTTAGTTTGGGAAATCACCCACAGGTTATTCGTGTCAGGAAAGGAAAAGAAGGGTAGAAAAGGCCGGGGGGGCGGGGAGGGGCGGCGAGGACGGAGGGGACAGGCGGACACGAGGCGGCCACGCAGGAGGGAGGGGGCGAATGAGGCCCGCGGCCGGTTCTCAGACTTCGAAATACTCTGTCATCGCTGAAAATAAGCGAGGTGGCACCGATATTGGCAAAGGGAAGAAGCGAAAGGGTTTCCCGCCGCTGGGACTTTCCCTCCTTTAACGGACCCCGCCGCCTGCCCCGCGCGGCCCGCAGCGCGGCGGCGCAGGTGGACGCGCCGAGGGCGATCGCGTTCCCTGGAAACTGGCACGCGCTTGGCCCGAGGAAACCGGCGGGAGCTTCCTGAGCGCGCCGAGTGGGGTACCCCTCCCGAAAGCACAGGACAACGGAAACAGCCACTTCAGACTCTCTAGGGACCTATGATAAAAATGTCCCTAAACAAGTGAAAATTAATGTGTGAATAACATGGCAGCTGGCAAGACTCATATTAATGGGTCTGTCAGAGCCTCTGCTGAAAGTGTTTCTGCTTCTTACAGCATCAAAGAATGTTTCAGAGGACCCTGTGCATCTAAATACATTTCACAAACAGCATCCGCCAGAAATGCAGACAGCACCCGTGTTAAATCAGGGTTTACATTGTTAATATTTAATTGGGCATTTGCAATAGAGACGTGCTGAGCTTCTGGGTATATTTTTAGGTGAAGGAGTCGGCGAACCACAGACAGACCCACCTGTATCGTGGCTGTATTTCTATCTTTATTTCAAATAGGCTTCTCTCATACCCAGTTAATACCAAAAATAGATAATGACACCAAACTCAGGTTCGGCTGCCTGCCGCTTCAAAAGCCAGTACCCAGAGACAGGTGCTGGTGAGAAGGAAAGCGGTTTATTCAGGCGCGGGCCGCGTGAGAGGATGGCAGACCCCTCCCGAAGAGCACCCTCCCGCCTCGTGCAGGCAGAGGTTTCCATGTGGAGAGAGAGGGGAAGCAGAACGAAGCGATCGGGGGAGGGGGGCTGGATGGTCTCTGCGTGTAACTCAGCACTGTCTATTCCGATGATTGTCTCGGCCCCAGTCAAGCACAGGGCTGGTTTTGTCATCGAAAGCGAGCGAGTCCCCTGGAGCCGGAACTCACGGTCACTGGAGTGAGCTGCCCTGGAGGTAGTTCCTGGAACGCTCACACCAACAGGCCATTGAGCTACAGGTCACATGTGAGCTAGTGAGTCATCCTTTACGAGAGCAGTTTCAACAGAAACAATACTAAAAGAATGGAGGGGTGGGTTACAATAACACATTTTAAAAGTTAGGTTATATTTTTATTTACTTGTAATATTTGTTTACTATTGTGCTGTGTTAGAATGGAGATAATATTTCAATAATCAATATTCAAAAGTTAATTTGACTTAGGAACACAAAGTTATAATTCTCTTTTTAATTTTTTCCAAGCAGTGACTTGCACTGGCAATGGCCACAAGCCATCTAAACAGAGAGAAGGAAGCAGTACTTGTGTAAATTCACAACTGGTTCACACTTAAGTGTACACTTTTGACTTATATTAAGTTTTTATTATTTGGTATCTAAAATATTTATCTGTTTGAGATCTTGCATACCCAGCTGAGAATATGTGTTTTTGAGGTAATCTTTTGGATTGATTTTAAAACTCAAGTAAATATAGCAAATAATTTACATGTTCTTTATTTAAAAAGAAAATATAATGACCAGTAAGACTTAGAGAATGGACAACAATATACACACAGAGTATAACGAAACATGAAGTCATTGCAGAATGATTTAATGTAATTTAATATAAAATTTTCTGAAATTTAGCCTAATATGCCATTTTAGGTTCCACAAATGTCTATTTTAGAAAACTTTCATTCAGTTGCTCCTGTTAGAGTGTGTTATTAGGTAGTCCCATGGTTCATATAATAAAAACAGATTCAAGTGAAGAGTGATTTATTTGCAAAAATGCAGACTCTGCCTAGAGTTCCCATGAAGTAGAATAATTTATCGAAATCTGCATGTAAGAAATAAAGGAGCATGTTGCTAGCCCACCATGGAAGTGGTATGGAAACTATGAGCGGTGTCCTTATCTATGAAATTATCAAGGTTTTCTTTTTTTTTTTTCTTCTCCCCCTTAAGAGCTAAGGACAGGGTGAGCATGCAAGAATTTAAGAAATAAAGCACACGTCGGTTTCGGTATTGAAAAGCCACTTATCAATCCTTGTAAGGTGTGGTGTCAGCCTTCCGTAGACATAAATAGGCGGCTCCTGTTTACTAGCTTCAGATCTAGGAGAGGTATTGCTCTTGCAGAAGACCGTGCAGGGGAGCTGCGCTTCCGTGGAAGGTGGACAGGTGGGACTGTCTCTTCGGGAGAGCGACGGTGGGGTGCCCGGCCCCCGACGGCTGGGCGTCTGGGTGCGGTCCCCGCGGCGCCCGCCCCGGGGGCTGGAGCGGGGGGCTCCCTTGGCCTCTCCGCACGCTTCTCTGCCGGTAAACACCGTGCGGGCAGGGACCCGGCTCCTGAGGAGGCGCGCCCGGCACACAGCGGGCGCTCGGGGAGGGCTCGCCGGGGCCAGCGGGGGCGCCGCAGCCTGGGTGTCCGCGCGCGTCCAGGAAGAGCGCGTCCAGCGGGAGGGGTGTCCCCGCGCCCCTTCCCACGTTCTGGCGTTTGAGCCGATCACCGTTCGCCAACCTTGCCGATGGGGAGCCGTGTAAGCCAGTGACCCCCCGGACCCGTGACTTGGCGCCTGTGAACCAAGGTGCCCACCCGTTACACAGGAACCAATGCCTTGCCCTTTTTTTTTAATTATTATTTCCAGAATGCTGTTATTTCCAACAACGGAAAAATTAGTTTCAGGAGCTTTAAGATCTTATAATGCAATATTGTGTGCGTTTTTAAATGCTGTAGTATTAAATGAAAGGAAACATTTTCCAAAGCATTTTGCTTTTGTTGAGATGAATGAGGGCAAAGAAAACTTTTTGGTTGCTTTAACTATACCGATTTTGGGTTTAAAAAATATGGCAAATACCATTAAAATTTCAAAGTTAGTGCAATTGTGTACATTATGAAATTGTTTTTCTTATTAGAATGTAAAAATATTAAGGAGAAATCAAACAAATATTGACCTTTTGTTCAAAAGTAACTACCTAAATGTTACATTTTTTTAGAATGATTTGTTGGAAGCTAATAAGATTTCAATGGTAAATTTAAACTGAGTTTGATTATTTCTACATGTATATGAATAACAAAATAGTGAGTTATATGTTGCTGTTTTCTGTTGAGCGTACATATTTCACTGAAGAGTACAACATGCGGCCTCTTTACCTGCTAATGCTGAGGATTGGCACCCGTTTAAAAATGTCGCTTCTTTGAGAGGAAGGTATCACAGCAAACCAGGAGCAGTCACTGAAGCCGCAGTAAATATTTACACTTTTTTATGGAATCTTTAAAAAAATACTTAAAGTCCAGAGTGAGTATATTGTGTAATATATGGATACCAATTGTCCTACTTTACAACTGCATGTATCTGCACTAATCCCTTAGCTGATTTCTAAGGCAACAGCTCAGTCGCTTAACTGTAGCAAGTTATTTATACTCCAGAAAGCCAAATGACAGTGGCTGCATCCACATAATTGATGAGTTAAATGAGTTTTATGTTCCCCAAACAATTTTAAAGCTGAGTAACCCAAATTTATTAGCCATATCCAGATGGAATATAAAGTCAATGTATTGCTGTTTATGTATCAAGTCAGAGAAAATTATTAAGGATGATTTCAGCCATGGATGGTTAGGGTGGAGGACCTTGGTTAAATTTTGAGGCTATAATTCAAGGAAATTTTGGTCGCTACAAAGCTAGTGTAACAAATAAGATAACGGTGCTGTAATAGACTTTAGCTGAATCATTTTCTTGACTTAAAAAATGTACAACTGAAGTTGAAAGAGCAACTCCATAAAACATTTCAAAATATACTGTTGGAAAGAAGTATTTTATTCAGGCTTAGTAGCAAAAGAGACTCCATATTCATGGAACTTGTAAAAAATATATATAAAAGTAAATATTTTAATACAACTAAAATAGAAATGAGCTATTGACAAGTACCTAAAAATGCTTATGTTTTAGCACCATTTAATTGCAGGAAATTGGAAAGATTTTTATTTTCAGAATGATAAAGTACTAAATGGCTTTAGCTGAAAATAATAGCATGCCGCTCAGTCATTAACAATTGCCATAGGAACATGAGTATAATCATAGGCTAGGAAAAGGTATTCAAGGGACAGATACAAAGAGAAGATTAAAAACACAACTTTCCACAGGTACTGGGGTTTTCCGCTCGAGTGTTAAATGATGATAGATTACGCGGGGCCCAGCCCCCAACTCCCAGGCTGTTCTCTGTGCCGTTTCGGCCATGATGCTTAAATCCTCAAGACAGTGGAATCACGCGTCCTCGACTCTAAGTCGTGCCTGCGTGGCCTGTTAGCGCATGAGGCCAAGAAGCGTGAGGGCTGTTAGCAGACCGAGAAGAAAAGAGCACCCGATGCTGCGACTGTTTTTTCAGAAGTGCCGTGGGGATAATGTCGCTCAAATGGCTCTGGCCTCCCTGTGTCTTGTCCCTGGGTGCCCTGACGTTCCCCGTTCCTCCTTGTTGTGCAAAGTGAGCCAGTTTGATTTTGCGTGCACGGCACACACTCCGATTTGGGGTGTCCCCGCTTTTGCACAGGTGCGTGGTGAACGGTACGAAACATCACACAGTGGCTTGGAAGTCATGAGAGCGAAGCGTTCAGGCACCAAGATTTCAGAAAACCTTAGCACTTTGGTTATTGCTTGGAAAAATAAGTATTATTCGAGTAAAATGCCAAAGCAGGAAGAGAACATTAATATCAAGATTTGGACAATAGCTACTGAATACAAAGGTAGAAGGTTCAGGTGCGATTCACCCAAGATCTCTTCCTGTACCTATGAAGAGGCCCGAGCATTTGAGCCAACCGGGCCTAAACGGAGAGGGAGCGTGTTCTTGATTCCTTTAATTGCTCCTGTGGGTACAGAACACAATGCGCTGGACTGTGATAGAATAAAATCAGTTGTAACAAACAGGCAGCATCAGTGTTTAGGAACCTAAGTAATGATGTCACTTTCTGGGACACTTCTGTCCCCTATAGGAGCTGAGCGGCCGACATTAATATTCATCCCCCTCTATTCTCGGGTCTCATTAGACACGATCAATTGTGCTTGGTCGCTTGTCTTTGATTAGCAAAGTCTCAACGTCCTTAATCATAAATACTGGTAATGACCCTCTGCCTTCGAGGAATCTTGCGCTGTTCACTAAGAACCGAAGAGCCGGCGCGGGTGACAGCGGGGCGGCGCCGGAGCGCCCGCGGCCGGGACTGTGCGTGCGGACGAGGGGGCGGGGACGCTGGTGCCAGCCTTTAGCTCTGCCCGAGACTGAGGAGGTATCTTGGAATTATACTGGAACCTCTAGTAAAAAATTGTATTCTGTTGCTCTTAGTTAGACTGCAGGTGTATTCAGTGTAACTACTAAGGTGTTTCCAAAAGCAGAGCTCGGCGGTAAAACACGTGCTTTTTGTTTAAAGCAGCGCGTCAGCTGCGGGAACCTTGGGTGCAGAAACGCGGGGTCTGCGCCTGCCCGACCCGGGTCCCGGCAGGGCCGCGCTGGCAGGGCGTCCCGGGGGCCCAGCGGGCGCTGGCGGGGGACCCCGAGGGCAGCGCGGGAAACCCGGGCGTCGGGCCGCGGGGCTGGGGGCGGAGTCAGGGACAGAGGCGGGGCAGTGGGACGCGGTTAAGTTCAAGGCCAGCGAAGGCGCTGGCGACAGAGAACCAGCTGGAGAAAGACAGATTTACGGTACAAAGAGGTGTCCCCAGCAGAACAACGTTGACATGAAATTTTCAAAATCTAGGAGATGGTAACCAAGAAAATGACAGAACAGGCACGATAAGGACTTTGTTGTCGGTGGGAAAGAAAGTGCCTCCGGATTCTCCAGGCAGGAAAGGGCGAGGTGGCCTCACGGAGTCAGAGGGCCAGTCCTGGGAAGAGGGGCGAGCGATGTGCTGGGGACACAATGTGGCGTGTCTGTCTCCTGCGATGGTTTTCCTCTGTGACTTGCAGTGAGAAGTCATTGGCTCTTTCCCTAGGGATCCCTGTGGGTCTTTTAATAAGTTGAGCATACTTTCTATTTACCGATTATCCATCTGCTTTTTGATTTACTTCTTGAAGTCCTTTGTCCAGAATGTATCACTTATTTTTCTTTTTTCTTATTGCTTTGTAGGAATTTCTTACACAATCTAGACACTAGTCCCATGTGAATTTTCCATGTTGCAAGTAATCTCTCTGCACAATATGTCTTCCCTCTGGTAATTTTGTGAACAATTAGAATTTTGTATTTTACCTTATGGTTGGAGCTCATTGAATATTATTCAATCCATCATCTCCCGAAGGTCCTATTTTCTCCTACTTTTCATTTTAGTACCTTTATAGTTATTCCTGTCATATTTTGGTCTTGAGTTCAGCAGAAATCTCCTAATATACATTTTTATTTTTCTCCTTAAATGAGCCAGGTTGCAAAACACGATTTGCTAGGTGCTGGCCAGGTAGCTCGGTTGGTTAGTGTGTTGTCCTAATACACCAAGGCTGTGGGTTCGATTCCTGGTCAGGGCACAAACAAGAATCAACCAATGAATGTGTCAGTAAGTGGAGCAACTAATTGATGTTTCTCTCTCCTTTCCTCTCTCTCTAAAATAAATAATTAAAAAAACAAACACACACTATTTGCCGCACGGTTCATCCTTCCTCTCCTAATTGGTGGTCCTGCTTTTAGGAGGGACAGATGTCCCAAACGCACGGTGTCCACGTTAGCAGTCTTTATCTGCCTCTCTGCTCTTGTCCCTGGGGTCACACTGAGGCCGCATCGTCCGGCGCGACGGGGTGCCCGCTCCCCACGCAGGCCTCGCCTCCACGCTGCCCGAGAGCCCACGCCTCCCTGTTTGTCGGAGGTCACATTTAGAACGATCTTAGAATTCATGCTAAGGCACCCACAGAACTTGATTAGAATTACCATGCACTTAATACTTGAATACTCCTGGAATATTGACATTTTCCAAAGGCCACAGCAACTTATCTCAGAGCGGGAAATGCTGTCATCATTCACAGAATTCCATTGCTTTCCCCAGTCCGGGGTCTCACATGTTCTTTGCAAGGCAATTTTTGCTTGACAGTCACAGGGTCCTTTTTAGGATTCTTTGTATCGTATCTCACTTGTCCACGGCCGTTTCCTTTTAAAATGTGTCCTCATGGATGTCAACAAATAACACTATTAATTTTTGTTCCTATCTCTCAGAATCACCTGGTACATGTGACAATGCCGGGCGCCTAACACGTGGTGGCGGCGAGGGAGCTGAGGCTGGGGAGTCGCCGCGGCGAGCTCAGAAAAGTGCGCTCCCTTTGCGCCCCAGAGAAAGCACAGCGGAAGTCCCAGCGTCAGCGCGCCTTGGGCGGAGACTGGGGCGAACTGAAAGCTATTTGTTGTTTATCTAAGTTCGAAGTTGACTGGGTGTCCTGTGTTTTATCCAGCAACTTCATTCCCTAGCGATTCCCTTTCACAGGGGGTACTGAAAACAACCCCCACCCCGGCCTGCAACGTCAGGGCATTACGTTTCGTTCAGTTTCAAGCAATTAATAAACTTCCTTATGATCTGTGAGGCTAAGGGGGACGTGGGAGACGCTCACTGGGGACGTTTCATGGGGCTGCTCCCTTGAGACCCGTGCGCTGGGGGCGGCCCCCGTGGTGAGGGGGCTGCGCTCCTCTGAGTGTGGTCTCCTCCCCTGGGAACCCCCCGGAGACGCCACGGAGGCGGCTGGTGACCCCCCGTGGGCGTTCGGGAGCGTATCCCGGGACGCGGCCATTGCTCTCCGCCTTCAAATTCCTGGCACGCTCTTCGCGCTCAGTGTGAATTGTGAACGGGCAGCAATTACTGCGCAGGCGCTTGCTTTCCTCTGCGCCGCAGGACACAAGCTGACTGGCCGGGGACGCGTCTGTCCCGCCGACGGGCTGACGCTGGTGCGAATCTGGCGCTATTTCCAATCAGCGAGCTTGCCGAGGTGGAAGTGAACGTTCATCCGGGATAGTTAGTATCCGTATCTGTAAAACGACAATGGCAATTCTCACCTCGAGGACCAGGCAAAGCTAGGACTCCCGCTGAAGCCCCTTGTTCCTCCTGTTCCTTCCCTCACTTCCTCGGTCCCCAACGCCTTCCACCCGCCACGGTCCTTGGCAGCTCGCTCCGTGCTCCCCGTGTCCCAGCTCAGCACGCCGGGCGCCTTGTCGCTCGCCCCTGCTGCTGTCGTCAGCTCAGAGGCATTCCTAGGCCTTGTCCACCTGCCCAGAGAGCCCAGAGCCCGCGGGGAGGGCACTGGCGGCGCAAGGGAGAGCGGGGGTCTGCGGCGGGAGCCCCCGTTGCCTTCTCCTGACACCGTCCGCTTCACCATGATCTTTCTAAGTTGGTCTGGCCCTCGGTGGCACCCCTGTCACCTGAGCGGAGAAGAAGCGGCAGAGCCAGCTCCTGCGGGCACAGGCCCACAGTGTGTCCGGGGCCTCGCCCGAGCTGCCCGCTCCGCCCTGGGGCGGGGTCCGCTGCAGCCGCGGTCCGCCGACCACACTGGCGGGGCGCGGCGCCCGGTCGCTCCCGCGCTGGGGCAACGCCGCCCGCCGAGCCCCCGCCGAGCCCCTGCCGAGCCCCCGCCGAGCCCCCGCCGAGCCGCCGGGCTCCGACTTGCACAGGCGGCACCGTTCAGCCGGGCTGGGCGACCCGCCGGCCGGGCTGGAGCTCGGTTATGCCTGTGAAGGGCTCAGCTCTGTTTCTCTGTTTGGTGCTAAGAATTCAACGGATTTTAGGTGCAGTTTTTCTTTTTAGGGGGCGGGGGAGGGAACGGGGGCTTTATTTTGTTTTGACACCGAAATGTTATATCCCAGAGTTGTGAAGTCCGAAATGGGAAACCAGCTTGTCCCAGAGTATCTAACCCCTTGCTCCATGGCCACCACCCGCGCCCACACTTCTGGGTGCCCTCCCGGGTCACGGACCCCCGTTTCACCTCGCTGCCCACCACTCCTCTCGCTGCGTCTGCTGGGCGGCCAGCCCGGCTGCTAAGCCCTCAGCCCCGCAGAGCCGGCCTAGTTCAGGGGCAGCGCCTTTTCCCCAAGTGGTCCGCCTGCGTATGAAGAGCGCGGCTCCTCTACTTACTTCTGGTCAGAAAAAAACAGACAGCACCCTCTGCCCTCACTCGGCCGGAAACCAGCAATTTCCCATTCACACTAAAAGCAGCCCCTCAGGCACCGGGCAGACCGCCACGCAGCCTCCGTCCTCGGGAGCGGCCGACACTCGGGCCGAGGCCGGGGACACGCAGACGGCGCGGCTCTCCGCGCAGCTGAACACACCGGCGTCCAGGCACGTCAGGGTCTCCAGACGTGGAGTTTTATGTGCGTCGTCTGTACCCACTTACCCTGATTCCACAGCGCCTTGACCACCCAACAATTTTTTCTTTAAAACAGCCCTACAGCCAAGCTCTGACATTTTTTTTATTATCTAAATATTGCCTTTATAAAGTATTTGAAGCTCAGCATTTTTCTCTGAATGCAATACCCGATCCTCTCCGCTTTTAGAATTCTCGCCTCCGGTTCCCCTTATTTCGCCAGGACCGTCCGCCTCGTTGCGTCCCCAGCCTGTGCGAAGCGCGCGCCTCCCCACCCTCGGCCCGCGCAGCCCTGGGCGCGCCAACGCTCCGCTGCTCAGACCCCCGCCCCAGTCCCGACGCCCTCGTCCCTCGAGGCAAACGAGCTACCCCTGCAAAGCCCGCCCCACACGGGGCAGAGCTTCCGGCCGTTTGTCCCTCTGCCCACCCACTGGCCTCCGCAGCCACGTGCCCTCCCCCTCTGCTCCGCAGCGACCCTGCCTGCCCCTCCGCGTCATCATCCCCTCCTGCCGGCTACGCGCGCGTCTGCACGCAGGGAGGATGCGCCCTGACCCCCGGCGGGCGACCCTGTCCTTGCGCTCTGGGTTTCACGCCCACTTGTTCTTTGGGGGACGCTGGTCTTCCGACCCTTGTTTCATCTCTCCCCCCAGAACAGACCGCATGCCCAACGGATCGCTCCGCTTGACCAGGAAACGCGCGGAAGTCCTGGCACAGCCCGCCGTTCCGTCCCGCGCTGGCCTGCGGGCCTCCTCGCGCCGCGCGGACAGGGAGGGATCGGCGGGTGCGCGCGCGGGCGGTGCGGCTCGCCCGTCGCTCCAGACACGCTGCCACCTCGCCGCGCGCGGGCTGCTCTCCCGGGACCACAAAGGGGACTCGGTGCGGCCCACACCTCCCGGTTGACAGTTCCTTCCTTCTTCCGCCCCTGTCCTCGGGTTCGGTTCTGTTTGTTCCCTTTTATCCCCAGTGACTCTTTCTCAGTCACCATTTTGCCTGATGACTTCATGACATTTCTTTACCTTTAGATTTCTTTCCGTTTAAACCTTTTCTTTTGATGACTTTATTCGCCTACGGGTTTTGCAAGGGAAAATGAATCTATCGATTCTACCGCTTATCACTAGGGACGGTTCCCCTGCGGAGCGCTGCCGCTGAACTGAGCGCCGTCTCCTCGCAGAGCCGGGAGCCGAGTGGAGGCCGCGGGTGAGACAGAACGACGTCCCTCCTCCGCTGCCGGGAACTGCGAAGCGAAACGGAAATGACAGCGGGTGTCGGTGGACGGAGGTTTGTAAGGGAAACACTGGCTGAGTAACGCTCACGCCCCGTGGGCCCGGCCGTCAGAGGCTGGCCCGTGCGGACGCGCGGGCTGGCTCGCACCGGCGCCCTCGGAGCAGGGCTCTGCGGAGACCCGGGCCCCAGAGACGCGAGCCCGCGTGGGTCTCGGCGCCGCAAGGCTGGAGCCGCCGCTGCTGGGGCAGAAGGGCAGGCCGCCGCTGTCCTGTCCGGCACAGGGTGAGAGGGCGGGCTCTTCAGGAAAGACAGCGACCCTGGGAACCGACAGGCAGGCGGCGGGGAGAGAGGAGACCCAGCGCGGGGTGGAGTCGCCCCATGAGAGGAGCCACAGGCTGAGTCTCCGGGGCTGAGCGGGACTGAGCGCAGCGCCCCGGGCCCGGCACCCGTTCAGGAGGTGCGGGGAGTCGCGGGGAGTCGGGGGGACTCAAGGGCACGTGTCACACACGGTCCGGCCAGGGCCCCTGGCTCCTTTATGGCCTCCTGTGCCCTAGGTTGTCTTTGTTTCTAACTCAGCCTGACATCTGGTGTCCCAAGTGCCCATATCGAGGAAACCGTGACGATCAATGAAACCACACGCTACTGCAAGTAGGCTCAGCAACCTGATATGTGAATTTCTACGGGCAATGTGAACTCAAACCAGAAAGGAAATATTTTCCAGATCTGTCACTCATTAAAATGACCTCGGTAGCAGCAAAAGGGGCAACAGATGCCGCCACCCCAGTTCGCCTGTGAGGTTCTCCGGAGCAGGGGCCGGACGCCCGCGCAGGCCCGGGGCCGCGGCTCCGGGTGCAGCGCCCTGCGGCCGGGCGGCTCGGGGAGTAAGTGTGCGAGCAAGAGGGTAATTCAAGTGCGTCTCTGCTAAGCCGGGTTGGCACAAACTGAGCATTGAGAAATCATTTTACTCGTCATTTTATTATTATTAATGTAGTCAATGCATATTGGGCCTGGGGAAGGCCGTGAGCTGACAAGCGCACCCAACAGAGCTGTTAGGTGCGATAAAAGGCAGCTGTCTGAAAAATAACAGCAGTGCGGAGAGTGGTCCGTACGTATTTTTTAATGTGGATTCTAATAAGAGAAGCGTTCCACTCTCACTTAGTAAGTGCTTGTTTATAAAGCACAGGTGCTTGCTTGGCTTGGTCTAGTTGCGCCCCGCTGAGCCTGGGCTAAGGGCTCAGGTATCAGTTCAGAGTGGACGCAAACAAGGGCCCTTCGCTGTCTTATGACCCCACACATTTCCCCGTGGACCCTTTATTTCAGTTCTCAGTATAAATTAATTTTCATACATGAAAATGAAAATCAAGCAATGAACCGATGGCAATATGCACACGTAAGAGTCATATAGAGTAAGTGGGTATTGGTCCCAGAAATCTGAAATCTATGGTGACTCTAAACCTATCACGCCTACGGAACAGCTCTTGCCTCACGCTGTCTGCGTGAGCATAGGCCTTATCGCCATCTTCTTGTGCTCTAGGCTCACCAACGTACTCCTTTTCCTGAAAACAACTTCACATTCTTCACCGTATTATGCGGGTGTGGCCTCATCTCTCTTTCCGGGCCCTTCCCAGCAGCGTCCTAACGTCTGCACACCAGTCCGCAGTGGGGCGGGGGGGGACAAGGCGTGGTGTGGGGAACACTCGGTGGCCCAGATGGCGTGTAACTGGGGAGGTGACTAGCAGACATTGCCTGCAGGGGTCCTGCAACCGCCCTTGGCAATCCTAGACACGGCTCCGCTTTTTTAAAAAATTTTCAGTGCTGAATTAATTTTTGCTAAAATATTAACTATTCATAGTCCACACCTTTTATCAAAAAGGGGGCTGTAGCCCACACCCTCGTCCCCGCCCCGAAGGCCGTCGGCGCCGGTCCGGTTCGGCTCCAGCTCAGGTGGCAGAACCGTCCTCACTGGAGATCACGGGATCAGGCCAGTCTCCTCGAAAGGACAAATAACGACTTCATTTTTATTACTTCAGATAAAACCCGGGTTGCACTCAGGACTCTCCGCAGGCCCGCGCCCGCCCTCGCAGCCTCGCTCACCGCGCCGCTGCACCCCGCGCACTCACCTCCCCTCGGGCCGTCGCTGTTTTCCAAACACAATGCACGGCACCCCCGGTGGAAACCCCAGTCCTAAGTCCTGGGACAGGGAAGGCCAGGGCCCCTCTCACTTTAGGGCAGTGCACGCTGATGATTGGAGAGGTGAGCTGTGTCGTGCTGAAAAGAGTAATTTCTTCATACACGATTCTCTGATAGAGATGTTTTGGGATTAATTGTTTCCTCCAACCCCTGTTCGGGGAGCTTCCCAGAGCAGCGCTGCGCCTGCTGGCTGGTCGATACAGCCATGCAGTAACCCAGAAGTTCGAACGTCTTCGTGAAGAAGTGAACCTCTGTTTATGAAAATAACTCCTCTCGCTGGAGGAGCGAGATGGCTCTGTGCCCTTTAAAGTAAGTTTCAAGGCACAGCAGCCCGTTTAATGCTCATTACATAAAGGCAGAGGCATCCGAAGTTGTGACCTTTCAGATCTGATAGGTTTGCTGAGGAAGTAAGTATATTAGATAACAGAGACAATTCTTTGGCAGGAAATGGATATCTGATTGAAATTTAAGTTATCACACTTCTCCGACAAAGCCCCAGCACTTCTCCAAGGACGCCTGTTACACCGTCTCCGAAGCCGCAGACAGAGCCTGTTCCCCGGGGCTGGGGGGCGGGGGGCGGGGCGGCAGCGCCTGCGGAGCCTCACACACAGGCCTCCCGGCCCAGCGGCCCTGCCGGCGCTGGGTCTCCCGCTCTTGCTCCAAGGCTGGAGGCCAAAGTCAGCCTCTTAGAACTCCCCATGCAACTTACGTTTGAATATTCGCAGAACAGGAGCAGAACGCTCCGTGGTTATATAAACAGATGTTTTGTGTTATGATTATTTTTAAAGGCAGCTAGGAGATTCCACTGAAATTTGAATTTTTAAGAAAATGTTATTGATAGTCCCATATCAAAGTCATTCAACGCTCGTAGCTTAACATTCTGCGCCAGTGGTCCTGTCCTCGCTTTGTCTGCCCCACATCTAACCTCCCCTCCAGGCTCGTCATATTAGCCGGAAATAAAGGAAGGGAGGGTGGGCGGGAGGGCAAATATCCCACGTAGATTGGCTAAATCTGTAAACGCTCAGCTAGAGGCAATTTCTGTGGCTGGTGACCACGGACTTTGACAAACATCATCTTTCCAATCTCGGGTCACCTTGAAAGACCTTTCGAAGGGGCCTTGTCTCTGAGATGCTTCACTCATTGTCCCAGCTACTGTCTACAGCTTTTTCTGCCACGACCTCAAGCAACCGCTTTCAATAACTTCACCATGTAATACGTGTATTAGTCTAATGCATTACGGCCTCTTTCCTAGTGGTTTGCCATTGTCAGTAAAATTTTGGGTAACTTGACCGTTAATATTTTTCTCCCAGTTAACGAGACAAGACTCACCGTGAATGCAGGTCTTTTGAACTGAACTAAAATAGATTTGATTATACTTTTATATTCCTTAGTCGTCATGTTGTTTTATGCATATCTAGTCCTACTTTTGCTAGATTCCTCTTAAACCTCCGGACACACGCAGCTGAGATACAGCGTAGTGGTTCTTGCGAGCAGCTGAGCGACAAGGGGAGCGGGAGAGACTGGACGCGCAGCTAATCCCGCGAGCTTTGCCCTCTGCCCGGCCGATGAGCCGGTCCCGGCGGCTGCCGCGGTGCACCTGCCAATAAGGAGACCAGCCCCGAGTCGCCGGCCTGCGCACACAGCTGTTCCCCAAGGTGTCCCGAACACTGCGCCTCTGGGAGAGAGGAAAACAAGGTTTAGTAAAGACCCGGAGGCCCGTCCGCACAGCGGCGGACGCGGGCGCGGCAGGAACCAGAGCGAGTGGAGCAACCCTCCCCCCGATGGCCGGCGCGCCCTGCGGGGCTGAGAGGACTCGCCTCAGTTCGGTGACGCCACACACCAGAGCAGAGTCGCCTTCCTGAACGCGCGCCCACAGTCAGCGTTTAGGGCTTCCGGGGCCGCGCCACCCACCTCTCCCACCCCCGCCACCGAGCGCTTGGACGGTCGCCGGAGCAGCTCGCGCCCGCTATGCACAGGGTTCTGCGCATCGTCGTACACATGAGCGCAGCTTGGGACTCGGGTGCACAGGGTCTGTGCAGCTTCAGATGCCAGGATTCACAGGACGTTCAAAGGCCACGTGTCCCCGAAGCCAGAGCGCGCACGTGCGTTCGCCAGTGGGTACCACTTTACATGCTTGAGGAACCCGGAGCAGAACTGTTTGTTGCGTGCGGAGAAATGGAGGCAGGAGAGGCACTTCATAAGCACTGTGCGTGTGGTTCTGCCAGCAGCTCTTTTTTAAAAGCACCTTTTTAGGGCCCTGGCTGGGCAGCTCAGTTGGTTAGAGGGCCGACCTCATATGCCCACGTTGCAGGTTACATCCCCGTCAGGGCACCTGGGAGAATCAACCAATGAACGTGTCAGTAAGTGAAACAACAAACCAGTTCTCCTTCTCCTCCTCCTTCTCCTCCTCCTCCTTCTCCTCCTCCTCCTCCGTCTTCTTCCTCTTCTCTCTCTCTCTCTCCCCCTTCCACTCTCTCTAAAATCAGTAAGTAATAAAATAGAAGCTCCTCTTTAATAATACCCATCAAAATGTTTCACTGCATGAGGGCTAAAGGTGTAATGCATTTAGGACGTGATTTCATACATTTTAACATGTCCTTCTATAGTCCTGAACTGCCAGGAAAAAAAGCGAGAAAACAATTCCAATCCGTTAGGCCAGGAGCGTGTCGGCATTTCTAATGACAGTTTTAATTGTTCAAATTTGATATCTTCTGGTCCATTTCTAAACAAAATCCTGCCAATCCTCAGTGTGGCCCACTGGGCCCATAACATGCAGGAGAAAACCAGTGTAGAGCCATGGGGGGACCAAGGTGTCTGTTGCCATGGTGCTATTATTGTGGGGTGTGGTCAGACCCGGAAGTGTCAGTGGATCGGAGAAGAGATAGAAGCAGAGGTTTGTGAGGCCTTTGCCTGAGAGGGCAAAATGGACCTTATTGTATGTTGAAGGCCAGTTGTATAGAGATACCTAGAAAGATACACACACAAACACACATGAAGACTGTATTTCTGTCACTATATATAAGAGCGTGCGGTGCTGTTGACCAGAGAAGAATGGAACCCTGAAGCCGGCGTCTGGTATGTGTCACAGGCCTGGCAAGCAGCAGGTTGCATGTTCCACGAGTTTCCTAGGGCTTCCTTAGCAAAGTACTGCGAACCGGGAGGCAGAAGCTTTGTCTCCCGGTTCCGAAGCCTGGACGTCGAAGGCAAGGCGGTGGCAGGACCACGCCCCATCTGAGACCCCAGAGGGACCCCTCGCGGACTCCGAGCGGCAGGCAGTGACCACCTCTGTCCTCCCGTCCCTGAGACCCTCCCTGTGTGTCCCTCTCCTCTCGTGGTCATCGTCTTAGGCAGACACCGACCATGTTAGACAAGGACCACCCTTCTCCTGCGTGGCGGCCTCGTCTTAACTAATTCCAGCTGCGACCGACCTGTTTCCCAATGAGGCTCCGGTCTGAGGTTCTGGCGCTTGGGACGTCAGCACACATTTCTTACGAGGAGATGGTTACCCATTAACATGTGTGTTCCCCAATTTCATGCTACTTAGTCCTCGTATTAGTTTTGATTAGCAATATTTTATAGATAGAAAGAAGCTCTAAACTGAGGTAACCTAATCACCTTCCAACTCCAAACGAAGGAGCTGACATTCAAACCCTGCTTTCCGATCACGAAGCCAGCAAGGAAATTTTCATGAAAAAGTCTCACTCTCCCACAAGACACGGCTAAACCGATGCCACTCAGCACCGTGGGGGCCACAGGGACCCTCGCTGACTTCTGCCCGGGCCGCCACGGAAGGCTCCACGTAGCTCGCCGCCGCCAGCTCCCACTCCAGCGTGTGGCTGGAGTGTGTTGGGGAGACGAGAAATGTCAGGGCTGGGAGGGGTCATAAGAAGCATAGAATGATCACGGTATGTAAACCAGTTGTCCCTTAAGCTGCAAGTGACACGTTTCAGGAACCTCAGAACCCACAGAAACGAAAACGCAACAAAGGCAACGTGCCGGTTCACAGAATCCGCAGCCCAGGAGCTGTGTGGGTTCAGGGAGCGCCCTGGCGTGGCTCCAGGGCGTGGCTGTCCCCTGCATTCCCCTGGCCACGCGGCCTCCTAGCGGCTGTCAGCTCTATGCGCCTGCGGCCAGGGACGAGGTGGCATTCCCTCCTGGCGCAAGGACGGCGCTTCTCAGCTCCTTCTCCCCGCCCGGCACCCGCCCCGTGGGTGGCTCTGTGCCCAAGGGACGGTGCACACGGCCAGGCCCCAGGGCACGGCGGGGCACCCTGTGTGTTTGCAGGCGTTGCTACTGCTGGGGCCCAGTCTCCGTGGCCCAGAGAACTCGCAGACGGGTCCCTCGTTTTACCCAATACGTTATATGGACACTTCATGGTCCCAACGCTTCCTCTCTGCCTTGCTCGCCTTCTACCCCATTACCCACGGCACTGACCCTGTTACATCGCATCGGGGGAGAAGTGTTGAATCGGTCCTGGTCCTGAAGATATATTTATTGGTAAGGAATATCCCAATGAAGTAAACACACCATGTCCGCAGTTTCAGAAGTTCTTCTTAAGGTTCCAGGCAGCACAAGGCTTCCGTTCACCATTTGAGGGCTTTTGTTCTGCACACCCAGGCGGGGCGCCACACCCGCGATGCTGGTACTGGCGGGAGGCTTCCCGCGCTGACTGCGTTGTCTGTCGTCATCGTTCCCGCATACAACCGGCGACTATCTCATTTCTCTTCCTTTCCCAAGAAACATTTGTTATAATTTCAAGTATAATTTTTCTGGGAATATCGGCTGTTTCTCTTACACAGGAAACGCTCCATCCGGGTCTCATAACAAACAAACATTAGCAAAAACTGTGGTCACATTTTGAACAGACCTGTAGTCAGATCTTTAATAATGGCTAGTCCTTCAAACCAGCCTATTTATCCTAAGAGGCTATTTTTGGCATTATCTTATGATTTCTTTGTAGTTCATTATGGAAATGGCTTTTGTGAAGTTTTCACTGATTGATTACCTCCTCCATTAATCCAAATAACATATCTTCTTTGTTACATGAATTTTAGCACTGATTCTCTGAATATTTATGGGCATGCAAATTAGTTACTAGAAGCCTCTTCTTCTCAAGTGTTGCATCCTCCGACTGCCGCAGGTGGGGGTCAGGAGCTTCAGTGAGGGCCGGGCGGTTCTCGGGAAACAGCGCAAGACCAAGTTCGGGGCGCGCGTTACCGCCACCTCGACGCGGCGGGGCGCCTGGGAAGCTCCGTGGGCGGCTTCGTGTTGTTCTGCTTTCGCTCCTGTGCGACGCGGGCCCCGCGAGGCCCCGGCAGGGGAGGGCTGGCAGGGGGCCCGAGCCAGAGGCTCTGGCAGCGCCTCTGCCGCTGTTCATTCGCGCAGCGCCCCAAAGTCTCCCTGCCCCCCTTAAAGGTCAAGGTCAGGTGGAGACAAAACTCTCCTTGGTTTCCTCAGAAACTGAATCCTCATAATGATCTTTTGAAAATCTTATAAAATTTAAAAAATGAATTTTTTAAAAAGGTTGACAAAGACAAATTTGTATCACCGCCGTCTCTTTTCGCTTGGACCCGTTCTCCCGCGCGTGGGCCGGTGTCCCCCCGGAGCGGGTGTGCGTGCGGCGCTCGCGCCCGGCTCCTTCCCCTCAAGACGCTGAGTCCCACTTTCCATCGGGGGAGGGCCGCCTCCTGAATCTCTTAAAGCAGAATTCAGGGTGTTTAGTTGCAACCACCCACGCTACGGGGCACCCTTGGAACGTCTCCGAATGCCATTTTACGACCGGACACGCTTCTTTTTAGGAAGTTAACTGAAAGGCGGTTGGGAACGCGAGACATCCCGTTGGGCGTGTTTCGCCAGTGTCACGGGCCCGGCAGCACGAGGTCCCCGCGGACGGAGGCCGGAAGGCCCCCTCCCTCGTGAGAGGTGCCGGCCGGCGGCGGCCGGGGAGGGGCAGTGCGCGCCCCGCCTCAGAGGAAGGGCGTCCGCACCTTCAGGCCCCGCGGCGCAGCTTCAGTGCGAAGCCGGGCAGGGCCCAGGGAGACGGGCCGCGATGGAGGCGTCGGGACGTGGGAAACGTCGTGGTGAGGACCCGGGGCAAGGATCGCAAAGGATGTTGGAGGGGAAAGAGTCCTTTGATGTGACCTGTTGAAAACGGACACCGATGTTTATTTAAATGGCCGTGTGGGGAGGTCCCGAAACCAACCAAGTCATTTGCGACTTTCACCCTCCCGGGCCGACGTTCCGGAGCAGCGGCGGCCCTGCCGCGCTGGGCGCAGGAAAGCGCCCGGCGCCGTGCGCGTGGGGGCCGCGCGCGGAGCCCGGGCTTCCGGAGTCCCGAGACAGGGGCTCCACGCGCCGCGGCGCAGCCCCGGCTTCGTCTTTCACGCCCCCGAGGGCCGCGTGATGTATCATCTCAAGCTTAATTGACTAAGAATGCACTTTGAATATGGAGACAGATGAAGTCCAATGGAAAACAATTCTTTTGTGCTTCAGAATGCTAGGTTGCAATTTAACCCATTTCAATAGAGAATATAAATGTATCCAATGAAATAGAAAAGCCATAAAGTTCTTCCTACAAGTGAAGATATTACAAAGTACAATAATATAATTCAAAAATTCAATTTTATACACCCTATGAGCCCACAAAATTTGATTTATTCAGTACCATTCTCGCCTTTATAGAGCTTAATTTCAACATTTTTCTGTTTTGCACATTTTGTAGTTAATAATTATAACTCAGTAAACCTTGAAAAATTAGAAATTTTTGGTGCTGCATTCTTGAAATACTTTGTTCCAGTTTTCTAAATGCGTTAGAAAAGGACTGAGACAAAAACAAAGAGAACTAAGGCATTAGAAAGTAAAATACCATGGCAGGGAATTTAGGTGGATTTACAAAATCATTCTTCAAAAGCCAAAACTAACTTTCCTAAAATCTGAATGGGGACACTCAGCAAAGAGAGAAAGCAGACACTGCAGTTCAGTGGTGGCACATGCGTGTGCACACGTGTGCGCTCTGCGGCCCTAGAAATCGCTTAGAGACGCGCGGCCCGCTGGGGTTCGCTGTCGGTGGGACCGGGGAGACCCCAGCTTGTGGCTGTTCTGTCCTGACTGGGCCCCTCCCCCTTCTCCCTACTCTTCTTACTCCTCCGCTCACTGTGCGCTGCCCACGCTGCCTCCGCGCAACCCGTGCGCTCTGGGAAGGTTCGCCCGGGACCTGCTCCGGCGTGGGTTGGATTTGGTTTGAAATTTGCATGTGTTCCCCTGAAGGAAGCCCAGACCACTTAGCACAGTACCGGTCCCACAGGACTAAGAGGCCAGTGGCTGAGGCCACGGCCGCCGCCACGGCGCGTGGTGGGACCCCCGTGGCTCTCTGACCCTCGAGGTCATTCCCACTACTTCCTGCTGTTACTTGAGCGTTACCATGACTCCCGCGTGTTGGAATTCAAAAGAGGAGGGATTTGACGCATACCAGCCATTTGTCGAAACACTTCTTACAGAGAAGTGTCAAAATGTTTTTGTTAATTTTGACAGAAAGAGAAAACAGCAGATCAATAGCTACCTCGTCATGTTAGAAATCAAACTATGAGGTTATTGTTTGTTTGTTTCGTTTTTTGACTGGGTGAAGGACAGTGTTCCTGTGAGTCCGAATCGATGAAATACCACTCTGCCCTCACTTCAAGCGAACGAAAGCTCCCAGCACGGAAATTTACATTGGGCGTCTTCAGTTATGAATGCACTTGTATTATAGCACAATCTATTTTCTTCACAATCGCTGCATTAACAGTAAAATCAATGGTTCTCTAACCCTAAATGGCATTAGTGTAAAAAAAAAAAAGTCTTCCTCCATAAATTTAGGATCATTAATGCCAAAACAAAAAGTTTGGGTGTTTTAAAACTTTTTTTTTGAACCTGTATTTCATCCATATATTAACTAGAGAGAAAAAGAATCTGAGTTTGAGTGACATTCTCCTTTGAACGCCGCCTCTACCTTAGCAACAAAAAAGGGAACGTGCTCCAGAATGCACGTGCTTCATGGAAACTGCTGAACTAAACAGAGTAAAGACAAATCTTGAGATTTACCCACAGTTTAAAAACTAGGTTTTTAAGATATGTCTCTGGCAGGAGAGCCACCGAGTCGGGGCAGGACCGTCGGGGCGGGAGCTTGCGGGGCAGACAGCAGGCAGTGCCGCGTCCCACTGTGTTTTCCGTTCCTGCTTTATCTTGAAGCGCCAACTCTTTCTCTCCTATCATAGCTGTGCATTGGACCTGTGCATGGAGGGCCTGTCCCAGGAAAAGCCTCTTTAACGTGAGCATTAGGGGCAGCTGCGCGCGCGGCAGACAGCGGACGCTGAGGGGCAGCCGTTGGGGCCGCAGGCCTGCGCCCGGCCGCCCCCGCAATTCCGGGGACAGCCCGGCGGTACCGCCAGCCAGGGCCGGCTGCGTCCTTCCACGGCTTGGTGCAGCTCGTTGCTCGCTTTAATGGGAAGTCGGGATGTCTCCGTGTTTGTCTATAAATTTATAATTGCAAACAATTAAAGTCCCGAGGGGAATTGAGACATTAGTCATTCTGCAGTTGTCCGCCTTAGAGGCCAGTGTCATCGCTGCCTAATTGAAAGCGCCACTTGCTTCCATGCTCACATTTAACCTGCCGGCCCCCGGCTCCACGCTCTCTGAGGAACGGCCCGTCTGTCGATGCTCTTATTTGTTGGAGAGAGAACAAGGGTGCCCTGTTACTATTACAAAAAGAGCCAACTCCGTAGAGTAAAAAAATAGGAAAAAGCTTCAAGCATGAA
The DNA here is from genome assembly GCF_021234165.1 of Pteronotus mesoamericanus. Lineage (NCBI taxonomy): Eukaryota > Metazoa > Chordata > Mammalia > Chiroptera > Mormoopidae > Pteronotus > Pteronotus mesoamericanus. The sequence goes on from NW_026555064.1 coordinate 21,218,908, forward strand.
ACCATGCAAATGCCTTGATCTTTTTAACGTGCAGCATTGTATAGAAATACCATAAACCCAGATTTGAATTTTTTTAAACGGAGGCCATGTTTCATTGCCTGGACTTAGATGAATAAATTGAGGGAGCCTTTCACAAAGTTTGTGGAAAGGGGAGGCGTGGAACAGAACAACAGTGAAGTGTCACCCGCACGCACAGAGTCGCAGCGAGACTGTTTGCTGAGATCCCCTGCCCGGCATGCGTGTGTTGCGCATCACAGAACCGTGACCTCCACACCCCGAGAGGGCGAGGCCGCCTGGATCTCAGAGGCCCTGGCGCATCCCGCTCTCTCAAACCACAGCAATAAATTCCGAACCTTAACTAGAACCCTAGAGAAAATGGAACCGCACATAAGCCCCTCATCTTATCCCGTCCCTGTTAGCAGGTGTTGGTGGGGGGACCCCCCCACCAATGCTGAGAATGTCTAGGCCCAACCTGCACCCGCCCTAACAGCCTCACGGCCTGTTTCGATACAGGCGAGTCTTTGCGCCCAAGATGTTTGTGCAGCGATGCGAATTGGAACGCTGCCCGGTCGTTGCCGCCCTGCCCCGAGGAAAGGCTGACGGGCCACCCCCGGCCCATCGAGGGCCCCGCAGGGTGCGGGTTCAGGGCCGCACCGCTGAGGGCCGTGTGGCCAGAGGCACTCGGAGAAGAGCCGCGGGGCAGCAGGGGCCCCCCGCTTGAAAGCGCTGAGCCCTGCAGGGCCTGGGCCGCCGCCGCCTGTCCGGGTCCCCACCTGCGCAACGCGGTCACGGTGCCACCGCACAGACCGCAGGGTCATCGTGAGACCCCAATCTAGGAGGACGTTTCTGGTGAACACCAAAGGACTTTCTTAATGCCCTGAAGATAACATAGTTTCTGCACAGAACGTGTTAGGAAAGCAGACACAGGCAAACACGCGTCTCTGGACGGCAGCCACGGAGCTCGTCAAGGTCAACAGCGGACAAGGACCCCCGGCCCCATAGCTGTCCTGCTGGGGGAGAAACTTCTCCCCACGACACCTGCGAATCTGAGGAGGGGGGACAGACCAGTGGTCCCAGATGTGACTGTGCGACTGCTGATTAACGCGCAGTCACACACACACCATAGTTACCTTGGCAGACGGAAAATCTTAATTATTTAGACTTGGAAAGTTGCACTTGATAAGTAATGAGCTTTATTTTCCTGATTAGCATGACCTAATTTGAGCTAAACAATTTATTGTACTTTGGTTTGACCTCTGCGTACAAAGCAATATCCTAAATCAAAAGTCTTCTTTTTCTCTTACTTATGACTAAGAAAGATGGAGAATATGACCTCCAGCTTCATTTATTTCAGTTCCTTTCTGTTAGTTTTGAAACTGTATTTATCATCATCACGCCCTGGGGAGGACATCACCCCCTCGCAGGGCCCGAGCAGGCCGCGTGTCTCAGCGGCGCGCCCGGGGCACCGCTGACCGGCCCGTGCGCGCCCTCCTCCCGCGGCCCCTCAGCGCCACATGGGCCGAAAGCCACAGGTAATGGGCTATTTAAAGCAATCTGGTTTAACATTACGTCACTGTGCACAAAGTCCCTTCTTTACTCCCTCAGTGTAAGCTCAGTGCAAAGTAGCAGTTACTATAAAGGTCACTTGAGAGCGAAGGCTGCAGGCTGTAACCATATTTAGCATCTGTGAGGGCGGGACTCTGGGCCGTTGTCCAGCTCTGAGGCAGGAAGGTAGACCTGAGCGCTGGCGTCTTTCGTGAGAGCGGAGCTCTGGGATCTCTGGGCGTGCGGGACCTTGCGTCCGCCACGCCCCTCCCAGCTCTGTGGGTGGCTCCCCGGTCTGTCTCGACCGCTCTGCACCTCTGGCCTCCTGGTGCCCTGTCCCTGCACCACCCGGCGCCTGGACTTCAGTGATGCTAGGTTTGAAGTGTACATGTGGTTTTTCTCTTATTTGTAGTTTGCCTTTCTTCCTTGGCCATTGGAGAAGCCACTATTTCATTCACATTTCTACCGGAGTAAATGGCTGTGTAAATGCATGCAGCTATTTGAGAGACTGCAGCCCGAGACTCGGGGACTGAGTCCAACCGTAGGTGAGGCTGGAGGCTGGAGCCTCGAGTCACCCACCAGCAAGAAGGACACCGTGTTCGTCTTCCCCGAGAGGGTGAGTCGCCTCTCTCTCTGGGCGCCTGCCTGCGTCACGTTAGTCAGAGTGTGAGGCCAAGTCCAGCGCCGGGTTCATGGGCTCAGCAGTTTTCGTCAGCAGAGATGAATTGGCAGATTCTGGGCTCGCCATCTTTTGTGCAATGTTGCCCTCTATGGGAACCTGAGATGCTGAAGCCGGTAGCCGGGCGACAGGCACAGCCCGAGACCCTCCCGGGGCCCTCGCAGGCTCGGCCGCCCTCGGAATTCCCCCTGCGCCCGCCCTCCGTGACCCCCAACAGAGGCCGCTGGGCACGGGCCCATTCGGTGCCCTGCCCCGGGCGCATCCCCCGCCTCCTCTCTCCCTGCTCAACACAGACGCCCTCTCATTCGGCTGATTCGCGGTCCCCGCCACCCGGTTATGGGCTCTGTCCTCTTTTGGTCGTCTGTTTCTGTCTTCAGAGAGTGCATTTGTTTCCTCTCAATGTGCGAGCATTTCATATGTGATCATTTCTACTCAGAAAGGGGAAACTTCAATTAAAGTCCTTAAATAAAATGATGCATATTATAAATAGACAAGTTATATTACACGATGGAGCATTTAGGAATTATAATGTCATTCTTTTGACTCTGTACATACAAATGAAACTACGTATAAATAGGGAAAGAAGAGGACTTCGGCCTCCCTCACCTCTCTGGTGGAGATGAGCGCGAGGCCGATTTCCCCGGCAGGGGCGCTCACGAGGAACGCTCCCCGGTCTTCCGTCCCCGGAACGCTGCCTCTTGGCGCACGCCTGCGTCGTCCGGACGTGCGCGGCGCTCGTGTCCGTGGGGCTCGCGGCGGGGGGGCCGGGGGCGCTGGCCGTGGATCTGCAGGCGGAGCGTCAGAGCGCCCTCCCGGCTTCCCGGCTCCAAATTGCCACCCTTCCTCCGTCCATCCATCCATCCACCTACCGTCCCTTCGTCCGTCCATTCATTCATTCACTCCATTCATTCATTCGTTCATTCATTCACAGGTTTAGCTGTTCAAAGTGCAAACTTTGGACAACCCCACCCCCACCCCAAGCCGGAGCGCTTCCCCTGGAGCTGGGCAGTCCAAGTGCTTCATAAACGCTGATCCCTTAGTCCAGCCTATAGCAGAGAACCCGCCGAAGCTTCTGGTCGCGGGGGTCAGACCGCGGACCGTTGCGCATTTAATTTGCACTGCCCTCCACCCCCGCGCCCCCCCGCACCGTGTGCCCCACCGCGCTGCAGGCGAATGAGCCGCCCAGGCGCTTCGGCCTAGGCCTGCCGTTCCCTGGCACGCGCGCCCTCTCCGGCAGCGGCGCACCAGTCCAGGGCGCGCGGTCTGGCACGCGCGGCCCCTCTCTCAGCCCCGCAGGCGCCCGTGCTCACGGCGTCACCCCCGCAGCCGGAACAGGCCGAGTGCTCGCTCTCAGAGGACGATGCGCTCCGTGGGCCAGCGGGTCTTCCTTCCGTCCAGAGATCCAGGTGTGCAAGGGGCGGCGCTGCCGTCGGGGCCCGAGGGCCGTGGGTTCAGCTCGGCTGCCGGCCACGTGTTCCCACCCGTGCGATTCCAGCGCAGCGACGTGGCCCTTGTATCCCTTTGCGTGCGCGCCAGGGCTGGCCTGCGCCACTCCCACGCGGTCCGAGGCTATTCCCGGAGGGCGGTGTACACGCGGGGCGCCACACCGTATACTTCTGTGCCTTCTCTTTCTAAAAAAAATAAAGAAGAAGAAGAAGAAAGAGAAAAGAAAGAAAAAAAAGGCTGCGCGGCTGAGTGAGAGCCTTTTGTGTTGGCTGGAAAAACTGGAAAGTTGTTCATGATAAAAAATAAATTATTGCAAGTAAAGGAGACAAAATGGTGCCGTGATGATAGAATCCCGCATGCTTACGCTTCTCTCCTTTACACTGTAGATTACGTTACTTGCAGTCATTCGAAATAGTTTTTCCAGTAGAATTAAGGCAGAGAAATAAAATGTGGAAAAATAAAAATGTATACTTAAAGCTATAATATCTATTTCTAATCTGTATATGCATGGGAAGGATTTTTTCCATAGAAATTATAAGGTACTTGCAAATATTTCTTGAGGATTTTCTTTGCAAATTTCTATGTATTTTTAAATGATAGACTTGAAATTGGTCTTTAGTAACAGTTGAAAAAAGAAGTTAATGGGAAAGGAAACAACGAGCAGAAGTTTTAGAAATTGCCAAGTGTGCTTTTCCTGAAGCCTTTACTATTTCCACTAGAGATATAATTATGCCTTGACTTTCACTGTTTAAAAAAAAAAAAAAAAAACACCTGACATATCAACCAAAAAATGAGCTTTCTTTTTTTAAATAGACGTGTGTTTTGTTTTCTGTTCTTCTATTGAATAGTCACTAATATATACTTTATGTTCTTGCTATGCATTTTAAGTGTGTATTATAGAATATTTCCAAAATTTTTTGCTTTTGCAATTTCAAAACCATACATATGATACATTTTTTGAACTTCAAGGAAACTCCGTTGAAAAAAAGACATTTTGATAGCAATTGAATAAAGATATGTAGATCTCCAAAAATGTATTTGTTCAATGAGTTTAATTCAGTTTAACGAAGCTCCATTGAGCCTCGGCCCTGTGTCTTCAGAGAGAAAGGAAGATCATGTTGTACTTCAGAGGACGTCCAAGAAAAGGAAAGCCACGTGATTGGGTGGGACAGCAGGTTGGTGTTTCTCTCCCTTCCTCTCTCTCTCAAGTCAGTAGATACAATTTTCTTAAAGAAAGAAAAGTAACTCAGTGCTGGGCAGGCGGTTCGCAGAACGGGTGTTGCGACAGGCTGACTCGAGGGCGCCCACGTCCGGCTGAAGCGCAGGGCCCAGAGGTGGCGGGACTTGGGGCGAGTGCCCTGAAAACAGGCTGAGGAGGTAGCTGCTCCGGCCGTGCTGCCGCGGCCCCTCCAGGTCGCACTCAAGGTCGTTCGCTTCGTTGCCCCAACGTAACATGGGGAAGAAGTCATAAAAATTAACAAGTGCATGAATATGTGTTTTAATCCTTGGAAAATATAATAAAGGAAAATTTAAGAAAACTAGCCAAGGCACCTTTGGGATTATTTTACTTTTATTGTTTATTATGGACACAGCGAATTTCTCCAGCTTCCCCCAAAAGAAGGAAAGAAAGCTCGTTCTGGTTGGTTTCGTCACTTACGCTCGTGCACATGGTGGGAGTGGGGGGGTGGGCTCTGTCCCCACGATTTAGTCCATTTCTGAGTAAACGATGAGAAAAGGACAGTGAAGTGTTGTGTTTTGTTTTCGTACCATAAAGCTAAACTCTGAATCTTGGAATGTTTGTTTTTAAAATTAGCATTAACAGATATTTTACAGTATTTTGTTAGAATTTTTTTTTATTTTTTATTTATTGATTGATTTTAAAACTAGAGAAGAAGAGGGGGAGAAGGAGAGGGAGACTTGCTGTTCCACTGGTGCGTCCAGTGGTTGATTCTTGTATGTGCCTGATCAGGGATCGAACCCACAGCCTTGGCATATCAGGGTGACGCTCTACCCAGATGAGTTAGGAATCTCTTCCCTAATATTAGGTAGAAAGAGCTTCTAGGTTGTCAAAGTGCTTTCACTTTATTATTCACTTCACTCCAAGTAATGATGTTATCTTTAATTAGCTACAAACAATGTTTATAAACTAGCACTGGTCAGGGGACCCTATGCTGAGCACATGGCTCCGCATGAAAACCTGCATTTTAATGCCATAGTTTTGGGATTAAAGTCACTGCATTGTCATTTGGTTCCAGTCACTGAAGTCACTCTGATAAGGTAGCTTTGTTTATTGAGTCGCAAGGTAGAAATGTGTCAACACAATAAAGAACTTGAGTATTTTTTAATGTCTCTTTTCATTTTTGTGTAGGTAAGACAAGAATGATGAGTAAACAAATAAATAAAAATGCATTATTAGTACCAGGAACTCCATAGAATGGAAAATCTTCAACCAGATTTTTTATTTATTTCATTTTGTTTCTCAGTAGTTAGTGTTTGGCATGATGCTCTTCTAATAGTATTTTTAGAGACATTGTTGAAATGTCTCTTAATTATTTATGTCTTATGAATTTTGACGTGCATCACTTTGGAATTCTGACTTGATCTTCAAAGCATCTTTGCCTCCCAAAGGTTCCTGAAAGGTAGAAGTAGTTCCTGGACTCTTCTCTGAGGATTTTCACCTTGTCAGTTTTCCCTCTCATCTATAGTTTAGCCTGTGCACCCGAAGAAGTAACGGAGCCGCGACCTTCACTATGACCTCCTAGTGACAATGTCCGTAACTCACTAACGGGTGGTCTTCGTTCGGCTTTACTGGCTGCTTTCCTCTCCTCTGTCCAGCTTGTGTCCACAGCTCGCTGACCCTCAAAGTCCTGCGCAGCAAAACAGCCTAGCGACGCTGGGCGCTTTACCATTGTTCATCCGACGGCCACGCCATCCGTAAATGCTGAGTCTGAGGACAGGGTCACTGGTGCCCCCAACAGTCCCAGCAGAACTCCGTCCCCAAAGACACACACACCACAGCGGCTTCTTTGGTGGGGGGTGGGGGTGGAATCTGCGCGGCCGCTCCCTCCAGCCAAGAGTCGTGGCCAGCACCTCTTACTCCGCTCAGTTGGGTGGTGGAGACTCAGGTGGTAGCCCCGCGAGGGGAACGCCGGCAATCGCGCGGCCTGGGAAAAGACACGCCGTCAGGGGGAGCCTCGGCCGGGGGCCACGTCCAAGAACTCCCCGTGCAAGAGGCGGACGGGACTGATGTCTTCACGAGCCAGCTGAGTTTGTAGAGAACAAAGAGCAGGGGACCTTCATCTTGCATTGCCAAGGCGGAAATGAGACGTGGAGACAAGCAGTTTGGGGAATGGAATTTCTCCCTAGTCATCCTGTAATCGACTGACCTCAACTAGCGCAGCAATTTGCACACTAAACACACGCGCTCCTACGCGGCTCCTCGTTCTTTCCGCCTACCCTGTAGGATTCCCGGGTATTACGGTCAGAAACACTGTGACTGACGCAGGCGGGCGAAGCTCCCTGCCACCCTCCCGGTTGCCCGCGGTCCTCATCTGTGTCGGCCTTTGTTGAGCCCATGGGTGTGGCCCGCACACCTGCACCACCCAGAACCCCATCCTGAACTTTTCCGTCTTTGCCCAGCAGAATCTTCGGGTGTCATGGCTGCAAGTGGCATTTCATCCTGGAACGCCAGGGGCCAGAGTCCAACTGTAGGGGGAGCTCCCCGTCCACCCCAGGTGCGCGGGTGCAGCCGGCCGGGCGCGCGGCGGCGGGGACGGGTCCGGGGCACCAGCCCTGCCCGGTGACATCACAGCAGCCCCAGGGCCTCGCGAGCCTCCGCACGATCCGCCGGAGGAAGCAGCGCGCCTGCCAATCATCCCCGGCAGGGCCGCCCCGCCGGTCCGAGCGGGGGGCGGAGAGACGGCCGCGCAGCGGCGCAGCTGGCCGGCGGGGTCCCGGTGCCCGCGCCGCCGCTCCCGCCGCCCGCCGCCCGCCGCCGGAGCCCTGCGTCCCGGAGGACGCCGCGCGCTCCCGGCGCCGAGCACGGGCTGCGTCCCTCCCGCCGCCGGCGGGCTGGGGAAGGACAGACAGCGTGCGTGTCGGTGGGAGCGCGGCCGGGACTGGAGCTCGAGCCGATCCCGGCGGCGGCGGCGGCGGCGCGGGCACTGCGCTCCCTCCGCACCCGGCGCGGCTCGGGCGCAGCACCGGACAGCTCTCCGCGGACTCGGGACCCCTCCGCCGGGGACAGGCGCAGCCAGAAACGCTCCCCCAGGTAAGTGCCGCTTCCCCCGCGGACCCCGCGGCTTGCGCGGTCGGCGGTGCTCGCCGCGGAGCCAGGCAGCCGGCGGGGCTGGTGAAGTTTTACCGGGAGCGGTCGGGGTGGGAGCAGGTCGCCGGCTCGCCCCCGCCCGGTGCCCTCTCGGCGCGGGGGTGCCTCCCTGTCACCGCGCTGCGCGCAAGTTCTTTCCGCGCTGTAAATGGAAAACACGGTGCTGCCTAAAGCAAGAGAACTTGACATATTTTAAGCTGTTGCCGGAGCATCTGCCTAATAAACAGCTCACTGGACGACAGTTTTAGCCTTTTCCTAGTGAAAACGCCAATTGCACAAACTCGGCATCCAAACTGGAGGGCTAGGCACGTCCCCCCCGGAAGAGTAACTGAAAATATGGCACTCGGGTCCCTCAAGATGGGATCCCGGCGCCTCGGGACCGAGGTCTCAGGCTTGCGCGGTCCCCGCGGCCGGCCGGCGCGGAGAGGCCGCTGCCGCGGCGCGGGGACGGTCGTGGCACGGACGCAGATCGCTCTCGAGAGAGAGATGCTCCCCTGCTCGGTCCGGTTAGGGGAGAAGAAGAATCCCCGCGGCAGCCCGTGTCGGGTGCCGCCAGCCGCGGACGCCCCGGAGCAGCGGCGGGGTGGGCGCTGCACCTGCGAATGCGTCCACAGCGCCCTGCGCAGACAGACTGCGAGGGAGGAGGTGCGATGTCAATAAAGCCGTTTAATCATCCCTTCCAGCGGCCCTGCTCCAGAAAGCCGAGCAAAGAGGGACCCTGCGACCTGTCTCTTTCCTTCGGTGTGGCCTGATTCCTAAGACTATTGTCTGGAGTGATTATCATCGTATTTCCAAGTGACGATCTAATTGTACGATGACAGGGACCCTGTGAGTCCTCGTTTAGCTCTGAGGAACTTTCAGTGGTTTGCACTTTATTATGTCTTTTTCACATTCCCCTTTGCTTGTTTTCAGGATATTTTTCATCCATTCATTATAAATGCTGTAAAGTAAATGGCATATAAAAATAATGATGTGTTTTCCTAGTGATTTTAGGGGTTTTTTTTTTCTTTTCTCCCCAACTTTATGGTTCAAATCCTAGGAGTTTCTTGCCACAGGAAATTGATGAAGAAAAAAGTTACTGTCAATGGTTGAATTTCTCCAAAACTGGAATGTAATGATTTTTCCCCAAAGACTTAAAAGGTGATTTTTTTAATATCAAAAGGATAATTTTTTATTTTTTTATTTTTTGGAAAAAGAAGCAAGGCAGCCCCGCCCGGGCACCAAGGGCGGCCCACAGGGTGCCCGGCAGGCGTGCAGACCCGAGGCCCGAGCGGCGGCGGCCCGCCCCGCCCCACTGCCGGCAGGAGGCAGCGTCCCCTCGGGGGCCCTGGAGGCACCTGCCCAGGACCGTCGCCCCGGGCAGAGCACAGGTGCCCGGAGCCTCCTGCTAAGCTAATGGGGGAGCCTGGGGGGGTTAAGTGGTAAACAGAGTGGTCCTTTCCTTTTGTTTTAAACTCTATGTTATTGGTCGTCGCTCTGCACTGAGGCTGATGCTCAGACAGTCCCTTGGAAAAAATCACAGTGTGGGGAGCTTACGAGCTGTCACACAAGACTCGGCCTCCGAGGGGCGACACCGTCCAGAAACGCAGAGGCCGTCCCTGGCTGGAAGGGGGACCTTCGCGTGGAGCGTACTCTTTGCCTCCCTGCCCGTAAGCCTGCAAGGTGTATGGGCAGCGTCTTGTTCTCTGCCCGCTGAAGTTATTATCCAAGGAATGTGTCAATTTAAGTGATTTTTTCCCAAATACCGAGAGGAAGCAAATGGAGATAATTTTATATATAAATATATACAATCATAATTGGAAAATTCTGTATTTAGAACCAAAATAGGAAAGCATGCTTATCTGTGCGTGTGTTTATATGTATACGTACCCACCTCACAGTCTTTTCTGCTTTATCTGAGCATTAAAGCTGTTGCACCCCATTCTTTCTCACCACCTGCCCCCTTCTGACATCAGATTTAAAATAACCTTGATCTCCTCATTCAAACCTCAGTGCTCACCTGACGCCTCAGGGACACCACGTCACCGTCGCCGACCCCGTGAAGCAGGCGGCCCCGGGCCACCTCTCTCACGACCCCTGGGAACGGCCTCTGTGAGCAGAGACGGGGCCTTTGGGGCTAAAATCCAAAGATGGAACTTGTCATGGTCGCGTGGTAGCACCTGGCAGGGAGGAGACGGAGAAGCGGGCGCTCAGCGCGCTGTTTTCAGACCAGACGGGCCAGCGGGAGGCGCCGCCCTGGATTTGGGGAGCAGCGGGGAGACATAAACTAGCGCCCGAGCGTCAGCCCTGGCCGAGAGCCAAGGCCGAGAGCTGCGTGCGCGCAGGCTCGCTCTTCTGGGGCTGAAACGCGTCGACAGTGCATTATGTGTGCAGTCTAACCTGAAGGGGGGGTCTCCTCTCTGGTGCAGTCTGCGGGCTACTTAAGGAACGAACATATTTTCTGAGTGGAGTCAAATTTTACAGTAACAGAAGCTCCTTCCTTATTGAAAGTGGCCGTAATGAAAGGTGCAGGGAGCCTGGCGGAAACTCCTGGAAACTCCTGGGAGGTAGAGGGGACGCTCGAGGCCAGGGAGACCCTGGGACAAGGCCCAGGTCGGCCACTGTCTCCGCGAGGGCGCAGGGCTCAGACGCGCCGCGGGGACCCCCGCCCCCGGCCAGGCGGGCGCAGGCTCTGTGTCTGTGACTGGCCCGGTCCCTTCACGCGAGGGGCAGAGGCGCCAGGCCGCTGCCGCAAGCGCCGTAGGGGCTGCACCCAGGAGAGGGCGTCGGCCGCCTCCTGCCGCCTGCGCGCTCCCGGGGCCCGGCCGGGCCGGGGAGCCGGGCCGCCGGTTTATTCCAGGTTTCAAGCGCAAGGGCTGGGTCAGGCGTCAGACAGAGCCGGGCAGCGCCCCGCCTGTTCCTCGGTGCTGCAGGCGCCCCGGCGACACCTTCGGCGTGTGAAACACACCCCCCCCCCCCGAAGTATTTCCAGCAACGTCAGCATCAGAGGTGGCAACGGCAACACGGATCGTTTATAAATACAGCCCGGTCTCCAAGCGTTATCTCCGTCTTCTAGGGAGCATTCTTTCAGGACAATATTGCCTCAATAACAGATCTTCCCCAAACCCAGAACAGTCTGATAATGAAATCCAAACATCAGTGGCGGTGGGCATTTCAAAACAAGGAGATTTTTAAACTGTAGCTTCTTCCTTGTCCCTACTGGTGAAATATGTGCCTGTGTGACTTGATGTATTTGTTAACCGTGCCTTCCTGTACTGTGTCTATGTTCCTGAGCATTCGTATATTTCAGGCCATGAAAAATATTCTAACAAAATGACCTGTGTTTGACAACTTAAATATTGGCCTTGAAGTGACTCATTGAGGACATTTGCATATAAAGACCATTTTAGAAATGTTTTTTTCTAGAGCTGTACTTAAGGTACTTCATTAACACTAAACGAATATCATAGTTAAATATATAAGAAAGCAAAGGCTTAAAAAGAATATGTTTGCATGATTGAGAGCTTACTTGGATGATGTACTGAGGGTATTTGGGAAAACAAAAGTGATTAATTCTCCTAAGTTGTAGAATTGAGACTCCTGTACCAAACTGTTTTCACACTTTTTAGAAACTATTGTTTTACATATATGAAGAATTTGAGGGAGAAGGCAACTCTTAGCAAACAAATCCACACACCTTCTTTTTTTCCTCCCAATTAAAAAAATTCCCCTGTTTGGACATTCCCACATCAGAGGAACTTGCACCATGCTTTATTTAAAATACTTAACTTTCTCAGGAAAGTCTTGAATGGGACTTTGTGATAACAACCTTGGGGAAGCTGAAAGTCAGCTGGCCAGGCTCCGTGTGTCTGAGCAACGAGCCAACATAGAAATGCTTCCTGAGTCACCCCTTCCTTTCTTCTTCTTTCCCTCTTCCTCCTCGTCCCTCTTCCTCCGCCTTCCTCTCTCTCCCTTCCCATTCCTTCTTCTTTCTCGTCACCCTCTCCCCCTCCCTCCCTCCTTCTTGTCTTCTCTCCTTATTTGCGTCTCTCCTCCCTCCTTGCTCCCTTCCCTCTTCCGTCCCTGGCCTCACGCTTTGCCGCCTCGGCTGAACTGCCCTCTGGTGAAGCCCAGAGCAGCCCTGGCGTCACCATGTGGCGGTTATTCATCCAACGGCCTGGTTTGCCTGTGGATGTGGGTGGGAAGTGCCCAGAGAGAGCGGGTAGAGTGCACTCAGCAATAAAAGAAAGTCAGGGAAAATGGGAAATTCATGTTGGCGAACTGACGTCAACCTTACCGCGCCGGCTGTCCTCCCACCGACGAATTTCCCTGAACCGACCGAATTCTGTGGCCTCCCCCTCGGACCCCGGGCTGTGCGCCTTCCCCTCATGGTCGGTGGCATCTTTCCCATGAGGCGAGCGCACCCAGTGACGAAGGTAAAACAAGAACACACGTCGGCAAGCCTTGTCCTAGTATTCAAGCGCCCCACGAGCCACGTTCATAGGCGGCAGTTTATGCGCAGCGCCTTCCCGTGCAGCCCCGGGGCCGGCGCGCGCCAACAGGACAGAGCTGCGCGCGAACAGACCTCGTCCTCTGTCAGTAACGTCCCCAACGCGCGCTGCTGCTTGAGGTACCCAGGAGCCCTTCCCGCGCACAGACGACTGGGGAAACCTCAGAGCCGCGCGGCGCCGAGGGGCCCTGCGTCCGGCCTCTGCCTTCGGGCGGCGCTGCCCAGCGCGCAGAGTGGAACTGAAAGCGCGCAGGTCCCCCGTGGGCCCTTCTCCACGAGCTCCGTGGGCGCCGCCGAGGCGGCTCCCGCATGACAGGCTGAGGCGAACAAGGCGGTCGTCTAAAAATTACCCCTATGAGAGAATAATAAAATAACAAAAACTACGCTTATGAGTTCAGCTAAAGTGTTAGGGCTCCTGACACCTCAGTTTGTGAGCCCGTTCTCCTTGGAATGGAGCGTTTCCCGAATAACCACAGACACAGCGCCCCGGGGGGTCGGCGGAGGGTGGGCCCAACCCGCTGCTTAAGCTACTCGACTTCATCTGGACAGGTCGTTCTCCTTGACCAGGGAAGACAGCTCTTCTCTGTGTCTAATAATGTGCAGAATGATAGTAAACGTCATCCACAGCCTCCGACAGGTGCCGGCGCATGCGGGGTGCGAGGTGGGCGCAGCGGCTCCCATGAGGCCCCGTGACGGAGCCCGCGCCGCGGCCGCAGTGAGTCGCAGCGCCCGGCGAAGGGGGCGAGTGGCCGCTGTGAGCCGGCCAGGGAGTGCCCGCCTGAGAAGCCGACACGCAGGCCATCCACTGAAAAGTTACATCCTGTGTGGAGAACATGCCTTTGTCTTGTAGAAAAATGGGAGGAGGAGTAGCCGCTCCTTGTGAGACACGTGACCAGCCACACTTGCTCCGCCTAGGAATTGTCGTCCCCAGTTCCGTGAAATTGTAGCTTGGGATATGGCGCGCTGTTTACTTAATTTCCCTAGGAAGTATGAAGTCCAGTGAACTTTAGAAAATGTAATTTTCAACTTTACTTTTATTCTTTGTAGCTCTAAAGTGATGCAAATGGAGTGTGCAGGTAAGCTATCTCCGATCGTCATATTTGCCCCATACCCTGAGAAATTATGCTGTTAATGACACACCATAAAAGACCCGTCCCCTGTCTCCTTCTCACACATTAGTGGGTGTCAGAATCAGTATTCTAAAAAAAACCAAACAGTTGGCTGGAACAATGGACCTAAAGTAAGGAAATTACAAAGGGAAACACGTACTTACGAAATTTCCAAAAATTTTCCACAATTACAAAAGTTCTTCCAACTCCACAAAGTGAAAGATAAGGCTAATGCGATGCTAATTCATACCAGGGGGACGGATGGGTCTCAGGACCTTGCTCTGTGTGGTGGGTGCCGGTGGACTCGCAGAGAAAAGACGCCGGGGGCGAGTTTCTATGCAGTTTGGGGAAAACAGTCCCCTCCAGGGCCCGTGGGCTTTCAGCCGAGCAACCACAGCAGCCGCCACCTGGGGGGGTGCCTTTTCCAGGAGACCCGGGTGGGAGGCCTTCCTGCCTCAGGTGGGAGACCCGGGTCGGCCCCAAGGTCTCTTGGGCTCTCCCCGGCGGGCTGTGGGGGTGCGGCCACCAGTCCGAGAGCCACCGCGCGGCCTCCACCCCCTGCTCCCGGTCGCGGGGCGGCAGCCGCACGCTCAGGCCCACGACCAGGGGTGCAGCTCCGAGGCAGGCACGCGTCCCGGGCACCCTGGGGCAGAGGAGCGGTGTTTCAGAAAAGGAGCCTTTGACGAGGTGTGCTCTCTTAAAGATAACAAACTGATAAACATCTTAACTGAGCATATTGAGTTTTAATTTTAGTCACCCTGCTTTCACAGCTCCCGTGAGCCAGTCCAGGAGGGAGTATGTGCGAAGATTAAACGGGTGCTCGGCGAAGACCCAGGGCCCGGGCCTCCCGAGGACAAGGCCTGTGCAGACTGGGAAGAGCGGCCCCCTAACGACCGGGGTGTGGCGGCGGGGCTGCGGCCTAGTGAAGGCGGGGAGCCGGCGGGCCGCATCCGCGGCCCGTTCCCGTTCGAGCTCGGCCCTTCCTTGAAAGCTCCCTGGGCCGCCTGCGCCTGCCGGCGGTGCTGGGCGGCGGGGGAGTAACGCGTCCTCCCCGGCAGGGCCGGCGAGCCCGGTGTGAGGAGCAGGGCCGAGCCCCACGGCGGGCGGAGCCGCCTGAAACGAACGGAACTAAGAGCCGACCGTGCGCATCGGGACGCGCGGCCCGCGGCGCTGCAACGCGTGGTACCGCCGCCCCCTCCGCTGGGGGGCAACGCTCTGAGCCTCCTTGGCACGGTCCCTGCGGTGCGTTGGGTCCATATTTGCCTATTAATAACAAATCTAACTTAAAGGATCACACTTCATTGATTATCATTTTAATCTGACTCATCACAGTTTTGAAAATTAACTCACATTCAAATGTCTTAGGGAAAGCAGATAGTAAGCTGTCTTGATAAGAGGGGAAAACTGTCAGAAAAAAATGTGGCAAGTGGTTTTTCTTGAATCTCTGGCCGGAATGAGGAACACGTGCGGTTAGAAGGAGACAAGGCAAATTTCAGAAAGTGAAACTGGATCAAACTGAGAAAATAGAAATGTCACTTAGTTTGCAATTTGCTCTAGTAAAACAGTAAAAAATAGTTCATGTGGTATCTGTATTGACACATTTTCTGAAATTATTACAAAAGTTATTTACAGATGTTTTAAAAGGATGTTAGGTGCTACAGTAACAAAAATTCACTCAGCGAGTCTACTTGGTAGAAAATACTGGAAGGTTTTGAAATGTAAACTATTTTTGTTGGTCTTCAAAATACCCTTGGGGGAAAAGTGGGGAGAATTTTAAAAAAATGGTTTTGCTGCACACGTGGAAATCATGAAGCGTGCAAACACGGCTGCCGCGAAACGTTTCCCAGTTGTTTACTGGGAATCTTCTGAGCAGCTGTCTCACCCCCCACGAGGGCGGCTTTTTGGTGGCAGGATGTTCCTTCTGAAGTCCTGGCCCACACCTCTGGGGTCGCCCAACGAGGAACACAGCAGGGCTCCGTGGGTGGGAGGATGAAGTTCTGTATGCAATGTATTTACGTGCAGCCAGCCACGTTATTTCCGGTGGATGGCCAAGCTTGTTTCTTATCCTGCAGTAGCTAAAAGTTAAAGTTTAATGTAAAATATGAAACAATTAGATTTTAAGAAAAATAACAGGTGCAGGTTGCCAGTGCAGTTGGATGGAGACCGTCTCCCTTGGGTAAAGAATTAGCCAACCATATTGTGCTGCGTAAAATAAAGGACGCTCTAAAGCAAGGTGGGAGTAGCACCTGGAGGGAATAGAAAACCTACAGGTAGAAAATAAATCATCAAAAGAAAATCTCAGCACTTCCATTTCAATAAGTCCTTCCGAAGTGGTGTGCATGGCATGGAACTCTCCTTCTGCACGGGGTCGGGGGAGGGGGGTGGGGAGGCGCTGAGACCCCTCAGACCTTGTGGGTTCTCATCACGGTGTGACGTTGGACAGGTCCCTTCCCTTTTCTGTGCGTAAAGTTCTCCATTCATCCGTTCCTTGGTTCCTTGGACTAACGATCTTGGTAACTGGCATTCATAGCTATTTGTACGCAGACCGAGTGTGCGTTCGAGAAGAGCTTGTTTTCTGGGACAAGCAGCTCCGAGTCAGCGGTGCGGAATGCCGCCCCTGGCGCCCTGCCCGTGAGAGAACACAGGGAAACCTCCCCGGCTTCCCACCAGCTAGACCGTCGACTTCGGTCCCAGTGCCCACGACAACCTCCATTTTCTCTGGGCATGTGCGCCGCGTGCTTCAGGGGCTCCCGGTGAGAAGGGCAGCGACAGCTGAAGGGGCTTTGAAGGCCTGGTGGTCTCCCGGGACGTCTGACCAGGGGATAAAGGCGCAGTGACAGCTCACCTCGGGTCAAGGAGAGGGTGCTGAAGCCCTCCCAGGGTCGCTCCCCGGGGGCTCCGGGTAGTCACGTGGCTTATGCACACGCGCGCAGGGCGCTTGGTAACGCATTCGCTTCACAAACAGAAAGCCAACAGATACGACTAGTTCATGTATCGTTTAATAAAGTCCTTTGTGATTTCTTGAACTTAAACTGCAATGGTAGATATTAGACAAAATCCTTTTCGCCTCCCCGTTGCCGACTCCCGGGAAGGGACTGCTTCCTCGCGTGACTTCACGGTCAGTCGCTGCGTCTGCTGCCCGGCCTGTGAGAACCGGGGGCTCAGTGACTCTGCTTGTGGTCACTGCTCCCAGGACCGTCCGCTGAGACGAGCAAGGAGCGTAGGGATCAGCGCGGAACACAGCAGGGGGTTAAGAAAGGACGGCCCAGCTGAGCGCCTGCGCCTGGACGGCCGTCATTTCACCCCCGGCGGGGGTTCACGGGGAACCAAGCACGCGTGGCCGGCGCCGGTGGAGGGACGTTCCTGCGCTCGCTGCTGTGATCTCCAGGAGAGAAAACAAGAGGCGTTGCTGGCTTTGGGGAGATGGGCGGCGCCAGATGAAAAGACGGGAGGCCGAGGCTGGAGGGCGGACTGCGCGCGGCTGCGCTGCAAAGGGCTGGCGGCCGCACAGCGACTGCGGTGAGAGCTCCAGCCCGGCCGGTGGGCTCGACGCCGGCGGTGAGAGAAAGGCCTGGGCGCTGCGGCGGGGACTTAGAAACTGAGGGCGGCGCGCAGTGTTCGGAGGATCCTCTAGGCGCCCCTCTAGTCGTGTTTAAGATAAATGCGAGTCACCCAGAGCGGAGGCGGCCCTGGGCCTGCAGCGGGCCAGGCCGGGGGTCGCGCCTGCTGTGCGGAGGCCTGTGGTCGGGACGGAAACGGTCGGCGGAGACCAGGAGGAGCCGGGGGGAGCGGGGCGTGGGGGGGGGGCAGCGCACCGGCCTCCGGACCCGGGGCCGCTGGGCCGGTGGGCTGCTGGGTCCCCGGGGGCTGGTGCCCCGAGCCCCGGGCGACGGAGCCGGATCTTCCCCGACGGCACCTACGGCGTCTGATGCCCCGCGAGGCCCTGTTGGGGGGCGGGCCCAGCGGGGCGTTCGTGCTGTGCTGCTCTCCTTTTCATAGACGGCGGCTTGGTTTGCAGGTACTTTGTTCAGGATTCTTACCTCTTCGTGCGCGTGAAGTGTATCGGCTGACGGGCTGCCCCGGCCACGTCCCTGCGACACCTGGGCCCCAGGGGAGGCAGTGACGCCCGGTGGCGCCAGTGGCGCCTTCGGGGAAGGGGTCGGTGGCAGGTCCCCTTTGTGGGATATTTTGGCTATTTATTTGAATTCTTGAATTTTGCTTTATATGCATTTCGAGGCTACTTTTAATTCAGCTAAATAAAGCTACATTTTCTTGATACTCCATTTATTTAAATTCATTTAAGATGAACATATTTTGTATACCTTCATCAATAACTATGTTTTTAATACCTGAAGCAAATGTATCTTCTCTTTCTCATCCCTCGGTTGTGCAATTTATCTCTTTTTATCTTAATGTCAACAGACTTTGTCAAATTTATTAACCTCTTAAAAAGAATCAGGTTTTGGCTTAGTTTTTCTCTCTATTGTATTTTTGTCTTCTGCTCATGTTTGTTATAGCTTTCCTTCTACCATTTTTATTATTTTATTGTTTTCTAGCTTCTTGAGAGAAATGTTTACCATATTAGGGTATTAATTTTCACATTTTTTTCCCAAATACATGCTGCTAGGGTTCTAAATGTCTGTAAGTACTGTGGTAGCTAAATCCACTGGTTTTTATATTTCTTATTCTGGATACAATTTTTAACATAATACATATTCATATGTTTTTTTTCCTTTGCCATAAAGGATTATGTTTCTTAAATTTTAAATATATGAAAATGTCCTATTATCTTGTTATTAGTTTCTAGATTAAGTACCTCATGGTCACAGTGTACCTCTTTGCGATCAGTTCTTGTCATTTATTGTGACTTGCCTTGGACTCAGTATGATTAATTTTCATAAATCTCTTCAATACATACTTACAGTTGTTGAATGTTATACTTTAAATATGTATTTTAGACCCAGTTTGTTAATCATGTTGTTAAAGTCTTCTTTATCTTTTATAATCTTCTCTCCAGCTTCTCAACCAACTCTTGAAGGAAACTGTAAATTCTTCCCCTATAATTGGGAATGTGTAAATGGCACCTTTCAGTCCTGTCTATTTCTGCTCTACACATTCTGAGGCTATGATAGTAGATGAATTCGAATTTAAATTGTAATTATTTTCTATTAGAATGAACTTTCTATTACTATTATTAAGACTTCAGTAATTCTTTGTGCTTTAAATATAATTTCCTAGTATTTACATGAGTTTGTTTTAATTTAAATATTTTTGCTTTATCTTTTTTCCAGATGTTTGCTTTCATATTCTCTTATATATCACAGCATACACTTGGGTTTGTGGGAGTTTTTGGTCAATCTGCCAATCATTGTTTTTAAAAGATAATTAGTTCATTTGTATTTAATGTAATTACTGACAAAAACAGACTTAATTATTTTATTTTCCCTTGGCCCTACATACTCAAGGTTTCTTTTTCTCTCTATTTTTTTTGAGTATTTTGCTTGCATTTCATTTTTTCCCCTCTACTAATTATGAAGATACATATTCTTCATTGGTTCATTAGAAATCAAACTATGTTAATTCATCAGTGTCTGAAGTCCATTAATGTCATGACCTTAATAAAGGCTCCTTAGAACATTTTTATTTCCTTTACTACCCCTGACTTCTATTGCATTGTTCCTGTTTATTTCTAGTAGTCTTTGTTTTCATTCCTAATCCCATGAGGTTGTATTATTACCATATTATTTACTTAAGACCATTTAGATGAATTCACATTTTTATCAATTCTTTTACCTTCAGTCTTTTCAACAATTTTAACACTCTTCCCATGTTTGAGAAATTTTCAGTCTTCTGAGCTCCCAGCTCTTCACTTTAGCTATCAGCTATGAAGTTCCCAGACTCTCTGACGGCCAAGTCTCGGGGAGGCCGACACAAGGGCCTGGTTTGGTGGCCCCTCGCGGGCTGAGTCAGCAGCTGGTGAAGCGACAGGGTCCCCGGGTCAGGCTGCCTGCACCTCCATCCGCGGGCCGGGGCGGCGGTGGCAGCGTCTCCTGCAGAGCTGCCCCGATCTGCACGTTGGCAGGGACAACCGGCCAGGGTTTCTTGGCCGGTGGCCACATTGTCCAAATGGAACTTTATCGTTCGGGGTGTGGGGGTGTGGGGGTGTGCGTACGTGCACATGTGCGTGTGTGTGTGGCCTGAGCCGTGGCCGGGGCAGAATTAGGGGCTGAATCTAACTAAGAGCTGTATTTGGGTTGCTTCTCTCCATCGCCTTGGCGCTTGCATTCCAATCACAGTGTGTGACTTGCAGGCCGTCTTCCTCAGAGCTCAGTCACGGCGTGTTCTGTGACGCTCCGTGTGATTGCTTAGTCCCTAAAAATACTTTCCTGTAAAAAAATTTTAATGACTAATTTTGAGAAACTGACTTTGGAGGAAAACTCGCAACATGAATAGGAATAAATTCTATCATACATTCTCCCCATTTTACTCAGGACTGTTAATTCGAGCCTGTTCTGTTGCATGGACAGCCCGTTGTCTTCCCAACCGTCTGCAAAACAGCGACTTGGGAGCAGGTATTTTCACAGATTCTCAGGTAAATGATAAGTCATAATGGAAGGACATAATGTTATAATTCTAAGCTATAACTGAACAGTAGTACTTAGTATCTAGAAATTTGCCTTTGCAAATAAATCAGACTGACATTCTAAACCGAAAATATACCCCCCGTTTTAACGTATTTCTGGCATCGTCCTCATGTGCTGTGTCCCCACGTGAGGACTGAGATGGGAGCTGGGAGGTGAATTAAGTCAGGGTGTGCACATTCTTTCCTGTGCGTGTTTTGCTTATTCATGTTCTTTATCCTTAAGATATTAAACAGTTAACCATTTAAGCAGATTAGATCCTTAGACATCATGTTTTTTGGGAGGGGGGAGCAAATGAAAATATTGCACAAACATATTTGCATAAAAGAAAGAGGAAAAACTTAATGGTAACTCTCACAAAAAAAGCATATTATTGTATTTACTTTAGAAATACAGTGAATGTATGCCATTTGATTTATAGATACATTTCTGTTCCCTTAAAGGTCTAGATATTAAAAATACACCAAAATTAGCAAAGTACTACACAAAAGTGATATTTCATTTGTCCCTTTCTTGAGCATGCCACCAAAAAAAGATTTAAATTAAAAAATCAAGAATAAGAATTCAGAAACAGGGAATCATACAAGCCATTTAACGTTGATTTTTTTTATTACAAATAGGAGGGAGAGGACGGACTACACGTGTTTGACATGCGCTGGCGGCCTAACTGGTGTTTTAACATTAGGGACGCCCGGCGTTTCTCTGAAGCCACAGCAGGGGGTGGTCGTGCGGCCGCGCAGCAGTCACCTGTTCACACTGCCTTTTTGTCTTCTGTTTGGGGCGCTGTCCACGGAGAGCAGGTGCTGTGGGTACAGTTTCGTGGTAAAAGCGAGAACATATCCCCCTCTAGTGTTGAAAAGTCGAAGAACTCCAAAGATGGTTTAGAAATAGACATAATTCACTTGGAAAAGCAAACCTCTTATTTTCTCTTTTCAAATGAATTCGAGGTGCCGGTATACAGGTTACCGCTTGAATCCTAGGGAGGCAAATACCAGATGTGATTAATCTACTTAGTAGGCCATGGAATAAAAAGTGTTAACTGAATTGAAAATAAGCTTTTTTAAAACTTTCGGTTTGTGGGACAAAGTCCAACCAACTGAGAGCCACACCAATCAAGGCAACTTATGTTTTTAATACTTTACTTTTTGTAACACCAATTGAATTTTTTTATTGTATTTTGGGTGACTATTTTAAAGCTTTAAGAAAGCTAAATGGGTGATAATTCTTTATCTCCTAGCATTTTTATTACTTTGCTTGTATTATTAAAAATTTGCTGTAAATATTACTTGGATTGTTAAAAAGAGCACAACCCGGTAGCGCAGGGCCCTCGGCAGGCAGAGGCGACCCCGTGGGTCCCGTGGGGCCAGAACCTCTGCCCGGGAAAAACCCTTCCCTCTGAAAGGCCAGGACAAGGGTTGGGTAGGAAGTTCCTTAGGAAAAAAGTCTTTACAAAATAACATGAGTAGAAAGTTAATGACCAAGTTAGAAAGAACAGCATGCTTATCATTGGATTCATAAAATCACTGTCTGAGACAAAGTAAATTCCGGGAGGAAAGATGCCAGTACGGAAGCAATGCGTCTCCAGGCGCCCGCGCCCGCGGGCACAGAGCGCGTCCGCCGCGGAAGAAACGAACGCAGGGCTCCGCGCCGCCTGCGGGCCCCGGGCCCCGGGGGTCCTGCCGCCCCGGCAAGAGCGCCCGCTGTCCGCCCGCCCTAGGAGCTGTGCCCGGCGCCGCGCTTCCTCAGCCGCCTT
Organism: Pteronotus mesoamericanus; assembly: GCF_021234165.1. Lineage (NCBI taxonomy): Eukaryota > Metazoa > Chordata > Mammalia > Chiroptera > Mormoopidae > Pteronotus > Pteronotus mesoamericanus. The sequence goes on from NW_026555064.1 coordinate 21,240,897, forward strand.
CGGAGGCTCCCTCGTCAACTGTTCCGAGGGAGGGGAAAGAGAACGAAGGTAGGAAATGCAAACGCTGCCACACGAGTGGCACTTTCTGGAGACAAAAGGAAAAGAGTAAATCAAGAGAAATTAAAAGCGTATGACAACAGAAGAACCGTGACAGCAGGCGCACCTCGGACCTGCGGGTGCGCCAGGAGGAGCGGGCGGCGCGGGGCCTGCGGGCGGCGCGAGGGGAGGTGCCCCCACTCCTGGTGGCTGCCGCGGGGGACCGAAGGTCAGGCAGCCAGGCCGGCGCTGGCGCCATTCTGAATGGGCCTCTTTCATGTGGCTGTCGGGACCTCTCATGTGAAAACAACATACATCCCTCTTCATGTGAAAACAACATACATCCCTCTTAAAAGATGATTTTAATTTTGGGGGTGTTCCTTCCCCAAGAGGATGTGAATTCTATTAACATGCAGAAATAAATGGTCAAATGTTTACATAACACAATTTTAATTAAAAACCACTGTTTTATTAATGTGAGCTAATTCTCCATAATATTCCTAAAAGCTAAGAAAAATCTTATGAAGCCCCTGGAAACAAAGCGCTTGATAAAATATTTCCTCCCCCACCTATCACGAAAAAGCACAGCTTGTTGAAACACCACGCATTCTGAGATCACTCCAACTTCCAACGCAGGTTCTAGCAAGTCCCGTTCACCTCTAGACTTTCTTCTGCGTTTTTGGTAGCTATTTCTGACTTTGAATATCCGAATTTTTAAGACTGCAGTAAAACTTGCTGGTGCGTGAGTTAAATTATGTACGCTCTTCGCTAAGGGTCGGGTGTCCTCTCAGCCGCTGGCTTTTCTCACCAGGGCGGCCACGCGGAACCCTGGCATCTGTCTCTTCGGTGAACCCTCTTAAGTCTCGATTTCCTGGTCGTAGAAACAGGCCCACAGCGACGAAGCAGGACGGTGGGGCGCAGGCCGGGGCCCAGCGCGCGGGGAGCAGCCAACGACGCCATTCACCTGCTCCTCTTGCAGTTCCGCGGGACCGGGCTGGTGACCCGGCTTCCCTCCGAGGCCTGTCCCTCCAAAGGCACCGTCTCCCCACCGCGAGCGCCTGGGGCCGCCGTGCCGCGTCCCCCGCGGGGCGGACGTGGACCCCGCGGGCTGCAGGGCGCAGAGCCTACGGACGCGCTTGGGAATGAAGGCGAAACGACTTCAGCAGACGCCGGCGACACCCACTGCTTCCCGTGCTCTGATCTTTTTGAAAACAACTTGAATCTTTTATTGTTTTACATCATGTTTACTCGCTCGCCGTTGTCTCCACTTCCCCCTTTGCCCCCTCCGTCCACCCCGCCCCCACCCCCGCTCCCACCGTCCGTTCCCACTCCGCTGTCCATGTCCGTGGGTCACTCATGCGTGCTCTTTGTCGCGTCCCTTCCCCTTCTTGTCACCGTTGCCCTCCTTCCCCACCCGCTCCGGTCACTTTCCGTCTGCTCCCTGTTTCCGTGCCTGTGGTTTATTTTGTTCATTCGTTTATTCTGTTGAATAGAGTCCACGTCCACCTGCTCTGACCCTAAAAAGGGCAAAGGCCCCGGGCGGGGGCTCTCCAGCCAGGCCAGGGGACAGCCCGCCGTGCCGGGGAGCTGGGGGTGGCAGGGAGAAATGGCCTGGGGACCAGGGACGCGGCACGGGCCCAGCAGGGCCGCGCGGCCTGGCCCGTCGGGAGGCAGGCTGTCACCGTGAGCCCCAAGCAGGTCTCCTGTGTGGACTTTCAGCTGCAGGAGGCTTGGGGGGTTTTCTGGCAGCTTCCTCTCGGAGGCCCGATCCTGTGCATCAGTTAACGTCTAGCCTCCGCGCCGCCGGACAGGATAGGAGTGGAGCTGAAAGGCCCGGGCCTGCAACGGTCCCCTGCCAGGAGCCCCCAGGCCCGGCCGCATGGAGCAGGGCACACACCCTCACCCCGGGACTCCCAGGGTCTCCGGAGCCCTGCGTTCCAACGGGAGATGCAGGCAAGCGGCAGGCGGCCTGTCGCGCGCCCCGCGGACCACGCCCCCCGCCGCTCTGCTCGGCCGGACACAGGCCAGCACCCCGGGTTGGGGGGGCTGCGCTTCCCGGCCGCCTGGCCCCCGGGCCGGCCGGAGACTGTTAGGGAGGCGGCGCTGCGGGCTCCACGGGGAGGACTGGGAACTCCTTAGACTGGAGCGCACGCAGGCGTTCAGACTCGCTCTCCACAACGGTGACAATACGTATCTGTCATTCTCCTAACTCGGAACGTATTAACGGTAAATGTCGCATTTAAATTTTATTTATTCTCCTGGTTGACAGATTCTAATCCCATATGCTTTTTTCTTTCTTTTTCACTGTTGCATATTATCATGAGCTGTTCTAATATGCAAAATTGACATCTTATCTTTTGTATATTCAAAAAATGAAAGTCACTTTTTTTTTAATGGCAGAATAGATAAAGATGTAACAAAGTATTAACTTGCCACACACTCAGGTTCTTTTTAAACTCTGGATTGACTTTATTTTTAAAATACCAAAGACGCCCCACAAAACATGTGGATCACATAGATTTCTGCCCCTGTGGAGGGTGGGGGAGGGGCGGGGAGGTCCCAGGTTGGCGGAACCGGGTTTTAATCAAACGCGTGAGGGAGGAGAAGTCCAGCAATGACATCACACGAGACGGGATCACCCGCCTGGCAAACTGCAGATCTCTTTCAATATTCATTGTATTTGTTATTCATATATATATATCATTTAATTTACCTTTTTAAAATTTACTTTCTGAACATTTTCAAACATTTACAAAACATAATTTATATATTTTATGCCAACACCTTTTTATTGCTGCATTTCATGTCTTTTAAGTGAAATACAATTCAATTTATTTAAAGGGAAATGAATTCTGAAACACATGAAAGGCTTTTGGAGAGCAAATAATTATCTTAAAGGATTATATTTGATAAAAGAGTATTAATAAGTCCCTAACATGAAACGTAAGCTTCTTTGAAAGTGCATGTGAAGTCCCTGGGGAGATTTTTTGAACTGGTTCACTGCTCTTTCTAGGGAAGAATCAGGTCTGTTTATAAAGGTGGAACCTGTCTTGTCAATATTTAGAATTTTTAAATTATGAACTTAGGAGTTGGTTTAAAAATATTTTTTCAAAAATCTAAAACAAGTGTTATTTCAATTTATTGTTGAATTAAATTTAAATTACTAACTAGAAAAAATATATCTCAATACCTAAAAACATAAAATGGAAGTAATGCCATAACATAATGTTTAATCATTTAATCTAATCTTTTAAATATTAATAGTTATTAATTACTCAGATTCCTCAAATTAAAAAATGTCATATCTACATGGTAGAAACCCCATATCTGTAATGTGATGAAACATACGGCCCTTATGAAACATGCTAATTTGTTTATAGTACCTAAAATGCCTTGGAAGGATCACAGACTGAAAGCATAAAAGTTTTTGGTTGCTTTTCTAGGGACACTAGTTTGGCAAACTGAGAAATGGAAAATTCCAGGAGTGGCCTAACCCAGTTTTGAGAGGCATGAGGAAAATGGTACAGAAAGGAATTCACTAAAAATCAGAGTCATCCCTATAAAAAAAATCTAATAATCATGGGAAATTTCATCCGTTTGTGGTGAAGCAGTTTGGGAAAGACTTTTTAATATTCTCTGTGTTGCTTTTCTTTTAAACTGAGGCAAATGATAGGGAAATAGAACATTTGACTGTTGGACACAATTTAACGACGGAAAACGCAGGCGGAGCTCGATCGCCGGAGCAGCAGGTGGGGGGCGGCCTCGAGGGGAGCCCGCCAGGGCCCCATCCTCCCCCGCCCGGCGCGACGCCGGCCGGGCCGAGGACGTCCCTCCACGCCTGCCCCTCACTTCGCTTCTGGGCACGGAGGAGGAGAAACCCTGTCTACTTGGCTGTCATTCAAGAGAGGGAGGGACAGGTGGCTCCAGGTGGCCTCAGACAAACCACCCCCTCCGCCTGGCTCTGGCGGCCTGGGGCCCGCGGCTCAGGGCTCCCGCCCCCACACAGACGCGCGACCCCCGGCTCTGCCGGCGCACAGAGCGCTCCATGGCCGGGACACACGACCTAAGCCGTCGTTCGCCCTCTCCCCTAAAGCTCTCTATCGTACCTCGTTTTTGAGATGCTAGTTTGAAAAATGATCTCAAAATCTGTACATACAAATATATGCAAATATATACATATGTGTTTGTATGTTTTGGGAAAAATCAGATAGGTTTCTGTGTTCTTGAGAACATGATTTTTTCGACCATACTCTACGTAGTAAAACCTAGATTGTGCACATCAGACAATTGATAATTTTAGCGGGGTAACTACCCAGAAGCCGTCCGAGGTCTGTGTGTTTCTTATCTGTCACCCGTCTGCACGCACAGATGTTTCTGGTCGCCTGTCTCAGCGGTGGCTGTCTCCTCCTTCGCAGGTCACGTCAAGCAGAAGGGGCCTGCGGTGGCCTACGGAGCAGCCGCGCCGACCCTCCCCAGCCTCCGCCCCGCGCCGTGCGCCCCCAGCTCCAGCCGCTGTGACCCCCCGACGCCGTCCGTGGTCTGCCATGGTCACATGAACCTCCGGGAAGCGGCATTCGCACCGTCTCGTCCTGGGTCCTCCACGGCACGTTAGGGGGAGAAACCGGGAGAGGCTCCAGAGCTGGGCTCCAGAAGATGACTCTCCTCGGGAAGCTTCGCAGAAGCTTCCGAACGCTGACCGTGCTCCTGGCCACCTTCTGCTTGGCCAGCATCCTCGTCTCCGCCTACTTCCTCTACGCCGGCTACCGGCAGGCGGGGGCGCTGCTGGAGAGCACCGCCGGGGCCGGCTGCGCCGGCGCCCGAACCCCGCCCGACCGGCCCGCGCCCGCGCCCGCGCCCGCGGGGCTGCGGACGGCCCGGCCCGTCGACGCCGCGCGCACCGACGCCACGGTGCTGCTGTTCGTGGAGAGCCAGTACTCGCAGCTGGGCCAGGACATCGTCGCCATCCTGGAGTCCAGCCGCTTCCAGTACCACATGGTCATCGCCCCCGGCAGGGGCGATATCCCTCCGCTCACCGAGGGCGGCAGGGGCAAGTACGTGCTGGTCGTGTACGAGAACATCCTCAAGTACGCCGGCATGGACGCGTGGGGCCGCGAGCTCCTGGAGAAGTACTGCGCCGAGTACGGCGTGGGCATCATCGGCTTTCACAAGGCGCCGGCGCACGGCGCGCCCCGCGCTGCGCTGCGCGGCCTCCCGCTGAGCCTGGCCAGCCACCTGGCCCTGCGGGACTGCTTCGTCAGCCCCCGCGCGCCGCTGCTGCGCATCGCCAAGGCGCCGCGCGTGCACCAGGGCCCCCTGCCCGGGGAGGACTGGACGGCCTTCGAGTCCAACCACTCCACCTACGTGCCTGTGCTCCTGGCCGCGCCGCAGGCCGGGCGGGGCACGCCGTCCCAGCCCGGCCAGCCGCTCCTGGCCACGGTCGTCCAGGACCTGGGGCTGCAGGACGGCATCCAGCGCGTGCTCTTTGGCAACAACTTGAACTTCTGGCTGCACAAGCTCATCTTCATCGACGCCGTCTCCTTCCTGTCGGGGAAGAGGCTGGCCTTGTCCCTGGACAGGTACATCCTCGTGGACATCGACGACATCTTTGTGGGGAAGGAGGGCACCCGCATGAACGTCAAAGACGTGAAGGTAAGAACGTTTTGAAAGAACGTGATCATTTTTGATTTTCGCTAACTGGGTGGTATTGCTAAAGTAGAATTTCAGTATTTTAAGTTCCTCGTGACACAAAATGTGAAGGTGCAATAGTCTCGGAAAAAAGTCTTGACCTCAGGTGTAAGTGTCGCTCACACACACCCGGGTGCTTCTGAGGGGCGGGACGGAATTATCCCGCGGACCTGTGAGCTCAGCCTCCTGCCTGGTCCCCCCGGCCCACCCCCACCAGGACCAGGGCACGCCCCTCCCCCCATCTGGGGCGCGGTGACATTTGTGCGCCCCAGACCAATGTGCCACAGAGCTCTGCCCCCCGACGGATCCCCTGCCCTGTCGGTTCTGAAACCGGTAGTAAGTTCAAGATGGAGAGATAGCTCAGACCTTTCTAGAACCTCAGGGAAGCTTGGTGTGTGAGGGTATGAACTGTTCCGACGCTGTAAGTTGAGAGATGAGGAAAAGCAGAGGCTGCCAGGCGGCGCGTGTCGGGCGAGACCGGGAAGGCCCCCCGCATGCGGAGGGACGCGCGGCAGCAGGGCCGGGGGCGCATCCCGGCTGTGACCAGACCAACCGCACGAGGAGCGCCCTGCGGCCGCTGAGACACCGACGCCGAAGGTGCCCCGGCGCTTTGGTGGGTGGTTCTGAGACTCGCTCCCCCTTTTGGCATCTGGATTCGATGTTCTCACTTGCGCTGGTGTTGTCCTGTGTGCGACTAAATCTATCCTGTGGGCAAATAATTTTAGCAAAGATAAAAATAATAGGACACAACCCGAAATTATAAAGAAACTAAGAAGTGTTAGGAGGCTTTTCTGCCAGTGCCTTTTTATCCTCCAAAGATGGAACCGCGATACTTATTCAAAATAACAGCTTTTTCCCCATCCTGAGGCCTTATATCACTGCTATAATGAAGCATGATTAAAACCAGTAAAAATGTTCGCTTTTTAGAAATCTTCAAAGCACATGGGAGCCAGGGACCCCCGGGTCACGGAGCCTTGCATGAAGCACCGCTTGCCTGGGACCCACAGCTCACATTAGGCGTAGCTGGGAGGGGCTCTGTGACCCCCTTGCTTTTTTTTCCTATATTCTATTCGTTTTAATTCATTCAAATTCCAGTTTTATTTTCATTTCAAAGGCATAACCTAAGAAGCAGCCATGTGCCTCCCCAGGGTCCCTGAGCAAGTCCCACCCTGAAACTCACCCAGGGCCGCCCCCACTTCCGCCTGACAGGCTGCGGGACCTGGAAACTCTTTCTAACTCGGACCGGACGGTCCCACTCAAACACAGCTCGTAGGCTGGCTCTCAGGGGACAAGCAAACAGCCATGCGCCACCATCCACACGACACTCAAAGGTCAGCGGGGACTTTCGGGGGGCACGACCCCACACAGGAGGACAGGACACTGAAGCGCCAGCAGGCCAGTCGCAGGCGGGGAAGGGTCGGGGGCCATGTGTGTGTGAGCACGCTTATGCGCACGCGCACAGAGGAATCCTGTGCTCCACCCCCACACACACTGTCTGAAGAAAAGACCCTTTTTGGCTCCCTGTGGTGTTGCTACTGGTTCCCCTCAGAGCCATTAATCAAGGCCTGTCAGTGGCTTGATTGGCGCAGAGGCTGTGACCCCGGGTTGCTTATAGGTCGATGGGAAACACTGTTTTTCAAGTGTTAAAATTCTAGTCTCCATCTTGGTTTTTGATTTCTGTTTCAACTTTATTTTTTTGGATAAATATGACTCTGTGGAAAAGAATCGGAAACCATGTGTAGGACGTCTGGAGACTCCGTGTTCTTCCTCCTTGCGTTTATTTCCTGCGGGTGTACCCCCAGAAGTCCATCCCGTCACCCCACAGCAGACGAGGGGGGAGCCAGTGACGTCCCTTCCAAACTGGGCCTTTAACCGAACACATGGACCTTCCCTGTATCAGCCCCCGTGATTAGCTCAGAGCCCAGGTCGCCTCTCTCGCCCTCGGGCTCCACACCCCGTTCTTCGCTGCAGAGTCCGCTCTCTCGTGCCGCGTGTTCGCAGTCGCCAGGCGCGCAGGCAGGACCGTCCCAGGCAGAAGGCAACAGACGCCGCGGCGGAGTCCTGGGGACAGTGGGCCCGGAGGACAGTGACAGCGTCTCTCCTCCTCGGAGCCGGGGGTCCGGGGCTGGTTTGCCGGGGCCCCCACACGTCGGGGCAGGAAGCGTGTGCTCAGGCAGGGGATGCGGCCCAGGCCGGGGGGGCTGGAAACCCCAGGACACTGGGGAAGGGGGAGGTGCCTGTGCCGGCTGGAGGGCGGTGCTGGAAACCAGGAGCCGTAGTGGGATGAAGCGCAGGAGGCCTTGGCTGTGGCCGGGCCGACGGGCACCGTTGGCACACGGGCGCCCTGCGCGCTCTGACGGTTTGAAGCCGGAAAGGACACGATCAGAGCCGGGGACGGAGAAAATCACAATGCTGGAACCAGGGAGGTGTTTGGGAGAAGACCTGTTTGAGAACCTATTACAACAATATCGGCATAATAATTATTCTGTTTTTAAAAATGGTGTTTGTTCAGCATATTAATATATGCTGAGCACTGTGCTAATCATTAGCAGGTAGTGTATCATTTAATATTCATGAGAACACTAAGAGGCAATATTTGTACATTTTCTGAATGGATAAAACGAGGTTTAACAATATTAAGACAGCCATTTAGCTGGTAACTGACAGCGTGAAGAACAAACCCAGGCTACCTGTCTTGAGTGTCTCACTTTCTCCCGGAAAACAGGGCCTTGGGCAGGGTTGGAGCCTCAGCGACATCGCGCCTAGTGAACCTTGGGCGCGCTCATTCCGCTTTCCAGCCCGGACTGTAGGTCTGGCAGGCCAATCTGAATGGACCGCAGCCGCAGCCGTAGTATCCGGGGGGCACAGGCTGAGGTGAGCGCCGGCCCGGGAGGGACACACCCCGGCCTGGCGGCCACCTGCACGGAGCTCGGGCCGCGCGGAGCGAAGGGGCGCCGACAAAGCCCGAGGACACAGCGCCGCAGGAGGAGGTGGAGGTGCGCGCCGGCCTCGGGGCCTGGAGGCGCCTGCCGGCGCCCGCAGAGCAGCGTGCGGGGCCAGGGCGCCGCGGCGACGAGAGGCCCCTGGGAGGCCCGGCGGTTTGCGCGGGGCACCCGGGGGGAGGCGCGCGAACAGGCCCGTCGGCCTCCCCCGCCGGACGCCGGCAGAGCTCGAGGCCTGCCGTTTGGGGATCGCGATCGCCACGGCGCCGTGAGTCCAAGCAGAACCAGCCGAGCGCAGCGTTCTGAGTACCCTGCTACACACCCGAGGTCGCGACCAGGGAAATGCACACGGGAGACAGTTGTCTGAGGTCGCAGGCCAGGAGCCTCCCGGGGTCATAGGGCAGGAAGCCGGGAAGGGGGCTGTGAAAAGCCGCCTTCTGAGCGCAGCCCTGCGTGCGCCCGCCCAGCAGCGCGGCCGGCGCCGCCTGGAGCCCGGCCTTCCAGGTCCTCCGTCCTCCCCGCCGCCAGCTGCTCAGCCAGCCCCGCAGCGACCGCACCTCCCGCTAACACGGCGCCCGGCGCGCCCAGTGGCTCCGTGGCTCCAATATTCCCGGAACCGGGGTCTTGAAGTGTCAAGAGAAGAAGGCTGCTCAATGCCCATTTTCTAGTTATTGTGCTCAGAAATGATACTCTACGGAGAGGATTTCGTTTCGTCTCCCTGTGTTTCTGTTCTCGGGGAGCGTCCCAGAGAACACGCCTGTGTTTTGTGGGAAACAAGGGCTTCGGAGTCATCTTGCGCTGAAGCCTGTTTCCTGGGTGTCCACCAACTATCTACGTCTTTTAAATGCCTATTTTAAAGCCAGACCTGTTACCAGCTGCAGATCGTCTGCTTAGAATAATTTCACAGCTTTTTATATGCATGTTGTATTTCCCTTTAAGAATAGAGGCCCTGAATTCAAGCCCACCCTCACAGGCCAAGTGGGAGGGACCAGCGTGCGGTGGGGGGGCAGGGGGCCACCGGCAGGCCGCGAGGTCTGCGGCCCCGGGGGGCGGGGCTCCGGCCGCGAGCCTGCTCCGCGGCGCCACCGGTGGAGCCCCGGTCGCTTCGGGAAAGAGCCAACGGCAGAACCTGCCGGGTGAAGCCAGCCGAGCCAGTCCGTCTCCGCCCTGGGGCGGGGGCGGGGGGGCCGGGGGCGCAGCCCCGGCTGCCACCCACCTCAAGGCCCCGCTTTAAACCCCGGTGACAGCCAGGGGGCCTTTTCCGATGGGCTTTGTAGTTCTGTCATTCTGTGACAATATAAATAGTGATTAATTAATTAGCCAGTTGATCGGCTCGGACTAGGTAGAGCCTCTTTGGCCGGGGCCACGGAGTTTTTGTTATGATAATCGCCACAGACACCAGCAAGGGCTTCGCATCCAAAGGGTCCGGAGAGGAGACGCAGGCACGACCAACGCTTGCTCCGTTTGAACTCCCTGTAGACAGGCACTGCGGTCCGACAGGAGCTTAACGATCATGGCAACGCCTGCAGTCGCCGTATCTGCCGGATAAACTAAAGCATCTGTTTTTCTCGTCCTGAAGTGACTTGCAGCACGTCCACAATGCTTCTTTCACGAAGATTGTCTGTCGTTTAACACTGTTACAGTCCCGCCGCAGCGGTTTTGCCCACTGAGTCGCGTTGCCTGTCACTCCCGGCCTGTCTGTGTCCCGTGGGCTTCGTTGTGGGTCTGGTGACAGAATGTAACGTCATGATGTTGATGCGGTTTTTAAGTGTGGCCTGACCGTCTTAGTCTTTACTAGGGAATCTCATCCAGTCTCCAGAAGAAGATAATAGAGACGCCATAATCAAAGAGTAATAGCTGTGACTTTTCAAGTCAATAAATGACAGCAGCTCCCCAGTTCAGAAAGCGTCCTCTCAAAGCCCGCCGCCGAATAAACCGAGAATAATCCCTGCCTCGCCGCATGGTAATGACACAAAATAGCGCAAGACCAATTATCCTGCTGCAAAAATACAAGGTAGACCAGCAGACGATTTTTCAAAAACAGCAGTGGAAGCTCAAATCCCCTTTTGGGGGGGATGATCAGTCTTTTTCTTTGCAAGATAGAGGAATGGTTTTCTCGACAAAGAAGCTGAACAATGAGTTTATTCTATCCTGAGCTTAAAATTCTGCCTCAAACAAATCTGATCGGCTGAATACAAGGTGCTTGTTTTGTGGGTGTGAACGTATGTTTTCCTGAAGGAAAAAAGACCATTATCTTTGGATAAAAATAATACTGGAAAACATTCATTCTGAAGAGAGGAGCGAATCCTAGCTCACTAGTCATGAACTATGACCCCATGCAAGTTACTTCAGCGGAAGCACACACTCGGTCCCTTGGAGACGGAGATCTAATAGGGACCCGTGTTCCACGGGCTCCTGCGAGGATCACACGACCGACCCCAGGAATAACCCTGAGGCCGGCGCCTGGTGCTCCGGGGGCGAGCCCACCTGCTTGCTGGCAGAGAGTTGAAGAGAAAAGATCCCCTTGCTTTTTGTCAGTCCTGCGATTTGCCGCATTTCATTGATTCCACACCAGGATTCGCATTCAGTTTCATGTTGTAACATCTTGGACATTGGGGTAGGTCTTTTCATTGATGGCTTCCTCTGTTTTATGACGTGCGGGGCTTTAAACTGATTTCGTTTGGACTGAGCTCACACTGCCTCATGCACCCGGCTGATTACATAGCCCAGGTTCACGTGATGACATGCGGAGGCGTTGTCATTAGCTGTTTTGTCCCTTGTATTGAAAATAAGCCTACAGGAAACAAACTGGCCCGTCAGAAAGACACTACACCCCATATAAACAGAAGCGTGTCTTCTAACTGCTTACAATCACGTTGTGGGAGGATATTTAATATAGCTTCACAAGCCACTCTGACTGATTGAAAATGCGTATTATGAATTTATAATGCATCAGGTCATAACGCATACTTTTAAATGAAAAAAATTTCTCCACCTCTTTCTGTGTTAGAGTGTAAACACAAAAACCCTTTCCGCAGTCTGTATTCCATAATCAAAACTTTCTGTTATTTATGCAATATTTGATAAGATCAAGGCATCAGCGATATTCATCTATTCATTTTATTTGGCATTCGGCCTTATATTATGTCAGTTTTGGGTGCACAGCATCGCAGTGAGACAATTGTGCAATTTCCAAAGTGATCTCCCCCGATAATTCAAGTACCCGGCTGGCACCGCACAGGCATCCGTGATATTTAAGTCTTTAACCACTTTATTAAGGTGTGATCGACATATAAAAAGCTGTACACTATTTAATGTACACAACTCAGTGAGTTTGGAAATAAGTATATACCTGTGAGACTGTCGCCCCCAAAAAGGACCTGCACATGCCTGTCCATCACCTGCCAAAGGTTCCTCCCACTTCCCCTGTTGTGAGCGTCCCTATTAGTGTTAGTCCAGTGCAGTGTTAGCGTTCGGTGTCAGTACCAGGACATGATACTGTCGCGGTGGCGAGAACACGTGGCACAGGGCCTCCCCTTTGGCGAATCCACCCGCACACTCCGGCAGGGCTGGCTCTAAGTGCCGTGCTACGCGCTCAGCCTCCGGGACTGACTCAGGCCGCGTCACCGGAACTCTGTGCCCGTTGACCGTCACCTCCGTGTCCCCACGCCCTGCCCCCCGGCGCCGGGCAGCCACCTTTCTGCTCCGTTTCTGAGTTTGCCTCTTTCGCAGTAGACGCCCCATGCCAGTGAGGCCGCCCAGGGTGCGCGTCCCTGCCTGGGGCTCGCCTCACTCGGCCCGTCGCGCTCCAGGCGCACCTGCGCGCTGCTGCAGAGGATGGGTCCCTCTTCCTCCCGGGCCGCGTAGCGTTTCCCTGCGAGCGCACACCGCATTTTCTTTATCCTCTCAGCGCTGGTGGACGTCGAGGTTGTTTTCGTGTCTTGCAGCACTGCGGTCCGCAGGGGAGGGAGAGTTGAGGGAGGGAGGACAGGTGTCCCTCAGAGACCCCGGTCACCGCTCCCCTGGGTGCTCGCTCAGGCGTGGGGTTGGGGGCCATTGGGTAGTTTCACTGGGTTCGCCAAAAAGTCTGTTTAGTTTTTCCCTTAAAATAAAGGACACATTTTTCATTTTCACCAATAACTTTATTGATTTGGATATTTTGAGTATGTCAGCTGTCTCCCGCGTAGTATAACGTTGATTGTTCTCAATTAATGTCTCAGCTGGATTGCTATTAACTTCAACTGGTCTACCTGACTGTGGAGCATCGTCCAGCAAAAAATGTCCAGCACAAAACTTCGCAAACCACTTTTGACACGTTCGATCAGTCACAGCATCCTCGCCACACACTGCACAAACATGAAAAATGCATTTCAGTTGCATTTTTACTTTTCTTGAAATACGCATGATGTGCCAAAAATCTTGCATATTTCCTTCCATCTTTAATATTAAAATGGCTACACAAAAGTTCACCAATTCTGGTACTTTTTTTAAATGCACGCTGATACTACAGCTGTCACAATACAATCTAACAACATTGTTCCAAGTGAAATTAAAGACACCTAAGTGCTAACTAGGGACACTGTGCAAGAAGAGTGAACAGACTTTTTGCCAGTCCAGCATTTTAGAGTTTCCCAAGGACCCCCATTCCATTTCCATAATTGCTATAACTTAAACACTGTTGGTAATCATTTATTGAACTTAAAATATGTATTAAGATAGTTAAAATATTATGGTAATAATTATAAAGAACTTCTAATCTAAAACAATGGAATCAATAGACCGTAGGGAAAATACATGCAAACATACCAGATTTCCATAAAATTAGAAGTTTTAGAGTTGTAAAGCCCAGCTTTCACGGAATTCCTGAGGGTCTAGTTGAAAAGACCAGACTCAGTTACTCAAGCGTGCTTCCTTTGATTTGAAACCTGAGTGTATTACAAGTGAAATATAACACAAGTGTCTTTATTTGCTTGCAAATAACTCTTTCAAATGACATTTTATAAAAGATATTTGATATTTAGAACACTTTGTGAGATTCACACCACATATCCATTACATCTGTTTTTCTTTTTAACATAAGGTTACAATGAACAAACCAAATTTATGTAGAATGAAAAGAGACAGAAATGCCGCCTTCTCCAGAGCGTCTGGCCCGGTGGGGCCCACACGCCTGCGCACACGTTTCTTCCCATCCTGTCCTTGGATAATCTAACTTCTCTTTCTAAAAAACCTATGTGTGTGTCTACTCATCTATATTACAGTATGCTAACGCACAATGTTTGCTTCTCTGTTGATTTTACAAAGGGAATCTAACTCAACAAATGACTGGTTTTCTAGTGCTTATTTTAATTTTGTTGATCATTTTCTATTAAACTGACCATTACAGAATAAGCCACTACACGCACTAAACAGTCCAAGTGTCAGATGAACCACATAAAAAGCTTCACAGACATTTTCACAGTTGCCGCCCTGTCCTGTTCACTTCATTGCTCCCGTAAGTGGAACAGTTAAAACGCTCAGATTACTTCACATATTCCAAACAGAGCAATCTTCCAAAATCTCACTTCAATGTATTCAATTAGAAATCACTTTACGATACTAATTTAATTGGTAAAATTTGCTTACTTTCTGTATTTTAGTTTGCCGAATTGGTCTAATTATTTTCAGGAATTCTCACTCTTATACATGCTACACTGGACCTACAATGACAGAAAAAGTAACAGTTTGTTGTGCAGAATGTCTCGCTATGTAAACCCACAAATACACGCCACTCTGCAAACAGCAGCCGCCATGGGCCTTGGACGGACGGTCACGGTTACACCGCACACTGAAGACACATGTTCTAAGCTGTGAACTGTGTTTCAAACATCCAGTTCCTAGCCTATTTGAATATTTTAAATGAAATTCTACTTCCTGTATACATAACTATTTTAAATTTCAATGTGTTTTTGCAATTCTCAGGCTGTCAGTAATAGATTATTTGATTGCAATTAAAGCTTCTCCAATGGCCTCTCAAAATGAAAAGCATTTTGCGTGTTCACAGTTGACAAGGAGTTACAGTCATTCACAGGAAACATGAGGAAATCACCCTCTTTTATAAAGTTTCACCCCGTTGAGACCCAAGAAAGTCCCTGCTGAGAATCGTTCATCCTGAGGACAGTAAACCTTGTTGGGCTTTTTCCCCAAATGGCAAAACCGACAGAAGACCTACTGCGCTCCGCAGAGCGGGGCGGCGAGGCCCCGGCTGGGCCCGCGAGGCCGGGCCTGGGCCGGCGAGCAACCGCCTCTGGAGGACTCGCCGCCCAGATGGGCACCGCCTGCTGCCCCGTGGCGGTGGTCGCCCCCTGCACCGGGTATCAGCGATAAAGAAAAGCTTTACATGGGAAGCGTGGGGGCGGGCATCTGAGGAAACACGAGAGACAGGCTTGCGGTGACAGGGTCTCACGGGTGCAGTGGCAATAGCCCTCGAGGTAAGACGCGCGGGCAGCCGCCAAACCGAAGCTTGAAGGGGCCCAGCCGAGTGGGACCGGTGAGTCCCAGGAGCACCGCTGCTGGGGGCGGTTTGGCATGTCCCGTCCTGGTCCCTCCGCGTCTCTGTGGAGTCTGTTCTCCCGCGTTACTGCTGGTCGGCAGCCTTAGGAAACGGAGACGGCAGGGACGGATCAGCAGGGCGAGCGGAGTGGCAGGGCCGTACCTGTCCCCCTGTTGGGCAGGACACCTGTGTGACACCCAGCCCCGCGAGAGGCCGGAAGGAGGGGTGGAGAGAGAGACGGAGGGTTCGTCTACCCTTGAATAATGAGAGAGAGGCAAGAGATTTCTTTAGAACAGTTTCATTAGGAAGAAGACCATTGGATCTCAGAGGCCAATAACGTTGTCTGGGGCTTTGACACCGTTCTGCGGCTCTCCCTGGCCCAGGGACATCTGTGTGTCTACTCAGCTGCCAGGAAAGCGAGCGTGTCCCCCGGTGACTCTCATTGTGAAATGTCACGTGCAGCCGTGCGTGGTGTCCCATGAAACCCCTTCTCTGAGAGAGGGGGTGGCGGGGAGCGGGGCGCTGCGATCTCTGTGGGGCCGCGGGTGGGGCTCTGTGAGCAATGGGGCAAAATGCAGCTTCTGTCTGTTCCCCAAGATGACAGGGCTCGCCCCGGACCGCCCCCCGCCAGTGGCCCTTCCGGTCAGTCTCCGATCTCTTCGCTTTCGCTCTGATCTATTCTCTCATTGTTCTTACCGGGGGAAAGTCAATCAACTTGCCCCGCCTTGTTCCGGCTGCTTGGGATGAAGCTGACATGTTTTGGACAGTGACCCCTCATCTCAGTAAGGAAGGTCTTCATAATTTTCTGTTCAGTGCTATGTGCCAACAGAAAACAAGGTTTTTGGTTCTTTGCCTCCAAAAAATCTAATTTTGAGCACGTGTGTGTATGTGTGCAGCTTAAGAACTTTTCACCATGTCAGCTACTCGTGTGTTCTGACTCCATGAAACCATTTTTAAAAATAAAAGGGCACACTAAATTTTTGCTACCTGCTGTGTTTATATAATTTAATTCTAAGGCCTCCTTACTGGTATACTTTAAAAAAAAGGAGTTCCTGTGAAGTACAATTTTTCTTTGTACCATGACTACTGAAAAAAAGGAATGGAAAGAAATCTTGAAATCTAAACAGGCCCTGAAAATGCTGCATCCACACGGTGTTGCCTTTAGCTCAGGGCAGGAGAAATCTAGTCGAAGCTTTGTGTTCTGCTACAGAAGACCACATCTGGCTTTCAATGTATAAAATGTAAAAGAACAAAAAGAAAAGGAGAGAAAGAAAAATAGAGGTGGGAGGAGGGAAAGCTAAACCATGTTTTAAATTCCCAGAGCAAAGTGGTCAAATTACACAGGACGCGCCACACGCGGTGGCGGGGTCGGCAAGCCGGGCCCGGGAAGATGCGAGCCCTGGGCGCCGGCGGAGCCCCTCCGAGGGGCTGTCACCCCCGCCGCGTTCCTTCTGCAGGGGGCTCGGCGGGCTGGCTTTGCCTTTCCAATCAAGTGCAAGAGGAAGCACTCAGGGCAAGAACACAATTTAACGCCGCTGATGCCGTTCAAACACTTACCCAAAGTGGCAGCGCGGCCCAGGCAGAGCCACAGCTTCAGAAGATGACAGTGTCGCTTCCTGCGCAAGAAGGTGGGAGGGCCCTGCATGTGGGCAGATAACCGCGTGCGCGTGTGCGCTGATGCACACGCGTGAACACACCCACGCATGTGCTTGCTGGCTCGCCAGCCACTGGAAGTGCGCACATGTCACGCGCCTTGCTTCCCGGTGCGCGGCATCGGGCAGCTGGCTGCGGGGACCCCGCCTCTGCCGTGCGGGGGCGCACCTGCCGCTCTGCAGAGAACTTTCGGCCACGAGGCTCGAAGCGGCGCCTGTGTGGCCGCGCCGTTTGTTCACGCGTTGCGGCTGAGTTGACGTTCATCACATCAGCCAAAAAAATAGCCCTACAGGACTAAACGGAAAGATTGAAACAGCTTCTGCTAAATGTAAACTGCAGACCTATGGGCAACTGTTTTTAGAAACAAATGACGGGATTTTAAATTTTTAAAATTTTCGCCATGTACTTTACACTTTAAATATAGCTTTAATGCATTTACTGTAGTTGAATAATTTTAAAGAGAAATGAAATAGTAAGGAGGCCATAGTAATGAGTGGAATTGAAGTGTTAAATGAACATTTTTTAGCAGAGCAGGTTAAAAAACCCCGACAAGAATAAAAGTATTTTTTAACTACCCGCTCTGACAGCCCGATCCTCCGCGCCGGCAGATTTCAACGCACATCCTCAGAGCCACCGACACTGCCGGCGCTGCTCACTCGCCTCACAAATAGCCCGCCTCACGGTGAGAGCCGGTGTGGCCGGGCCCGGCAGGGTCCCGTGTCTGAGGAAACGCAGCGCCGGAGCCCAGGCACAGAGACGGACGCCCCTCCGTGGCGGCGGCCGGGCAGCACTGCCGTCGCCGGGGCTGTGGGGCGCACGGGAGCCCCCGGGGCTGGCCAGGCAGGAGGGAGGGTCAGCGGCCGTCCTGGGGCCCCACGCGCCCCGGCCCGCACCCGCGCTGTGGTCACCGCTTGCCCTCCCGGCGTGAGCGAGCGAGGACGGCACTTACCGTAACAACCGTTCTGAAAACGACGCGCCCGCCTTTGCGTTCCCAGGACAACGCCTGTGACCACGACCACGAGCGCCATTTTGTACATGCCAGCCCCTCCCTCCAGTGTCAGCTGTGCACACGTGCCGTCACGCATCCCGGACGTGCAGGGCACCAGGATGTAACAGGGACAGAGGCCCAGAGCCGGCGGGCCGGAGGGAGCCAGCGTTCGGGCCCCCTGAGCCTTGGGACGCAGAGGGCGGGGGCCTTAGCCTACCCTCTTCCCCAGCATCGTGGAGACGTTGACAGGCAGCGCTGTGTGAGTTTAAGATGTGCAAGGATTGATTGGATACACAAAGGGATTCCCAGCACTCTCGTAATTTTTAAGAATAAGTTCCTTCTGACTCAGTTCATTGAGCATGTTTGCCTTAGTTCCCACTAATTCTGTGCTAGTGGTTAGAACGTTCTTCAGGATACACCATCCAGATTTCTTTGTAAATCAGACGACGACATTTCGTTTCAGTTGCCTGTTTCAGCTCCAGCGTCCGCTCCCTGACTCTGAGGGGACGGCATCTCCCATCCAGGGTCCCTTCCCTCCGTGCACTAACCCTCGTGACACGCCGGGGGCTCCGGCCTGCCGCCCGCTGGACAGGGGCTGCCGCCCGCTCCTCCCGTCCGGCTCTGCTCCAGGACGCAGGGCGCAGGTCCTTAGACACGGTCGTCTCCTCGTGAGTAACAGTGGTGTTTTTACATACAGTGTATTCTTGGACTTACGTTAAACGTGGTTTACTTTTATATTTAACATCAGCATTCACCCTGTGGGATTCCTACGTGAAGAATCACAGCAACGTTTCAAAGTGAGCATCGCTCTGTGTTGAACACCTTTGTCGGGGGAGGCGCTTGCTGACCATTCTTGTTAACTGGGTGCAATGAAGCCGTGCAAGCGTGGAACATGTAGGGGCTTCACCGGATGTTTCTCCGAAGGAGCGAGCGGGCAAGCGAACCAGCGCGTTCTGGCAGCACCCCAGGGTGAGAACGTGCGCCCCGCGCTGCGGACGTCTGACAGCCCCGTGACGGTGCAGCTTGGGGGACAACCGCAGGCACGAAGAAAGCCTGCGGACAGCAAGGAGTTCAAGTTCAGATTCCTGGGCACCTCAGGCCAACCCGCGATGTCTGGGAAGCGAGAGGCCAGTTTCACATACAATCTACAGGAATCTGGGCATCGCAGGAATTCGGGTAAACCGTATACGGAAGCTCTGAAACATAAGCTACTGTTGGAAATACGTTTAAAGCTAAACAAAATCCTAAAGGCAGGTAGAATTGAATAAAACCAGAAAATATAAATAATCGTCTCTTGTCAGGGGAAAGCAGTAAATATAGAAGCCAGTGAACACCTCGTTCCGTGAAATCTTGCAGTTTTAAAAAGAATTCTATCTATAAAATGTTTTCACTTGGCATTACATTTTTATGTCAAGAAGTTTAAAGGCACTTAGAACAGTTCTACGAAAATGGATACAATCTAAATAAAATGCAATAATGTCATGCTCAGAAACCACTTCCCACTGATGAATTTGGGGATGTGCTTCTGGAAGGCTGCTCTGTGCCTTCTCAACCCATAACGTTTCCCGGCGCGAAGGAGGCTTTCGGTTACCAAGGCGCACACCGCCTCCTTGTGTCTCAAGCCGTAAGAGTGCGGCGCAGTGTGACATCTCACATTCATGTTCTAGAACGGGGACGAACAGCCATCCTTTTGGAGAGAGAGATGCGAGCCCAGGCTGGGGGGCCCTGACGCCCCCCCAAACTGTGCATGTCCCTGCCAGGAGGACCTGCAAAGATTCGTGGGCACGGGGCCCGGGGTGACTGCAACAGCGCACCCTGTAACTCTGTGTGATTTGTAACCGAAGATGAAAGCCGAGTTTCCCGTAAAATGACATCATTACTGTGCGAGAACCAGGAGCGCGGCGCGAGCGCGGCCGTGAGCTCGGCCGGGTCCACGTCTCCGCCTCCGGCGCGTTCCAGCCACTGGAAGCCCTCAGGCTCGTGCCCTGCGCGGACGGGTGCAGGAGGTGTGTCGCCTCATTTTCAGAGCGGGACGTGCCCAGTCCGCGGGTCGAGCGCCTGAGCGGTCGGCGGGCTGCTGCCGCGGGGCCGCGGGCCGGCCGGCGGCCTGGGCGCTGAGGCTCGGAGCGGCGGCGGGGCGGGCGCTGTGGCCGCGGCGGCCGGGCACCGACCTGGAAGAGACCCGGGGGCTCCCGTCGGGGTCTTTCCCCTGCGCATTTAATGAACGACTTCGTTTGCCTTCTGGTGGGAGGGAAAATGTGACATCTAGGGGAGTCGGTCAGACGATCTCACAGGAAAGTGAGAGGTTGAAAAAGTCGCTTCCGGAGGGAGGGGCAAAGAGCAATGGCCCCAGTAGAAAAGCCAGGTCCTGCTCTGCCTCCGATGGGACCTGAGGCACAGACTCCTCCTGCAGAGCCGCTGGGTCCCCGGGCCTCACCGGCAGCCTGAGGTGAGCCCACCAGAGGACGCTGCCCGACGCGTGCGCCCCGAACCGCAGCCTCCCCCTTCCTGCTGCTTTCTCCGCACGCCCCTCCGGCCGGCGCTCGCCGCGCGAGCTCTGGCTTCCCCATGAAGCGCACCGTCTCCTGCTGCCTGTGTGTAACTCGGAACAGCCGCTGTGACTTTGTTTTTCTGCAAAAGAACCTGGATGAGCACACGCCCGTCACCTGTCCTCGTGGGCGTGTTCCCGGGTGTGTGGGGGGGAAATTCAGACCTGGGGCCAGGAGCTTAGCCGCCTCACGGGTGCGCGAGGGGATGCGTCAGGAGGACATGAATGGGACGCGGCGGACTCGGGGTAAAATGATCAGCAACGTTCTGGGAGAGAAAAGGAGATATCACGGCTCTGTGATTAAATTAACTTGGAAACAAGACATCTAATCTTTTTCCTTCTCATGCATATTTGAGCAACACGCTCTCGTTCAGAGGTGATCCTTCTCAGACACGTCCTCAGCCCGCCTGTCAGCGGGCGGCGCGCGAGCAGCCGCGTGCGCCGGTCTGTGTCACCCCCGTGGGTCAGGCCGCGAACTGGGCCAGGCCGGCCGGCGCTTCCCCGCCACGAACCGGGGCAGTTCTGGAAGGCTGAGGCGCTCGAGAACTAATGACATAGTTATACTTAGTAATAATAATAAGAGATCCAAGGACAAACAACCACCTGTTAAATAATTTGTCAAATCGTTGCCTTTGACGTACTCAGCATTGTCTGCGAGTTCGGGGTTGGCTCTAGGGCCCGGGTGGGAGCCCGGCTCAGGACCGAGGAAGAGCCAGCAGGGCCTGGCGGGGCCTGGCGGCGGCTCTCACCCCTGGCAGTGAGGCTCGGCGGTGTCTCCATGTGGGGGAGCGGCCACCAGCGCCCCAGGCCTGATCCGCCAGCCCCTCAAGGGCTGAGTCGGGCAGCTGTAACCCCTCTCCTTCCTTGTTAGCCCGCGCACCTCTGCCCAGAGAGACCCCATGGGGCTCCCCGCGGCGCAGCCTTCCAAAGGGGGCGCAGGTCCCTGCTTTGCGCTCTCAGCGCCGTTAGGCGCTGAGGAATGTAAGCGTCCACGGGCGTCCACGCGTGTTTACCCCCCGCCTCCCAAGGGAGTGACCATCTATTTCTGATGTTCCCGTTATTCCCACTAGACTGGCGGGAACCATCCGGTGCATCACGCAGCATAACAGACGTTCTCAGCCCACCTGGTCCGTTCCCCGACCGGGACTGCGCTCAGCCACACGGCGGGAGAGCCCTGGCTCCGGGCCAGGGGCCTGTCGGTCGCCGAGGGACGCACGCGGCTGTCGTAGAGAAGGCGCGGCTCCTTGGAGCACTGTGCTCCCGCTCGGACTGGCCCACGGGCTGCGCCCCAGCCTGCCCGGCGCTGAGGGGTGTCCTGGGGCCGAGCACTGCGGGGAGCCCGGGGCCCGGGCGTGCCTCGCCCCCAACCCAGCGTGCCTCTGGCCGTCAGCCACCGAGGCCTCGGATGGGCCCTGCTCGCCGTCCCTTGTCCCCCGGTGCCTGCAGGAGAGGACTGGGCCGGCACCTCCCTCCGGGGCCCATTTATCTCTGTCTCTCTCGTTTTCTCTTCACCATTTACGGTTTGTCTGTTGTTGTTTTTTAAATTAACTTATAAAACACTATGGAAAACTGTTACACACTTCCGAGGTAAAATGCACCAGGCCCAGCGTGTTTGGGGAAGCCTCGCCCTCACCTCCGCCCTCCAGTCCCTCCATGGAGCCTCGCTTCCTGGAGCTGGTTTTGATGTACCATCCTTTCTTTTCATTTTCAAAAAAATTCCATGTATGGGGGTGACACTGTTTCGAATGTGCGTTTCTGTGGCGCACCGTCTGCACCCTGCATTCTGTGCCCGCCCCCCAAAGTCACCCTGCACTGGACCCGCCTCACCCTCTGCGATCCACACGCCCGTCCCGCAGGTCAGCACCGTGCTGTGTGTGTCTGCGAGGCTTTGCTTGTTTGTCCACTCGCTGCTTTCAGTTTTATAGCCCGCAGATGAGTCAGGTCACACGGTCCTGGACTTTCTCTGTCGTATTTCACTTGGCATGGCCGTCTCGAGGTCCACCCAGACACCTCGCTGCCGCTCTTGCCTTAGATAAGTGCTCTTAGGCACAGCACACTTTTTTCTAGGTTGGTTTTCTTCTTAATGGAAGAAACTGAGACCGACCCATCATCGTTCAGAGGGACATGCAACGTGCTGCTGGACTTGGCTTTCCAAGCAATGGGAAGGCGTTTCTTCCTAATAAATCACTCGCGCCGCTGATGTTTATTTATATAACTGGCATGAAGTTTACTGTCCATCATCCTGTGCACATAGACATTTTTTGCCAATGTATTGGTCCCACTTTCAGGCCTTGCCCGATTCGGAGCCTCAGCTGACAGGCCCCTTTCTCAGCACAGGACATGCGCACACCGGAAGCTTCTGCCCGTCCGTTCGGAGGGCCACGGGCCCCGACTCCGGCCACTGTGAACGGGGCGTGTTTCCCTTGGGCGCCTCTGTGAAGGGGACCCAGGGAACCCTTCCAGCTTCAGAGGCGCTTGCGTCCAAGACGGCCACGCGGGGGCGCGGGCCATGGCTTGGGGGCCGTTCTCAGGCATTCACGCCGCGGCTTCCGTCCCTTTGCTCCCTGCTCTGCAGATGCCGGAGCGACCGGCGCCTTTTACGTGGAGCGGCTCTGGCCCCGCACGCCTCGTTGTGGGTCTCCTCGGGACACCTGTCCTCCCGCTTGCATTGTGGACGTAGCCCTTTAGTGCTAGTGTCTCTGCAATTTTACGTTCATGGGACATCCAGAGACATACGGCCGCTATCATATCCCCAAAACATGTCTTATCATTTCATTTTAAACAGGGAAAATCACATGTTAAAAACCTAAATGCTGAATGAGCAGGTTCTCTAATCTGTGAAAATGAGAGACCACGAGTCTTGGCTTGGGGAGCAGCCGGAGGCAGGCTGGCCGCTCGCAGGTTTTCCAATTCACGGAGCCTTCGCTTCACGGAGGGGCTCGGCCGCGGGCCCTCTCTTGGGCCTTGGGGGCGCCCCAGCTTTCTGCTCCTGCCCGGGTCCAGGGAATGCAGGCTCCCCTGGCAGCCCCCCTTCTTCGCCGCTGAAGTGAAGAACGAATCTAACTGCCCTGACTTCCCTAGCCCATGACTAGATAAAACGACCAGGTAACACGGAAGCGAACATGGGAAGCGAACACGGGAAGCGAACACGGGAAGCAAACAAGTGAGAAACGCCGCAGCTCTCTCTGAAGTTCATTGCAGCAGTTCCTGCTGAGAGCTTTCCGCCTCCCTAGGACATGGCCGTGCATCCGTTCACTGGACAAGTAGCCATCAAGCGGCCGTTATATGTCGGCCACGGTGCTTGATCCTGGACTCACAAAATGTGTGGTCTCTCCTGGGCCGATGAGGTGTGGGCTCCTGTCTGTATCCTCGCTTTCTGGGTCTGGCTACGGATGCCAAGTCAAAACGTGCGTTTAACATAGAAGAAGTCGCGTGCGAACGTACATCAGATGCCCATCCTTGGCGGCCCGTCGATCACCCCAGCCTGCTCTCTGCGGTGTTTTCCCATAACTCCCTCTCTTCTAGTCCAAGCGCCGACTGCGGACGCAGGCGTGAGGCTGACGGTTTTGCGGTGAGGACGAGTCAGCTGTGACTCGGAACCCACATCGACAACCATCGCTGGGGCCCCAACTTTGGCCTTCAGTGTCAGCTAATTGATGGACCCTACTTTACAGCCTGAACATATACAAAAAAGTTCCTGATCACAGAACATTCTAGAGAAAAGGGCACATACATCCTCTACACATATACACACACACAGGCACATACATGCATAAGAATATGCCAGGAACAACCAAAAACTTCTGCTGGGGACCGGCGTGACAGACCGGTGTCTCAAAGATGAAAGTAGATCTTCCTTAGTTGGCAGTGGGTTTAGAGACTCGACTTTTGACGCACAGATTCTTGGCCCCACGTCCGAATTAATGTCCAGGAGCCGCCCACAGCCCCCGATTCCTCCTGGGTCCCTTCTGCTCACTCACCTGCCCTGTCCTGCCCTGAGTGGCTCGGTGCCCACGGGCCCTGGTCCCCGCAGCACGCGGTCGCTGGCCTCTCAGCCCTGCTTTCCGGTGCGCGGGACCGGAACAGCCACTTCCGTTCCCAGGAGAAACAGCCTGCTGAGCGTGACGAAGCCGACCCGCCCTGCGTCCTCGGAGGTGCCTGTCACACGCACGTTCTCCCCCTGCCGGGGTCCCCCAGCTTTCTCACTAACTCTTACAATGCAGTGTAATTTGCCAAGTGGAAAAATATATAAAAAGTTGTTTCCTGTCTTACATATTTAAGGTTTTGTTCTTATATGTTAATTTTTGCTTTATATCTCTCTCACCTCTTCAGTTTGCTGATAACAAGTATTATCAGTGTGAAAATAAACAAATAGGAAGCATATGGCATCTCTATTTAATACCATGTCATGTTTGAAAATTTTTGCTACAAATCAATGAGGCTTCTGTGTTAATATCAGCAGCGTTAAGACCATCCTTCAGACACCGGGCACCTGGGAGGCCGGTGAGTCATGCCCCTTAGAGCACACTTGATGTGGGTTCTCTAAATTTAGAGAAGATGCGCAAGTTTGCAGCGAGCATCCTGGGGAACAATTTTAGTTGTGACATCTGCTTGTTATATAACCTTGGCAGTTTTATTATCTCTTGTTGCAGAATCTCCACCTATGAAGGAAGAAAAAAAATAAGGATTTTTTTATTTTGCTCTTTCTACTGAAATGACTAGATGGAATCCTTTGTTTTAGGTCACTTTATATATTATACAAATTTTCTATTACTAGTTCTCCTTGTTAGGAAATTTAGACTTTTTGATTACGATGTGTACCTACACATACGTAGCTACAATACTATATTTAAAATTATAGAATACATCATTCAGACTTAACTTATATTAAAAGCAATAGTGTACAGCTGAAAATATGGTAACTGGAAATCTTTTATATTAAAATAAAAAGATAAACATAAAAATCAGGTTTTTTTAAATTCTGGATTGCAAATATCTGTTAAAGTGAAAGCTGTGTGAAGAAATATGCATTGTACAATAGTCAACTTAGAGAAAATGTTCTAACTGGATAAAAATACCTTTCTCCTTTGAGAAGGAAGATTTTTGAAATAAACATAATTAACATTTACTTTTTTATTCTGCGTCCCCATTATCTGTTAAATCTGCCATGTCTTAACAACCAATTAAAGAAAAGCAGTCTAACTGATCATTTACTGAATCTTTGTTTCCAGAAGTAACTTCTCAAAACCCTTCGGTTCCCATTATCTCGGCCGCGCGCCACGCCGCGGGACCAGCCCCGCGCGCGCGCCCACGCGCTGTGTCCTCAGTGGGGCGGCGTCTCCCGCCGTCGGGGGCGGGGCGGGGTGGGGGCGCTGTGATGGGCTTTCTTTCAGAGGCGGGAGCAGGTTTTTGCGCCCCCCGCGGTGAGCCGCCGAGGAAGCCGGCACCGCACGGAGCCTGAAGCCAGCGCCGCGCCTGTGGCCGGTCGTCACCTGGTGCGGACAGGCCCGAATGCGGGGGGCTCTGCCTCCTTCACCAACGTCTGACACTTGGAGAAGCGAAGCTGACGGAACACGTCGTTCGGTTGTCTTAATGCTGACACCATGCCTCCGGATTTTATTTTTATTTATTTTTAGAGAGAGGGAGAGAAACATCCCTGCGTGGTTGCCTCTCGCGCGCCCCCTGCTGGGGGCCTGGCCCACAACCCAGGCCGGTGCCCTGCCTGGGAATCGCACCGGCGGCCCTTTGGTTCGCAGGCCGGCGCTCCGTCCACGGAGCCGCACTGGCCAAGGCCGAAACACATGCCGCCGTATTTTAAATACCACGGCGTGTATTTGAATCTGCAAGTGTGATGGTGGTTACAACCTATATTTCACAATCCGTTAGTCATCACTTCCAGCGCGTCCCCCATCCCGTGGGCCAGTGCCCGGTCCCCCGAACACACGGCGCCCGCCCTTGTTTCCTGTACGGTCCCACCTGGGACACCTGGCTGCCGCCCTGTGACTGTGGACCTGCCTCACGACCTCGGCCGTGACCCGTGCGTCTGCCCCGTTTGCGGCACCGGTGTCCTGTCCTCCTGCCTCACGCCAGGCAGCGCCCCCCCCCGCCCCCGCCCTGCCCTGTGGAAAGCCTTCTATTCCGTTTCGCACGCTCTCACGGTTTCAACACGTACCTGCTCGTTTGGGCCGCGACACGGCGAGTCTCATGGTGCCCCCCCACCCCGTCCCGGAGCCGCCGGTGTGCACCAGACACGTTAGAGTTGCGAGCAAATGAAGTAACAAAAGAGTGAGTTACAGTTTGACTGTGTTCTGCAGCTGAGTACGATAATTTCTGGGAAGAGTAAGGGAACATTCAAAACAATAATGCAGTCGCCCAAAGATCACTGTGTCGCTGGAGCCCTTTGGGGGCAGGTGTGAAGTTGGGGCGGGGCGGGCCACGTGAGAGGGAGACTGAGGGGCGGGGGCCCAGGGGAAGCGCGGAGAGCCTTCGGGGGGCGGCCGAGCAGGACCCGGCGGGCAGGGCAGGGCAGGGCAGGGGACGCCGGCAGGGAGGGCGGGCTCCAGGTCGCAGAGCCGTTCTCAGAGGCGAGAGAGCGAGAGCCCTCGATGTGGGGCCCCCCGCGGGGTCCTGGGTCTCAGAGGACGAGTCCGGTGCTAGCAGCGGCCGCCCGCGATCAGGGCGGAGGGGGCCCGGGGGCCACAGGGGGGTCGGCCGGCCGACGCCCCTTAGCAAACTTGGAGGACGCGTGTGTGGCCGTCAGCCGTCATGAAGGTGGCGTCTGTGTGTTCTCCCGGTCCCTTCCAGGCTTAGGTCTTTAGAAGAAGGTCCTCGAATTCTGAATCCCACGTATTTTCATTTACATAATCCGAGCGCTTCAAACGGGATTTAAACTGCGGCGACGGTCTGTCCATCCTTGTGTGCATCTCATTCGCGTGTGAACCCCTGCCCTGCACCCTGTGGGTGGCGGCGGGACTGCCCCGGGGAGTGGGGGTGCCCACAGGTGCCGCTGACCCGGAGGGCAGGCTGGTCCTGCGCGCTCACCGGCCAGAGAATGGACGCCCCACGCCAGGCAGGGCCACGTCCGGGCTGAACCTGGGACAGGGGGCGACCAGCGGGGCAGGCGGTGTGGGGGTGCCGGAGGACAGACAGGGTGCCCCGGCTGTCCCTGGAGGGCGGTGGGCTCGTCTGGGTCCTCCTGCCGGTGGGCAGGGAACCAGGGGCTGGCCAGGCCCGCAGGTCAGGCCGCGCTGCGGTGAGGGCGCGCCGCGTGCGGGAGGAGGGAAGAGGGAGCCCGTGGCTAGAGCGCCCCCAGCGGCGCAGAGCCGATCCGCGTGCTCACGTGCCCACGCGCTGTTATCGGAGCCAAGGTAGCGGGCGCTGGCAGTGTCAAAAGACAGGTAACTTCTAGTACTGAGTCTCTAGGTTGTTTACAACTAGTCAGAAATTTTAACTGATTCCTCAACTACCACGCTGAGTTTAGATTCATCCTAAAATAGCATTAGAAGGTTGAAATGCTGGACAAATGCTATTCAAACGCCGCTCGAAAGACCGAACAGACGCCTGCCGCTGGTGTCTCTGCTGCGCAGCGTTCCCAGCGAGCGTTAAGGGGCCGAGAAGGCAGCGCCCCGCCCGGGGCGGCGCAGGGTCACCGACGGAGCGAGAGGGCCCGCGGGGAAGGGTGCGCCCCACGCCCCTCGAGGTATCAAAGTAGCTCACAGATGGCGGTGTCGAATATTTTTAAAAAGAATGTAGCATAGACCATGAATCAATATGAAGAAATAAATTTACTAAAAATTAGAGATGCATTTAACTGCTTAAAATTGATAGCATTTTACATTAAAAATAAACATTCTTCAGCAAGATTAGCCCCCTTAAGATCTCCACAGAGGAAGTGAAAAAGGTAAAACTGAGACAAAAATGAAAGATAAACCAAAATGGTAAATGGACATTTGAAAATGATATGTAATTGTTCACTAGCAATCAAAGAAATGAATTCAAAGGAAGCCTGTTTGCTTATAAAATTAGCAGAATTTTAGGATCAAGGGTCATGACAGTTGAGGAAAACATGTCTTTTGGGAGACTACAAAGGATGTAAAGATTCATCTCCCAGCTAATGAATTTGCTTGTTTTTGGCCAAAGGTCAGATGTCTCCAGCAGCAGCGGCAGCGGCGGAATCTGTGTCTGCCTCCTGCGCGTGGGAGGAAGGGGGCTTCAGGCAGAAGCCAGAAGAGCAAACACAGCCGCGAAAATATGCACC
This sequence comes from Pteronotus mesoamericanus, assembly GCF_021234165.1. Classification (NCBI taxonomy): domain Eukaryota; kingdom Metazoa; phylum Chordata; class Mammalia; order Chiroptera; family Mormoopidae; genus Pteronotus; species Pteronotus mesoamericanus. The sequence continues at coordinate 21,269,538 of NW_026555064.1, forward strand.
GTGTCCAAGATAATTTCATTGTACATCCCGGTCCAAAGCTATACATCACTGTATCATTTAATCATACAGCCTAATACAATTTTACCTATAATTCTTAAGAAAGACAGTACAAAAAATGGAAGACGGTAATTTCTGTTAAGCCTGGGACCAACGTGACTGTCTGTCCTACGGCGTCTGAGCCAAACTGCCCCTCACCCCCAGCCCCGGAGAGCGCTGCCCCCAAGAGCCACACGCGGACTTGGCGGGAGGGACGAGAGAGACAGAGACGGCCACCGACCGCCAGCGTGGCTGCTCTCCGGCCAAGTGTCCGGACGCCCCTCGCAGGCATCCCCTCTGCGCGGAACCCTTTCTACCTGGGTTCTGGGAACCAGCCCCGTCCTGGCCGGAGGTGGGAGGGAGCCTGCTCGCAGGTCCTCAGCTACTTGTCTTCTCCCTGCCCCGCTTTTATAAACGGCCCAACGCACAATCCCCCCCGGTTACCCCGACGTTAGCCGGGCACGCGCCCTGCGAAGGTCCTCACCCACAAGTCCTGGGCTCGGTCCTGCGCCGTGTGGCCTGGCGCCCACCTCCGTCTGCAGTAAGCCGTTCTCACTTAGGGTTCTGGGAGGCTCCGATCCCTGTTCCGTGGCTTCCCGCCCCGGTGCCGCTGGCCGGCCCTGCCTCCTGGGGCGCCCCTGCCGCGGGCTTGTGGCAGGCTCGGGCGTCCCATCGTCCCTCGCGCTCCTCACCTCTCCTCTGGCTCTTTTCCCTTTGCCCTATCTACCGTCTCCCCTTGGAATGGCGCTGCCCCCGTCCCAGCTCGGCAGCCCCCTTAGTGTGCCCCCCCCCCAGATACGTGAGGGCGATCGGCAGGCGGCGCCAGCAGCCACACGTGGGCTAACGTGTCCCAAAGCCGAGTCTGTGCCCCCCTCTCCTCCCTGAGGTCAGACTCACTGCCAACCCCCGCCAGGCGACGCCCCCGGATGTCCCAGCACGGCCCCGCGGGGAGGGTCCCCACCCTGCGTGTGTAGGATGAGCCTTCTTTGACAGCAAGTTGAGCCGGACCCTCTTTGGCTCCTCTAACATCCGGGCAAGACTTGGCGCTGATTCGGTGTCCGAAATGCCCCGGGGGACGTCCGCCTCCGCCTGCTCCGCCACCAGCGTCTCCGCGCGAACCACGAGGGGGTTGTTTTCACTCGGGGTCACTGCGCGGAGCCCCTGAGGCTCTTCCCACGGCGCCTGCCAGAAATGCTGAGTGCTCCAAAACTTTAGGGGAAAAATTGTCATACTCCCTCAAATAATTTACAAAGAGGAGACATAAGTAGCAAAACGAGAGAGAGAGTTTGCGCGTTTGGCGGGGGTGGATAAAGTGGAGGGCCCGCCCAGAACGACCGCTGAGCCTTACGGCTAAGCAACCGCTCAGGAGGCAGAACGGCACACCAAGCGCCAGCCCACAGACACGCAACAACTGACAGTAACCGTCACTGATACTCATCATAAAACAGGTGATAATTTATCAATTCACAATCTAGATATCATGCCCATTAGAGCCAGGCAAGACCTCTTTTCACAACCAGCCAAATGTAACGTTTTTACATTTATCACTGATACCTGGGAGCTTTCACTTCCAAGTGGCTGGGTTATCTGATGGGAACTGGAACCGGCACCTTGAAATTGACACTGCAAGTCAACGGTGTCACTACTTGATGTTACAACACAGAACTGTTATGTTGTTTAAAAAAAAAAAAAAAAAGGCGGGCCTAGCCCTCCAGCACCACAGCGTGAGGCTGACTGGCTGCCTTTCCTCACTCGCAGCGCCTCCCCAGGGTGAGCAGAAAGGTGGACGCGAATATATTCTCAATGGGAGAGTTCATTTTGCTGCCTGTACTTGGATTTTCAGAGCCAGAACTGAAGATCATGGCACGAAATTTCATGGTCATCAATGAATCTGAACGTACACGGGACTCTAAACACACACTTTAGCTCCTTATATTCTAATTCTCTCACATCTTTTTCTCTGTCTTCATCAGTAAATCCTGTACTTCTTTGTTTTATGTAGTGCATTCACTTTTAAAGTTATTTCCCCTTTATATTGTATGTTGATTACTCGAGAGATTCTTACTAGGTGTGCGTTGCTAGCTGATGTCTGTACGTTTTAGGAAGCAGGGACTTCATAACTTATACCCGCTTTAAAAGTGAAAAAAAAAATCCCCTATACGTGGAGGGCCAATTCATTAAATACAAAAAGTCACCAAATAGGGTCCCTTTGAGTTAAAGGACGCTGGGTCCCGCAGAGCGAGCCGGGCGAGAGGAAGGGACAGGCAGGTGCGAGAGCAGCACACGTGGAAGAGCTGGCGCCGGTTCGATCTCCGCGCAGAGGGGTTCACGATTGGCGGCAGGGACAAGAGTCCCGCGGCAAGGGTGCCCCTCCGCCCCCGCGCGGCCCTCTCTCTCCTTTGATTATCTGCTTTCAGTGACTCCTTATCAAAAGTTCAAGGAGAGCACAGTTCGCCAACAACACCATCCCACACAGCTGTGACTCCTTTGCCCGGAACAGGCTTCCTAGGAGCTGGTGAGTGGTGACTTTGGGGCGTTTTAAGAGCTCCCCCAGCCACCCCGACGGCAGGGACACGCGAGAGACTGCCTACGGAGGCACTGGCAGAACAAGGCCGGGGCCGTGGCCTCGGCTCAAACGCTCGCAGCTCCGCAGTGGACGGCAGGGCGGACGGGCCAGTCCCACCGGCCCCAGAGGCCCCAGAGGACGGCCGCCCGCCTGCCGTGGGCCGGTGGTCTGCGGGCTGGTCCGGCTCGGAAAGCAAGCTGCCCACAGGCTCTCTAAACCTGTGGCCCATGTCTTTTGAAGACAGTGAAATAATGTGACTGCCAATTACAAATGTCAAATATTCGATGAACACAGAAGGTAAATTACGTAGAGGCAGATGCAACACTTTCTGCTCACGGTTGCCCTCTACAGCTTCCGTGGAAACCAGGAGGAATTCTTGAGTAAAGCATGAGTCCAGGGAAAAGGAAGATCTAAACTATTAAACATATGGACTCAGAGAACGCATTCACTCCACAAACATTGAGTAAACAAGTGAAATGGGCAGGAGCGGTAAATGGATTCTTCTTTTTAGGCGGCTCTGCGCCGAGCACGTACAGGTGTCCGGTGACTGTTCGCGGAGTTAATGAGACATTCAAAGCTGTAAGTGTTCAACGTAATCGAATTAAACATCAGCAACTTAAAATTAAAGAATCAAGTCCTTGTTAAAATTCTCCTATTACAGTAGAACTGAAAAACAGTCAACCTTGTCAATTCAACTATTTCTGATTGATCATCTGATAACTAAATTGGTTGCTGCTTAATCTTGCTGTGAAAAAAGGTTAAACTATTTTCCACTTTTCCTCCGATCACCAATTTAGAAATAATCCTAGCAATTTTTTGCCCAATTAGCCCCGGAAAGGATGAAATATGAAAGGGTGAGGCAACTCCTCCCTTGCCACGTGCGGTGCCCGGGACCAACGTATCCATCGGAATGGAGCGGGGCCCCATCGCACGTGCCGCCCCGGGAGCGGGCAGGTGCGGGGACCGCTGCGTGTACATGTGACGAAGGCGCTGGGTCTTGTCTGCCAGGGCTCAGAGGGCGGCCGCCACATCCGCTGCACGGGGCAGCCGAGCCCCGCGTCTGGGCCAGCAAAGGCCCCGCCCCCGGCCAGAGCAGCTGGCCAAGCCGAGCAACCGACCGTCCTAGGTGGAGGCCGGGGCCTTGCCCAGGACCCCGCTGGGGCAGGGGGGGGTCTTACATGTCCCCTGCTTTGATAAGTAGCAAGCAGTAGAATATGAAGTGTGATCGTGATTTTTAAAAAAACCCACTCCAATTAATTTTTTTTGCTTTAATGGGCTATGGCATTGTGGTCGTACAAGTTATTTTCCATGGTTTATATTTATTTTATTTTTTAGCTACTCAATTAGAATAAAAAGAGCCTCGGAGAGCAGGTTGGTTTCATTTCTGGAGTCGAGGTGCCACGTGCTGGTAGCAGGGCAGCAGAGCCCCTATCCCGGGGCCCCTCACCCAGGCAGCCGCGCCCGAGGCTCCCCGCCACCCCTCGACCTGCTGTTCACCCGACCAGGTGACGTCCGTTTAAAGGTTTTGTGCCTCGTTGTCGGTGTTCGTGAAATGATGGCAGCTGAGCACCCGTAGGGCCCTCAGGCCCTCAGGGCGCAGCCTCACCCTGGACGGGGCAGGGCCCGGCCGCCTGCTCTCCGCTGCCCGGGGACGCGGGCCCCAGCGCCAGCCCGCGATCACCTGCGGGCCCTGCCGCCGGTGGGCGCCGCCGCGGTGCCCGCCCCGGGACGTGCGCACAGCAGGTGGGAAAACAGCGCCACTTCATAAAAGGAATGGGAGACCGAATCGTTCGGGACGCTGAGCACCGAGCTAACAAGTGTTAGCTACGCGACTGGCCGGGGCTCCGGAGAGCGATGCCCGGAGAAGAAGAAGGCGCAGAGGCAAAGGCGAGCGTGAGGGGCGGAGCCCGGCGCGCCGAGGCGGCCTGGCTGCTCGTCCCGGGAGCGCGGAGCGCTTGTTCCGCCGCAGGTGGACCGGGTCGAGCCGGGGGCTGGAGGCTGTGCGACGGCTCCCAGTTTCTGCCCAGAAGAGGGGGCAGCGCAGCCCTGAAAGCCGAGGCAGGAGCGAAGCCCTGGCGCTCCGCGCGGCGGCACTTGGACAGGTCATCGGTTCTGAGCGTTCTGGGCGGGTGGGGGGGGTCGCTCCCCTGAGGCCGCGGGGCCCCCGAGGGAGTCGGGAGGCCAGCGGCCTTGGAGAGACACCCTGACCTCGCGCGGCGCGGGGGCTCAGCTCCGCCACTGGCAGAGGGGACAACGACCGGCAGAGAAGCGGTGGCCGCTCAGGCAGGTCAAGGAAGGCCCGCGAAAGACGCAGGTCTTCAAAGACAGAGGCATGTAAAGTTGGGTGCAGAAAACTGGAAAAAGGGAAAGAATTCTTCAAAAAAAATGAGTGCCCTACCAAGACTGAGACAATGAACATAGAGCTCCGAGTTCCTGCCTGGAGGAGTTTTAGGCTTGCTTTATTTTACTTTTCTGTCTTTTTCCAATGATTGGCCATCCACTTGGAGCTCCGCTTAATCAAAGCTCTCTGGGCACGCTTGGCAAGGCGCTAGCGCATCTCGAACCCCTTCGTATCTCGGCCATTTATCATCGTGAGCTGATTACTGCAGATATCTGATTTCTTAGCAGACTTCTAAGAGGCAGATGGCCTCACGAGGCAATGCATAAGAGAAGTGAAAGACTAGACTACTTAGAAATCAGGTAAAATGTTAAAATGGAGATACTTGATTTTCCCACGCGGTCTGTAATTTACGTCAAGCTTTACCCTCATTTTATCATTCTTTTGACTTAGGATAATAGTCACATCATCTCCCATTTAAAGTTAGATGATGTCGCTTCCAGGATATTTAGAAGTGAGTTGGATTGATAAAATGGAGCTTCTGAAAATTATATGTTTTAATATTTTAAAAAACACAGTTTATTGTCCAGGTTACAACATAGAATCACAGGTATTCATCCCGCTGCTAAGAAAATGACACGTGTACACACACTCACGGATCTTGAATACATGCTAGCAAGATGGCCACGTTGCCGCTTAAACTGAGGTTGGAACATGAGGGCGGGAAAGCGCAGGCTGGCACACTGGTCCCCGGCCGCGCCCCCCGCGACCCCTCGCCCTGCGCTTCCCGCCCCGCAGCCCGCCTGTCGCAGCCGTTGCCTGGAGATCCTCGGGGCGGCCCGCTACCTCAGAATTAGCCTCCAGCTTCTTGTCCAGCAAGGAGAGAAAGAAGGCGCCGCGAAGGTTCCCCGGTCCTTGAAGGGCGAGCACCTGGACAGCTGTCCTTTCACATCTGTTTTTTTATGTTTAAATCTTCTCCATTTGCCAACCTCAGGTGTCCGGGGAGAGGCTCTGCCTTTGAAGACCTGAACCTTCCCCGGCCTTCAGCGTCTCCCCTGCTCCCCTCAGAGCGTTCCCTTACTTCATTGTTAGGCAGACGCAGGCCCAGGTGGCGGTGACGACGTTTGCCTCGGCCCCGGCGGTACCAACCGCGCACCTTCCCTGGGCGCTTCCCCTGGGCCAGGAGCCGTCCCAAGCCCTTCCTGTGGGGCATCTCGCGTGTCCCGCACAAGAAACTGTTGGGTCAGCATAAGTCTCAGTCCCACGTCACAGCCGACGGCACTGCGAGGCGAGCAGGCACCCGGGGCGCCCCTGTGGTACCCGGCACGCCCGGGCCCGGTCCGGAGACCCTGCAGGGATCCCCGGTGCTGAGGCCCAGCCTTGCGCCCCAGCTCTTCCATCGGGCCGTGCCCCACACGTCTCTGAGCCTCCGCCGCCTCCTCTGCCCAGCGAAGCGAGGCTGGCAGGCCCCAGCGGGTGCCGATGAGCTGGTGTCACGCGTGCTGGGGACAGGGCTCGCCCACGCTGAGTAGAGGTCTGTTGTGGTTACCTATTAATCCCTGTGGAAGGGCGGCTTCTCAGCCCGTTTGTACAGAGGAGCGGTAATTACGCATCTCGATGGAACACAGATCAGAGACATGGACGTGCCAATCCGTCCGTTCACAGACACACAGGCCCCGAGCAGGCCAGAGACAGCGCAGAAAGCGGAGCCCATGCCCGCTCTGCCTTCAGTGCTGTGCTCTCCTAGTCTTCCGTGATTGTGGCAGGCGAGAAGCAAGATTCGTTCTCACCTCCGTGCAAAGTCTGGGCCCCCAGCAAGAGACAGGGCCCCGCCTTGTTGGGGGGCCTCCTGTTGAGTGACTCATCCGAGCGGCTCAAGCCGTACCCACCTCCAGGGCACAAGGGGGACCTTTCTTCGTCAACAAGAGACCCTGAAACAAAGGGCAAACTAAGCGCCAAGAGGCGGATTCCTAGGCAGGACCACAGAGCACCCATTGATGAAGTCTGGGAGGAGCTAAAAAGAATGAAATAAAATAACGCCGTGACTGCAAAGCTGCAGCCAGGCCACAGTCTCCTCCCTCAGGGCGCCCCTCTGAGGCCTGTCCCGCCAGAGCAGCGGGACTCCCACCCGGAACCGCAGCCCTCGGTGCGAGCCTGCCTCGGACCCCGGCCGAGCCTGCTCCCTCTCGGCCCCTGTTGCCCCGAGGGCCCCCGGGGGAGAACCGTGTGCTCCCGGGCCGGCTGCCCAGGAGTCCCTGGACCCACAGCGCGAGCCAAGACCCCAGGCTCCGAACCGGGGGAAGCCACCCTCCACCTGCGTTCCAAGCTGGGAGCGACCCTTCGCAGGAAAGCATCATCAAAACAATGAACGTTATAAATGAGCATAGATTCGTATTACAAAATTGACATGAATTTACTTCTGTGTTTACAAATTAACAGGCCTTAAGCATCCATACTTATCACTGTTAAATGTTTCTCAATGTCTGAATAAATCTTATTTTTCCCAGCTTAGTTATAGTACTCATTCCATATTTGTAATTGGAACCTATGCATGCATTTATGCAGGAACAACACCTGCTAATTCACTTTCCGGTCATTTAAACTCAATGGAAATATTTACTGTTCTCTCTCCTTGGAGGCCCCACCTGCCCCGGTCCCGGCATCGGGGGCCAGCAGAGCGGGGGCCCCGACCGTCTCGCTCGGCCTCCCAGCTCTGTTTCCCGCCTGTCCCTCTGCACGGAAGTCGGCAGCTCCTGTGTTTTCTCCTCCGCAAGGCACGGCATCTGTCCCTTCCTTTCTGTTCGCTGCTATCACTGTCTAAGCTCCCAAAGCCCAAGTAGATGCTATTGTAATAACCCCTGTTTGCCTCATCGCCCGTCACACCCAAACCCTACACAACAGCCGTGGCCGAGCTGCCCACACTTGCCAGCTTATTCTGATTTTAGAGAGCGAAGGTTTTTGAAGAGGACTCATTTCCAGCCCCCTTCAAAACACCATCGTAAGTTACACACGTTCCCCTACCTGACTCACAAAACGCTCCGCCTCACCTGTCTCATCTTACTTTTGTATTGGATCCATTTAGCAAATAAATGTTATTTCAAGCATGATCCTTGAAAGAGAAAAATTGATAAGCAGCACAAATTAAAGTTCAAAACTTCTGCTCTGCAAAAAAACACTGTTAAGAGAACGAAAAGACTAGCCAGACTGAGAGAAGTGTTTGTAAAATGCATATCTGATAGAGGACTTGCATCCAAACATGCAAAGAACTCAAAACACTCAACAACAAGAACACAGGCAACCCAACTGAAAAGCGAGCAAAAGATCTAAACAGACACCTCACCAAAGCAGATAAATACAAGGCAAATGCAGCGTGAAGGGTGCTCCCCATCCTACGCGCATTCCAAATGGAAGCGACGCGAGTCCCCGCCCCACAGCCGTCACAGTGGGTGGGGCTGGAGCGCGCGCAGCAGCAGGAGCCTCCCGCTTCTGGGGCGCTCCCGGGGCACCCCCGCCAGAAAGACAGCGGGCGGTTCCATCGGACACGAAACGTGTTCTTAGGAATTATCGGCGGTTGTGCTCCTCGGTAATGGCACAAGTGAGTTGAAAACGTGGGTCCACACAAAACCCTGAGCACAAATGTTCACAGCAGTTGAATTCGTGCGTGTCCAGCCTTGGACGCACACAAGATTTTCTTCCAACGGGCGACGCACGGACAGCCCACGGCGCCTCCAGCCAATGGGATGCTCTTCAGCAATGAGAGCAGGCGAGCCCTCGGGCCGCGGGAGACGCGCAGGAATCTTGAGGGCACCCTGCCGAGCAAGAGGAGCCCGGGGGAAAGCTGCGTGTTTGTATAATCCCACCTCGGTGACATTCGAGAAAGGGCAGACTACGGAGACAGGCGCAGTGAGTGGTGGCAGGAGGGCGGGATGGGGGGCGGGGGACCCGGGGCGGCGAGCCTCCTCCACCGGACGCTGTGCGGTGGCGACGTGACAGCCCGCACCTGTCAGAGCCCGTGGAGGCCCTCGCCCACGGCGCAGGCCCTCACACACACTATGGGCTTGAGTCCATGTATCGGCAGAGTCACTCAGTGTCACAAACGGGGACTCTGCATGTGGACGTGCGGCAGATGGCGTGTGTGGGAGCTCGGTGCTTTCTGCTCGATTTGTCTGTAAACTGCTCAAAAAGAAAAAGAAAAAAGTGTGAGACTCAGCACAGAAGAGCCTGAGGAGGCAGCCAATCACGGGGATGTGGTGTCCCCACGGGACCCCGGATGGTAAATCAGGAGGAAGGAGACAGGAAATTAGAAAAAAGACATGAAGGGAAAACTCCGAAAACGTGTCCAGAGAGGGGCGGACCGCAGTCAACAGCGACGGGCCAGTCCCACCGAGCGCGGTGGCTGGCGCCGCGCAGCAGTGCAGGGCCCGCGGCCGACGGGGTCCCGGCGTGTTCTCCGCGTTACCTTTGCGGCCGTCCCGTGAACCTAAAACTGTTCTACCGTAAAAGGCTCACTCAAGAAAGAGACACACACTCAGCCAGGAACAACACTAGATGCACAAAGAGGAACGGAGCCGATTTCACATGTAAAGTTACTCAAGATAGAAGCGTGATTGAGAACACATTCGCACGTTATGAAAGACAGGTCTTAATTAGAAAGCGGTGTACAAGATAGACATGATCCCTGTGTGTCCTCAGAGCAAATGGAATGCTTTAGGTTTTAACCGAACCGCCCTAATTTTTAGGTGCAGCTGATCTGTTTCGTCATTGGTGCTTAAATCTCCTCGTGTTACTCGTATGAAAATGTACACGGGCAGCAGGCCATTCACACGGCGCGAGGGGACCGGACTGCGTATCACTGACGCCCCTGCCCTGTGGCTGGAGGTTCCGCGGGCGCACGCAGCGCTCGGCCTGGCCGGCGGTCGGTTCCCTCCGAGCACACACGTTCTCCCGCCTCGCGCTCGGTCCACTAACCCTCCACGTTACTAACAACAGCCTCCCCACCTTGGCTCTGCCTCGGCCTCCCACTGTGTGACAAAACATCTGAGAGACGCTCTGCGCGGCTGTGCCTGTGGCCGCGCGTCCCAGCCCCGAGGCTCCCTCGTGCCGCGAAGGCGCACCCTGCGGTCAGGAGTAGAGCTGTATTCGGGCTGATTGCCTCTTTTACAGTTTCTGGCACAGCAGCTCCCCTGCCCTGGCGGTCTCACTTATCTCAAGCTTAGGGGTCCCCTCCTCCCCGAAATGGACTGTTGCCTGCACTCCCGAGACACCACGCCGCCCCCCGCCCCGCCCCGCCCCCACCCCCTGCTCTGCTTCCCGGGAAGGCGGCCTCATCTCTCCACCACTCCGCCACAGAGAACCTCTTCTGTGCCCTCCGCCGGGATGTGCTGACCTTTAATTAAAAGGAAAATTTGTTGTCTCCCTTTCGGAAGACAGCAAATAATGAACTCATTAAAATGAAGTTAGCACTGGGCCCTAGAGCCGCAGGAGCTGAGTTCTCATTAGCAGCAGGGGGCGCAGCGCACAGCGCGCACCCCCGATGGTCGCCCGGCCTGGAGCGGTGGGAGGCAGCCCGCGTTCCCCGGGCGGCGCCCCGGGCGTCGCTCCTTCGTGCACTTAATGCGGAAAGCAAACTGCTTGCCATTATTCACGAAATGTCACCGAAGGAACTGCCCCCAAAAGTGTGCTATATAAACACGGGGTATGTTAGTAATTAACAAAGATGTGTAGAAAAATATGTCTTGCTTAATAGATGTAGCGATTAGGAAGAATAAGGACGACCCCAAATCTCTAAAAGTGATGTTAGAGATTCACACAAAATAATGCAGAAGGCGAGACCGAGAGTTTATAAGGGAGTTTCTCTCCCTCGTGGCCCAAGGCGAGAGGTGTTCGCGTGTCCAAGTGCAGATCCGGTGACGCCACGAGCCGCCCAGCGTCCACCGAACGCCGTCTGCGGAAGAGGGTCCTTTCCTGTAGTCCTGAGGCTGATTGAGACGACCTGTCATTTCATTTATACAAGTACAGAACTCGAGGGGACTTGTGTTTTAACAAATTCTAATAATTTGTAAGTTTTTTTGTACTGTTAAATGATCGATCGTAAAATAATAATTATGAATTTTACTGGGTTGGCAAAAGTTTCAGGTTTTTTTCCGTACGATGGCTCTAACAATGCTTAGTTGTCTTTAACGTCCTTTGAAACAATTTTGTTAGATTGTATTGTGACACTGTCATATCAGCCTGCATTTAACAAAAAACTTACCAAAATTGCTGAATTTCTGTGCAGCCATTTTAATATTGAAGATGGATGGAAATATGCACCATTTTTGGCATATTATGTTTTATTATCTTAAGAAAGGTGAAAACGTAACTGAAGTGCAAAAATAAAAAAGATTTGTGCCGTGTATGGAGGAGGTGCTGTGACTGACCGAACGTGTCAGAAGTGGTTTGTGAATCTTCGTGCTGGAGATCTCGCGCTGGACGATGCTCCGCGGTCCGATAGGCCATTTAAAGCCGGCAGTGATCAAATCAAGACGTTAATTGAGAACAATGAATGTTCTACCGCACGGGAGATCGCTGACGTGCTCAAAATATCCACATCAAGCATTGGAAATCATTTGCACCAGCTGGGTTATGTTAATCACTTCGAGGTTTGGGTTCCACATAAGTGAGGAAAACCTTCTTGGCCATATTTCCAAATGCCACTCTCTCCTTAAACACAACGAGAATGGTCTGTTTCTAAAACACATTGGGACGGGGGATGAAAAGTGGATACTCTACAATCCGGGGGACGGAAGAGACCGTGGGGCAAGTGAGGTGAACCACCACCAGCCACGAAGGCCGGTCTTCGCCCAGAGAAGGTGACGTTGCGCATGTGGAGGGACCGGAAGGGAGGCCTGTAGGGAGGGCTCCCCCGGAAAACCAGACGGTTCATTCCCACGAGGGCCACCCGCAGTGAGACCCACTGAGGGCAGCGCCCGCAGGAGAGTCCAGAATCAGCCAACAGAAAACAGAGACTCTTCCATCAGGCTGAGGCAGGACCGCGTGTTCCTTTGGTGAGGAGACAAAAACTGTCCCAGCCTGGCCGGGGAGTTCTGGTTCGTCCGCCGTAGTCACCAGACGCTGCACCTCCTGATTTTCATTTATTTCGGTCTGTACAAAATTCTTTTAATGGAAACAATTTCAATCCCCTGGAAGACTGCAAAAGGCCCCTGGAACAGTTCTTTGCTCAAAAAGATAAAAAGTTTTGGGAGGACCGAATTACAAAGTTGCCTAAAGGATGGCGGAAGGTAGTGGAACAACACGGTGTCTGTGTTGTTCAGTGACGTTGTTGGTGAAAATGTAAAACGTGTTTTACAGTTACTTTAAAACCGAGCGAACTTTGTGGCCAACCCAATAGTTCAACAGTCGATGAATGGAAAGTTTAAATTCTTTTTAACAGCTAATATCTATGCCACAATATTTACATTAAAAGATTGGTAATGTGCTTTTCCTTCTCTGTTGTTTCAGATTCCATAAATAAGGTTAAACACCTATTTCACTATAGTACTTGCTCTGCATTGAACACGTACCTAATATAATTCTCAACTTAAAAATCATTAAAGCAGTATTTTTACTTGATACCTCTTCTCCATCATTTTGCTCTAAATGTATGAAAAAGCTCGCTTTCATTCCACACTTCTTGAGTGCTCCTGAAAACACAGAAAGAAAAAGAAATTACACGCGTGTGCGCACGCGCACACACATACAGGGTCCGGCACAAATGAACCTGGCTGTTGTCATTATTTTATTTGACCTGCTAAGGCGGGGTGTCCAGCTTTTGGGCCTCTCTGGAAGAAATGTTGTCTTGGGCCACATGTTAAATACAGTCACAAAAAAAATCTCGTACTGTTTTAAGTTAATGTACGATTCTGTGCTGGGCCACAAGGACAGCCATCCTGGGCCACGTGCAGCCCGCGGGCCAGGGGTTGGACCCCCCGAAGGGAGAGGTCACGCCCGGCTAAACCGTCAGGTGTTGCGCGTTGTACAAGTTCTCGCGGCTCCCGGGGGCAGTCGCTGTGAACGAGATGAAGGGGAGGCGGGGTGTCGGGAAGATGCCAGGGTCCCCCCTGACCCCTGCCTGGGTCGCTGGCCCCTGAGCCTGGGCACACGCTCCCGCCCAGCCCTGTGTCGGGCAGGGCCAGCCCCTCCCTCTCCGACCGCAGCCAAATTGCCACCTTCTCAGAGGCCACCACAGGCCTCCGCGCCTGTCCCACTGCAGGGCAGGTGCTGTGTGTTGCTTTCAATACGAGCACGTAATGTAGTTATTTCTGGACCACTCCCAACGAGCTGCAATTACCAGTATTTTGTCGATGCGCCATGCGTATCACTCACTGGCTTTGTTCGCCGGACTCGCTTCCCCTCCAGAACCTGCCGGTGCCTCCGTCTCCCCAGGGGTGCATGCAGCCTGGTGCGGGGCCGCGGGGAGAGCTGGAGAGGCAGCCAGAGGCGTTCTGCGCGTGGTCGTTAGTGCGCGCGCGTCTCTGCTTTGCCGCGGGAGGCCCGGGAACGTCCGGCCTCGGCGGCTTTCAAAGCCGGAGCAGGGCTGCTGGCGGCCAGGGGAAGGCGTGGCTCCTGTCGGGTTTGCCTTTGTTGTCCATTGTCTTGTTTTCGCTCATGGAGATGCTGGTTTTCACGCCCACGGGAGTCAAGACTCCAAGTCCGCAGGCCGTCGCGAGAGCCCCGTGTGGACAGGGGCTGGCGGCACGTTCTTTGGGCGGCTCCTTAGCGCCAGGGGAGAAAGTCCCCACCGGCCCCCCCCGGGGAACGTGCCGCCCGGGGTCTGGAACCCAGGGTCACAGGACACCCTGGCCCGTGGGCTGGGGGACGCAGCTCCAGGCTGCGGCCTCCCGGGATCCTCTGCCCCGCGGACCATGGTTGGCATTTCCCATGAGGCACACGTCAGCGACCAAAGCAGAGGCCTGCAGTTCAGCCCACTGCTGTCCGCGTTGGTCCGGAATTCCAGCTCGTGCTGAACGCTCTCCGTGTGTCTGAAAACACACTTAGCGGCACGGCGGGCGCTTCTAGGGCAAAGGGGAAGACGATGCGGAGTGATGAGGGGAGGGGAAAATGGTGTGAATCCCGAGCAGTTGAGGACCTGTCTTCGGGAGAGGAGCACGGAGAAGCCTGAGGCCGCGGGAAGGCTTCCGCTCCAGCACAGCTTCAGAGGCGGGCCAGGGGCGGGGGAGGATCGGGGGTGGGGTCGGGGCGGCTGGGGCTCTGCGGGGCCGGAGGACCAGGAGGGGAGGCCAGAGGAAGCCCGCCCTGGGGTCGCTCCAGGAAAGGGCAGGGCGAGGTGTGCGCTGCGAATGCAGAGCCCTGCTCACCTGGTTGCGGGAGAGGGTGCCCCGCGGGGTGGGGGTGCTCGTTCACAGCGCTCGCTGAGCACCCCCCACGTGCCAGGGCCTGAGCCCCGCCTGCCCCTGCGCAGGCCCTGCTGCAACGGGTAGTGACCAGCCCTGGGCGCCGGCAATGCGCTCGACCCGCCTCGGGGGGAGGGGGGAGCGGGGAGCGGGGCGGGGGAGCAGCGAGGTGACGGCCAGTAACCCCGGGACCCCGGGGAGCAGCGCGGGTGCGGCTGGGGCGTTGGCCTGACTGTGGGGAGCGGGGAGGGGGCCGCGGTGAAGGCGCCCAGGAGGCCCGCACAGGGTGGCAGGTCCACGGGGGAAGCAGGGAGCTGGTACCCCACACCCCATAAGGACCGTCCCGAGGACTCCCAGGCACACAGGGAGCCCTGGGTGTCCTTGCCGCGCCCCCCGGGGCTGTGCCCGGGCCGTGCGCAGCGCAGCGCAGCCAGGCGGGCGGAGGCGGGCGGCGGTCCGCAGTGCGGCCTGAGGGGCGACCCCAGCGGGAGGCTGCGGGGGGTGGGGCGGGGGGGCGGGGGCACGGGGAGGGGTAAAAACCACCTATTTCATGATATGGAGGCGGCTCAGGGACCGTGCATCGAGCAAATGAGAAGCCAGGACAGGGGACAGGAGGAGCATTGCAGGTGTTACCCCGAGGGCACGGTCCGCAGTCTCGCCCGCCAACCCGCTCAGCAAGTTCACCAGACTTCGTTTTACCTGCACCCATTTTTCTAATATTGAATTTGTTCTTTTTGAGAAACATATATGTGTCATGTAACTGAATCCAATTGATGTGGGTTTCCCCCCCTCCGTTTCTATTTAACCGATAACGTTTAAACAAGGTTGGCCAGGGTTACACCCGGGCTCCCCGCGATCTCGGACAGTTGCTGACTGTGCAGCCCATTGCCCTCCTCCTTATATGGCTGCTTTTCTTCTCCTTTAACTGGACTAGTTTGCGGGAGGCCCTCTCGAGTCGGGGGAGGTCCGCGGTTAGGTGCCCAAACGCTAGGCGAGCCGCAGCCACCAGGACCCTGCTGGGCAGGACCCGCCCCCGCCCCCGCCCCGCCCTCGCCCTGCTTGCCCCGTGGAGAGCGGGCGCCGGGAACCCGCCTTACGAACGTCCCTAGTTTGAAATGGGTGTCTCCTTCCTATCAGAACAAAGCAAGTCCTCTCTAAACGGCTGTGGAAAGTAGAAAAGCATCTGAACCAATAAGCGAACTAAAAGCTCAAGCCTGTACGAGCACGTAAGTCGCGCCGCGAGCGCGGGCGTGGGAAGGACTCGCAGGAAATCACAGGGCCAGGCCTGACTCTGCGATGATGGTCGGTGTGTTCTCGCCCTGTCTGCAGGCATGAAATTAGTAGATGGATTAATCACAGACCAGGAAACGAGGGACGTTGTCGCCACACGTAGAGGTTTTTCTTCCTGAAACTGGCCATCTGTTTCCGACCTGTCCTTTCCGGTCATGCCTCAAGACTCACAATCACCATCCTATCGGGGCTCCATGGCCCTTTCGTTTATAAAGTAAAACCCCAAGCTGCAAATTCGGTAATTACACCTTAAAAATGATAGGAGAGGTACCGCAGTTACGTAAAATACTAAACTGCAACGCAAACCAAAGCTGTCTCTCTATTCCTACAAATAGAGGACTTGTCTGTATCTAGTAATCCTGAAAAATTTCCCCAAGACAATAAGCGTCATAATCTGGCGTTCAAGCAATCAGGCAGAGAAATAAACAGCGACTGCCGCGCTGTGCGTCAGGGAACCTCCCCTCAGCAACAGAGGGCAGGGCGCGCTCGGGGCTGGCCGGCCGCTGAACCGGGCGAGCGTCCGGGCACCGCGCGAGGGAGTGAGTGTGGTCCCTGAGGCGGGCAGCGCCCAGAGCAGCCGCGTTCCGGTTCCGTTTCCCTCCCGCATTCACATTTGAAAAAGAGGCTTCCCAAAGCTTCGTATTTATTTTTCTAAAATCATGTTAATTTCTTATTTATTTCAGGCATTACTAGAGACTCAAAATTTACTGCGCACTCAGGTTGCAAATTTTACCTTCAACCTTGGATTTTCAGGGAAGTTTTACCACACAGGTAAGAGGGGGCTTGGTGGTCCCAGGCAGCGCCACAAAAATAGGAGAGCAGCTTTTAAATGGGTCACGAGGAGGCGAGCCCCCTACCCAGCCCGCGGCGGGGAAGCCGGGGGCGGCCTGCGCGGGGCCCACCGGCAGCGGGGCGGGCTTCTCCGAGTCGGGGCCGGAGGCCGCGGCACGCGGCGCGCTCCGGGCGGCTGTGCACCGGCGTCTCAGCGCCGCGCCAGGGGAAGCCCGGCGAGGCTGGCGACCAGGGCGCTGTGCGAACAGCGACAGGGGCACTGTGCGTAAGCTGCCTGCTAGATGAGCTTCGTAAATGCTATTTTCCTTTGGAAAACACGCATTAACGTGAGAGGCCTGTGAGAGCCTCCGTGAAAGTGAATAGATCCGGAAAGTCACCCTCCCGGTCCGCCTTCCCTTCCAGGACACTGGCCCGGCGCTGCCGCCCGCAGCGCACGCGCGGGACCCGTGCCCAGCCCGTCCCCGCGAGGCCGGCCTTTCCTCCCGCCCCCGCCCGGCCGCAGGCCAGCCTCTGCTCAGGCCCTGGCCCGCCTCGCAGCCTCAGAACGTGACTGGCGCCCACGCCCAGCTCCAGGTCCTGATGTTTCTCCCCTTCACCCGTCCTCCCCTCCAGAAACTGACTCCAGCTTTCTGAGCATCGGCACCGCTGTGTCTAGCAGGAGTCGAGGGACAGCTCTGCATAGGGGTGATTCTCCCCTGCTACTGACAGAGCCTCCCACGCGGGGTGCCAGGGCGCCTCGGGGCACCGCCCCCTCTGCAGGGCGGCGTCGGCGCTGCTCCGGGCCGCGCCTCGGGGAGCCGCGCCTCGGGGAGCCCGTTTCGCGGCGTTGCCTACGCGTGCCTGCCGTGCGTGGACTCGCGAAAAACATCCCGTGCAAAGGAGCCTTTAATTATCCCAAATGCAGCTCATTTCCCCAGAGAGGCCTCACCGTCTTTTCCGAGAGGCCCCACTGATTTATTCGATTATTGAAGCAGCGCTGTCTCCCTGCCTTCTCTTTCATGCTTTTCCCTCCTGTGTTGAAAGCGATGGGAGGAAAACCAGTCCTGCAGCCGGGGCGGGGGGCGGGGGGGCGGGGAGCCACGGGCTGCGCGCTTTCCAGGGGCCGTCGCAGAGCGCGCCGGTTCGGGCCGCCCGCCCAGGCTCGGCAGCCCCAGGCGCCGCAAGGACAGCAGGCCCCGTCTCCTCGGTCCCCCCCAGGGCCCCGCAAGACCTCCGCTCTGGCCTGAGCGGCTCTGACTGTGAAGTCAGAGCGCCCCTAACTCCACAGGCCGCGCCGGCTCACCCACGGAACAGGTATGTCCGCGGCTCTGACCCCCCCGGAACATGCACGGGGCTCCAGGGCTGATACCACAGTTCCTCGAGGAAGATACAGAAAGTTACATTGTAACGGTATCTCTTCAATGGGCTCCTCTACTCTTTGTGTTGGTATTAACCTAACAAAAGTAATGGAAGAAACACTGTTCTATTTTGCTGTGGTGATAGGGACCTTAGAGAGTAACGCTATATATACATTTGTAAGTCCCAGAAGTTTAATTTCCTTCCCATGAGCAGGAAACCTTCAGTGACTGGCTAGTGTATGAAATGCATCCACACATAACGTGTTTCCAGGGTGCTGTTCTATTGCACCGAGTCCGCGTGAATTCACCCGCGCGGGCCACCCTGAGCAGAGGACCGGCGCGCCCCGCCCCGCCCCGCCGCTCGGCCGCACGGAGCTGTCGCTGGGCCAAGCCCCGCGGTCTCCCAGGATGCCGCTGAGTGGCGAGCCGCCTCGTCTGGAAGACTTCGCATCCCACACACCCAGTGGCACCCACACAGAGGCCGCTTTCCTTCCAGGGCCCCCCGTTTGTACTTCCCTCGCATCCCTTCCTGCACAGTGTCCCTGTCCCTCCCGTGCTGAACACAATCTCACCCAAAGCGACACAGCGCGGCGCCTCCCAAAGGCCAGCCACGCCCGGGCGCCGCACTGAAGGAGGAAGGCCATACCGTTGATGAAAAAGGAAAAAATGAAATGAAAGCCTGGAGTTTGGAGTAAACTGCTTTGGTCTGGAAACGTCTAACCTGCGGCTGGACTTGTGCGGCGGCCGCCCGAGCGGGAGCGGAGGCGTCGGCCGGAGGCCGCCTCCCCCGAGCGGGGCTGCGGCATTTCTCAGACCTTCGCAGCTCGTCGCTGCTGTTCTTTCTCATTAACGATACATTGACTAGGACGCAATCAATTCAAGGATAGTACTTGCGAATTAGATTGGTATTGCTCTTCTCCACTAGAGTTCGTTTTAGAGAAAAAGGCCCTCCCCATAGAACTCTTACCTTTCAAATCTGAACGTAAAACCCACACGTGTTCGTTTCTGCTTTTCTGCGGCAGGTTGTGTCCAGCCTTGTGGCCTCTCTGGGCCACAGGGGAAGAAGGAGAGCTGTCTTGGGCCACCCATGAAATACATTGTGACACATCATCACAAAAACATCTTACCGTGCTTTAAGGAAATTCACGACTTTTTGTCAATGTAATGGCCACACGGAAGAGCATCCTGAGCTGCGCGCAGCCTGTGGGCCGCGGGCCGGACGCCCCCGGAGGCCCTGGCTCTGAGACCCGGTGTTGGGGGCGGCTGTTGCTCGGGGCAGGCTCGGCGGTCTCACTGGCCGCGTGCCCCGCAGCAGCAGGTCAGGAGGCCTCTCTGGGCCTCGTTTCCACGTCTCCAGTCGGGCCCAGCGACCCCATCTCTCCGCCGAGAACAGCGCGTAGCTCGCTGCAGGTGCTAGGGAGGCGTGGGGCGCTGTTGCTTTTAAAAGTATTTTTGCATGTCAGTCAAATACTACCGAGAAAGCTGTACACATGTGAACACTGAACAAGTCACATGTCTCTATGTTCTAGTTTTGGAAACTAGCTAACTTTTAATTAATTTTCATCACAGTATAGCCCTTTTTATTTAGTATAATATTTAAAATTAGTTTGTCCTGTATCCAGCTTGTGAAATGTCCCCAGGTCATCCTTCAAGAATTACCTTGCTTACGCACAGGGAGCACATACAAGGTGGGCATTTGTGCCAAAGCATTTGATAAGGCGGACACTGGCATCCTACGTCTTATTTCATGGGGCGGGGTGCCTTACGGGGATTAACCGGGGGCCCAGATCTTGCCAAACTCACTCTTGTTTTGGCCGACGTGAAGGACTTGCAAAACACACTGTTCTCTCCTGACACAGATCCTGTAAAAGTGGTAACAAAGAACTGAATTCTTCAATATTTTACTTCTAAATTGAAGCACTTTATATTTTCTGGGAGTCAGAAAAGTAAAAGGAAATAACTTTTCAGTGAGCACCAAACCTCTGTGTTTCCGATTAATAACGACGGGAGCTTGAACCTGGGCCGGACCGGCCGCGGAAGCTCGGCGGGGTCAGGCGCCTCGCGGCCGGCGGGTCCGAGCCTGAATCGACTGCGGCTAGTGGTCTCACGTGTGGCTTCAGTGCACGTTACGTGTAGAAAAAAGTTTACCATGAATGGAAATTTATACCTTCCTTCAGCTGGATTTGGTAACATTTGAAACCCTGCTCTGCACGCCACAGGCCGCAGGGAGTCTCGGCGCCCGACGGCCACCCCGCCGTTTCCAGCGTCGGGGCTACCGGGAGGCGGGGAGCTGCGGGACCGGGGCCCCTGGGGTGCGGGGGCTGCTGGGGAGAGTCGGGTGCCCGGCGACAGGAGAGGCTCCGGCCGTCCCGCTCGGCCCGTGGGCAGTGGTTGCGAACGCTCAGTCTCTAGCGTGAAAGCGGTGAGATTCTCTGGTGCAGCATCTGCGTGTCCCAGTCCCCCTGTGAAACGTCCTTCCCGGGAGCCCCCCCCCCCGCCAGGTCCCGGCAGCCGTCGGGAGGGGAGAGCGAGGGACGCCCCCACACAGCCCCCACCCGAGCACAGTGGGCGGGGGCAGAGGACCCGCTCATTCGCCCCGCGCGGCAGGAGGTGACTCTGACCTCCGCTGGCGCGGCCACTCTGGCCGCGGGAAACGCGCGGTCTGTCGCAAAGACGTCCGTCCTGAAACCCCCAGGGGAGCGATAAACGTCTCTCCATTTGGATTTCAGGAGTTGATCATCTTGGTAGATTATTAAAAGTCAGTGCATTGTACGTCTGTCGCACTAAGACGTTAGAGGACTGAATATTGTAAAATTGTGCAAGTACGTCAATACAATCAAAATATTCTTGAATAGCTACAACTTAGTGAATTCCCTTAGCACTAAATAGTTATTTTCTTTTCACTTTGATATGACAAATAGGTTTTTCCTATGCACTGGTCAATGTTAACAAATTTTCCTAATAGAGAATAAGAAATCAATATTAGTTTTATATTCTCAAATCATGTTTCTAATGTGTTAATAGGGTTATTGTTTACATCTTATGAACTATTTTTATCAAAATGAGAAATGTGTATGTTCCTACTATTAAATTAAAAATGTAAATGCACAAAAGTGTTTATACAGGAGTAGAAAAAGATTTTCAGGAGAGATACCAAAATGTTTTCACTGGTTTGTTCTGGAACATGGTCTCTGTGTTTGTGTTGTTTTGCTCTTGTTTTTGAGCTTTATGCATCCCTAGTCTACGCTCGCCACGTTTCTTCAACGGCATATGTTATTTTTGTAATCCAAAAACATCAACAACCTCCATCCGTTAAATCTGAGGCTCAGTTTTACGCTTAGAGCGTGCAGTAAGGGAGCGAACTATCAGCTGACGATTGTAGACGCTCACCCACCGTCGAAGGCGAGCGTGCGCCCCGCGCTCCAGCGCCCGAGTCCGAGGCCGTGCCGCCCCCGCTCGGGGCGCCCCCCGCCCCGCCCCGCGCTGCCCCCGGCTCCTCACGCCCGACCCCACCCCGTGGCCCTGAGGTAACTTAGACGAGGGCCCTCCTTTTCATTAGAACACGAAATTGGCTTGATGGGTCAGTGGCCAGACAGCCTGACCGACGCAGCCGCCACGCTAACGCGGAGCTTTGACTCAGCCGCCGCCCCTTCTGTGTTCCAGGCACCGCGGAGGAGGACGCGGGCGACGACCTGCTGCTGCGCTCGGTGGGCGAGTTCTGGTGGTTCCCGCACATGTGGAGCCACATGCAGCCGCACCTCTTCCACAACGAGTCCTCCCTGGTGGAGCAGATGACCCTCAACCGGGAGTTCGCGCTGGTGAGTGCACCACGCGGGGCTGGGCTCAGCGGGAGCCGCGGCCTCGGGGCGGCGCGCAGTCAGTGGCCCGGGTTGGATCCCGCAGAAACGGAGCGGAAACGTCAGCGAGCGCACCTCATGCGTCAAGGGCACGCATGGCTTTGTGTTGTTTTCTTTCAGGCCTGGGTGTGTGCGCCCTGAGCCAAGATGTGACACCCAATGGATTTGTAAAAGTCGGCCGTTGTCAGAAAGCCCCTCCCCTGTTTTCTGGAAAGGTGACTCTTGCACCCCTGGAGAGCAAAGGGGCTCTCTCTCCCCTGTGTGTGTCCCCGGCGACGCGTCCCAATCAGCCTCTGGGCGGCATGGCTGCGGGCGGCTGGCTGCAGGGATGGGGAGCCGAGGAGCCGCGGCTGCCGGCTGGCGGCTCCCGGAGCGGAGTGCGCGCGGCCCCTGCCGCCCGCCCTGTCTGCAACGCGCCTGGGCGCTCTGACTCAGGGTGTCGTCAGAGAGCCCGAGGGTCTGCGTTTCGGACGATTTGTCACATGATGAGTGTTAACCTAGAAAGAAAAGGCCAAAACGAGAGACAACAGCATTAATTTGAGGTCCAAGGAGGAGAGCTACTCGAGAAGCTCTGATTCAGGCAGAAGCCTAAATAGTGTCCTCATTTTGAGACGAAGGCGAAGGGCGTCTGTGAGAAAGGCGCAGGGGACAATGACACCGTATTGGTGCCCACGAGCGAGCAAAGCGGCGCTGGTTCCCGTCCGGCCGTCACTGCGGGTCGTCACTTGCAGCCTGGCAGCGCGTGAGCCAGTGGCTGCGGAGGCCGATTCCACACCAGCAGGCGTCCCCAACACGGGGTGCAGCGCGGAGGGAACCCGAGCGGTTGCTGCCCCGGCGGCAAACCCGGCTCCAGACGCGGGCGCCTCGCCGTCCCCGGGGCCTGGCCGGCCTGCTGTGCGCGCTGCGTCCTCCTCCGTGAGCTGAGAAGGTTCTGTCCTGTGTGTTCGTGTTTTCCTCTTCGGACGGTTGAAAAATGACCACGGGCACAGGAAGACACGTAGAGGCGCATACAAGTCGCATTCTGGGGTCACTGGGCGCACGTCACCGCGCCCCTGCCACATCTCGGGCCGCCCCCCCCCCCCCCCCCGTGGCAGCTGCTCCTCCCGCGGTGGAGTGCGTTGCTCCAAAGGGGCCACCTGGGCCGCGAATCGTGACCGCCTGCCGGGGGCCTCGGGGCCTGCGCCCGGGGGACCAGCCAGCGGGCTCCAGAGTCCAGGGAGACGCGCGCCCCTTCGGCAATCCGAGAAAAGGACGCTGTCCCAGAAAAATGCTCAGATGCGCGTCCTCAGGTTTTCACGCGGGGGCGGGGCCGGGGGCTGAGCCCGAGACGCCCAGCGATGCCCCGCCAGCAACCCAGGCCTCTGTCCCACCGCCCTCGGGCCACGCAGCCACCCCTCGCAGGGAGCAGGGCTGGCGGGTGTCTGCTGGGAAGCGCGTCCGCGGGCGCGGGCCGGAGCCGCCTGCGCGCTGGACTGTGAAGGGGCGCCTGTGAGCGCGCGAGCGGCCCACCCACGCCGTCGCCGACACCATCACGGTCTCCGCACGTGGGCTCCTCCCTGCGGCGTGAGTTCCGAGCGTGGGCGCGGCACCGGGATGTGTGGGTTTGGATCCCAGTCCCATCAGTGGCTGCTCCGTCTTACACAAATGCGCGTCAGCCTCTCCGTGCCTCAGTTTCCCTGTCTGTAAAACGAGGGTCATAGTTACACCGGCTCGGATTGTTATGAGGATGCGAATAATGTGCTTGAAGCAGTGCCCGCCCACAAGCAGTCAGTGACCTACTTACTGGATTAATCATAATGGCTTAATTAATCATAATTGGTTAGTTAACCAATTAGGATCTTTCTAAACCCAGATGACTATGCCATTATGTCTTGCTTTAAAAAGCCCACTATTTTTGAGAATGTGAGTTTATACAAATATTCTCCTCTCCCTACTCTCAGGGAATGTCTAACCGATTTTGTACTGCTTCAGAACATTGTGAAGTTATGTAAATACTCCCTTTTCAGAAAATAAACTTGCTTGAGTAAGCGTGCTGCGTTCTCTCCGTGCGGTTACCTCGAGAATAAACCGTCTGCATTGGCGGAAACCCCCCAGCCCACGCGTGCGCTGAAGCCTCGCTCGGGGGGCAGGTAGCTTCTGCTGCGCGCGGGCCGGTTTCGCCCGTCCAGGTGACCTCTGCCTGGAAGCCCAGCTGAGCGCTGGGGGAGACGCGGAGCAGCTGCTTTGTAACGAAGCGCCGAAGGCTACTCCAGGTCCGTCCCAAACAATTACACTCGTTAAGTTGGTGGCCAAGGGCTGGGTGGAAACCTGTAAATATATATTGTAAAAAAAAAAGAAAGTGCAATTATAAGTCACTTGGTCAAGATATTACAACTGAAACAAAGTCCATGAAACGCACACGCGGACCTGACATTGTCCTCCTAGAGTGGTGACAGTCAGAGCCTCGCCGCTGACTGTCCCCACCGGGCCACATCGCGTGTGACGCGAGGGCCAGGGAATGCGCACCTTTCTTATGAATTTACCCTCTTGCCGCACCCGGGCGACACATCCATCGCGTGGGCGGCAGGGCAGAGCCCTCGGGGAGACGCTGGAGCCAGGAGCGGGCAGGGGCGCCCATTACAAGTGCCCATCCGGCCGGCAGCTCGTTTACTGTCTCCGTGCCTCAGTTTTCTGCCCTGAAATGGCGACGATTCCCTTGTTCATTCTCTAACCTACAATGGTTTTGGACAATCAGAGTATGTCAGCTCACCTGCCGGCCAGGAGCAAGGGACCAGGAGCCCCCGACCGGCCCAGGCTGCGGCCCCGCCGTCACCGGCAGCACCGTCCGCAGGCGGGAATGCGTGTCCCGAGTGCCCACGCAGCTGCAGCCGGAGCAAGGGGGGGGATTCCCCCTCTCGGGGGCCCGTTTATGCCGGGAAAATCCTTCGCGCCTGCATCTCTCTCCTTAGCTCACCCGACACCCCTCGCCGCTCCCTGGTGCGACCTTGGCTGGCAGGGGTCAGGGAGAAGCACAGTGGTTCTCACAGCATTTACAAGAGGATTCAAAGGTCATGGGAGCTTCATACTGATATTTCAGAAATGGTTAAACAATCGATCAAGAAGGTTTCGTTGGTAGACTTTCCCTAGATGCCCTCAGGGTAAAGTTTGTTTTCTCTGGTAACGTCTAAACACCATGAGAGAAACAGCGCATGGAAGGCTTTATATCAGAAGAGCCTTTTTGCCACAAAGTGTCGTCATTCTTAGCGCCAGGCGACTGCAGGCGGGTACGTGTGGGCGTCGTGTGTGTTACCTCTAACCCATGGCACGTGTGCATGCAGTGTGTGCCTGTATGTGTCCCCGCGTCACCCAGGAACACGGGTGCCACGTGAGTGCGCGCGCGTGTCTGTGTGTGTGCGTGTGGAGGCCTTAGTCTCATGATGAGCGGGGACGGCCAAGGACAGGCTGTGTCAGGACACCGCACTCCTGTGGCCGTTGGGCCGGCGGGGCGGGGGGTGGGTTCAGGGCGGGCGCGGCGGCTCCCAGCTCAGAGTCCCTGAGGCACAGGGCTCGTCCTTGTTTTGTTGTTTGTTGATGTCCCCACAGGAACAACCGCAACTTGTGTCCCACCCTGTACTTTTTCATCTCCTTCTTTTAATAAATCGTACATTTCTGCTGCCGGTCAGGGGTGGGCGTGTCAGTAACGGGAGCCACGCTTCGCAGGGGGTGGCAGGCAGGGGCGGGGCGCGCCGCCCCCTGCGCCCGCCCGCCGGCCGGGAAGTCGCCGGCGCCCTCGCCGACTCGCCCACGCCCGCCGCCCGCGCCCGGGAAGTGCCGGCAGCTCCCGCCTGGATTGCTCATGCGTGGTCTGCAGTAGCCGTGTGCGGAACAAGTAAGAAGTGGGGTTTGGTTGTATGAAGTTCCGCGTGCGGGCCCATGAGAACCTGCACACGAGAGCAGCCTTTCTGTCCCCTGTTAGAGAGCAAAGACATCCCCAAGGAAAAAAGATCGCGTTTTTTCTACAATGCTAAGTTTCCAATAATGATGTGAGTTTTTCTTGACATTTTATCAAGTGATCAGAAATGTTACTCATGAGTCATAAGCGAAGGATCTGAAACAAAGGCGTCGCTTCTAAATCCTGCTTCAAAAATGGGACACGTGTTTCTAAACTCTTTATAACCCTTTTCATGATTAGAC
Source organism: Pteronotus mesoamericanus (assembly GCF_021234165.1). NCBI lineage: Eukaryota > Metazoa > Chordata > Mammalia > Chiroptera > Mormoopidae > Pteronotus > Pteronotus mesoamericanus. The sequence continues at coordinate 21,295,319 of NW_026555064.1, forward strand.
ATAATGTTCCTGATATGAAAAATGCTGACATTCATAAAAACCCAAGCTCACCGAGGGGCCGCTGTGGGAAGTCTCTGCGTCCTGGGAGCCAGCGCCCCAAGGCAGCTGTGCCGACGCTTCCGCCGAAAACCGGTCAGCGACACCATGAAACCCAGCAGAGAGCTGCCCTCTGAGCGGCTGTGCCCGCGACTTCCCCGAATGACACAGGCGCAGCCTCATGTTTGCACCCGACAGGGCTCTGTCTCCTTGTGACCCGCCCCTCCCCGGGGCAGGCTCACCGGACCTGAGCGTGGGGACAGGGCCTCTCCTCCCGCCTGACACCCGGGTCTACGAGCAGGGAGCTCCGGTCTCCCCCGCGCACCCGCCTGCTCGGGACCACCACGCACCCCTGAGCCGGAAGCAGGACGAGCCGTGGACCAGCCCTCCCGGTCCCCTGCGTCTGGAGGCAGCTGCTGCTCTGGATGGCTCTGTGGGGACAAGGGCCCGCTGCTCCCTCTAGAGCGGAGCTCCGGTGCCCAGAGCCCACGGGCGAGAAGTGCTGGCGCCGGCCCTGCCAGGGAGCCGGGCAGGGAGGAGCCCCCGAGTTCTCGGGTGTCCCCAGCTGGGGCAGACATTCTGTCACTCTGAGCTGAGGCAGTCGGGCAGGGAGTGGGCGGTGGCGCAAACGCACACACTTTCACGGTTCTCACCCATCTTAGTAGATTTTCTTGAATTAATAGTTTCTCACTTACTGTCTGTCCTCAGCTTGCTTTCTAAGGACGTTAGGTTTTCTAAGAAACCGTTTCTGCCACTGTGGCCGCCTTGCCGGGCGGGCCCGCCTTGCTCCCCGAGAGCTGCCCGAAGGCCGGCAGCCAACCGCACGCGTTGGTGGTGTGTGCACGCGGCCCGCTGGCCGCCAGGCCGGCGTCAGCCTCTCCGGTCCGTTCTCCTGTAAGCAGCCACACAGGTCCTGTTGGCATGCAATTAAGACACTGTCACTTTGACTCCAAGTCCTCCAATCTCCCCAGAAACAGCGACCCGAGGAGGCTGCGCCCCCGGACCCCCTGCCGCCTGTGCCGTGGGCCCGTCTGGTTTTTCCGTGACTGGAACGCGAAGGTCCCGTGGGCCTCCCATCCTGCAGTCCTTGGCGACGACTCTCGTCCCCACCGCCACAGCGCTGTGTCCTACCCCTTCACCTGGCTCAGGGACGCCGGTTTTGTTCCCCGGGGTCCCCTCTTCCTACAAATCGCTGCTGAGCTGGCTCCCCCCAGGCCCTGGGTTCCCGAATTTGGAGGCGCATTTCCCGGCTCCCCGGTCCCCACATCGGACAAGCCTGTAAGAGGCACGGATGGCGGGGCAGGTTAAAGAGCAGCTCAGTGACCTCATCTCGCGACCCCTCCGACGTGCCCCTTCCGGGACCGAGAAGGAGCGGCGTGTGGGGGGGACACGTTGCCGTGCCCTGCCTTCCTCAGAGGAAGGTCCCCGCTCTCGTGCCCTGTGGGTGGGGCAGCTTCCGCGTTTCCGCGTTTCAGTCGACCTCCGTCCACGCAGCCCGCGCCCTAACTCCCCGCCGAGTTAGGGGGCGGGGGGCCCTGCGGCAGAAAGGGAGCTGCCGCTGCTCCTAACCGCCTCTGAGCACCCAGGTTCCCGGGCGGGGTTTTCGAATTAAACCCACTGTGGTTTTGGAGGTAATTTGTTAAATCTATTGTGTCTGTCTTTCGAATCGGTGTTTTAAATCCTAAAGCAGGGTCTGCAGGAAGTGATTTTGAATTTGAAAAAAAACCGGAAATGATGAAATCAAAAGTTAATGGCATTTCCTGGGAAGAGAGAGTCATGGAAACGTTGCAACTATTTAGAAAATGGGACTGTCCTGTGGCCTTGGCCATGCTCCACTCTGCTGCCGGGCGCCTGCGATGAGGGACACGGCCTCAGGAGGGGGGAAAGGCACGGCCACACTGCGGGTGACAGCCCCCGCATCACGTGCGAAGCCGCCACGTGACTCTCTTCCTGGCCGCGGGACGCGGACTCGCAGGTGGCATCTACAGCGGCGTGTCCGCGTGTCCGTGCCGTCAGGCGAGCTCTGTCTCGGGTCTGCCGATTGCCTTGGCCTTCTGAGTCGACCGTTCACACATTTCTCCCATTGTTTGAAAGTGCTGTTTGCTGGCACAGTGCGCCCGTCACCGCCTTCCTCCGGCGTGACGGTAACGTCTGTCGCCGCCCCTCGCACCTGCTGTCAACGTGCGTGGGTTTTGTTCAGGACAGTCAGGGTTGGTCACCTATGGACTCAACCTCTGATGTCCGTGTGTCTCTGAAAAGTTTCAGGGTTCGGGTGATGCGATGCTTTAACCACTTCAAAGAGTAACTTTCTACAAATAGAGGACCCACTGCTTTTAGATGGATGCAGGCACACTAAGCGCCGTGCCCTGGTTTCCCAAGGACAGGGGTTCCAGTGTTGAAATAGGTGACCATGCTGCTGGACCCGGCTGGGCCCCGAGAGTGTGCTCCCCTGACATGGACCGTTTGCTCCTAGACCGTGACCCAATTGTTGGGTTCTCGTGTCTCCTTTTTCTCCTTTTCCAGCCTGTGGCTTGTAAGACCGATGGCTTTCTCATGTGGCTGCTGCTGTGTTTCCTGAATCTAGCAGCCCGATTCCCACTTCATTCAGATGAAGCCATCAAACCAGAGGCCCACAGAGGTCCCAAGTGTCCCTGAGTCCTGTGCGCTGAGCGGCCCTGAGCTGGGGCATCAGCTGGAGTGAGCTTCTCGGGCTTGTTTCCGAGGCACAGTGACAGCACTCGGCTCCTGCGTAAGTGACTCGCGGGCGGTCACACGGAGAGCCTGCGCCCCTCCATCGCAGCGAGCCGCACCCGCAGCAGGAGCCGAGGTCCCCGGGGCAGCCGGCGCGTCCGCGGGTCACAGCGACCGCCTCGGGGGCCCGGCCTCCGTCACGCCCTCTGTCACCCCGCATCGCGCTAACACAGGCGAACGCTGCAGAGACGAGTAACCCCGAGGAACACAGGCCTGTCTGTGCTGCGAGCGGATGTCGTGGAAACCCTGAGAGATGGGTGTAGAAACTCAGAGCGTTTAAACGAAGGAACGATCAAGGTTTCGCACAAGTGAAAATATTTTGACTTCTCATCCAGCTACCCACCCACGCCGCACAGGGTTTCTAGGAGCAGGATGATGTCGTCTGCTAACCTCCCCAACCAGTGTATTCACGCTGTCGCCGCGGTCCTCAATTCCTGCGTTCACCCACCGACAACGTGAAAAATAGGGTGCGCTTTTTGCCCGAAAATTAGAATGGGTATCTCATTAGCTATCCATGCTCATACTGCTTCGTGGTGAACTTAGAGAGAAACGGCTTTTCTTGCCGTGTGCCGCGTCCTGGTGAGTCCTCGACTTGCTGGCCTCGTATTGGCAGGCAGGCGAGTGGAAAAGCTCCGCAGCGCGGTTTCTCTGTTTGGTTCCCCAGCAGAGGGCGACTCACACCCCCCGCCCCCCAAATTTCTCCTTTATCTGTAGCAGCTTTCTCTGTCAGCCAGCTCTGCTACTGCTGACCACGTCTAACCGCAAAGGAATAAATACCACCTACAAAATGCACTTCGATAGTGGGCGACAGTAGTGAAGGAAGCGGACCATTTCTGTCCCTTAAAGAGCATTACTGTGAGCCCGTCGGGGCCTGCACCTGTCCGTTCCGGGGACCTGTGGCCGCCACGGGGAGGTGGGAAGCCTCAAGAGACGCCCTTCCTGCTTTACAGCCTCCCTGCCCTCAGGCCGCCTTCGCGGAGCAGGCGGAGGCGCCCGGTGCTCCTCAGGCGCCGCCCGGGGCCAGCGCGGGGCTGCTTACAGCCGCTGGGCCTGTCGGACTGACTTGCTCTCAGGGGAGTAAGGATTTCCTCTGCACTGTAAGTTTTGTTTATATTACACAGAACAACTGTGCTTGAAATACAGAAGAAAAAGCCACATTCTTTGAATAAAACAAAGCCTGAGCTATTTCACCCGCGAATCTTCCGTGGCCTGAGGTTGCCCTCGCCAGGCCGCCCCCCGGGGGGCAGGGCGCAGGGTCAGCTTGTGCGTGTGGCTTCAGACCTCGCCGCTTCCGATGCCGTCTTTGCCAGCTGCTACCTGGCTGACCTGAGCAAACAGAATCCCTGTGCTTTCATTTTCCAGGGTGGAGAACGGGGGCGCTGGCAGTTCTGACGGCGTGAGCTGCCGTGCGGGTCAGGCGCGAAGGGAGCCCGTCCGTGTGTGTGAGACGCTTAGCAAAGTGATGGCTCAGGGCGTCTCAGAAAGCATTTGTCCCCACCACCGTCACCACCACCACCGTCATCGCCACCGACACCCTGGCTGCCGTAACTGTCACCGCATTTCTTCAGGAGGTATAGGGCCACTCCCTTTGAAAGAACAGGATGATGATGATGGTAAAACCAACAGATGATTCTTTGCGAATCTGACATGCGAGTGGGGAGCAGACGCGGGACACTCGCATCGGCCTCGCAGCCCCTGCCTGTCCGAGTCCCGCGCTGAGTGCGGTCGCTGAGCGGGTGAGGGTTTGCTGCTGTCCGCGGGTCAGGCAGCCGCCGGGGGTCGTAGGACATGGCCCTTCCCCCCAAGGAGAGGGGAGGCCCCTGTGCCCATTTTCATGGTTTTGTTCCTGAATGAATCCAGAGCTTTCTTGTGGAGTCCAAGTGTCTCGCCGAAGGACTGGTTCCTCAGCTTTTGTTTGCGGGAGGGGCATTTAGCACAGGTCTGGCCAGTTAACCGGGGGCCTGTGCACGCGTGGGAGGAGGTGAGGCACACGGACCACCCTCTGCCCGCGCCTCCGTTTCTGTCTCGCACGCAGCTTGAGCTTTAGCTGGGAGGGAGGAGTCACCTGCAGCCACATCCAGGGACCGGAGGCCCAGCCGGGCCCCGGACATCGGAACGCGCCAGCTCACCTGCAGACTCACTGTTGCTGGGGCCGATGAGCTCTCTTTGGTAATCCGTTTCTGCTTTCGCGTTTGTTTCTCTGGTACCCAGTTCGAACCCAGTGTTTTCCCATTGCTTTTTTTTCCCTTAAGCTGTTTTGAGGTTCATCTACTTTCAAACTGCCCCATTGCCTGAAATCTGTAGACCCATAAAAGGCGTATTTATGTGGAATACCCTGAACTCTCCTTAAGGAATGTCAAGAGTGAGACTTTATGCCTATTTATCAACTAATTATTAGGTAGCAGTTTTTGAGTAGGTTCTTAAAGCGGTCGATAATAGCATAATGAGCTTTCAAGGACAGATATTAGTTTCATTGCATCAATGACCGAACTTGTTTTTAATTATTAATTGACTGGGAAGTAGTCAAGAGCCAAGATTTTAAAGACGTTTTTATTACTTAACTCCTGTGTGCTGAGCATCCACTTTCAAATTAAACAGCCCCATCAAACACATCAGTTACCACGTTTTTCTTTTTCTTCTCTTTTCTCTTTTGTACTTTCCAACTCGGAAGATTCTTTCCGCTCGACTGTCTGTCCCGCCCTTGACCCTCCGCGCTGCGCGTTTCCTTCGCCCCACGGTCCCCTTCTCACGCCGGCACTTCCGTCCCTGCAGCTGCTCCTGCAGGGACCGGAGCACTTTGAAAACGTGAGAACGTGCTGCCCGGCCCGTCGGCTGACAGCGTGGGAGGCTGGGCTGCCTCGGAGGGAGGCCGTTCGGGGCGAGATGTCTGTGCTGATGCTTTGATTCCCCCATGTGATGCCTCTTGAACAGGACAGCGTCGCGATGGAAATGGAGTATTTTTGTGAGGTTTTTGTTTGGAACGTGCCATCATGTGTCCAGAAAAGGATAGTAACTTAATCATCTGTATAGGCAGTTACTTAAGGGAGCATAATTTATTTGTTTTTTAACAAAAAGGTACAATTTATTAACATAACATTACATTCTGTTTGATGAAATTTAACCTATTTCCCATGGAAGTGAAGGTTCCACAAAATTAAAAAGTCCCAGGTATGAATTATTTTCAGTCTTAGAGAGGCCCAGCATGTCCCCGAAGGACGGAATGTCACAACAGCCGGTGCCGGGGACGGGGCGGGTGGCCTGCCAAGGGCTCGTGGGCCTTTCCACCACTGCGTTCAGCTGGCACGAAGCGGGAAGTGGCTCTTGAGGGAAATCTCAGCTCCACTCAAAATTAATATTAGAAATGGATTCCTCTGCTCAGAGACAGTAACGGCTTGTGCAAACCTATGCCTGCAACACGCTGCGTTTAAATCGGCGATTCTGAACCATCACCTGCATAACCGTGGGAATCTCCCCGAAGCTTGGAGTGAGCCCCAAAGTGAAGGGCATTCGAGCCAGCGTCACGGAGGCCCGGTCGCCCTCTTCGACCGCCTACCTCACGCGCGCACACATGCACACACGTGCACCCCCGCCCCTCTGACCTCCACCGGCGCTCCATTCCACGGAGAGGGGCAGGTGGAAGACCTAAGAAGCCAAGCCGCCCGATGCGGGCAGGGCAAGCACCCCAGGAACTGAGACCGGAGGTAAGACGAGGCAAGATCCGGGAGGCGCTGTCTTTGCTTGAGACAAAACCCCACGTGAACACACGGTGAGAATGGCGAGCTGTGTGCGAAGCCACACGGTTGCGAGCGCCCTCTTTGTGCTTGTCGCTGCCGGCGGTAACTATGGAAACGATGCCGCGTGGGTGGGTGACGCTGCTCCTCTTTCGTCGGACTCACAACGGCCCTAAGAATCTTCAGCATTGTGATCTCTCCCACGTTAGACATTGTTCGATGTTCTCAGGGCTCCGTACCTGGCGCCATTTCTCTTGTTACCAAGATGGACGAGACCTGTCCCGGCAGCGGAGGCGACACCGGAACGAAGGTGCGGATGGCAGCCCAACATTTGCAGAGACCACTTGATGCCGCCTCGTGCCCCGCGCCGCCCCCCCCCCCCCCCCCCGCGCCCTCGCTTTCCCCCTCACTGCGCTCACGCCCTGGCCACAAGCTGCCCCGCACCGCCCCCCACAGCGTCTCGTGTCCCGCTCAGCAGTGGACACCGAGTGTCCCCATGGGTGGTCCCTGCGTCATCGGACGTCACCTGCGAGCTCCGTTTAACACTAGAGCTCACGATCCCTGTGAAGCAGCCCCTCCGCCGTCTGCCATGTCCCTGTGGATGCCTGACACCCCCCGCCATGTGTCACAGGCGACCCTCGGTCTCAGGGCATCACTGAGTCCCCCTCTCCTCCTGGACTCCTCAGCAGCACTGTCCCCAACGAGCTGCCTTTCAACCTCTTCTTCTGTCTCCACACACATTCTGCTGGGACCGGAACGAGTCTTAGGACTTCAGAGAAAATGTCTGTGCTGCGAAGCCTCCCCGCGTGGACCTCCAGCGACCTCTCTCCGAACGCGGAACGTGCATGTCTGACCTGCTGCCGGCCGCCCTGTCAGGCTGGATGTCTAATCTCAGACGCGCGTCCTGCCTCCGCCCGCCCCGCCGCACCCCCGTGTACATGCCAGCCTTCCCAGGCTCACTCGATGGAAACAGCATCCTGGTTGTCACATTCTGCAGTCTCTCTGTCCGCGGATCCCGGGCTCCGCCCCGCAACATCCAGGAGGAAACCGCTCCTCAGCAGCCGTGTCGGGCCCGCCCTGGTCCAAGCTGCGGTCCCCTCTCCCCGGGGGCTGCTTCAGGAGCCACTGACCGACCCCTGGTTCCCCCCCCCCCCCCCGCTCCCTTTCCGTCAGCCTCCACGGGGCAGGCAGCTAGATCCTATCCTCTCTCTGCTGGGAACTTCGCCGCAGCTCCTCAGCCCAGTCCGGGCAAAGCCCGGCACCTCCTCGGCGACATGTAAGGGCCTAAAGGACCAGCCGCCACCCCTTCGCTGCGCGGCGGATGCCCTTGAGCCGCCCGTGGAAAGGCGCGGTCCAGGCGAGCGGTGCCCCCTGGAGTTGTTCCGCAACCCTGCTCTCAGCCTCATCCCCTGCCCCTCCCACATTTTGCTACTCAGCCCCCAAAACAGCCGTTCTTATTCTCCCCCAAAATGCCTGTGATCCTTTCAACTGAAAACAACGTGCACACTGTCCTTCCGGCCCGGGCGGAGCCTCCCCGCGCTGCCTGCCTGGCCTCGCCCCTCCCAAGACTGTGCACGGTGTCAGCACAGTCTGACCTGGGTCAACTGCGGGTGGCACTTAATATTCAAACAGATGGGCCCTCCTTTGTTTTCTCTGGACACCGGGCGCAGGGCAGCCCGTCCATCCGCTCCAACAGCCCCGTGGGGAGCGCGCTGGCCTCCAGCGGCACCAGGGTCGGCCGCGGGCCAGGGAGCGCTCCCGGAGGAGCACCGGGCAGCGCGCGGCCCGCCAAACCCCGGGCTCTGGCCCGACGCCCCTACGCCCTCCATGCGTGTCGGAAGGGGGCGAAGTCCCGGGGTGTCCGGCAGCTTCCCGCGCTCGACACAGACGCCCGCGGGGGCATCTCCCGCGGGGAACCCGTGGGTTTGGCGACGGACAGGCCCCCGAAACCGCAGCGGGAGGAGCGAAGCTCGGCTGGCCTCCTGGGGCCGGGCCGCACAGCCAGGCGGGGGTGTCCGTCCCCTGGGGCAGCCCGGCGGCAGCGGGGAGCGCCCACTCTGCCCTGGGCACCCGGGAGGCCTCCTGCCCGCCGGCGCACCCCTGCCCGTCCCCTGCCCGGGACCGGTCCTAGCTCCTCCCGCTGGCCAGCTGTGGTGGCACCAGAAACGGTAGCTGCAGAGCAGCCTGGGAAGTACAGCGTTTTGCTCTAGAATCTCCAAGTAGAAACAGAGAAGACAGGAAGGCACTCTCTGGCCTTTTCATCAGAAACACAGACGGAGGTCACTTGCCTTTTGCCATGAACCTGGGTCACAGTAGCGGCGGGTGGTCGGAAGATGCCGAGTCCGTAGGTCGAGCAGAGACTTGGGGCCGAATTCTGGCTCCAGCAACTGCCAGCGCAAGCCCCTCATGCCCTGTCTGAGCCTCCGTCTCCCCATTGACAGGGATGCCCGGGCCGCCCCGCAGGGACGCGAGGACAGGAACGTGAAAGCCCTTCCCAAGGACTGGGTGCCGAGCCACAGTGAGCAAATGCGGCCAGAGGGAAGTGATGCAGGACCACGTCGGGGACAATCGGAGATGAGCCCCAGTCCTATTTTATTCTAGTTTTCACACCTGGGCGACCGTATTTGTATTCAGTCTGTCAATTTCCGCATTACCTCATTTTCCCATCACCTGGGAACTTCCTGTAACGGGGAAAATTAGACGCGTTTCCTGTGAAAGTCTGTGGCGCCTCGTCCCCTTGCCACCGGACCTCCAGCTCCTGCCAGAGACACTGCGTCACCGAGAACAGCGCCCTCTCTGAGCCAGCGTATTCTGCCATGTCTGTGCCTGTGTCCGGGGTTCCAAATGCTTCCTCTACTGGCATTAGAAGCCTCTCCAGTTCTGTGATATTGCGACCTGTGTGAGTGTCACGTTTCATCGGCGCATTAGCTGACCAGCCTGTGTGATGTGCGTCCCCAGCCCGGGGCAGTCAAGGCTGAGGCTTCCTAGCCCAGCAAGCCACCCCCAGCCCCCGATGGCGGTGGCAGGGAAGGACACGCCAGGGAGTCACTGCCGCCGGGCGTTATGGTTCGGACGGAGGACGCGTAAGCTCCTGATGGCCGCGTGGGAGCTGCTGCTCCGGTTGAGCTCAGGGGTCCCGGGAGGAGAGGCCTTTGGAGCAGGGCCACACCGAGCCGAGAAATCAATAACGGTAATAAAACCCTCTCGCCGCCCCTCCCTTCTGCCTCGCCAAATCAATCGCTTTTTACCTCTGGTGTTTTTGTGAACAATCCACAATTCATTTTACTACCTGTCAGATGAGAAATACCTTTTTTCCCCCCGGAGAGAGAGAGCTGGTTGGTATTTCAATCTCTTCATGAATTCATTTCTCATGTCTTGGGGTCCAGGACGTCACAGACTAAGCACGCGCCCCGGGCCCCGAACGGGGGGTGAACGTCGTGCAGCCGCGGGAGGGAGGGCTCCGGCCGAGGCGGCAGTGGCGGCTGTGGGGGTGCACGCACGGCCGACGCGGTCGTTTTTCTATCACAGACACGCTGCGACGAGACCTCCGTGCGGATCACTTGGAACAGTCCCAAGGCCCGGACACGTGGTCTTTTCTTTCCTGGGAACTGGGGGTCTCGGAGCAGCCGACGCCAATCCCAGCCCCCGCCAGCGGACTCGGCACCCCCACCCCACCGGCCCCTCACAAGAAGTCCATCCGTCTCCAGAGCATCCTGGGCTGTCTCCCCAGTGACACTGTGGCCCTTTGTGACAGCGCCAGGCATCCCAGCCCCAGTGGGGTGTCAGGGACAGGCGTGGCCGCCCCCCCCGGCCATTTTCGGGGGGCTTTGTTGCTGGGCCTTCCATCCCCACCTTGGCCCGCAACCACAGGTCCTGGGAGAAGCATGATTCTTCAGCTCGTGCCAGGACCTGAAAGACAGAGCTGTCCCCCGTGCCTGGCGGAGCCTGCAGCTCGCTTTATAGCATTGATTTCGTGACTCAGTCTCTCTACGGAGCCATTTCTTGTGATCGATGTTAGAAAGCAGCTCGTCTCAGTGCAGGGAGGCGCGTGTGCATGTGGCCCAGCAGCGAGGGTCACTCTGTGAAGGGGGGGTGGCGGAGGCTCCCGGGCAGCCCGACCCTGTCCCCGGAGCTGCGTGTGGACGGGCCTCGGGCGCTGGGGCCGTGAGAGCCACGCGCCGCCTGCTCCGGGTCATGCTGGGCTCGGCCATGTAATAGAAAATGCGAACCAATTGTCAAGTCAACGCTGTCTTCTCTCTATGGATTCGCGCGGCTCCCATATATTGCTGTGCGTGGTCATTCATCACCTCAATGAATGACATTCAGTCCCACCAGGAGTCTTCATCAAGCCGAGACGCATTTAAAGGGAGAAATACAAAGACACAAAAAGTATAAAATTGCAGGTCTAAAGCATGAACCTCACAATATAAAGCTGCTGGCAATTTTTTCATATTCTTGTTTCAGATGTATACCTGTTGTCCTCAGAGTTGACCGTTTTCTACCGAAAGCCAATATCTCACGTGCAGTATGCGCTTCTTAACGACAAAGGGAGCCGCGCACATCCAAAACCGGGGGGCGGGGAGCCCTACGCGTCCCTTCCCCTCGCCCTCCGCACCTCACATCGCTGCCCCCGCCCAGCCTTGCCCCTGTTTGGGGCCCCACCCCGCGCCCAGCGCAGCTGCCCGCGGCCCTCCCCCCCGCCCCCCGCGCCCCGCACAGCCCCGCTTGCGCCGCATCCCGAGGCCTGTCGGCAGGCCTTGCCGCAAAGGACAGAGCAGCCAGGTGCTCAGAGAGCATTCCGTCTGCACCGTGCAGACGGATCAGCCGGCCCCCAGGCGAGCAGCAGCAGCTCAACGCCGCCACGTTCATCCTCACTTTCTCCTTGAGTTCAACATCACACACTCTCTCTCACAGTTACACTCACACACTCACACGCACGCTCACGCGCACACACGCACTCACACACCCCCGCACTGAGCTCTTCCATCTCTCATATTTGGGCACTCAGAGCACTTTTTTCCTGTATTTTTTCTCTGTCTGTCTCAGGAAGGGCCATGGTCCATTCCTGTCACCCCCCGCGACGTTCCGTGTTCAAAAGCCAGAACTGATCTCAGCCACAACCCCGTGCCCAGAGCATTTGCTGTGTCTGCCACTCCATCTGAGCTTCCTAAGATTCTGAGCTGCTGGAAGGCGAAACTATTCGTGTTTCTGCTTCCCACAGTAGCGCGGCATTCAGCGTCCCCTCAACAGAGGCTGCGGCCACTGTGTCACTGAGCTCCACTGACCCCTCATGTGACGTCTGGCTTTCTTTCAGGAGCACGGGATCCCCACCCACATGGGCTACGCCGTGGCCCCGCACCACTCGGGCGTCTACCCGGTGCACATGCAGCTGTACGCGGCCTGGAAGAAGGTCTGGGGCATCCAGGTCACCAGCACGGAGGAGTACCCGCACCTGAAGCCTGCGCGGCACCGTAAGGGCTTCATCCACAACAGCATCATGGTGAGCAGGGAGCACGCGCACTCTGGGGCTCCACCCCATCAGCGTCGCAGTGAGACCCTGCCGGGTGCAGACGGCGCCTAGCATGTCACTCCCGACCCCTTTGCACAAGCACCCCAAATCCTGCCGCCCCGCGGCGGTGACTGGCCCCCCGGGAACACCTCGTTCGTCTGCACCCTTGCTTCCTAAGCCATAGGAGGTTCGGGCACATACAAGACCAGTGCAGAACATGGGGAACGGGTCTCACGCAGACGATTCACTGCAGTTTCGGGATCCAAGTTTGGCCTGAGGACCTTCCACTTCCGGGGGATTTCTCTGGGTCTGCCTAGGTGGGCGGTTTTATTGAGAGGCTTCCAGGCCGGAAAACACCCCACAAGTCACCGCGCTATCAGCAGACAGACCCTCCCACGCAGCCTCCAAGGGCCGGATTTCTCCGCTCTGTTTATTCTGGCCTCCGGGTGCTTTTCCTTGCAAACCACGGAAGCAAAGGCGCGTGTGTTCTTTCCAGCTGGATTAATTGCAAAAATAATAATCCGAGATAAGAATGATGCATCAGGTCCTTTACATGACGATAAAGGCAAGTGAATGTTAGATGGGAATTTACAATCATTAGAATGAAAAATGAGCCTTCTTTACTTGGAGATAAATAACCCATCTTCAAATGTCCCTCCCGCTCCCACGGCCGTCTGTCCCGTCCTCCTATGCAGTCTCCCAGCGCGTAGCAAGGGTGACAGACTCTCTCCCTCCTTTATACATTCATATCTTCCCGACCCATCACTCAGATTCCTGACACAGAACCATCTACCTGTCCGTCCGTCTATCTCATCGCTCTCTAAGACCAAAGAAAAAGCAAAATTACTCAATAGCACTTCCTCATAAAATATTAATGTTTTATTATAAAGTGGTACTAGCAGCCTCAGACTTCAGGGGAGTTATTGACAATGCAAATGGGGGTATTGATCTTCACAGAAATCAAGAGGGAGAGAAAGTACTCCTCCTGTAATTTCAAATCAGAGTGACAGACCCCAGCTGGCCCATGGGTTCCATGACCATTTGACATACTATGAAATAAAAACATTCCTTTTAACCCACATTACATGCACTCATTTACCTTGGGTTTAATACAAACTACTATGAAAATTTAGCAAAGAATAAATATAATTAAAGCTACTCTGTACAATTGGATGCATTTTTCCATTAGATAATGAGTAGCTTATTATTCAAAATAAGTTCCTGGGATAAAATGACGTATTTGCTTTCTCTGTTGAATATTCAGATTTACAACAGAATTAACCAGACAACGTGCCCCAAACAATCATTAGGTCACGTGACCACTTCTGCGATTCAAATTTCAGCTCAGAGCAGAACGAGGTAGAAGGGGCACGGCCAGAGCGGACGGTGCGGTTCGCGGGCCCGAGGGCGGGTCCGCCTGTAGCTCAGGAGCGAGGCGACCGACGCCAACGCCACGAGAAACGTGACCGCGGCGCATCTCGCCGTTTAAGCCCAATGAACCCTAAGAAGGCTTTCATTTTTTGCCAGTCCTTCACGTTACTCACCTGGTGGGTAAGATTTATGGAACTGAGATAAAAAGCTTTACACACACAGACGCCAGAACGACGGACAGGCGGGTCTCAGAGCAAATGAGTTCTGAGCCGCCGCTGGGGCAGAAGGGCAGGCCCCCGCTGTCCTGTCCGGCACAGGGCGAGAGGGCGGGGCTCGCCGGGACAGGCAGCGATGCTGGGAACCGGGAGGCAGGTGGCAGGGAGGGAGGAGGCCCAACATGGGGCGGAGTCGCCCCATGAAGGGAGCCACAGGCGGAGTCTCCAGGGCTGAGCGGGGTCGTGAGGCCAGGGCCCCGGGCCGGCACCCGTTCACGAGGCCGCCGGGGGTCGGGCCGCCTGTAGGTTAGTACCGCTCACGCAATCACACCGACATCGGCTCTCGATCACAGTGAGACCCGGGCTTCCACAAGCAGCCCCGCACGGTCGGAGCTGCGGCCGGGAGGCCCGGCGGCGGCGCCGTGGGTGACGAGGCGTGCCCCCTGTGTCCCGCCCTCAGGTGCTCCCGCGGCAGACCTGCGGGCTGTTCACCCACACCATCTTCTACAGCGAGTACCCCGGCGGCCCCCAGGAGCTGGACCAGAGCATCCGGGGCGGCGAGCTCTTCCTCACCGTCCTGCTGAACCCGGTAGGCCTCCCTCGTTGGCTTCGTGCATGCACCTCAGGGTCTTCAAACACGTGCTTCCCTCGTTTCTACCCCCAGTCCTCGCGCGGCAGCAGTTGGCAAAGACCGGCCCTGCCCGAGAGACGTCAGACTGCAGCTCCCAGTCACGCAGCTCCCTGGTGGCCTCACGTCGGGGAAGACACGGGCTGTCCGCAGCCAGTGCTGCCCATGGCCATCCCGTCGCGCGCGAGCCCTCGGGGTGGCTTCTGTCCCTGCCCAGCGGTGAGGACACCAGCGTGCCCTGCTCGGGGCAAAGCGGGCCCCTCGCCGTCTTGTCACCGTCGCCCATCCTGTCCCTCAGTGGAGTTTGCTTCTGGCTCACGACCTCAGGAGACCCGCTGCTTCTGTACACGCCTCTGCGGGTTGTATTTGGGATCAAAGAGGGGATGGGGGCCTTTGTTCCCTTCGGTCGCGTCCTTTGAGCTTCCTGCATGCCCACGCTTCCTTTCCTGCCACGTGAGGGACCGTGTGGCGGTGGGGGACGGTCTCGGCTCTGTCTCCCGTGAAGCTCCCTCCTCTGAGGTTTCAAAAAGGCGTGTCCGCTCTCGCGCCCCAGGGCTCACGGGCGTGTGAGGGTCGGGGTTAGGGCCCGTGTTCTGACCCTCTCAGCTGCAGGACAGTGACGTCCGGGAGGGCTGGCCCCGGGACACGTGGCCACTGTCATTGGCCTGAGCTCCGGGGGCTGAAAGCCAAATGACCGGGATGTCCACGTCACAGAGACCCCGTAGACACTGTCTGTGGTGACGGCTCTCTCGCAGGGTGATTTTCCCTGTGGATTTCGAATGATGTGCCAGTCTCTGTCCTCCGTGTGGGGTTCCCCCGCGCTGGTGACGGACGGAGGAGGAGGCGGTGACAGGACCCGACCCAGAGGATGAGGCTGACAGTCCAGCTCCTCTGAGCGCGAGGGGGCGATAGGCCGCCTACAGCGAGAGGAAGTTTACCAGGGGCAAAGGCAGGCCCAGAGACTGCGTCCAAAGCGGCGGGCGGGGCGGCCTCAGCACTCAGCAAGGGTGACCTTGTGTGAGGGAGGTTAGCCGGCCCAGGAAATTGTACTGGCTGCCTCGGGACATGCGCTCCTAGTCACTGAGGTTCTTCAGAGATGTAGGAATGTGGACTCTATTGCCTTTGGCGTCTCATCTGTCGCTAAGAGTCTGAGTTTCCTCCTGATCCAGCTAGACCTGGGGTTGCGCTCTTTCACTGTGAGACATAAAAAACAAAAAGGTACACGGCAGGTTGAATTTGAAAGATTACAGAGCCACATTATAAACCTGGCTTTATCTCTGGCTGGACGGTCAGAGGGAAGGGCGCCCTTACCACGTGATGAACGACAGAGGAGACGGGAGGGTCCGGTCGCCGGGGAAGCAGAGGAGAGAGCAGTTCCGCCGCCAGGGCGCACACAGAGGTGGGACGGCCGGACCTCACTTGGCCGGGCTGAGCTCTGGGTGGTTCTGGGTTCCTCTGTGGGGCTGTTCCCTCTGAGGCCACCAGGCGCGTGGGAAGTGCATGGGGATGTCCCAGAGTGCTTGGAAACAGGGTGGACAGGGGCAGTGGCCTTCTCACCGCCGCGCGAGCTCAGCCGCCGAGAGGAGGCGCCGCACCCAATCCCCGGGAGGCGCTGCGCGTGCGCCGGCCGCGCACGGCGTCCACACCCACCTGGGGTCGGCCCGCACCGCGCCCGGCGCGGGGTCGCCAAGGTGCCTGTGGCCCTCTGCGGGTCCCAGTGCCGTCGCTGTGCCCAGAGGTCTCTGATGTGCTTTCTTTGTGTGTTTCCAATGGGGGGGGGGGTGTTGTTATTTTAGATTCTTGCTGATACCCTGTTTTCTTACGCATTTGAAGACGTCATTATTTTCTAATATACCGTGAGACAGAAAATGCAAATTGGAATGCGTGTTACATCTCGACTCACGAGTGGACGGTCAGTGCCGTGTGCGCGATCCTTTGATTCGCAGGCTGGCCAGGAACGGGCTTCCTGACTCTCTCCGTCCTCAGCTTGTTTTGCCCGAACGAATTATGCGCTTGAAAATTAAATGATCGGGGGCCGTCGGTGGCATTTCAGCAGAACAGTGAGGCTGTGTCACTTAACATTCAGACAACTCGCTCTTACTCCCCTCAGAGTCTATCACGACCTCATCACGTGCCACTTCCCTGCACCGCTCCACACTGTCAGATGCTAGCGTGCATTTCCCTGGTGCCGAATCCGTCCTGTATTTTCAATGTAATCTTTGTTCAGACAGGAAGAAATATAATTTAATCATGGACGAGGCGAAGCAGCTGACACCAGGTGAGCCGCCATCCGTCAGGCCCGGGCGCCGCACCGTAAATACGCGGCGGCTGACAGCGCGGGGAAGCCGGTGGCGCGGCGGCCGGGCGGCGCCTGAGGCTGCGCGAGCCGGGGCTGGGGTGCCCCCCGCCATGTCGTTTGCCTCCTCGCTCGTTTTATTTTTCTCCTGCACACAGAACAATATGAAAATGGAATTCTCTGAGTTTTCTTAATGGACATCTTTAAAGACGCTCAGACTCTAGAATGCCTGCAAACGGCCAGGAAACCTGCCTCGCGTCCCCGGGTGCAGAGCAGGGCCTAGGCTCCCCGACGTCGGCCTGTCTGGGCCACTTGCAAATTCCAGAGAACATGGGGCTGACCGGGGAGCACAGGGGCGCCTGAGCAAGCTTCCGGCTCACTGCCCGCCCGCCGCCCCGGGGCCCCATGTGGGCCGCAGGCCGGGGTGTAGCTGCCGGCTCTGCAGGCAGCGTGGAGAGCAGGCAGCTATGGGCGGAGCCGCGGCGTGGGAGGGCCCGGGTCAGACCCCACGTCCTCTTCGCGGTGAGCTGGTGCAGGACCGGGGTGGACCAGCTGTGGGGACAGTCCTCAGAAGCACAGCGGACACGCAGAGCAGCAAAACAGATTGCAGGAAACCTCCCGCGACTGTTCAGAGCAGGTCAAAAAGACTGTTGGTGGCTGACGCCAGGCCCCCCAGCCTTCTCTGGTGGCTTTGATTTTGATTTTCTGGAGCCACTGTGCGTCACAGACAATTCTAACATTTGGATAAAATTCCGCGTACAACAAAGCAATTATCTATGTCACCAAAATATACCTCTTTATACAATGATACAGGGTAGAGTCACAGCTGTGAGTGCATGAGACACGGGGTTTGTGCTGGCGTCATTATTTATTAGTTACTGAGTTATTTCCCACAAGAACAGCTGCGAGCCTACTCTTCCCCGCCCGGTCAACGACCACTCTGACGCAATCGCCAGTGGCTGGGCCTCGGTCCCAGCAGAGCACGCGGGGAAATGAAGTCGGTCTGACTGCTCTCTGGCATGAGCTCTGCCTCCTGCTGGTGCAGGACCTGGAGGCCGCTGGTGCGTCAGGACAGGGCCCAGGCTCAGGGACAGCCTCCCGCCTGGATGGGGACCCGGCAGAGTGGGGAGCCTGGGGGGCCCCTTTTCCATTCGCTGAGACCACAGCACCACTCCTTGTCCCTTGTTCTGTTTTTAAAACTTTTCTTAAGGATTTGCCCGCCTGCCCTTCACAAGGACAGGAGCCCCCGGGGCCAAGTGACTCACGCTCCCTCCCAGCAGGGCTCCGCATGGCCTGGGTCCAGGATCGCGGCCTCGGTGCGGGGCCTGTCCTTTCTGTCCACTCCAAGGTGGGGACCAGTCCGCACAGGGGCCTGGGGAACGCAGAGAAACGGCGCTCTCGCTGCGCCGGGGCAGCACGGGCTGCGCGTCGCCGTCCCCCCACGGGGCTGCTTGGCCTGCGGAGCATGGGGCGCCGAGGGGCCCCCGCCACAGAGCAGACGGCTCATCTGCACACCGGACCGGTCGTCCTGGGCATCGCGAAGGAGCAGGGCCTCATCCGCACGCGGCGCCGCGGGGCCCTGTCGGAGCACAGCCTGCGTTCCTGTGCGTTTCCAGTCCGCGAGCAAGTCAGAAAATGACATTGCTTTTTTTCAATTTTGTTTCCCTCGAAGAATAAATGAACACAGAAGTGCTTTATTGGGGAAGTCTATTTCATTGAGTGTAACTGGATAATGTAGTTTTCCCGGCGCGTGTTTGGAAGGCGGCGGAAGGGCTCTCAGTGCGAGTATGTTTCCAACAGCAGAAAGCACAGCCTCCTATTCCTGCGGCTGTTAGTCAGTAGACCAGCCTTTCTTTCCTCTCTGTTTTGAGCAACGTAATGAGTAAATGGAGGGGCCCAGTGCTCTTGACACTGAGGGAAGTTTGGGAGCAAAATCGCTGAATTCACGGCAGTGGGAGGAAAGCGCTGGTGCCAGCGTCGACGTGACTCGCCCGGGTGCTGGAGACGCGCGGAGGCGGCTGGGCAAGGCCCCCACTGCAGGCCCCCGCGCTGCGCTGCTTTGCAGGTGGGCTCCCCCCACCGGGGAGGTCAAAGCTCTTGATTTGATTATCTCTTACAAATCACACCACCTGAATTACATCAGACTATGGCGTCCGAGCGCCTCGGTGTCCCGTGCCTCCTCTCCTCCCTGAGCCGGCTTCGTGCCGGCTTCAGGGCACAGAGCAGGGGAAGGCCCACGTTGCAGCATTTCAGTCGGCTTCACGCTGTTTGTCTCTGCGTCACTCTCCTGGCCGCTCCTCAGAGTCAGAGAGTGTGCAAATCAAAATACGAACTCTTTTCTGAAACAGGTTGATGTTTTCGTATTTTTTGTATTTCAGGAAATCAAACTGTTTTGCCTTAGCTTTTCCATCGGTGGCTTATGTGCTGATAGCATAAGGAGTATTCATGTCAATGCCTCATCCGCTGGTATTCCTTCAGGAATTTTTCTTTTTAAGTCTTATAATTTTCACCCCTAGTCTTATCGGGAGAGGTCCAAAAGGGTCCTGTCACCAAAGTTAGCTTGTGTTCACATTTATTCATTCAATTTTTCTTTGAGATTTATCTAACCTTAAATGTAAAAATAATCGAGAGAAATCATTGGAAATCGCCGTGGCCGGTGGCTCAGTTGGTCAGGCATTGTCCTTGCACCCGAAGGTCACAGGTTCGATCCCTGGTCAGGGCGCCTGCGGGAGGCAAACGACCTCCCTCTCTCTCTCTCTCTCTCTGTCTCTCTCTCTCTCTCTCTGTGTCTCTCTCTCATCAACGGACATTTCCTTGGGCGAGGATTTTTAAGCAATGATAGCAGTTGGACACCTGGTGCGGAAGTCACAACGCCTTTTTGCCAGGCGCCCGCTGCTCAGGGTGCTGCGCCCGCGGCTGTCAGTGCCCCATCTTCCCCCTTTGTGCCCCCACGAGATCTTCGACGAGGTCACCGTGAGACGGCTCCGCTGCGTGTGTGTGTGTATTCACGTGCGTGGCGGAGTCGGGATGCCTGGGATGTGGTCCGGGGAGGGGCCGTGTGTCCCCACGCCACAGCGACGTCTGTCCCGGCCGCCCCCCGCACTGTGCGTCCCTCGGCCCTACCTCCACCCTCTCTCCCGCTCCTGAGCCCCGCAGCCGGGCTCAGCCCCCTCCCAGCACTGTCCCTGCCGGGGCATCCTCGAGCTTGGGAACAGGTGTTCCTCACCAGCCGTGTCCACCCCGCCTGCCCTGTTAGCTCGGCAGGTCACCGCTGTGCCACACCGGTCATCAAGGGCAGGGGGTGGCGGGCGGGAGGGGCGGGGGGAGCCGGAGCCTTCCCCCTCCTTCCTGCGGTCAGGTGGGCGGCAGGCGGAACCGCCCTCTGGACACCCAGCTTGGGGAACTGCATTTTATTTTGCGTTTCCTGGCTGACTAGGTGCTGAATAAAAAGTCATACAATCTCTCTCCACGTCAGAATTTGTCTGCAAAATGGGGGAAACAGAGCGTGAGATGAGACAAAGGGAAAGCGTGTTGATTTTTCAGAGAAAAAATTATGTCCCTTGGACATAATTCTTATGTGAAAAAAGTGGAATTAAATGCCACTTTCATTATGTGAGGCGAGTTTGCAGCCCACAAACTCCGGGCGTGTCTGAGCTCGGGTTTTGCTGAGCCGCGAACGTCAGGGGAAAGAGACGTTCTCTTTACCAAGGGTTTAGCTCACTGTGAGTCTGCTCCTGCCAAGCTCGCGGTTTGTCCACTTTGCTGTGCTTCCCGAGCTGTTTTTAAATGGTAACATTTCTATCATTGCTGTTCGTTCCAGGGAAACAAATTGAGTTGTCACATGCAAGACCGCTTTTTAAATTTGGGCTTGTTGTCGAACACAGCCCCTCAGACGCTCCAGTCAAAGGTCTTTGTTTCTGTCGTGCGCATGGCTGATCTTAGCGCTCGTTCGCCTTTACTTTTTATTAAGAGAGGGGTTTGCGGGACCCAGAAGGTCCGCCCACGGTTCGTGCCTCGGCCTCCACCCCGCCCGCCGCCCGGGCTCCGCTGAAACCTCGAGGCGGCCGCGGGAGCGAGCTCTGTGGTTAGTGCGTAAAAGCTGACAGCGCAGGCGCTGGAGGCCTTCCCGGGGGTCGCGTGACTGCAGGTGGTTCAGGGGCGCGCAGGGCGTGGGGGGGCGCGGGGGCCAGGCGGTCCGACCGCTGAGGGGGCCTGCGTCCCACCTGGGCCGCTCGGGCGGCGTCGGGCCTCAGGGCTGGGAAGAGAGCTGCCACCTCGCGCTCGGCCCTGAGGCCGCTCGTCCCCTCACCGCGTGCCTTCCCCCTCGGGAGGGACCGTCTTTCTTGTGAGGCCTTGAGGGGCTGGGGCTGCCACCTGGGCTCGCCTCAGAGAGCACAGACCAGGCGGGCTGGCGGCAGGTGCCCCCGCCCTCGCCTCCCAGGCTGTCCCTGCAGAGCGGGCGCCGGGGCGCCGCCGCCGACCGTCGCCATGGCGACCGCGCCATTCCGCACCCAGCCGCCGTCTCCCCACACTGCTCGGCTCTCCTCCTCCTCTTCCAGCCTCCCTCCCCCGCCCCTCCCTCTCTTCTCTTTAATGAGCCACTTCAGCTCATTGCTCCTGGAATCATGGCCTCGTTGGGCCGCAGAAGACGTGTAGCCGTGGTGCACCATCCACTGGCTTTTAAAGTTGTCGTAATGACGAGCATAATAGACTCTGATTAACAACCAATGAAGGGGATTTAAAATGAGCTGACTTTCACACGACACGCAGCCTTTCTACCACCCCATTCAGTGCCTTTAATAAAGTGTTCTCTGCGTCAAAGAAGAATAGAAAGGAACCTGTTATCTGTTCCTAAGACTTTATCCCACCTAATAAAAGCAACTTTTCAACTTATTGTTCCAGCCATAACAAGGAAGGCAGTGATTCTTTGCACATTTTGACTGTTGACAAATTAGAGGCTTATAATGGAGCAGTGATTGTAATATCTGGTACATCTATCTGAACTTCTCATTACGCCGATTAACCTCGTCGCCTCCTCCGGGGTGTCGGGAGAGCACAGAGAACCGTGAGGAGACGGAGCCAAGTCCCTGCACACGCCGCCCGCCGGCCGCCGTGGCCTGGACGGGCCTCGGGGCCCCTTCCCGGGAAGCCCGCGCGCCTCTCAGACGCCCCCACAGCGACCTGACCGTCCGGGCCACGGGGCGGGGGCCGCGGACCACGGAGCCTGCTCCCGAACCACGTGTGCGCGCGTGTCCGGGGCTCTCAGGGCAGCCCTGTTGGCCTCACCCCTCCTCACGTGGTGGGGCCGTCTCTTTGAGGATCTTGGGAGAAATTCCTGAAAAAACTTAGTATCAGAAATAGTTCTGCCCCTCCTGAGCAATCGCTCTCTTATTCTTATAAAATGGCAACCCGCGCAACGGACGAGTTTCCCCCTTCCTCTTCGACTGTGAGGAAGCTCAGCGCCAAATTCACTTCCCCCGAGTGGCAGGTTATTTTTATACACCTATTTTATTAAACTGGTCCCGGCCTCAGCTAATGCCTATGAACTCTTTCCTCCTCCCCGCCTGCCTCTAGTTTATATTGAATATTCTTCTAATCTCTCCTTATTCCCCTTCTGCAACCAGGTAAATACTAGCACTAGAGACATAGATAAAATTATGAAAGGGAACAGGGGATATGGCAGTAACTTTAATATAATTTTTAAAGTGCTATAATAACTTCATACTTATTGTAATGAATCTGATGACAAAAATATGTCAGGAGACCAGGGAGAATTTTAAAATCTTCATTAACTAGCATTTCAGGAGAAACCATTTTGAGATGGCAAAGGGGGGGAAACTGCCTGATACCTCCAGTATTTTTACAAATTTTCTGTTTCTGTGGAAGAGGAATGAGACGTTTGATCACGCATGCCACACGTCTGCGGGGAAGCATCGAGGAGCGAGGACAGTCCATGGGCAGCACGCGTGTGCGTGAACACATTCCAGTGCCGAGACAGAAAACACGCAAACCCAAAGCTGCACCACAGAGCGAGGACAGCGCGCGACCGTGTGACCGGGGGCCGACCGGTGGCGTTAGGGGGACCCGTGCGATGGCCCTCGTGCGCCCCCGCCGGAAGCATGGCCCGCAGGGAGGGGTAAGAGCCTTCGGCGCCCGGTGTGTCGGGACCTCGGCCCGCGGAAGAGGGGGTCAGGGTGAGACCGCGCGCCCCAGGTCGGCGTGCGCAGAGGGACCTCGCATTTTATTCTGTACGTGTTTCCAGCGTATTCTTGCATTTTTATAAGACTGTATTTTTGTGCACGTGACGTCTTGGGCAGGTTTTGAATGGGGCCTGAGGCAGCAGGACCTTGTCGAGATGGAAACTGCCGGATGGAGGAGAGTCAGCGACCGGGAGGGCGGGCGGAGACTCCAGGGGGCCCGGCGGTGCGGGGGGGGGGGGGGCGCACGTGGAGCCCCGCGGACGCCGGCACGTGCTGGCCGGCGGCCACACCGGCCTAGGCGGGGAGCCCGGGGGAGGCGCGCCTGGGGGCGGGGGCCCAGGTCCATGTGCCACGCCTGGGCTTTGAGATGCACTTCAGGCGTCCGCGCTGTTCTTCCTCAGGCCTCGGAGTCCGCAGTTCGGCCCCACAAGGGGACTCGTGGCAGCATCGAGGCGGCGTGGGCAGTAATGGGACTGAATGGCCTGTCAACGGAGCGAAAGAAGAGACGCAACGCAGAATCCATGGCTCGGGTTCAGAAACGCCGTCCAGGCACTACCCACCCTCTTGTTCGCAGTGGCGGGGCAGCCCTGTCATTTTCTCCGGGACAAAGAACAGGCCACGCATGAGCGCAGAAACTCGCCCCCTCGGGGGAGCCGCGCATGGAGACCAGCAGCGCCGCAGGACCTCCTTTGTTCCAGGAGAAACGTTCATTTTTCTGAAAGGGCACTTCTGAGAAATCGAGGGCGTGGGCGACCGAGGGGAGAGGCTGCTTTTGCTCATGTGACAGCCGCCTGGAGGTCTCCGTTTTCCCTGCCTTCCCCCTGCTGTGCATGGACCTGGAGAGCCTGCTCTGACCTAGTTCACGCGTCCCGGGACACAGGCTGTCCCCAGGACCCCGGTGCCTCAGCGTCCACCCGCCCCCAGGCACCTGGCTCGCCCCGGGCCCTGCTGGAAGACGAAGAACCGGCCCGTTCCTGCGGAGCAGACCCCATAAACTCCGGATCATCTCCCTCCCGAAGTCCTGGCCCTTCCTATTGCCAGCCAAGACGAGCTCTCCGTAAAGCCAAACGATCCAAGCCAAAATGTTTAAAATCCGCACTCCAAACGAGTAATGACCAACGCTTCCCACACTTCGTTACATTTTGCTGCTCATCCCAATAAGCTTTGGATTTCATACTCCTACACTTGTCTTTATCACGAGCAAGGATTTGCCCAAGGCAATTGGTAGCGTCTTAAGTCATAAACTCTTGAATGGCCATTGAATTGATCTCAATTAGACACGTAGACAAGTCGCAGGGGTGAAGGGTGAGCCTGTCACCGAGGCCACGTCAGCCCCCGCGTGACGAGCCGCCTCGCCCCGCTCCATCCCGAGTACACTCTGTTGGCAACCATCGTGCTGACCGGCAGCAGGGAGAGCGCTTTCTCTTGTCATGGTGGAAGGAGACCCCCAAGTAGGCGGGGCTCCTTTTTCCATAGGTGGATTTCTTAAATAATAAGTAGATAAATATTTTTCAGTTACACAGTTTGAGTCAAATCAACATACTGTTTTGATTAGGACGTTGGCAGAGGTCATGATATCAAGGTCATGGAAAAGGAACTGGTCCTTTCCAAGCATCATATTTTGTAACCTATTTTTCATACAATTTTTCTGTCTTGAAACCTAATAATATCAGGACACATCTCATATTAGCTAATTAAACAACTTTTAAAGATATGTTATTTCAGCCTACGGTTTACTTTCTCACTAAAATGGTAAAAATAGAGCACCCGGTTAAGTCCCAATTCCTCCGAATAGTAAAAGCACAGACACAGGAGAATTTATTGTTCTAAGAAAAAAGGTTTGAAACATCACTGTGCGCGCACACGCATGGGTGAATGTGTTGACCTGGTTCTTGGTTTAGCTCTGTTCTTCTGAGTCTGTCTGAGTGGGGAGAAGCCTGACTGGGGATCGTGCCGCGTGTGTGACCCACAGGCAGCCCCCGACGGAAGCTACACCCATCCTGCCACCGCCAGCTGTAGCAAGGCCGGCGCTCCCGCGGCAGCCGCGCAAGGCCGCCCACTCTGCGGTTAACAGACTGGGCAGAATTCAAGCGCCGGCCCGCACGGCTTTCACTTCCCCAGAAAGGGCGCGTTCCCAGTGAGACGACCCTGTGGCGAAGTCCGTGGGAGCCTGGACTGCGAATCCCAGGCCACCGCGCGCCCCCCCAGCGCACTGGGGGCTGGGGGCCCCGGGTCACCCCCAGAAAGGTCACTCGGTCCCTGCGACTCTCCCTCCCCGACCTCTGGAAGGGGGCCATTGAGCACCGTGTCACGCAGGGCAGCAGGGCTGAGCACAGACCGCGCGGAGAGCCGGGAGTCCGCACTGGGATGCCGCAGCGGCCGTGCTAAGGGGGGTCAGCCACTAACAAACCGCTCGGTTTACGTTCCTTCCTTGGAAAAGGAAGTGGCTTCTCTCAAGAGTGAGTTCCAAGCTAATGAGATTGTTTTAGATTGAGTGGCAGAACAACGTCCAGCAAATGTCCTTTATTCTGGGGACCCGAGGCACAGGTGGGAGCATGTACCAAGTGATTAGTTGCCTGGGGTGAGAAGGGGGCGCTGGGGGCGCCCCGAATTCTCGTGCAGCCGTCACGCCACACACATACACCTGGCAGTGCGCGGCGTCCCTGCTGCCCGCCCGGAGGCTGCGTCTGACGCTCGGTGGCCCACCTGTGCTGCCTGCCTGTGCTCAGAATCACGTGCAGACACCAGCTGGCCCTCCGGGGGGCAAGCGGAGGAAGTCGGAGCCGTCGGAGGGGCCACCAGGGACGCTCCCCTGTGTTCCGTTTAGCCTCACATTTTACGAGAACTAAAAGCCTAATCAATACTGGAACAAGCTAATGGACATGTTTTTAAACATGGTGGACTCCTCTGCACAGCAGCACACGGGCAAGGCCGCGGGAACCGGCCGCTGATACGGACCGCGGGCCTCGAGAGGCGGCTGCCGCACCCGGGCCAGCGGCCACGGAGCGGGCTCAGCGCCTGCCACGCAGCAGAGCTGTCGTCTCCGTTGGCCTTGATCCCAGTGACGCCTTCCTTGCTGAACCGCACCTGATTTCATCGTAAAGGCACTATTTACACATATTTAACATGCACGTCAAGTGAAACTGTGGGCTCTAAACAGTGGTTTTAAGTGTGAGTGCAAGGGGCTGTATTTGACACCCGGCCTGTGGCTGTTCACACCGCAGCATTAACAAGGGCCTTGCGTTTGTCGCACGAGCAGGCAGATGCCCCGGTGCTGGCTCTCTGCGACATCTGACCGCTTGGAGGGTTAATGCTTCACTTTGTGGGTAAATAAGACCTTTATTTTTTATTTTATTTTTCCCTGTTTCCTTCCCCCCGTGTTTTGTATGTTAGCAACTTCAGAAGAGAGGCGAAGTAAAATCTGTACAAAACGTTTAATAGTGTAACTTGCAACGAAAGACTCAGGAAGGTGCCTGCTCACCCACATGGACACACCCGTCCCCATGGGCCACCATGATACTGCCTTTACCCGCCTTTCCGAGAGCTGAGTTATTTTTCCTTAATCCCCTGTCATCACCATTTACACATCACTGTGTGTACAGCCTTCTTCTCCTTGGGATCCGGGTTAATCATCCAATGAGTTTGTTCCGCAGGTAACGACCTCCCCCGCCGGGATGCGTGCCTGTTGCGTGTGGCCTTCAGAAATCGCGCTATGTGTTTTTCACGAAGAATTAACTCCAGAGCCTTCAAGTTCGTCTTCCTGTGTTCACAAGGGACAAGAGGAGGAACCCAGGCGTGTTTCCGGCTGGGTTATAAGGGAGCTGAGCGCTGAGGGTCGAGGGAGGGATGTAGACAGAAGCTCAAAGACGGGGTGGGGGCAGCCCAGCCTGCGCGATGGCAGCAAACTCGGGGACCTCCGGACGCCGCTGCGGTGGCCCCCGGTATTGGCCCCCGATGTCTCACTGCTGATCGCGTCCATTGGACCCGCCGTCCGTGCCGGTCTTTGTCACAGAAGGGGCGAGGCCCTGCGTGTCCGGGTCATGCGCACGTCTGCGCCGCCGAGTTTCCAGGCCCAGCAGCTGCGTCCGTCGACGAGGGCACCCACGTCACACAACCGCACCTCCCCGGATGGCCCTGAGGGGTGGGAATCCCAGCAGATGGGGGGCGGCCCAGCAGAGCAGCCGCCCGTCGGACGCTGAAAGGCACTCCTGCGCAATGGCCGCGAAAGATCGGCCCCGCGCTTGCTGCTGTTTCACGCCGCACCCCTGCGGCTGCCCCCTTTGGCCTCAAACCGCATCCCCCCTTCACTTGCCTTGCCCCCCACACTCTCTGAACAGGTCGTGCTGTTTTAAACAAGCCACTTGCCCAGAAATGCCGCAACGCCACACTCGGTCTGCTCCAGAGGTGCTCCCACCCGCAGACCAGCACCACTGAGCGGTGCTCCGCACCCAGGCAGCCGCCCAGCTCGGCCGGCCCCAGCGCGGCCACGGTGCCCGAGTCCGTCCTCAGCGAAGGCGCGTTAGACTGAGACGCTGGCTCCCCGAGAACCACAGGCCAGCAGACTCGCCGCCCGCCCCCGGCCGCCTTCCTGCTTGCCCGGCTCGGGGTTTGCTTCACCTTCAGAACCCGGGGCCTCACCCAGGGACATCCTGGGTCCGGCACCCAGCGCCGGGTGCTCTTCAGGCCTCGTATCTGCGCCCAGGGGAATCGGTGACAGACACCTGCCCGTGGCCTCAGAACGGCCTTTGCAGTTCTCTCCAGGTAGCGTTCTTACTTATGCCTCTGTCAGATCGTAGACACTCACCGGCGCCCTGAACTGCCGTCTTAAAATAACAAGGCGGGCCGGCAGGTGGTAGGTTTCCGGGACTTTATTATATTACACAGGAGTTCTGCCTACAACCTGATTTTTCATAATAATTTCAATCCTGAGAAACTGTAATTACCCCGAAGCACATACTTTTTACACTGTCTTCTTAATTATCGTAGCGACATGAGATAAATGCATCGTTATTGGGATCAAATGAATAATATTTTATGCTGGTTATAAAGTCCTCATGAGAACAATTGCAATTATATGGCGATCGACTACTGACAGCATGTGATGTCCTGGGAACTGTGAGGTTAACGCTGAGGGACAGACAGACAGACAGCGGGCCACATAAAACCCAGACTGGCGGGTTCTCTTAGCCCGCTCAAGCGGTGCCGTGTGAATCCCGAGTAAGAACATTTTATCCCCTAGCATCTGGGGCATTTAACTTAAACCTCTGTCTCAACGAGCTTTCTAAAAAAAATAGCCCTTCTCTTCTGACCTTTAGAGTAAAAAGCTTTGGCTGCCGCCCCGGGGACTCAGGCGGAGAGGCCCCGCGCAGCTCCGCCATCAGAGGGGGATCATGGATCGCGGTCTCCGCGACACTCCCCGCAAACGCTGCGGATCATTGTCCTCGAAGTTTTTCTGGGGGGCTCCCAAATAATCTACCTTCTGTCACTTCAGTTGAAAAGAAAAACTCCTTAAGGTACTGAGCTGATACTTAGGTGGAGTTTATGTTTTCTTCTGTAGACAGATATTCTTCATCTTTTATTTTCAAAAAGGCCAAAGGAAGACACTGTCAGCTGCTAACCTCTCCGTAAAGCCGTTGGGTGAAGGTGTCGGCACATCAGGGGTCGGACGGGGACTCGGGCCGCGGTGTCGCAGGGAGACTGGGGCTTGGACACGGGGCGGCGGGGGCTTGCGGGGCGCGGTCAGGGCGGCGCCGGGGGACGGGGAGGCGGGGAGAGAGCGGTCCGCGTGGCTCGAGGACGCGCCTGGATTCCCGCGTCCCCGTGCGGCGCACGCGGTGCCCTCGGTTCTCCTTCTCCGTCCCCGCGTCCGGCCTTCCGCCCTGGGAGCGGGACCGGTCGCATCACCTGCCTCCCCGGCTTGGCGTGCGGCGCCGAGGGAGGGGCCTCCGCGGCTCAAGGGGGCGCTGGCTCGGGGCAGCGCTGCAGGATGTGACCCGCGCCTGACCCCGGCGCCGGGCCGAGCTTGCGGGGTGAGCGGGCGCCTTGTTTCTAAGACAAAGGCGCACCCGGCCCGCGGGGACGCGACGCCCTGCCAGGCCCGGAACCGGGCCGCCGAAAGCCCAGCGTTGTTTCCCGAAAAGCCCACCCCGCCCGAACGGGTACACGCAGAACGTGAGCGCTTTGCGGGGGCGAGGGCCGGCCGGCGGCGCGCTCCCCGGCCAAATTCACACGTCCTGTTTGTTTCCCTGTTATCATTTGTAACAGCTTATTACTTGTGCAGTTAATGAAGTACTTAATTATAATGTTGGCCGCTCTGAAATATTTATAGAGCTAAAGCACATGTGATAAAGTGGTTCTCAACAGCACTTCCAAGTACGTGCCACGTGGACCGAGGAACAAGTGCGCCTGCGCCTGAGGCTTGGGGGGGAGGGGAGAGGGGCCGCGCCCGTGCGCCGCGGAGCGCCCCCTGCCGGGCAGATCGGAACCGTGCGCGTCCCCGCGCTGAGCGGTTCTCCTGCCCCCGCGCGAGCCGTGTGCTGTGCATCTCCGCATCCACGTTCAAAGCTGTCGATGTCCTTTCAGCAGCGATCGATCTAGATTTCACTTTTTCCTAGTCTCTGGCCCGCAGAAACACAATACAGAAACACTCTCTTTTCAGGGTTAACAGGGAAGTAGGAAAGATTGCAAGAGGATTAATGACTATGGAGGAGTTTGGGGCTAAATGAAGTCAGTTTCTTTACTGCAGTAAAAATTCCCCATTAGACCAGAAAGAAGCGAGTTTCCTTGAGCCTCTCTGCAAACCTGCAGTAGCAAAGGTCTGGTTCAGAACCAGTGCGTCTACCGCGTCACTGGCCGGGAGGGGGTCAGGTGTGGGGTGTGAAGGGCTCAGTTCCACAGGGGAGCGGATGTGGAGAGCAGTACTGTCCGCTGAGTGAGCAGGGGCGGGCTGCCCAGCGCCACCTCAGCGTTATCCTCGGGGCCCGCGGGGCGGGGGGGGGGCGCGGGGGCTGAGGGCGATTCCTGAAGCAGGAGTTAAGCGCGGGGCGCCCCTCGTGTGTCTGGGCCCCAACCAGACCCTCGGACCCAGCGCTTCAACGCGCACGTTTATTCCCTCCCAGCCCTTTGTGGGGAGGCCTCCCTTCCGGGCCTCCGGCAGCGGCCACCTGCCTCTGTCCTCGCTGGGCTCCTCCACGCACTGCTGGGGGCAGGGGCGGGGCGAGGGGAGACAGGGCAGCCTCTCCGCCTTAGGGCCGCAGACCCCTCAGATTAGGGCCCCGCCCCCACAGCCTCATTTAACCTCCGAGGCCTCCATCAGGGCCGTGCCTCTGCGTACAGACACATGGGGGTCACAGTGTCAACACGTGCACCTGGGGGCTGCAGTTCTGACCGTCACACCGCCTACAATGGTGACCGTGCTTCTCACGAAATCCCAAGGTCGGGGAGGTGCTGCCCAAAGCCGCTTTGCTGCTCTTGGGCCTTTGCCGGCGATATTTCAGGGTCATCCTTTGTTTACCTTTCAGATCAGCATTTTCATGACCCATCTGTCCAACTACGGGAACGACCGCCTGGGGTCGTACACGTTCGTGAACCTGGCCAACTTCGTGCAGAGCTGGACCAACCTGCGCCTGCGGACTCTGCCCCCAGTGCAGCTGGCCCGCAAGTACTTCGAGCTCTTCCCGGAGCAGAGGGACCCGCTCTGGCAGGTGACCGGGGTCTCTGATGGGGGGCGGGGAGGGCAGGGACCCGGGAGGGCTGAGCTGCGTTAGGGCGCTGCTGGCGGTGGGCACACTGGTGTTTAACATGAGCTGCTCTGTGTCCAATAGTTTTCTTCTCTCTGATGATGTGCTTTGTTTCCTGGGTTGTGCTGCGTTGCAGGGTTGTTTTTTGAGAGTTGGTTTGTCGGTTCGGTTGGTGGGGAACTTCTGCATCCAGCCAGGCTCTGGGTGGCTGGGAGACAGAGACCCCGCAACCAGGCCACGCTGCAGATTTATACAACGTGGGGGGTGCGAATGAGCGAAAAGCCCTTTCACCCCGTGCTTGATACAGAGTCTGTGTTCACTGGGTCTTTTTGTTCCTTGGAATCTAACGAATCTTCCCCTGGGATCAGATCTATCAATAAAAGAAGGGGCAGCCGGTGTCAGGGTTGCTTTTTCAAACAGTCCAACCTCACGTGGGAGGCCTAACTCTTGGCCGTTACCACGAAACGTGACCTCCCTCCCGGGCTCTCTGTGCGTCCCCTGCACTCACCGCAGGATCAGCCCCGGCTGCCACAGGCAGGTCACAGGACCTCACTCAACAGGAGGGAGGGACGATCCTCGGCCGTGAGAAAGCCCGGCGGGGCAGGCATTGTGCGCCCTGCCCTGCCCTCGAGACCGCCCCTCTTCCCCCGCGGCTCCTGCTTCAGCCACCCCGGCTGAGTCGGGGTCCCCCCCCCCTCGCGTGTCCCGAGCACCCTGTAAGGGAGGCCGCGGCTCCCGGGAATGCAGAGAAGAGTGAAGTGCGGCATTTCCTCTCCAAAGCCCATGGACGGTTCCCTTGTCAACCTTATTCACGGCCACAGATTTCAGGATGTGCTTAAAATCAGCAGCCGCGGGAAGCCGCAGCGCGCTCCGATGACGCATTTACCCAGCGACCCTGCGCCCGCTGCGTTTGCCTAAAACCGCGCGGTCTAATTGCGTCCCCCTCCCAGTGGGCTACCCGGCTGCGCGCCGGTCTGGCGTCCGACTGAGACAGGCGGGCGGAGAGAGAGAGGCCAGTGCCGGGGGGCGCGTCGTCGGGGCGCGCCGCTGCCGGGGCTCCTGCAGACGACGCACCCTGCCCATGAATCCTCCTCACGCGTGTTGACGTTCGTGGCATCTGTAGGTCACGGTACGATAACACGAAAAAGCAGCCGACTGAGCAGAGGCCGCAGGGAGCGGACACAGGAAAAAGGAGTC
The DNA here is from genome assembly GCF_021234165.1 of Pteronotus mesoamericanus. NCBI lineage: Eukaryota > Metazoa > Chordata > Mammalia > Chiroptera > Mormoopidae > Pteronotus > Pteronotus mesoamericanus. The sequence continues at coordinate 21,326,992 of NW_026555064.1, forward strand.
GGCGGCGCCGAGCTCCGCGCTACGTCTTCCTTTAGAGAAAGTGAAGGTTTTTTTAATGAAGAGTTGGCACCTGTTCATGTTGTGTGAGTCTTTAAACTGGAGAATTGTACTCTGTTGATCGGTTAAGGAGCGACTACACTCAAAGATGAGCCAGCTCCAATATGATTCCGTCGCCATGACGACGCTAAATAACGAGTGTGTGTTAAGTGTGAAGTCCTGGGCTCGTTTGTTGGGGGTATGAACCAGGAGCGGGAAGCAGCAGCCTCGTCCAGGGCCGGGTCCCTGCGGCCCACGTCCGCGCAGACACCGACTCAGGGGGAGCGGCCGCGGGTCCTGGCAGCTCTCGTTTTGAACAGCGTCCCCGCAGCGAGTTCCCGGCGGGCGGTTCTTAACAGATGACAGGACGGGTCAGAAGAAGCCTCCGCAGGTTCACTCGTTTCTGTCCTTGTTGCTGTCGTTTATAGAAGTTTAGGAAACCTCACGTAGATTACGGAAACATAGCTTATCACAAGAGTATTGCAGTAACTCAAGGGGAAGCGCTCCGTGACCGCTCGCGTTCTGTTACGCGAATGGCGCCGGGGCCGTGGCTTCTGCTGACCGGAGATGGCGCGCGAAGGGTTCCAGAAAGGGGCCCGCGGCTCTCGAGCCTGCAGGGGAGGCGGCTGGGGAGCAGGGCGCAGAGGGCCCCGCGGCTCAGGGCGCTGTCGGGGCCACAGGCCGGCGACAAGGCTGCCTTGTTGTGGAGGAGGCGACAGGCTTATCAGTCCTGAGCGGCCTCCAAGGGCTGCAGAAGGCGAAGCCCATGCTGGCGCTGCCGCCCTCCTCGCGAGACCCCCTCCCCTCCCCTCCCCTCCCTTCCCCTCCCTCCCGGGGCCCCTCCCCGTCCCCCGCATCAGTCACGCAGACTGTGCACCGCGAGCCTCCTCGTCCACCCTCGCCCAGCAGGGACCCAGCTTTGTGAAAACACAGATGCGGAAGTAGCCCCGGTTATGGCCTGGCAGCCCCTGGCCCAGGCCCTGCAGCCGGGGGTGAACCCGCGCGGCGGCCACCCTCCTGGGTCCTCAGCGCGAAAGGGGCGCTTTCGTCCCAGCACGCAGGCGTTCTTATCAGTCCACTGCCGCTTCTGTTTCGATTTCCAATTCACGCTTTTCATTACCACCGATAAAAAGGGAACGCGCAAAATGATCATCTTCAGAGCTGCTCAGTGTCCTTTGGTTCCTTGTGTAAATTTTCATCAGCGCCAGCTGCCCCCTTGTGAGACTGCTTTGCCACCTAATTAAAAAGTGCGACATGCAGATCGCCCGCAGCCCGCTGGGCCAGGCCCCCCAGGCGTGTCCGTGCGCCCCCTCGGGAGGGAGGCGTGGCGAAGCTGTCACGGGAGGCTGTGCGCCCGCGGCACTCTGCGCTCCGTTCCTGAGTGTGCCCCCAGGTCCACCCCTGGGCTGTGGGGTTCTTAAACTGACGTTTCTGGGTTCCTGGTAACTCACGCCCGGCTTTGTTTTGATGGAGTGATCGTGGAAGCTGCGGGAAGGAACAGGGCTTCCTGGTTATTTATTTATTTTTTTAAACCTGTCATGGTGGCACCTTCGGGGACCGATGCTTTCAAGTGCTCGAGCTGCCAGGGCGGCGCCGTCTCATACAGCCTCGCCGTCAACAGCTCTGCAGGCGAGGTGGCCGCGGGCGCACGGCCAGGTCCCCGCCTCCTGCCGCACCCAGGGGCCGAGCGCCCAGGGGCCCCGGCATTACCGACTCGGGCCCTGGCACCCGCAGCGGCAGCTCAGAGCTGCTGAGCCCGAGCACCGTGGCGCAGGCGAATGCCAGGGCTGTGGCCTCTGCTGCCGTGCGTCCGGAAGGGGCAGAGAAGCACAGGTTGCAGAGCCCAGGAGGTGAGGGACACCGGCCCAGCCCACTCCCTTTGGAGAAGAAGTGGGTGAGGCCCCGTGAGCCGAAACGTCTCCTTCTAAGTCACTCGGCATGTCGGGGATAGTCAACACTAAGGTCGGGCTTTCTCACGCCCACTCCAGTGTGGTTCCGACCACCCCTGACGGTGGGTTTACATGTAGGAAAACCCGCTCCTCCCCTGTGGCCCCTGGCGGCCCCGTGAACAGGTGATGTGCGCGGGGTCCTGCCCCACAGCCCTGCTCAGCCCCGAGGCTCAGCCTGCGGCTTCGTTCACGGCCGTCATCACAGGTTTGGGGTCCTTGCTTCCTGCCGCCTCTGACTTTCAGAGGCCCTTGTGGAAAAGCCAGGGTGAGAGGCTGTGTGTGCGGAGGGCAGGACACGCGACCGGGGCGGCGGGGGCCGGCGGGGGGCACGGAGCCAACCGCCACCGGAAACCTGCGCGGCGACGGAAGCTCCTGCTCCCGGGAGTTCCCAGCGTTTCAGCCAGAGGCCTGTGGACCGGCACGCGACCCGGAGGGAAGATGGGCCTTTACCTCCCCGGCGCCCTCCGCAGTGGGGGGCAGGGAGAGCGAACAGGGGGGAGCGGGTTGTGGGCAGGGAGCAGGCAAGGGTGGGGCGACGTGCAAGGTGCAATGAGAATAAAAGTTCTTTTCACGTGTATAGTCCATAAAAATACGGCCTTCAGGGTAAGTAGTGCCGTGTTTAAAAAATACGTGTTTTTAGCTTGATCCTGAATTTGGAAGTTTTATTTAATTGGCGAGGAAAAATCCGGGTGTGTGTGCCCTTCCCAGCGCCATGGTCCCATGGGAACTGACCGCCCTTGCTCAGCCTGGTCCCTGACCTCGGCGGGCCCTCTGCTCGCCCGTCTGCTCGCGTCTGCCCCGCGCCTCTAGCCGTGTGCGAAGCCGCCTGCACCCCCATGGCCTGCGTGAGGGCCGGTCGCCTGCGCCGCGCGCGGCGGGCCCTGGGCCCACAGGGGCTGAATGCGGTTTTAACCCACTATGTTTTCCCCTAAGTTTCAGTAAATCTCCAGGGCCAGACACTTAAATCAGGGAAGTGCCGTTGAGAACACTCGCAGACAAGCAGGGACACGGAGATCGGAGGGTGAACGGCAAGTCGTTGCTTTGTCATCTCCTGACTTTTCAAATGGAAACAGCAGCCATGGGGCAGAGTGTGAGCGTGTGAGCTTCTTCCAGGGAAGACCCTGCAGCCGCCACGCCCCCTCCCCCGAACGCCCTCACGCAGCTGGACTCGGGGGCCAGCCCGGTGGGGGGCCCAGCCTGACGCTGGCCCGCTGCGTGACGCTCGGCGGGCGCGCACGGGGCGCCGCGCTCTCCACGGGCTCGGCTCTGGAGCGGGCACAGTGCCCTCTGTCCCGCCAGGTTGCCCCGAGGATGAGCGACAATCCACGCCAAGCAGGTGCCCAGAACGTAGAAGGTGATCAGTAAAAGATACCATATGAGCTGCCATTGAAACATTCACATAATATAAAGTGAAAGTAGGAAAAGGCTGAACAAGCGTTCTGAGAACATAAAATAAGAAAGGCAACATCCTGTTGATAAAGTGATTATCAGACACGGGATGCAGGCCAGGAACAGGGGGGAAAGAAGACACAGGGGCGCCCGGACCGCCCTAAACTAGCAAAGCAGAGGGAGCGGCGCTGCCCGCAGGCCGCCTCCCCGACGAGGGAGGCCCGGGGGCACGCGAGCCGAATCGGCGGCGGGGACGTTGGGAGCGGCCCGGGGGGCGGCCTCTTTCCGGCCTGGCGATTTCATCTGACGGTTCACACCCATCCCTGTGGCTCCCTGGGAAGGTGCACGGAGAAACGGCTGGCGTCCGTCCAGGAAAACAAGGTGTGGACCGGTTCCTGTGTGTGACAGAGAAAAGTCTGTCCTCGCCTCGTAGGGAACCTGCCCGCGGCCTCCGGCTGCTGCCCACCTTCCGTGCAGTCGCGGCAGGTGGCCGAGGCGCCCCCACTGTCCGGGGCGCAGGTGGCCAAGGGCCAGCGCGCGAGGCCGAGCTTGGAAGTTCAGCCGTGCTGAGCGCGTTTTGAGGAACCTCCTTCCCCCTCCTAATTAGATTAAGTTACATGCGGGGCTGGAGTGGAATGTTGTGGGGAAGGCTGTGCTTTTGCAGAGCTCGTATTTGACAAAATGGTCAAAAGAGTCATAACGAAAGACAACTTATTTTTTGACAGGTTTCACCTTGAAAAAAATCATTTGTCATAAAAAGACATTTTAAATGGAAAATTACTGTGAAAATATTTGATGGGCATTTCAATATGGAGAAAAGAAGTGAAAGCATTTTAGCAGAATTGACACTGCGCTACCCCGGCCCCACCGGGGAAACGCCCCCGGTGAGGACCGAGCGGCCGGCGGAACAGATCGGCTGCCGGCGTCCGCGTTACAGACTTAGGACCGCGAAGCGACTGTGGGAGGGGAGCTCGCAGTTCCATGGGAAAGAAAGGAAAGGGCCGCGCGCGCGCGGGGAAGGAGCGTCACAGGAGCATGCGCGACGCGGGGCTGCGGGGAGGTGTGGCCGAAGGGCCGGGAAGCGCGTGGTGTGGGTGGAAAATGCGATCGCCTCAAGGCCCCACGCGCGTCGCTTAGAAAGGTCCTGTGAGCACGGGCGTTGCGTTTCTAGGGAAGCCGGCGCGCCAGCCGGGCGGCGGCACCCAGGGCACGGCCCTGCCGTGAGAGGGCCCAGGACGCAAGGCTGAGACGCGGACTGGGCGCGGGAGGGACGGCGCCGCACCGCGGGGGGCGGGGGGCGGGAAACTACGGCCCAACCAGGGTCAGGCGAGCGAAGACTGAGGAACAGAGACGGAGTCTCAGCCGCCGGACCGAGCCCCACGTCAGAAGAGGGCGACCCGCGGCCGGAGGTGAGGGGCGGGAGGTGCCGTGGGGGCCGGCGCCCCGGAACCAGGGCGGGGCGCGCCCCTCGGTCCAGGGCAGGCGCGCCTTTGACCCTGCGCTGGGAGCCATCCCTGCAGCCGCGGCCCCGTCGCCGCGCGGCAGCCTCGCTGTGTGTCCTCTTTGCAGAACCCCTGTGACGACAAACGGCACAAGGACATCTGGTCCCGAGAGAAGACGTGCGACCACCTACCCAAATTCCTCGTCATCGGGCCACAAAAAACAGGTGAGACACGCCGGCGCTCCTGCCTCCGCCGCTGGACGGCATTGTCCCGGGGGCCCCGTCAGCCTGGGCCCAGAATGGCGGGCACCCCGCCCCCGCGCCGCCCCGCCGCCGCCCGGCCGGCCGCGAACCCGCTGCGCATCCCCGTGGTGCTCAGAGCGGCCTGGGCGCTGCTGGAACCCAGCCCGGGGACGGAAGTCGTAACAGCAGGTGTTAGAACTATCGAACAGATGTCACGTTTTTGACAACTGTGAGTTAATGTTCTGCTATATGATTTTTAATTTCTTCTTTTTGTGGCTTTGCCTAATTAACTCCTGAGTTCAACCATTTTAATAAGTGCTTGATTCAAACGACGTTACCCAGCCCACCAGCCTCAAAGCGATTTTTCCCGCCAGTGTCGTCATTACTCTCGCGTTCCCCACGCGCGTGTGTTTTAACAGCCTTCCGGCATAAAGGCGGCCTGGGCTTGCCTTCTGACGCCCGCGAGGCCCCCCGGCCCCGTTTCCTCGTGTCCCCGAGGACAAGGGTGTAAGAGAGTGCAAGTATTTCAGCAACCAGTTGACACTTTTAATTAGAATATTTCATACTTTCTCCAGGATGTGACAGTTTTACAGACATGGCTCATGTCCTGATTAATTAAAGTTTGTACCGCGTTGCCCTATTCTGAATTCGTGGCTTTGACGAGACGCGTGTTCATCAGCCAGCGCGCCGAGCACCGCACAGGCCAGGGGTGACGCCCGTCAGCCGGACCACGCGGCGGGGTCTGGCGGGGCAGGCGGGCCGCCCGGAAGGCCTGGGCAAACCGCCCGGACAGCCAGGTGTCGGCGGGGAAGCCTCTTCCTCCAGGACCGGAAATGGCATCACGCCAGCGGTCGCCGCCGTCGCTGTTGCTGTTTAGAACGGGCGTTAATTTTCCACCAGCTCCCTCACAGGGGCCTTAAGTCCAGAGCAACCACCAAAGAAAGAACACAGCCCTGTGCTGTCAAATGATGCTGAAAATTTAATTTAAAGACACGTCTTCCACCATTTCTCACTGAACGTTATTATTTGTTCGTTCCACTACAAAACCACGTGTTAGTAAGTAGGTACCCAGTTTCCGTCTTTGTGTGTGTTTATAAAGACAGTAACTTACGCATTTAGATTTCAACCTTTGACCCACCAGGGTGGAAATGATAAAGCTTTTAGCTGGGTTTTGGCTTTCCCAAGAGAAAGGAAAAAAAAAAAAAGGATGGTAATATTCTCCATGCTATGGAAAGGCTCTCTAGTGTGGAAAATGGCTGTGATAATCCCCAGAGCCTCCCAGTCGCGGCCGCCTGGAGCCCCCTTTCTTCCCCTTGCTGCTTCGGTGGGCGGAGCCGCTGCGCCACCCGAGGCTCGGTCGCCGGGGCGTGGGCCAGGCAAAGCCGTTGGCTCCCACGTGGCACGTGCACCCACACAAGACACAGAGTGGACCCGGCCAGGTGGCCGAGCCGGGAGGTGGCACCGGGCGGGCGTGCGCCCCGCTTCTCCGTGGCTGAGCCCGGAAGGGACCCCGGCAGCGGGACCAGCCCCAGGCTGGTCCGCCGGGGCCTGCACGGCAGAGAGGCAGCCCCCCTGGTTTCTGTCCTGTCTTTCATCCAAGCTGGCCGGTCCCCTTCTGTGGGCAGGCGCACAGGGCAGCTCCGGCCCACGCCTGCCGGACAGTTGGATTTCACCCCATTGGCCTGGATATGATGTTAATCGGGGACCTGCCGCTCAGGCGGGGGGCGGGGCGCCCCGATGCTGTAGCCGCCCGACCCCGGCGGGGGCGCGGAACCCCGATCGCCGCCGCGTCGGCCTGCGCACGCGGGCCAGGGTTGACGGTGGATCCGGGGTTGCAGGCAGTAGCGTCGTGAAGACTAGCGAAAACAAACACCTGAGTGGTTGTGACGTGAAACGTGCCCCATGGGCTTCCAGGCAGTCACGGGGTCTGTGGGAAGAACGCCGTGTTGCTTTGGGGCAAACACCCGGCCCGGTAACGCCCTCTCGCCCCCACCGCCCCGTCTCTGCGGCAGGGACCACGGCCCTGTACCTGTTCCTGCTGATGCACCCGTCCATCGTCAGCAGCCTGCCCAGCCCCCGCACGTTCGAGGAGGTCCAGTTCTTCAACGGGAACAACTACCACAAGGGCATTGACTGGTGAGGACCCCGCGCAGCCTCGGCACGCGTCCCGCCCGCACCTCCCCTGCGCGTTAGAGGTCAAGTCCGAGAGACGGGCCGTTTGATCGGTGTGGCCCACACTTCGATTTGGACAGAGCAGCGATGACGATACTGTTCAGGTAGAAGAACATGATAGGATGGAGAGGGTCATGGGATATTTCTCCTGAGAATTATTCCTAAGGATACTCAACATTCTCCCTAAGCGTATTATCATTTCACTGTGCCCAGAATACTTTTAACTACACGCAGGATTTGTCTTCACAACGCTGCCCAAGGAAACGAACAAATCCGCGGGCCGTTGCGCGGCCCACGCTGCACACGCACCTTCACTGGCCGCACAGGTTGCGAGCGTCAGGTGGTACTTGTCATGCCAATAGCAGAGTTTCTAAAATCATATTAACGTGAGTCACGCAAGCACAGAAAAGGACTGTTATTTCGCATTTGACAAATTGTGAGAAAATATTTAAATGACAGTACTTTTCCTAAAATGGAATAAAATAAAGCCAACACGGAAGAAATCTTTTCCTGGGGCTTTTCCTCAATTTATCCCAATTTCCTAAGAGATTAGGGACCCCCGTCCAGGCCCCAGGCACCAGGGCAGCCCGAGAGCTGTCCCCTCGGCTGCGCGGACGGCCGTCCCCAGCTCTCAGGAGCCTGTCCCACTCGGCGGAGACACAACCCGCCTGCCCCGCCCGCAGGACCACGCCCGGTGGGCCTCAGGGAGAGGCCGGCGGACGGCACAGCTGCAGGCCGGTGACTGAGGCAGCCGCGTTTGCGTCTGTGGGTCCCACGAGAGGCAGGGGCGAGGCAGGAACGCGGCCGAACCCCCGGCCCGTCACACGGGGGAGGCGTGGTGGCAGCCGTCCGCGCTGTCTCCAGTGCTCACTGCTCCTCCTAGAACACGGGGCGGGGGCAGGGGCGGGGGGGGCGCGAAGCCATGAGCCGTGAGGAGGGTCGTGCACGTCCCTGCAGCCTCGCCCGCCACCGACCGCGGAAGGTGCCGATCCCGCACGGGGGCCGCTCCACGGCCCGCGGGGAGTGAGCACGGGCAGGAGCGGCCCCGAGCCCCCAGACGGACGGACAGACGCCCCTGCGCTCTCAGGGTGCGCTCACTGCACACGGTTAGGGGCGGCCACGGCCCGAGCCTGATCGGTGCTTCCCAGCCCTTCCGACTTCGGCCTCCCTGTCTCACCCTCTAATTTACTCTCCCAAGACATTTACGAGGCAACGTTTGCTGTTTGCCAAGGGCAGCCTAGTCCCTCTGGCTTTGCGGGCACAGAACGTCAGCCGAACCCGAAGGGTCCCTTGTCCCCACAGCCCCTCCCCCGCGGGGCTCACGCGAACGACTCACGGCGCGTAGAACGGCCCGCGTTCGACTGTCGTCACACCAGTGATTAGCAATCGGTAGGAATGACTCGGTAGAAACGTGCGGATCGTTTTGTACCCGCCACGTGGCCAGGAAAACCCTCCACCTCGGACGGCCCCTCTCTGCCCTCAGGTATATGGACTTTTTCCCAACGCCGTCCAACGTCACCAGCGACTTCCTGTTTGAAAAGAGCGCAAACTATTTCCACTCAGAAGAAGCGCCCAAGCGAGCTGCCTCCCTGGTCCCCAAGGCGAAGATCATCACCATCCTCATCGACCCCTCGGACAGGGCCTACTCCTGGTACCAGGTACGGGGCGGCGAGGCCGGCGGTCACGGTGCGAACACAGGGCGGAGGTGCAGAGAGGGCAGCTGGGACCCTGGGTGGGGGACATTGCGGGGGAGGCCCGGGAGACAGGCGGGGTGAAATCAGGACCTGGTGGAAACGGGGTCGAGGGTGAGTCACGCTCCCCGAATGCTGACCAAGCACAGCAGGCCCTGGAATACCCTGCTTTCGTTCGGTGTCGTTTCATTACGACGTGGGTGACAAGCGCGGCATCTGGCCTGTGTGCCCCAGCCCGTCACCCTCCGGTAAAACTGCTCTCGTCCTGCGTCCCGTCGCCGCCGTGCCAAGACCTGTCGGTGACGCTGAATGAGGACGCCCTGTGTCCCGTGAAGACGCCTCAGCTGTGCCGGCTGCCACGGCCTGTCCTCGCCGCCCGCTGTCGGGGGGCTTTGCTTCGAACCAGCCATACGCCAAAGCCCGGGTCTTCGTATCGGCGCTTTTCACCATCGTTTTCATTCTAAAACCAAATAATCGCTTGTATTGCTTTCATGGGATAAAGGAGATGCACACACATGCATGTACCCAACACACACGCACCCAGCGCACGCACGTCGCCTGCACAGGCGCACGGAGCGCGCACCTCACCACCGGCTTCTCTCTGGCAGCACCAGCGGTCCCACGAGGACCCGGCGGCCCTGAGGTTCAACTTCTACGAAGTGGTCACGACCGGGCCCCCGGCGCCGCCCGACCTCCTGGCCCTGCAGCGCCGCTGCCTTGCGCCCGGCTGGTACGCGGTCCACATCGAGCGCTGGCTGGCTCACTTCGCGGCCTCCCAGGTAACGCCCTGAAGCGGCGGCTTCTGCGTCCCCGCGCGGTGGCACCGCGACGACAGGCTGAAGGGGGCTCACGTGGCCGCAACGGCCGCACCCACGGCAGGAGTGAGGATTCTTACGTGTCCCGTCGGTGTCGATCGTGGTGAGGGGATGTGGGCGGTGGCCGGAGCCCATCCCCAGGGTCCCCCTCTGGACGGCAGCTGGTCCCCGCGGGTGAGTCCCCGCACGGAGGCCCGTGACGCCCAGGCAGCCCCTCCCGGCCACGAGCTGAGCAGCCCGCTGGGCCTCGCGCCCGCGGGACACTGCGCACACCCGGCCTGCCATCGCCCGTGGGGCCGGCACAGGGCTGCACCGCGCGTGTCACGCTGTCCCCGTGGGGCGTGCTCGAGCCGCCCGAGGACCCTGGGGCAGAACGAGGACATGAGGAAAGTGCCCCCTCGCTCGCCCTCCCCCTCCCCCGTCAGGCCACAGCGAGAACCCGAGGCCTGGGCCGCAGGCTGTAAGGAGGGCGGGGCGCCGTGGCCAGGGCCCCCGCCTGTCTCGGCCTTGGGCTCCAGGTCGGCTCACGGGCTTTCGTAGGCCGGGTGGTTATCTGGCTGCGCGGCAGGTGGAAAGCTGTGTTTCTACGGAACCACTAGGCCAAGGGAGCATCTCTGCTTGTTTCTGGTTTCCAGTTGTGTTCTTTAGGGAGGCAGACAGCGCCCAGGGCGCGTGTTACCTGTCACTTCCATGGACGCACAAGAGCAGCCGACAGCACAGTGTTCTGTGCTGCGCGCGCGTCTTCCCGGTCCCCCTGCTGGCGCCGCGCCCCGTCCAGGCAGGCAGCTTGGTCGGCGTAAGCCGGTGTCCTTCACAAAGCGACTCTGTTTGACCCCGCAGCTGCTCATCATTGACGGACAGCAGCTGCGATCGGACCCGGCTGCCGTGATGGACGAAGTGCAGAGGTTCCTGGGAGTCTCTCCGCACTACAATTACTCCGCCGCCCTCACGTGAGTCTGCCCCCATGCCTGCCCGCGCTCCCGCGACTGGCCGTCGCCAGCTGCCCCTGCGGGCACCTGCACGGCCGCGTCGCCACGGGCCCCGGGCGCGCCCAGCACTGTGCCGCTCAGCGGCGCCCAGGGCTCCGCCCTCATCATTCACGGAGCCCCGGGCGCCGCGCGTCTCAGGTTGCCTCTTTGCGCGCTTTTCCCGTCTAAGTGTGGCTACGTGCGCGCTCTGGGTGGGCGCTGCCCCAGGAATGAGGTTAGGAAAGCGAGAAGCTCTCGTCACTTCCCCGGGTGCCTGACGGCTTAGCAAGGAAGCGCTGAGGGCGTCACGAGCTACAGACGGTTGAACTGTGAAAAAAGGTAGTGTCGTTCCAAATTAGAAAGTGTAATTCACGCTCATGGTCACAGAGTCACACGCAGCCGTTTTAGTGCGGAGGCGGCCGAGGCTCCCAGCTGTTTGTGCGGAAGACAACACAGTGGTTCATGAGTAAAGAAGGGGGGACGCGGGTTTGTGTGCTCACGATGGCAAACCTGCTCTGGCCCCACCCTGTTCGCCGTGGAATGATTACCAAGAAGCCTGTTAATATATTTATACAAGGAGATCATGGCCACAAGTAAAGGAATATTCTAAAGGTCCTTTATAACGGGTTGTGGTTTTGATGATTGGTCCTTAATCTTTTATGGATGAATCCATAAAACGCAGACCTTAACCATTTCAACATAAGATTGGACTAACAATACATGTTTGTTTCCATTACAGCAGAAATATTCTGAGCTGTGTAATGATAACACATAGTTCACTTAGTCTCAGCCAGACTCTAAAGTCAGCGCAGCAAGCGCTTGGGCAGGTGACCTCGGATGTGCTGAGGCCACGGGCCCGGGGCCTGCATTCCCCCTGCCTGGCCGTGGGCCTTTCTCGCTCCGCGCCCGCAGGCGGCGCTGTGCTTTGCGCTCCGGGCTCCGTGCTCACGGCCGCCTGGCCTCTCGCAGGTTCGATCCCCAGAAGGGCTTCTGGTGTCAGCTGCTGGAGGGAGGAAAGACCAAATGCCTTGGGAAGAGCAAAGGCCGGAAGTACCCTCCCATGGACCCCGAGGTGAGCGCCCCGGGGCGCGTGTGCCCGGCTGGCAGCCGGCGGCCGGGGTTAGGGGCGCGGGGGCGGGGGGGGGCTGTTGGCCTGCGTTTTCGGCTCCTGCACTGCCGTCGACGGTTTTCCGCATTTGGAAGACAGACAGACCGACCGGCAGACAGTGACTGTGGGCACTGTTTGCTGTTGGGACGGCCTGGAAGCCCGAGTGCCGAACAGCAGCCCCTCCAAACGTGCAAAGTGCTTACTTCGGTGACCGAACCTGCGCTTTGGGGCGCGGCGGGGGAGCATCGCGATTAGGTGGTCACGTGTGCGCCCGGAGCCTGCGCCGCACCCGGTGCCGAGCAGGCGTGGAGAGGAGCAGGTAACGGAGGCGCATCCCCACCACCGCCGCCTCGCGGGCGCCGCGCCGGCTGGTCTTGCAGCTCAACCTGCCACTGAGCCGTTGGCCCCCACGCAGCACCAGGTCCCGCGGGGGGCGGTCTCAGCCCTGCAAGACCCGCCCCCCGCCAGGTGTCACTCACACTCCCGGCTGGTCGGCTGCGCTTCTGGCCCCTGGCTGTAATCAGAGGTGCCCTCGACCTCCCCTTGGGTTTCACGAATTTGCCAGAGTGGCTCCCAGAACCCAGAGGGACACGTTGTGCACCAGGTCACCGGTTTGTGATGAACGGCTGCAACCTGGGCGCAGCCCCACAAGAGAGACACCCAGGGCGAGGCGCGGGACAGGGGCATGGGGCTGCCGTGGCCCCCCGGTGCCCCCCCTCCACACCGCCCCTCCAGGTCCCCCCGGGGGTTCCCAGAACGCCCCCGTTCCGGCCTCCGCAGCCGCCGCCCCGCAGGGCAGGACTGAGGAACCCGCTGGCCACGCTGAGCGCTGCGTCCCGGCCGCGGGCCCCTCCCCGAGCTCAGGGTGGGGCTGGAAGTTCTCCCTTCCAATTGCAGGGCTGGTCCCTCCAGCCCCCTCCTTGGGGGGGTCCAGGAGCCGCCTCATAACCAACAGAAGGCCACCTTGCCCCCCGTCACTGGGCACAGGACGAGAGTTTCAGGAGCTCTGTGTCAGAAAGGGGACAGGGACCAAACATACGCACCTTACTCAGAACCACAGAGAGGACACCAAAGAGTTAGGGGCCGAGACGCGCCGCAGGAGGGCGGGTCCGCCGTGGCCGCTGGTTCACAGCAAGACACACGAGACGGCACAGAGCTCGAGACGGCAGGAAAGGGTCTCAGGAGGAAAGCAGGCAGGAGGGGCTTCCGCAGGGCGGGCAGCAGGGAGCCGTCAGCGCGTGGGGGCCTCGAGCACCTTCCTGAAGGCTGGACGGCCGGGAGGGGACAGGGAGCCCTGCGTTGCCATGGAAACCGGGACTGGGAGGTCCTCAACTAGAACTTTGAACTGAAACCACTTGAAGCTGCAAGACACCGGTGGCATGTTGCCGCTGCTTCTGTAAGCAGCTGCTCCGGGATGTGAAGGGTTTACAGGCTATTCGAGGGCGGGAAGGACGGCGATGCCCGCGGAGGGGTCGCGAGGAGGCGCAGTTCGCTGTTCGAGCCCGTTTCCGCAGTCGGCTCGCAAGTTGCTCGGGCAGCCTTTGAAGAAAGAGGCTCAGCTGCACAGAAAGGTTGGGAAGGGCTGGGGAGCGGTGGCGCGGCTCGGACCAGGCGGAGACACGGTGCGGCTTGTCGCCCCCGGACTGGGTCGGGCGCCTGTTCATCCCACGCGTCCGTCTGTCGGAGGCCCGGGCGTGGCCGGGTAACGATGGCGGGTGAAAACCCACATGCAAGTTTGCCGTTGTCCCGAAATAAAGGAAAGCGTACGCTAAGACCTCCAACGCACCTGCTCAGCCTTCTTCTTAGCCACCCGTCCGAGGCCCGGCCGCGCCGCTGGGCGTGGACTCTGAGACCCAGGCGGCACCGTGGTGATGACTTTGCCAGGAGACCCCGCGAGGGCTTGGAAGTAAAAGCTCTTGATGATTTTTTGAAAATCCACTTTGGCCCTGAAAACAGATAGGAAATATTTTTTGTAACATTGCACGTGATTCCTTTAATCAGGAATTTCCATTTTTATTACTTATATTCACTCCTTATTTTTATGCTGTGGCCCAGTTTCACAGACAGGGGCCGAAGTTGACAGAAATATATGTGTTTTTCTAGCTGACGTCAGCAGATGTGGCCCCGATTCTGTCCCGGCCTCGTTCGCCTTTAGCGCTAGACTCGCTCTCGGGGTCCTTCCCCACCCTGCCCGCCCCTCCAGGGCCTCAGGGTGCGGGGCCGTCCCCGGGCCTGCCCCGGCCTTGCCTCCCAGCTGCACGCCTGCTGCATGTTGGCATCGGGGAGGACCCGGGAGGGAGACCCCGTGAGGAGACACAGGAACGCACCCGTGTGAGTCCCTCGGGGGGCAGAGGGCCCTGGTGGTGAGCCAGTGCCCCCTTCAGTCTTCTTCTCCCTTTGCTTCTCAGTCTAGAGCCTTCCTGTCCGGCTACTACCGGGACCACAACCTGGGGCTCTCCAGGCTGCTGCACAGGCTGGGGCAGCCGCTGCCGGCCTGGCTGCGACAGGAGCTGCAGAAGGCGGCGACGTAGCGCCAGACGGGCCCAGGCCAGCGCCGTGCACCCGCCGCCGCCGCCGCGTCCCTCAGCGCACGCCAGCCGCGGAGAGCGCCGCGTGACCCGAGCCGCTTCTGTCTCCCTCCGATGAAACCCGTGTGTGCCCGCCCCGGAGTCACTAGCACCAGGCCCGTGCGAGCTCAGCGCGGGGTTGTGGGGCATTGTCTCAGGCCCAGGGCGGGGCCACGTCCGGGCCTGGCGCCCCTTAGCCCTGCGGAGTCAGAGACGCTGCCCGTGGCCCGGAACCCTGCTTTTGTGCAAGTGGCAAGTTAGCATCCTGAGCGAAAGCCAAGGGCTGGGACGGTCCTTGAGGTCGGCAGTGACCGGCGTCTACGTCAAGGGCTCCCGTCCCCCCCTCCTGTGTGGGAGGAGAGGCCTCGCCACCCCACGCTGGGTGAGGAAGGGACGCCGCCGCCTCCCGGGCTGGCGGACCCACCGTGTCCTCGGCGCAGCGCGGTCCCGGCGGCGTCGCCCCTCGACCTGGGCAGAGCGGCAGGAGTTCGGACTGCGACCGGAGCTGCCGTCCTACGGAGCTGGCGGCGGCGCCTTGACCGTGGGGGCGTCCCTGCAGTGGTGGCCGTCCACGCAGGACAGAGGCGTCACCAATAAGCTGCGAAAGGAGAGAGCCCGCGTGTTCCCAGGCCCCGCGGGCGCGTGTGCCGTCCCTGCCGCGCCGGCGGCCGCCAGGAGGCGTGGGCTCCTGTGTGTGCCCTGCGGGGCTGTCGCCGAGGACAATGTTCTTAATGCCTATTTAAAAATATATATATACACCCATATATAACCCGAAACTTACCTCTTTCAACATCACTAATTCTCAGCTAACCCTACCCTCAGCCGGGTCACCCAAAAGGGACTTCCTAGAGAAGTCGGCCCCTCCTGTCGGGGGCTGCGGTCACGCAGGCCGGACTTCCGCCCCCTGTGGTCGGCGAGCACGTGGGAAGGCCTGTCGCTGTTGTCAGGGACACGCGAGGCGGAACGTCCGCAGGGCGGGAGCCGGGCCGGCCTTCCTCCCAGGGCTTTGCGGGCTCGAGGGGGCGCGACCGCCGCCTGGAATCTGAGGAATTTTGCTGGACATAATTCAGTGTCTTTAAAGGAAACCAGAGATCTTTGGTTTTGTTTTTTTTAAGCAAGTAAATCGAATCGATCGAAAAGAAAAGCAAGAATTGCTACCTGTTTCGTTTGAGGAGGCATTAGGAGTCCCCTTCCCCACCCCATCCCGCTGCGTCTGAGGGTCTCGGTCTTCACCGGCGTTTCCTTGGGCACAAACAAGTGGCCCGTGTCCCTGGCTGCCCCTTCGTGCGCGGGGACAGCCCGGCCCCCTGCCTGGTCCCCGGGCAGAGGGTGGACTGGGCGGCGTCCCGGGAAGCTCCGAGGCCGCGGGGACTGTGAGCCTGGCGCTCTGGCCCTGCGTTTGTTCGTTCCCTTTTCCCCGATTTATATCCTGGTCTTTTTCTTTCCGGAACTAGAAATTATTTTGGTTTTTTTCAGATGGGATATGAGATATATTTATAGAAGGAAGGAGATATTTTTCATACTAAGCAGCATTCACCTGACTCAAAGTATAATTCACCACCAGATTTTTTTAAACTGTAACTCATTGTACACACGTTCTCGTTTTTGTCTAAACGGTGTACGCAGCCTCGCTCAGCTACCCACAGGGAGCGGAGAGCGAAAACCCCCGAACTCAGCTCGTCTCTTCCCCTGGTTCACCTCAGTCAGTGTGTGCAGTTTCCTTATTAAGATTGGTAACGGAGACACCAAAATAATCTAATTATGTACTTCATCCTCATCTTACAGTAAACCGCTCAGAGGAACGCTGGGCTAGGAGAGGGTCATGATAAATCGGGGAAGTGTTTAGTGTTCAGACTCTTGATTTTCTTAATGTTTGCCCCTGGCTACTTCAGAATTACAGACTCGAGGCTTGATGTATGTCATTCTTTAACACCCTAAATTCTCTCTCCCGGCCTGGATGACACGCCTGGAGCCTTCGGGCCCGCGGCGGTTCCCCCTCCTCCTCCCTCCCGCGGGGCCGACTCACAGACGCAGCCCTTCCGCCGGCCCGTTCACAAAGGCAGGGACAGCGCCTCGTTAGGCGCCTCCGCCGTGATGTGGTCTGTGACTGTCAGACACCAGTCTCTCAACCTCGCATCACGCATATCCCGCAGAACCAGATTCAGCGCGTACTGAACGGCTGTCCGCGGACGCGCGAGGCGCGCACCAGGGCGGGCACCAGGGCGGGCACCAGGGCGCGCACCAGGGCGCGCACCAGGGCGCGGAGACCGCCGCTGCTCCGGAAGAGCCGGGCGGCGCTCTGCGGCCTGAGCTTGTTCCCCGCGGATTCGGCAGCCCACGCACACGGGCCTCGCTGCGCTTCCGTTTCTACCTCACTGTCTTCCCACGACATAGCGACCTGTTCACCATGAGTACTGGCTTTTAGCGACCATTTTTGCTGGATGATCTCCTAAAAGGCTCTTTGCGGTGGTGAGATGACGTATGAGCCACGTGCTGAGTGCAGGGCCCCCAGGAGCCCTGCCGGCCGAGGAGGCAAGGAGCGGGGCCTGGCCATGGCCCGCGGGCCTGTCCGGCTGCAGGGCGCGGCCCAGCGCAGGCTGCGCGCACGGACTCCCGTCTCCCCGGCGAGTGGGCGCGGTCGGGGGCGGAGGGGCCGGAGGAGCCGCACTCACCGCACCTGTGCGGGGCCGCTGTCACGGGCCTGGCCGCGGGGGTAACGCTGCTTCTCCCTAAGACCCAAGGCGTGGTCCGGGCGATGGATTTTCCCTTTCCTCCGCCTTCAGCCACACCCCTCCCGCCCCCCACTCCCCGAGCACTCAGCGACTGTCGCCAGGGGCCCCCGCGGGGGCCGGGTCTCCTCCCGCGCTGCCCCTCCCCCGCTGTGTGGCCGCGGCAGAGGACGGGTTTCCAGGGGCAGTGTCCTTGGCTGCGACACAGACATCGCTCATCGGCTGACCGTCAGCATTAAACGAGAATATGTTCCAGTAGCTCAGCTCCCTGCCTGACGCCGTCACGCGGGGACGTGCGTGTTGCGCAACGAGGTACAACATTCAGACCGCTATCTCTTCTGTCATCAAACAAGAATATGTTTTCTACTCCCTTTAATAATAAAACCTGTGTATCTTAAACATGTAACTAATGGTGTTTGGTCAGAACGGGGAGCTGACCCCCCATGACCCCCTGAGGGTGAATTCCGCGCTCCCTGCTGCTGTCTGACCCCGAAGGCTGCGCCGCCGTCCCCTCCGCCGAGGCGTCTGTCCCCGTCACCCCGTCTCCGTCTCCCTCGGTCCGTCCCCAGAGCACCTCCTGGGCCCCCTCCCTGCGTGGCTCCCTCTCCAACCCCCCGCAACGTGGCGAGAGGTGCAACTGCCTGGAGCCAAAGGAAGTGGCCGCCTTTACTGGGCCCACCTGTGTGACTGCGAGCCGACCCGACCCCGCCCGTGTCAGGGCTGCGGGAACCTGTCTCTGGGTTCCCCCCAGGGCTTTCTCTCTAGCCTCCCCGACGTCTCCTAAGACCTTCCCACCAAAGAATCATATCTGAGTGTATGTCGATATATAGTTTTCATTTTATCTATTACTATCAAATATTTTCCTGGCATTTATCACCCTGAGATAACACTTTTGTATGGACAGTTCCCACTCAAAACAATTCTGACCGTTTCGCCTACGTCTATAGCCCTCACGCAGCGCCAAAGCCCGGCAGCAGCGCTCGGTAAAATGTACCACAGTGTCTTGGAACGTGATGGGCGACACCCGCTCGCTGCGCGGCCTCCCTCCCCCGCTCACCCCGCGCCCCACCCTGACACTGCGTCCCTCCCCCGGGACGCCCAGCCCGCGTCTGCCGCCCCGCGTCCCCTTACTCCAGACCTGTCGCCCGCATTCCCGCCCGGCCCCGTCCTGTCTAGACGCCCGCAGACGCCGGAGGGAGCAGAGCTGCTGCCGCACAGCTGGAGGCCCGGCCGCCCTCGGCCCCTCCTGCTCAGAAACTGCCCCCAGGTCCGGCGCGCGGGCCCTCCTGCGAGCCCCCACCTGCCTCGGTGCCCGAGAGGCCGTGTGAGCATCCAATGTAAGTTTAAGTTTTCTAACAACCACGTTCGAAAGCTATAAAAAGATGGCGTTCGCATGAGTGTTTTACTCAGCACGATACACCCAAACAGTCTTTCAACACGGGATCTGTGGGGGTCCGCGCGGGTTCCCACCTCACGAGCTCCCACACGCCCAAGCAGGGCGTGTGTCCTGCTTGGCGTCCCCGGCGCCGGGGACCTGCCGGGCTCCTCTCCTGGCCCCCGGCTCCTCGCCACCCCCCGCCCGTCGGGAGGCAGGGTCCCGCCACGGCTACAGGGGCAGCCGGACACCCAGCACCCGGCCCCAGGCAGAGGCTCCAGGTCCACTCCTGGGCTGGAGACGCCGCCCGCCGGCCGGGCCACCCGGGCTGCCCGGAGAGGTGACCAGTGGGGCCGGAGGCAGCGCCAGGACAGGGCGCATCCTGGTTCCCACCGAGCACTGATGGGAGAAGCAGGGACTGTCCCCAGCCCTCTGGATGGGGACAGTGATTGGCTAGGGCCTCCCCACAGGGGCGGAGTGGGCGGGGACCGGCAGTGGGACCATTTGAGAGCCGCCCCACCTAACAGGAGGCCTGGCACCCAGGACAGCGAGTCCTCAGGCCCAGCCCCAGGCCCCCTGTCGCCTGTGGCCTCGGGTCTGTCCGTGGGATCTGCCTCCAGCCGGGGCCGAAGCGCTCACGCCTGAGCCGCACTCCATACTCCTGGCGGGACGGCCTCTCCAAGGCGTTAACACACCTCCAAGCCCTTCAAACATCCCCAGACCCCAAGGGCCACGTGCAGCCCCCGCCGTGCCCGGCGAAGGCGAACCCGCGGGGGGCTGGTGCAGAACCCGTGCCCGCCGGGGTCAGAGGTCCCGCCGGCAGGGTGCGTCTCGGCCGGTCCCAACGAGGCGAGCTGACGCTTTGCTTAGGTTTGTGCCGAACAGAGCCGCCCAGGACCGGAACGTTCTCTAGCGAGGGCCGTGCGGGGAGGGGGGCATGGGCAGGCATCGGAGCCAAATGTGCTGCTTCCCTTTCTGGGAAAAATAGCTTCCCTGTTCTCGAAACGGGCGAGTTCACGTGTTCACGCTGAGACCGCGACCCCTGTCTTTCTCCCCACAAACCCACGCCATCCACAAATCCAGTCGCCGTCACCTTCACGCCAGTCAGACTCCGGCCCGTCCACGAGCGCTGGCCGGCGCCCAGGCGGCCGCTGCCCTCTCCCGGGGAGCCGAGTCGCGGCTCACAGGCGGCTCCCACGGCCGCTCTGCACCTCCCGGGCCCAGCAGGCACCTCCCCGCCCTCCCCCTGGCTCACGGCTTCCGTCCCCACCTGTCCCTCGCTGTCCCCGAGGAGCCATCTGTGCCCTCCGCCCCGCGCTCCGCAGCAGGTGCCACCGGGCCAGGCGAGCGTCTGCCCTTGGCCTGCTGTCCGCGCGCACGTCGGCCCCACGGAAGGGCCTCCGTTGCCGGGGCTGCCCTCCACGGCTGCTGCTCTTGGGACTCTGTATCAGGCCTTCGGTGACAATCGGTGAAAATAAAACCGTGACACAGGAAGAGCACGTGTGGCAGCTGGGAGTGTCTCACAGGCGTCGGGGAGACGGGGGAGGGGAGCGAAGCAAGGACAGGCCCGGGAACGTGTCTCCAAGGGAGGCAGAAAACGACATTTCCTTCTACTCTTTCCTGTTATCAGATAAACTGTTTTCCCTTCTTACATAAACATGAGAAAAATATTTTCTAACAAATAGAGCAATCGGCGTGACTGGCTGGAGGAGTAGGAGCTGTCCCGTGTTCGGTGTTTAAGAACAGACTGAGCTGACAGGTCAAAGGGAGTCGTGAGTCCCATCGGAAAGCCCAGCCGCCGCTCCGTCCGGCTCCGCAGGGGCGGGGTTGGCAGCCAGAGAGCGGACGGGCCGTGGGACAGGGAGTGAGCCCCCGCCCCGGGCGAAGTGGCTGTCTGTGTAGAAGGTTTTCTATCCGGGCACATATTTAATGTGTTTTTATTTAGAAATGCAGCTGAACAAGTCAGTCTCGCCTGTAGAGTCAGGAAGACGCCTGTGACTTGTCTCTGCCCCAAACTTCTCGAAAAGAGCGATCGTGATTTCCAAGTCTGTCATCAGGAGAACACACCTATTATCTCTGTGTTAGGTTTCACATGCAGTGTTCTCTGTAGAGAAGACACGCGCACACGCCCACGGACAAATGCGCGCACGTGTGTCACGTAGACGCAGCAGCCCACGGCTGGGCCCGAGCCTGGGGACACTTGCAAAACTGAAACCTCTGCAGCACTGGTCTCTTTGTCAAGTTTCACTTCCAAAAGCAGCGAATAAACACCGCTGCTTTGACTGCGGCGCTTTATTCTTCACGATGTGACACATACGACCCAGCCCCCCCCCCCCGACTTTGCTGCCTTTATGACTCAGCTTCAGCAAGAAGAAGACACGTTTCACCGCCAGAGTCCAAAGACCCCGCCCCCCGGGACGGAAGGGGACCACCGGTCGCTTTCGAAGCTCAGAGGCGCGGCTGCAGGGTCCCAGGGTGGCTGCAGCCCCGGCCACCGCGCCAGGTCGCGCTCAGAGCCGTGTCTCCCGGCCGCGGCCGCGCCACTTTCAAAGGCAGCGATGGCCGAGATCCACCCTGCGGCACAGGAAGCCGGGGCCCCGCGGAGAGGCCCCACGAGCGGAGCCGTGCGTGACTCCGTGCCCACGGGGGAAAACAGGGGTCAGGGGGCTGGTCTCCCCAAGCCTGTCAGGCGGCAGAGCCAAGGAAAGCAGGGGCGGCCCAGAATCCAGCCACTCCCTGGGGCCAGGGCGGAGGACCCCGGTCCGGGGGCTCCGGGAGAGGCAGCGCAGGGCGGGGGCGGGGCGGGGCGGGGCTCTACGCGGCCTCTCAGAGCCCAAGGCCGACAGGGAAAGAAAGAGGCCGTGCTGCTGTCTTCAGCTGGAACGTTCTAGAAGGGGCTGCTGTTGTTGCTTTGCTGAAGAGACCAGGAGGCGTGGAAAAGGTGGCCTGGACGTGCTGTCAGGCACACGGGCACTAATTGACTGTCCCAAAGCCTAGTTCTGCCACAGGTGTCAACTTAGATAAGGAAGAACTCCAATCATTAGATTCACTGGTAAAATAACCGAAAAACAGAAAAAAATAAACATAGCGCTTACCTGATTAAGCAAAAGACATTCGTTTAGTTGGGGGAGGCGACACTTATTTCCCATACATAATTTATCAAATCATAATTTAGCAACCAATAATTTAAAGGGATTTTGAATGTAAATGAAACAAGTGAAAAAACACAAATGAAAAGTTGCTAAAAATTCACTGTTTTCCTTTTTAATATGCTTACATCTTTTTTCAAAGAAATAAGAAGGTTCGTGTGGCAGTTGGTAAAGTTTTTTGGTCAAAATGGCGCTGGCGGAGCTCCGGGAGCGAGCGTGAGGCTGAACCCACGCCGGCGGCTCCGAGGCAGGCGCTGGGGCGGGAGTGGCTCGCTCACGGGCCGGCGGCTGGGGGCGGGGGGGGGCCCAGCGCGCACCCTGGCATCTCAGCGCAGCAGAGGGTTTGCAAGGACGGAGCGGGAAGTGGAGCGGGGAGACCGGGGTGGGGGTGTGAAGGCCGCCCTGCCAAGGGGACCCGCCGGCCGGCCCTGTCTGCTCGCACAGCCGGTTGGAGGCCAGCCAGTCCCCGGAGCTGGACGGGCCGCAGCCGGAGTCCGCCTCCCCCGCGGTGAGTTCCCAGGGTCCGTCTCCCCGCGGCGTCCTCACAGAAACAAGGTCACAAGGACAGCGGGGGGTCCCCGCTGCACAGCGGCCGGTAGCGGCCCCCTTTTGCGCACGCTGTTGGCGAGTCCCCGTTCCCTGGTCCTTGGGGAGCTGGAACGACAACGAACACGCTGTTTGATGTAGCCCCCAAACACATGAAAAGGTCTTTGTCCACGTGTCTGCTCTGTGTACCACGATTAGCAACGTGCTGCACTGAGGCAGGCTTGTGCGTGTCGGCCCTACTGTGCAGCTGTGAGCTTACAGCAAATACCGATTTTATGGAACAAATTAGCTTCCAGTCACCTGACTAAAGCTGTTGCAAGCGTGTTACGCTGTGTGTGTTGGAGTGGCGTTACTTCAGAGAGAGGCCACGTCAGGGGTCCCCGTCCCTGCCCCGTCTCTGCCAGAGGAGCAGCCCCTCCGCCCCCAACGGCGGGTCCCACACGCCAGGCGATGCCGCTGGCCCGAGCTCCCCCTTCGTCCCCGGGGTTCCCAGGGCTGCTTCTATCAAATGCTCACTGACAGAAAGCAGGCTCTGTGTTCACTTACCTCGAAATGGTACTACGCCCATATCAAACTGTGTTGATCACTACAGCTTTTAGTTTGTAGTATTATAATTATATTGATTTTTGAAAGTGCTATGTCTCTTCCTGCTTGTTTATTCTCCAACACAATGTGAAGTAACATGATCTTGTCAAGGACATAAACATGTTCACCCCTTTAAGGTTTTCAGTGCATTGCGGTGTACGTAAAATATAATTTAAAATGTCATTAAATTGTTCAGTTTTTACATGTGTGTATGTAATTCTCTTTGTATAAAATCATTATATGTAAAAAGTAAGATTTTAGCCCTATGTCGTGTTTTATTGCATCATTAGGAACTTGGAACCGCCTGAGCGTGGGGCCAACAGGAAAGCACCCCTTGAAAGCCTCACTGCGTCGCTGAGGCTGCTGCCACGGCGACCCCGCCGCGCCCGGGGTGCGCGCGGAGCCACGAGCCAACGCCGGGAAACATCAGGTGGTTTACGCGCTAAAACCACAGCGGTTAATATTTTAAGCCATCAAACTTAAGCAAATACGGCATTCATTTAATAATGTAACAGTGATAGACCCCAAAATCCATCGAGCAATAAAAATCCATGGTTAAGCAAAAACAAAAGTTCTTAAAGACAAAATAACAGTAATGACAATTACAATATAGAAAAGAGGCACCTAGAAGTTAGTCACAAGATGTGAAACACTGTACCCTGACGCTGTGCCTTTAAGGAATATTGTTATTAAAAGGTATACCCTAATTTTATTTTAAAAGTACAGAGTCTCAAAATGTGGGTGCGAGCAGCGCCATCACGAAACGTCTGAGCCAACGGTTCGTTTGCGTCCTCATCCAGCGCAGCGGCGTCAGGACGCTGGTCCCAGCTCACAGCGCCGGGCCGTCGGGCAAAGCGCGGCGGCGGCCGACGCAGCGCATGGAGGACAGACAGGCGGACAGGCAGCCGCCGACGCGAACCCCGCGGGGCGCGGACGCCCATGGAACACACTGCATAGGCCCGCGACTTGACGCCAGGGCCCGGGGCACGGGGTCGCACGGGCCCGGAGCGCGCCCTCTGCGGCGGCGGCGGCGGCGGGCCGCCCGCTCAGGGTCAGGGCTCCGTGAACGCGGCTCCACCAGGACCCACGGGGAAGCAGCGCGCGCGCGCGCGCGCGCAACGCACGAGCGCATGACGGGCCTGGACGACGGGGGCCGGGCCGCCGCTACCGACTCGGCTGCCCGTGCGCGCGGCCCGGGGACGCTGTGCCTCTGACGCGCTTATGACGCGCCTCTGACGCGCCGCGGGTCCGCGGAGGGCGAAGCGCTCTCCGGGAGGAAAGGAGGCTCCACGCGCTCCCGCCTCCCGCGCTCCAAGCGCGCGCGCCCAGGGGCTGCGCTCCAGGGCCTGAACCCGGCTCCAGGTGAGACGCGCTGAGAGCGCGCCAGCTCGGGGCGGGGTCCCTCCCAAGCGAAGGCCGCGCGGTCTCCTACAGCGCAGTCCCTGCCCGCGCCCTGCAGGCGGCGCTGCAAAGTCTCCAGTTGCTGAGTCTGAACTCCGGGCTGGATGCGTTTGTGACCGCGACGTGTCCCCTGTCTCGCTGATCTGATGAAAAAGGTGAAGCCGGTTCAGAGCACTGAATTCTGTGTTTTGAAAATTCAAAATGTTACTGAGCCTTTAAGAATTCTCCTAAATATGAATAAAAGTCTGTTACGGTAAAAGACTAGATTTAAATAAGTACCCAAATATATGTATATATTTACCAGAGGTTTCCTTACCACCAAAAACTATATACTTTTTATCAAGCCTGCATTTTATCTTCAGAGGCTTGTTCTGGAATAACTTCCACGTTCCGACCCCCGGTCTTTCCATCGTTGAAATGGGGACAGCGACAGCAACGCCCCGGGGCCCGTCGGGGTAACCAGGGGACCCGCGCGGCAGGTGCGCACGCGTAGATGCCGGTCCTCTTACCGCCACCCCCTGCCCCCGCCCCGCCACCCCGGCCCTTCCCAGGTTTCTGTTCCGCGTCCCTGGACGGGGTGCCGTTAGGCATTTTGTTCTTTCTGCAGAGCTTTGCCTTCGGCCTGTGGACCGTGGGTCAGGCAGCAGGGCCTCAGGCCGGTGCGTCCCAGGTGGCCCACGGACCGGGGCCCCTCCAGGTCATGGGACGCGGGGCCACCCAGTTTCCAGCCACGCCCAGCGGCCGTGCCCGTGCCTCTCTGTTGGAAAGCTGACGACGTCCTCTTGCATTCGGCACAGCTGCTGTGCCCCCGCTTCCTGCGGAGGAGGAGAGCAGGGCGGCCGCCTCCGCCCGGTCTGGGCGCTTTCACAGCGCCTCCTGCGCCCCGGCTCCAGGGCCCCGCGGCTGCGGCCACTGACGCGCCGGGCGAGCTGCCACTGGCACTGGCCTCATCGCAGGGAGTCACCCGAAGCGAGTTCCAAACGGCCTCCAGGGCGAAGATAAATGTACGGCAGTAAAGCAACGCCCACGCTCGACCTCAGCATCTTAGAAGACACTGCAATACTAACCTGAGTTTCTCTTTCAAAAGTAAATGCCCAACAGTCGTTTTCAGAGGTCGACTCGTAATTGCTAGCTACTTACTTGTAAGGAATGCATCTTGTCTTTATGGAGGCGATCTTAAGAATCTATTAGCGTTTATTGCCCTGGCCTGTGTTGCTCAGTTGGTTGGAGCTTCGTTCCATAAACTAAAAGGTCGTGGGTTCGATTCCCAGCCAGGGCACACGCCTGGATTGCGGGCCAGGCCCCTAGCAGGGAGCGTAAGAGGCAACCACACATTAATGTTTCCCTCCCTCTCTCCCTCCCTCCCCCTCTGCCTAAAAATAAAATAAAAATCTTTGGCCCTGGCTGGTGTGGCTCAGTGGAGTGACTGAGTGCCGGCCTGCGAACCAAAGGGTCACTGGCTCGATTCCCAGTCAGGGCACGGGCCTGGGTTGCAGGCCAGGTCCCCAGTAGGGGGTGCGCGAGAGGTGACCACACATGGATGTTTCTTTCCCTGTCTTTCTCCTTTCCTCTCTCTAAAAATAAAATATTTAAAAAATATATTTAAAACATCTAAATCGCTGTAAGAAAGAGGATTTTGAATCCGATGGTTATGATGTCCTGCAGGTTTGGGGGGACGGGAGCTCCTCTCAGGGTTATTGTGGGGTACACGCGCTGTGCGCCGCACAAGTCGGGGTGCACCATGGCGCCCCCGGAAACCCTCCCTCATCTTCAGCACGAGCGCAGATCCGGTCTCGGAGAAACCCGTGGCGTGGCCCGTGTCTGTGTTTCCGTGAAGGTCGTTACCACCTGAGAAGTTACCACCTGCAGCGCCGCCTCGCTCCCCACGTGCGGACTTGCCCCGCGATGCGCGTCTGCGCTGCGTCTCTGGGACCCAGAGCTGCGGGGGCCCGGGGGGCCGGGGTGGCCGGCAGGTGCCTGGGCCACCAGCTCGAGGTGCATCTCATTGATTAAAACAAAACAAAACCCGTATTTTATTTGGAAATGAGCGTATGTTTGATGTGTGCTGAACAAAGCTCACTTTGAATTTCACGCAGAACACAGACGTTTTGTCAGTAGCCCCGAGGAACATTAAAACCACCACCTGTGATTTCAGGCGCAGTCCGTCCAGGGTGGGTCTGCAGAGAGGCCAGTCCGTGCGACAGGAAGAGCAGAGCCAGGGGCTTTGTGTTCACCCTGGGAATCGACGGAGAGGTTCACAGGAGCATTTTCATGCTTTGTGTCCCAACCGAGAAACTGTATTTTTCACATGATATAAGGTGTCACTTTCTCATGAAACAGATTAAAATTGAACCCACTACACGCAATGTCCCTAAATCACACAGTCCTCCTGACAGTGGAGGCCGTCACGAACTAATCCCCCGGCTCCTGGCGACGGCCCCAAATCCCTTCCTACTGGGCCCAGAAAACCAGAAGTCCCAGGTGAGCGATTTCTTTAAAGAACCATGAAGAGCTACAGTTTATTCGTCAAAAGGTTCCACTAAAGAGGAAGAAACGTGAAGGACAGAGAACAATTGAAATCAGGTGTTCTGCCCCCTCAAAAGAAATGGTCTCTTTTTATTAAAAGCACAACATTTTTTGAAGAGGACTTATATCGCAGACATTTTAAGCCCTTTTTGCTTAAAGTTAACATATGCAGAATCCTTAAACAAACATGTTAACAAGTTTTCAACTGAAGCAGGAGAGTAAGCCACACGTGGAAACAGTCCAAATGCGCAGACCGAGGTTCGAAGTTCCGCTTGTGCGCGGTGACTAGCGGTTCGGTGGATGAGCGGGCCAGCAGCCGCTCGAGGAAACCTCACGGCGTGTTTTCTCAGCCTCGGTTTCCCCAGCTGGGCCTGCGTCGGTGTCGTCTGGGGCTGCTCCGCTCGTTCACTGGTGGCCCAAATGCCCCGACCTCTAGAAAGGGGGACGTTGGCACAGGCAGAGTCCCCTTCCTCAGATCCCAGAACAGAGGGGCACACACCAGGTTCTCTTTGAACTTGAAGACCCCAAAGAAAGAAAACGGAGGCGGGAAGGAGGAGGGAGGAGGGGAGGCCACGGCGACCAGCGCCCCCTCCAGACTGTCCCCAAGCCTACCATGCGTCGGCTTCACTAGTAACAAAATTAGTTCAGAATCAGATTCTAACAAAGGGCTCTAAGGGACGAGGCTGCGTGCAAAGGCCTCGGCGGCTTTTCACAGTCTCTGCGCGATACCTCGGGGAGCAAACACCCTGAGGGGCCGTCCGTGCAAAGCTGCCTTCAAGGAGCAGAGGGACGAAACGTGAGCGGCAGACCCTGGACGTGATGCCCGCGGGTCTGAGCGCTGATGAGCGTCTCAGGAGACAGAGATGTTAGAAACTAGAGCCGTGCTTTCAGCAAACGCTCATCGAGGCCAGTGACGGGCAACACTCGTGGCAGCAGGAAGCCTGGCCAGGAAGGAAAACCGGCCCCAGAGAAGGCACAGACGCTGGTCCCGAGGACTCAGGGACCCCAGGTGCGGAGCGGAGCCGGGCGCTGCGACGGCAGGGCCACTGGGCCCTCCTTCTCCAAGGCGGGAGGTCACGCCCCGCACGCCCTCACATCAGACCGGAGAGCGAGCACAGACACAGGACGAACGGAACCAGGGAACAACACACGACTAGAAGTGAGAGAGAAATGTGCATCGACGCTCTGGAGGGAACGGGTACCTCAAGTGTGAGAACGAGGGAAAAGACAGATGAGGGAAAAACTATCATGCACGAGCATTAAGGCAAACAACACTGGAGACATATTTGCAAAAAAAAAAACAAAACAAAACCAAAAAACAAAAACAGGAAATCTTCTGAAAATCCTGGGAAATGTTTAAATACTAATAGATAAGAGAAGATGTGCAAATAACTTTTCGGCGAAGAAACGAACATGAGATGAAACGGAAGCACAGCTCCCTTAGCACAGTCGCCCCTTCCCCGCCCGCAGGGGGCGCCGCTGACCCGGGAGCCTGCCGGTTCGGAAAGCGGTCGGACGGCGGCCAGCGCGCGGGCACCACGGGCCTCTCCGCCGACGCCCGCCGCTCAGCGCCCGGGCGCGTTCCCAACGACACCACGCGAGCTCTGCAGGAGCAGAGACAGGAGGACGCCCCTGGAAGCGTTTCCTAACGGTGCCCAGCAGGACAGGGGTGCGCAGCGGAGGGGGTGCACATGGGCGTGTCAGGGTGCCCGCGCCACGGCCGGAGGCCGCAGCCCGTTCTCTGCGGCCTGGAGCTGACACAGGCCGTCCTGGCCGCGTGGGAGACGCCGGCTCTGCAACGCCGGGAGGGGACAAAGCCAGGAAGATGGTCCGCAGGCAAAGCCGCGAGCACCCTGACGAAGACAAGAATTCTCTGAGGCGTTATTTTTCTGAGCGACACGCCGTCGCGTCCTGTCCCGTCCGTCTGCCTCCAGCTGCGCGGCTGTGCGTTGCCCGCTGTCCTCGGCTTCCCGCTCCGCACACGGGAGGTCGCGCGGCGGCGGAGCCACCCCCAGGGGTGCCAGGGCAGCCTGAAGAGCTGCACTTTGGGGAGAGAAGACAAAAACTTGCCGACTCTTCTGGAAAACAAGGACTCAAGGATCACACAGGACAGTGAATCAGAGAGAACGAAAAGTGAGGGGGGCCAGAAAGCAAAGGCGAGGGTGCGGGAGTCCTGCGGCCCCGCCCCGTGCCCGGGACAGCCTGTGACGCCCCAGCTGCGGGCACTCCCCCACTCCTCCTTGTTCCACGGCGACAGCGAGGGGCCCCGGGGCCGTGCGCCCGTCTCAGTTCCCGTGAGGGCAGGTGCGCGCCCGCCCCCCCCCCCACGTGTACGCGGCACGGAGCACTCAGGAGATGCGCTTCAAATAGTTTATTGTTTACTTGAAGTAAGATTCATGCTGATCTGATACAAAGAAAGCCCGTATTTCCCAGGGAACCGGTCACAAAACTACCCCCTCCTACGACCCAGCGCCAGTCGCGGGGGAACCGCACAGCCAGACGCGGAGTAAACGCTCAGTCCCGCCAACACAGGCACGGCCCGCCGGGGGCCAGGCTGCAAGGACAGACTTTGGAGTCAAACGCCTGGGGCAGTTAAATTAACTGGACAGTAAGCAAAAGTCCCATCCCTCTTGTAATGTGTGGTCACATCCTTTACACCATTTTTTCCTACTCTTGGGCAGAATTTTCTTCCAAAGAATAAATAAGGCACGAAGATCATCAGAAACACCAAAGATCGGGATTCAGAGGGCGCATGGAGCTCACGTAATCCAGCATTTTTATTCTAGAAACACGACTGAGGCATAAGGGGTCGCTTTGCCGGGCCTCGTCCGCACGGCTGCGCTGAGCGCAGCCCCGACGCCTCCAGCACCGGCTCCTGCCCCGCGTGGGCCCCTTTATTAAAACGGGCACTTCTGCCCCTGACGGCCCGGTGAGAGTCGGAGGCGTCGCCACCTGGCAGGGCGTTGTGCTTAAATATAAACGTGCCAAGGGGAAGCCTAGACCAAGGAAACTGCCTGCCGCTCACTGCGACTTTGCTCCTCACCCGCAAGGGGCCGCCGTAAGGAAGCGGAGCGACCGAGGCGGGGGCGGGGAACGGCAGACGCGCAGTTGGGCCCCGTCGGGCCGCCGGCCGCCGCAGCAGGGCTCTGCCCGGCCCAGAGCTGCCCAGCCCCTCGACGTCCCCGCAGCAAAGGCACCGGAGCTGGGAGACACCAGGCTTTCCGTTTCATTCTCTACACACGGTTCCCACAATAAAATGTGCTCCTTTCCTGCCTTCCCTTTGTCTTTAGCCGGTTTCAAAGTATTTTTATGAAGAATTCCTCCAGTTTGTCCTAATCGCCAGACAAGACTGTGGCCAAGGTCGAAATCCTAACCCTGAAAAAGGGGAGGCGCGAGCCCCGATCTCACCACCAGGTGGCACCAGAGGCTCGCGCACCGCCCTCCGCGGGGACGCGGCTCCCGCCGGGAGGCCCTCTGCTCCGTTCCCGGCGCAGCCCGGAAGCCCCGGCCTCGGAGCCCCCGCTCCCCGGATTCGCGGCCACGGGCCGCGCACACACCAACGGCTCCGCTCACATCCAGGGCAAAAGGGGGCCGTTCGGGCAGGAGGCACGGAGCTCGCAGAGGGGACGCGGGTGCTGGGGAAGCGAGTCGGCGGGGGCCGGACAGAACATTCCAGAAGCCTGGGGGTGGGGGATCGACAAGCCGGGCTTGGGCTGAAGGTGACGCGTGGACAGGACGGGAGGGAAGGTCACGGCTGCAGCAACACCAGAGAAACGTGATCCCAACAGATTGAAAGCTTCGCCCACAGGAACTGGAGGGGCCTTCAAGGTCACGAATCCCACGTCCTGAAACAGCGCGAGGCGTGTGCCCTGTGCCGCTGGGTCCCCGACTCCTGGCGCCCCGCACGGGCGACGTGCCGGGCCCTGCACGCACAGCCCCGCTGGGCGCCCGAGGCTCAGCCTGCGGCTCGTCTCTCGGGGCGACGCCGCCCCGCGCTGGGCCCCTCTCCCTGCCGCCCGACCGTGGGCTCCCAGCGGCGCTGTCCTTCCGGGAGGGTCTCAGGAGGTGCCCGGCAGGACAGCGCCGGTCGGCGCAGGCTGCGACCTTCCTTCATTGCATTGACTGACTTCTTTATTAACCAAGTGATGTTAATTATTAATTGATCGAATTAACGTTCAGGCGTAACCATCGATCAGTGTCGGTCCGGGAGCCGTCCCCCGCGGCGCCCAGCGGTGACCCTGGCCCACGGGCCCGGGGTGACTCCGCTCCTCCCCTAGGGTGAGCGGGAGATCCGTCGGCCACGCCGTTTCATTTTTAGTGTTTGACTCCCCGATCCTTTTTCACTCAATTATTTGCAGAGAGGAGCCTTCACTTTTTTACTTCTCGGAAGACAACGGTTGACGTGATGTGGAGAGAAATTTAGACTCTCAGTCAAAAGCGCCTGAGCAGCACTCGCAGGAGGAAACTTTTGTTTCTCCCGTCCCTGAGCCGCGCCGCTGGCCACCAGGCACGAGGACGTCAGACCCTGAGCCAGGGCCTGCGTGAAAGGCATTGGCAGACAGGGCGGAGCCTTCCCAGGTTTGCTCGCGGCTTTTCCTGGTTTTACCACGTCACGGCCTCGCGGGGCCCCTTGTCTCGGGCAGAGGAGGTCACGGAGTCTGAGGGACAGTGACTGGTCCGCGGTTACGGCTGCAGGGCGTTTCCTACCCCAAGGGCCGCCCCGGGTTGCCACACCGGGTCGCTGCTGCCTCCTGGGCGCCCTGTGCCCGTCTTCCCCTGCACGTCCCTTGGACGCCTCCGGAGCCCCCGCTGACCTGGCTCCGGGCCCTGGGCCTGGCACCGGGACCACGAGCTCGGGCGAAACGCAGACCAACGAGAACAGGGTCAGGGCCACGGGAGCAAAGCCCAGACCCGCGGGAGGAAACATGAGGTCGCCTAGCAGCGTGCACGGCCGAGCCTAACATGTGTGAGCGGTGTCCAACCCGCGGCCGCAGGCCACAGGCCGCCCGGGGTGGCTGTGAACAGGGCCCAGCACGAAATCATCAATTTACTTAAAACATTGTGTGATTCCACATCACAATGTATTTAACGTGTGGCCCAGAGACGTGGCCGCCAGGCCGGACACCCCGGAGCGTCGTGAGGTGGAGCACCCCGACTTCTGCTCCCCGCCACCCCCGCTGTGCCCTCGGGAACCTCTTTGTCTGCCACAGACGACGCTGCGGTGTGACCCCTCCACTCGCCTCCCAGCGGGACGGCCGCCTCTGGCCACCCCCGCGTCCCTGCCGCTCCTGAGCGCCGGTCCGCACCCCGGGCACTTGCTTTTCTTTACCGCGTTCAGGGGACAGAGGCTGCAGACTGTTGATGTCGCCGAACCCCTTCCCAGGAACAAACGCTCGTCTCCCCCTCAGACTCGTACGGCACCAGACACAGGACAAGCCTGCGGATCTCCTGGGCCACCAGCTGCTCTCTGGGGACAGCAGGACCTTTCCTTTACGTCTCATGGTCTGGGGACAAGAAGCCTGACCCCAGCCATCAGCGCAGGGACGGGGCAGGGCCCGGGGATGTCCCCGAAGAGCTGGGGCACGTGCGCTGGACACGGTCACCCGAAGACCCGAAGGGGCTGCGGTGGGTGTGTTCCTTAGCGATGGGGCCGCTCCTCCACCACAGGCTCCCGTCGCCTCGGCCCCGTGAGCCCGGGATCTGCCGACCCAGCGTTCCCTGCGCCCGCTCTTTGCGCGCCTCGTACCTCAGGGCAGCCAGGCCGGGCGCCCCCCGCCCCCGCGCTCCGCCGGCCACACGTGCCCCGCGCACACCCGCCGCCTCCTCTCCGGGCGGCGTCCTCTCTGGGACAGCGGCCTCTCCGTCCGGTCCCCACGCCGGGCACTGCCCACGCACAGGACCCAGGGCGGCGCCGTGGCGGCGAGGACGCTGACAGGGACCGCAGGCCAGGCGGGTGGGTCCTTTCTTCCGTTCGCCGCAGGCGTCGAACGAGGTACTTACGTCCATGAACGCGACGGCCCGCAAGGTGGTTCCCACGCCCCAAACCGCTCAGGCTCACTCGGCATCTTACCTGCCCCACGAGGTCCGATCAGGGGGCGTCCAACCTGCCCAACCCCCTGCGGGGCCGGCGGCCGGGCACCGGGCAGGGCTGGTGCCCCATCCCAGGAGGAGAGGCCCCGAGGGCCAGCGCGCTGGGTCCGGGCGGCGGGACAGGGTGTCGCGTGCCACCCGCCGGCCGCAGGTATGGGCGCTGGTGTGTCACGTGCAGGGGCGCCCGCAGGGGTCCACCCCCAGGCCTGAGCTGGGAGACCCCAGAGGCCGCCCTGGACACCAGTCGCCATGGCCCCAGGCCGCTGGGCGCGGCCCGCCTGTCCACTCCCAGGGCAGAGCCTCCCGCTGCCCCGGTCCCCGCCAGCAACCCCGGCCCCGCGCTCAAGGGCCAGCGCGACGGCACCTTCTCCCTGACGTGGCCACAGGGGCAGCTGCCCAGGCTCTTTGAAAAACAAATGAATAAAAGCCTCCTTGAAAACCTCCTTTTATTAGAGGACCTACCCCAAGTGTGGAGAATTTAAAACCACCCTATTGAGCCAAAGCGGCAAACCATCAGCCTCCCAGGAGACCCCCGCCGCCCGGCCCGAACCTCCTCCCGACCGTCGAGACCTGGGACGAGCCTCAGGTCCACGCGGACGCCTTCGGAGGTGAATGCGCCCACCTGCCCAGCGACGAGCGTCCCCACGGGCACGAGACGCAGCGCGTTGCTCTCTCAGGCACGCAGGAGTCGGACGCCTGCCTCGGGGACGTGTTTGCAACACTCACTCTGGGGATGTGGAATCGGAATGAAAGTTGCATTCCAACGACATGTCTCCATTTTTAAATCACGTTTATTGTTTAGGTTTTGTCGCAGCGGAGACACTGCTCCACCACCCAGCGAGGGCACCCCGCCGATGCGTCCCGTTCCCAAAACAGCAAGATCCGCTCCCCACACACTCCTCGCCCCGTCGCCAGCCCACCGCTCACAGCCGCCTCTGCCCCGTTTCCACGGCTACGAGACGCGCAGATTGTGTCAAGATGTGACTGGCGCGCCCGCGTGGAGGACGCCGTTCCGTCAAGCACTCAGAGCGCCGCCGCGCGCCTGCACAGCCGGGAGGACACAGCGGACGCCCACGCGCGGCACGGTGGCTCCCGGTGGGCGGCGGACATCGCGGGTCATTGTGTGCGCAGAGGGGACAGCACTCGGAACGTTCACAGCTCCTCCCGCGCCCGCGGGTATCGCCGGGTGACTGGGTGCTTCTGTGCCGCTGTCAGACGCAGGAGGTCAAACGATCAATAAATAAAGCTCAACGTGTGAAGTGCAAATGCTAAGTAAACAGAACGACCTGAAATAAACTCAAGAGTTGCTCAACGGGGGGTGTTTGCCGGAGGTCCTGTCGTCACCGTCTGACGGGCACCTCTGCTCTGCGGGGGGACGGTCCCCGGCCGGTCCCGTCAGCCACGCTGGCCCGAAGCCGCTGCTGGGGGAAGAGGAGGGAGGGGACAGGAGCTCATTTTCGAAACTCGGCTTCGACAACAGCGCAAGTTCTCGGACACGTCTGCACGGCACAGAAAGTCTGAGGTCACAAGATCGGACAGGGCGGGGCGGCAGGGAGGCCGCAATGGCCCCCGGACAAGTTACACGTTGGCACCTCGGTGACACAGACTGCGTGGCCCAGAAAACAAAAGGCGTGACAAGGGCGGTTCTGTACAGTTAAAACTTTGGAGCCACCCCAGCTGAGCAGTCGGCAGCCACGTGTGGCAACGCCAGCAGGTGAGCACCGGGGCCACAGCGACCGGCGCCTTCACCCGCCACGGCAGCAGGAGTCAGGGCCTGGCCGCTTGGTCCCGTTACACAGTGAACGCGTCACGTGGGAAAATGAAGCGGAAAACAACTGTGAGATTCTTCCAGAGGCCGATGGCTGGTTAGGGGAAAACAACACATGACAACCAATGTATACATTTGCTTAATCGTACATGTTTCCCCCAGAAGCATCTGGTCTGTAAGAAAAAGAAGACAAAGCCAACAAAGAAACTAAAACAAAAAACCCAAGAGTACGAAAGCCGGCGTTCCGATCGTTTTCCTTCCTCTGCGTTCAGCATGGGGGGCGGGGCCTGCGACGCGAGTCCTGAGTTTGCCGGTGTCAGGTTCCGGACGAGGCACGTCGGACCCCACGAGGCTTTCCAGGCCCCTCCTGAGTGCGCCGCGCCTCCCTCGCATGTGCGGCAGCCAGGCAGCTGCACGCACAGCGGAAGGAGACCATCCCCGCCCGGGACACGCACGCGGGGCTCAGAACGAAGTCCGACACGGGCCCGGCCCAACGGGAGTCACTGAGGCCGCTCGCAGGTCCGTGCCGGCCTCGGCCTCGGCCTCGGCGTCGGCACACAGCGGGCTCCGCCCCCAGGGCCAGGCCCTCGCAGCCCTGAACTGCACCGGGCTCGTTAGTAGCTCGGGAAGGGGTGTTAGAACTGTTTGCTGACGCGACGCTCGGTGGCTGTTAGGCTGAGTGACAGCAGGGGCCTGCGGGGACGGGGGCCACGCGCTCACTTCGCCTTCTTCTCGTGCAGGACGCGGCCGTTCCTCCTGCACCGGCCGTTGGGGACCCCGTTGTGGTAGTGCCCGTTCACCGCGCTCGGCGTGTGCCCGGACCAGCAGCTGCGGGCCCGTCGGCAGACGAGGGAGGCG
This sequence comes from Pteronotus mesoamericanus, assembly GCF_021234165.1. Lineage (NCBI taxonomy): Eukaryota > Metazoa > Chordata > Mammalia > Chiroptera > Mormoopidae > Pteronotus > Pteronotus mesoamericanus. Next base: position 21,362,398 of record NW_026555064.1, read on the forward strand.
GCCCAGGACAGCAGGGCGCAGAGCAGGGCGGCGGCCAGCAGCAGCACAGCGGCCACGTCCAGGAGGAAGTACTGCCAGAAGGACAGCTGGTGGACGGCCGCCCGCAGGTGCGGGGCGCCCCGGTGGCGCAGGATGTACTCGATCCAGTACACGGTCCGCTGCACGGGGTGCCCGGGCTGGTCCCGGTGGATCTCGGACAGCTGCCGGGCCCTGCGACGGTAGCTGTGGGCGAGGGAACAGAGAGTGGCCGGGCTGCCAGGTCCGCTGCCGCAGGACCACCTCACAGCAGTGTGTGCGAGCGAGGTCAAGTCGGCCGGGCGCCGCCAGCGCCGCGCACGGGGCCCCGAACGGCTTTCTGTCCAGGCCGACGCGGCCCCCTCCGAACCCGTGGCACGACCGCGCTTCCCATTCGAGCGTCGTGGTTGCATCAACTAGACGTCAGGAAAAGAGCTGCCGAGGGCGGACGCCGGGACCCCGTCCGCGGGGGCCTGGGTCGCAGACACGCGCCTCTCGGCGCCCCGGCCGCGCGCAGGCTCCCGCGGGAGCGTCCTTCCCGGGGCCCCCCGCGTCCCTCAGCTCTGGCCGTGGTGCCCACTCCGTCTTGAGCCGCAGCCCCCGGGCAGAGGCGGAGAAAGCTCACCCTCTCCCCAGCGCCCCCGCCCCTCGAACACAACGCCCGTGCCCTGGCGTCAGAAACCGGGGCTGCGGAGCCGCCGGCAACTCAAAACACATCCGAGTTTTAAAACGGAGACCGGACAAAGGTCCCGCTCAGCCGCGGGCGTGCGCAACACCCGGTCGCTGTGAGTCACGGGGGGCCCGGCAGGCCAGGCGCTCACCTGGGGTCGCCGATCACGGCCGCCAGGGCCGCGTGCAGCTCGGCCTCGGTCGCTGTCCTCCAGTCCAGCAGGACCCCCATGCCCTTGGCCTGCACGCGGGTCATCGTGTCGTAATGGTCCCCGAAGAGCGGGAGGCCCACCACGGGGACGCCGTGGTACATGGTCTCGAAGATGCTGTTCAGGCCGCCGTGGCTCAGGAAGGCCTTGATGCGCGAGTGCCCTGCGGGAGAGCCACGCGTCACACGCACGCACGCCCCCGAGTGGCACGCGCCTCTGGGCCGCCCTCCCCCCACCGACGGCCCCCGGGGGCCCTTCACGTCTCCAAACGGGGCTGCAGCGCCTTGTCTTTATTTTTAACAACAGCGGCACAAACACACCGATCTTGTTATATTTATTTACTGAGTCCATCGTGGTTACAAAAGCTATTTTGAAGCAGCAAGGGTTTGTAGCTTTGAGAGGCTCATTAGGACTTCAAACGCGGACCTCGGCTGGCCAAGGGCGACGCTCTGCAGAGCACGGCCCGTAGACGCAGGTTTGACTCGGTGTGAGATCTGAGCTGGGACGGCAGACGACAGACACCCCCCCACCCCCGCACGGCGGCGGCGCGGGCAGGACAGGGCCGAGCGCGGGGCCCGGGGACTCACCCAGCAGGTCGTTCTGCGGCAGCCACTCCAGGAGCTTCGTGTTGTTCCCCAGGTTCTTCGGTTTGGGTCCAGAAAACCTGCGTGCGCACCGACAATGAGCCGCTCAGAACCCAAGCGTCCCTCCTGCCCTGGACTCTGGCTCCATTGTCACGAGTTTAAAGCACGAGTTTATACTCCTAACAAGGAACTGCCGGGCACAGCACCAAAATCTGGGGCGGTTCCTTTCCCCAGTCTTCCGATGAGGGGTAAATAGGGGACACTCGGCTTATTCTGAGGCCAACGTCCTCCTGCGCTTCTCACCGGACACAGGTCGGGCAGGGCGCCCCCGCGAACCTGTGCTAGAAACACCCCCGCCAGGACCCAGCCGTGAGCTGGGAAGGACCCCGAGGGCCGGCAGCAGGCGGCCACCCCTCCGTCCGGGGCCCAGGGCCCGGGCCGGTAGGGACAGAGGTGGCAACGGGCTGCCCCGCAGCTCCACCCGCGGACGGTGCCGGGGGAAGGCCACGAGGAGGCCGTGTCCTGCCGCGGCCTTCGGAAGGGGAGGTACAGGTTCGCCGGACGCCGGCTGCCCTGCCCGCGGCAGAGGGGCGCCGCCCAAGGGGGCCCACGGGAAGCCCCGGGCCCAGGGGTCCGTCCGCACCGTTCCCACTTCAGCCGGGAGGGCGTCCGAGGACACGCCTGCTCACCCAGCGGCCGCGGTCCCTGGCTCATCGCTGTGTTTTAAAGGCCTGCTCTCCGGCGGGACCCCAAAGGCCCTGTGGGGCATTTTACCCGCTTGCCGCTCCCCCTTCCTCCTCCCGCCCTGACCCCAAGGTGCAGGGAGACGGGACAAGGGCGGGCAGACGCTGCGCAGGCACCGCCCCCGCCTCCCTCAGGCCTCCGCCCGCACCCACCCTGCGCCCCTGCGGGGCCCCGGTCGCGGCGCCGCCGTCACCTACCTCCAGATCACCCTCTGGGGCAGCCGGCCCAGCGCCCCCGCCAGCTTGCGGGCGACGTCCTCCGACAGGTACCTGACGCCGGCCCCGAAGGACACGAGCACGAAGCCGTGTTCGCCGGCCCCGTCCACCCAGCTCTGCAGCTCCTGCGGGCGGGCGACACGCGGCGTCAACGCCGGGCCAGCGGGCTCCCCGCCGGCGTCCGGGCAGGGGGCCTCGCGCCGAGCCCCGGGGGGCGTGAGAGCGAGGATGAGGGCCCCTGAGTAACGCCTTCGGCCCTCGCCCGCCTTCGGCCCTCGCCCGCCCCCCGGGAGGTCGGACGGAGGCGGAGCGGCTCTGGTTGAGCCAGCAGGGGGCAGCGGCCGCAGGGCCCTGCCTGAGCGCCTAGCCCGGGGCGGGGTGGGGGGGCCGGTCCTGGGCCAGGGCCGCTGCAGCCGCTGTTCTTCGCGACACCTCGTGCCTGCGGCATGCGTCCCTTGCCCGTTCCGGCCGCCGCGGCGTGGGGCCCTCGGCACTGCCTGTGTCTTCGCTGACGGCGCGTTTGTGAGCAGGGCGGGCACCTCCCTGTGCCCCAGATGCGTGTGTGCACGCACGGGTAGAGCACGCCCTCCCGCACACGCGTGCGTCACAGAGGCCGCCCGACGGAGCAGGACCTCTGGGCCCCGCAGGGTCCCCCACCCGCCGCTGTCCCGGGCCCTGGCCCTCGGCTCCTGAGGACGTCCCCGCTCGCTGGCTGGGGGCCCCGGGGACACACAGGGACACAGCTGGGACCGCAATCCTCCTTGGGTACAAGAGGACCCTGAGGCTCGGGAGGGCGAGCAAGACTTGAGCTTCTTTCCAATGAGAAGGACAATTGGGGGGGCGGGGGCGCCGGGAGGCGGGAGCGAGGCCCCTGCTCCCCTGCGCCCAGCAAACCCGCGACCCGGCAGCCACTGTCCGCGGCTCCGCCGACGCAAAGGCCAGGCGGCCGTCACGGGCAGGGTCCCAGCACCGGGGGGCCCGGCTGCCCACTCAGCAAACACGACCACCACCGCCCAGCCGCGGCCGCGCCGCCCAGGCGCCCGGGTGACTGAACGGGAATCGGTCCTCAGAGGGGGCGCATCCTCGCGGCCTGGCCGCAGTGCCCTCAGTCCCCTGCCCCAGCACGGTCCACACCGCGGTCCTCCGAAGACCCCTGCCACCTGGCGCCTCCTCACGCCTCTGTCCACCCCAGACAGGCCCTCCCAGGGGACACGCGCCACGTCACTGGGTGTGTGTGACTTCACACATGCCTCTGTTCCCGGTGGTGAACACAGAGGGTGCTCATTGCCCACTGCTATCTTTTTCTTTTAAGGTTTTACTTAATTACAGACAGAGGGGAAGAGAGGGAGAGAAACATCCCTGCGCGGTTGCCTCTCGCGCGCCCCCTGCTGGGGACCCAACCAGCAACCCAGGCCTGGGCCTGACTGGGAATCGAACCGGCGACCCTTTGGTGCACAGGCCGGCGCTCAGTCCACGGAGCCACACCCACCCGGGCTCACGTGTTTTCATAAATCAGGGAAGCTGATAGGAATGTACATCCTTGAAAAGATAATATCGGGTTGGCCATAAATTTCGTTTTTTTCCTTCCAGCTCCCTGCCACGGGCCTCACACCCAAACGTCACGGCAAAGCCACAGGGGTGGGGGACCGACCCGGCGCCTGGAGGTCAGGCCCTCCAGGCTTCACCGGGGGGCTCGCGCCGAAACCCGGCCGGCTGAAACGGCGTCCCAGTCACGGGCACCGACCCGGGTTTTAGTTTTCCTTTCAAAGCCCCCCCAAGAGCGAGTCCCCATTTTGGAGAAAAACAATCCTTTCCCTGGGCAGCTGTTTCTGATTTCGCTGCGACTGAGGCAGGACACTGACCAGAGGTCACCCAGCTCAGTGGCCACAGGTGGCAGTTCACACAAGAAACGCCCCGCCTTTTCCACTGAAGAGAATGTCTGCAAACGCAAGAGGAAAAGAGTCAAGGAGGGTTGCTCCTCTTTGTTTTTCTACGACTCAGCCTTTCCTGGGCCCTTAAACATGGTTTCTTGAAAGAGATACATTTTTCTCAAACACCAGCAGAAAAAGAGATACGTTTTCCTCAAACACCAGCAGAAAGCCCCCTGCACGCGGACACACCCAGCCGTGCGGGGATGCGGGGGGGCAGCAGGGAGCGCCGCCAGGCCCTTGGCCGGAGCGGGGCACGCGGCAGGGGCACGCGGCAGGGGCACGCGGCTGCTCACGCAGGGAGCACTCGGCAATGGGACTCCGGAAGCAAAGGACCCACCGCCTAACAGGTTGGTTAAAAAAAAAAAATCCCACCAGGTTTCGCCAAAGACTCTCCTATTGAAAAGACACATCAAGGCAATTTCACCCAAAGGATGGACAGAGAACGTCTCACCGAGAACCCGCCGCTGCTGGGGCACCACGCGCCCTGCTCACCCCTGTCCTCTTGAAGCGCACACACAGCACGTGGCGTGCGCCTGCCACCCAGGACGACCCGCAGGCTCGGGGCCCCCGGGGGACACGCGGCCGAGGAAACCCCGCCAGCCCGAGGCAGCTGAAGGCGCCGGGTCCCCCTTCCGGCCGCTCTGCGCCTGCCCACAGAACCCGCGGCTCCCGCCCGGGGCCGAGCTGCTGGCCGCAGCCCTGGGAGGCCCTGCCTGTCTGCCCCCCGGCACTGCAGCCTCCACGCCCCCTCAGCAAGGTCTCTTCCTCCCCTGCCACGAGAACGTCCGTTCGCCGCACGATTATTAAGTGACGTCTTGTAACATTTCAAATTCACTTTAAAGATCTCTAGTCACGTAGTCTCTCTCCAGACACCGGTGGACGGAGATGTAAATTTTTGTTTCTCTGTGAATTTGCACACGAAGATGAGAAGATTAATTCAGACAAGGGAGAAATTCAGACCCTGTAATTCCTTCAAGTTTAATTGCCTGTGTTTTACATTCTCAAAATCAAATAAAATCCCAAGCGTGCAAGGCTGGTTCCGCGTTCAAAAATAAATGAGCATAATCTATCCTATCAACAGGCTAAATTAGAAAAACCCCTCCATCGTACCAATATACTCAGAGAAAGCACTGACGAACCCTCACGGCCACGTGTGGTAAGACTCTCAGCTAACGCGGGAGAAGGAGGCCCTTCCTCTCCGTGGCAAGTACCACGGGCGGAACCCGGCAGCCACGCGGCACAGGGTGGTGAGAAAGCCCGAGGCTTTCCCGGGGGAGCAGGCGGGCAGGGCGCCGCCCCCCACCCCCGCCTTCACCGCGGCCCCACGCCCGGCCGACGGGTTAGACGAGGGAGGAGGCGGAAACACACAGGCGGGAAGCAGGAAGTAACTCCCTCTGTTCACAGCTGACAGGGTCGTCTCTGCAGGAAGTGGAAATGGTTATCAGGAAACGACGGCAGCGTCTCGTGACCATGACTCAGCGTTCCCTGCGACCGTGACTCAGCGTGTCCGTGACGCCAGGACCCGGCGTTTCTCCGCAGCCCTGGCTCAGCGACTAAGGCAGGGTTGCAGGTCACAAGGTGGATTCACAAAAGCCAGTCGCTTCCCTGCGCGCCAGCAATGAACAGAGGAATTGGAACATAAACACATGATGCCGTTCAAACGCGCATCTCCAAAATGAAATGCTTAAACACAAATCCAACAAAACACACACAAGGTCTCAATGAGGAAACCCACACAACCTTGACGCGTGAAATCAAGGAAGAAATAAGTAACCAAAGAGAAATTCCACGTCCGTGGCCAGGAAGGATCTATACTGTCAGGATAACAACGTAAACATTCAACACAGTCGGAATCGAAATTCCAGGAAGTCACTCCGTGGGAATCACCACGCTGACCCTGAAGTTCCTTTGGAGGCGAAGACCCAGCGTAACCCACTCCACACCCACAGAGGACATGGCTGGCGGCCTCACGCTGCCCCCTCCGCGGCCGACTGCGGCGCCGCAGGCAGAACAGACGCACAGACCAGGGGGACAGAACAGAGCGCCCAGAAGTGGGCCCACGGAAACACTGCCAACTCGTCTCGGGCAACAGAGAAAGACAACGCGACAGAGCCGTTCATGGAACGAGGCTGGGACCACGGGGCGTCCACGCGAGCAACGACTCCAGCCGCGGGCCTCATGCCCTCAGAGAGGTGAGGTCAGAAGGGGGCCACGGCCCCAAATGGAAAACGCAAAACCATAAAACTCCCCGAAGGTAACAAAAGGGAATACACAGATGATCTCGGGTCTGGCGATGGCTCTAGATACAAAACCAAAGGCACGTCCCTGCAAGAAGTAATTAACACGCTGGACGTCGTTAAAATCACGATCTTCTGCTCCGTGAACGTCAACGTCCAGAGAATGGGAGGACAAGGCGCAGGCTGGGGGAGGTGTTTGCAGAAGACACGTCTGATGAAGGGCCGTCACCCCGTATGTGCGAAGGCCAGTGAAGCCCAGCGGCAAGAGGCCCTGGCGAGGCCGCAGAGTCGTCCCGCGGCGCCGAGGCCGTGGGTCCGATCCCGGGCGGGGCGGGTGCAGGGATGGACCTGGTGCATCGCTGGGCGGACCCACGGGTCGGTGCCCCGCCCTCCCCAACCCTCTCTCCCGCCCCCCTTCCCCGTCTCCTTCTTCTCTCTCTGTGAAATCAATAAATAAAATTTCAAACTCAATGATAAGAAAACACCTTGATTTTAAAATACGGGTCACCGCGCTGACCTGACGCCTCCCCGGGCAGCCGCGCGGGCAGCAACGAGCCCACGCAGGTGCTGCACCGCACAGGCCCTGGAAGATGCGAAGGGCGGGTGCGAAGGGGGGCCGCGGGCCGCCCCAGGCCGTCACGTGTCGCCGTTCGCAGCGGGCCCTCGTGAAGGCCCAGAAAGCCGCCCTTGCTGTTTGCTCGTCCGCGGCCGCCGGGGGGTGACTCGCCAGCTGCTGCTGGGAAGGTCGCAGGGTCAGAGAAGTCCCACCGGGAGGGGCCTCGGGGACCCAGGTGAGTCAGGGACACGGGCGGGTTCGGACATCAGGGCTTTTATTCCGGCTTCTCAAAGGCCTTCCCCACGTGCTCGAGCTCTTGGCCGTGACCCCGAGAAGCAAGACACCCAGGACAGCCAGCTTCTGGCTGGAGTTCGCGGGATATTGTCTGAAAATGCAGCGCCTCTTAGCAAACGACGAGTATTTTAAAATTCAGCACTTCGACTACTTAATTGAACGTACGGCCTCGCCAGGCGCATCAATGGTCCTTCATTTTTAGGAATCCCTGCGGTTGAGAAACGCACACACGTCCTTCCAACCGATCACCAGCCAGCGAACGTCTGCGACACAGACGCAAGCATTCGTGTACCCCGCTCTCACAGATAAGGGCACCGCATGTGACTGCCCACAAGGACAGGGCAGCCCGGGACCCGCCACGTGGGGACACGGGTCACCGAGGCCAAACCCAGCGCCACCCGGGAGCGGGACTTGTTCAGTGTCAGGCGATCGTCGCTGCGGAGCTCCCCAGCGCGCGGCCCTCAGGGAGGAGCGTTTCCCACGCAGCTCTGCAGCGTGGACGTTTTAAATTCTGCGGCCCTTGGCGTCTCGAGAAGGTGGCGCTCCCTGGCCTGGCGCCTCCGGGCAGCAGCGGGGAGCCAGGCTCGGGAGCGCGCGGGTCAGCCCCACGTGGGGCCCACAGGCCCGTTCCCTCCGGGTGGGTTTGGTGGCCGTCGGTTTGGTGCCGGCTCTGAGCAGCAGCAAAGGCTGCGTCCCCGCCTTCCCGGAGAAGCGTGAACCTTCAGACACAGTCAGGCCTGCGCGTGTGTGGGCGGCGAGACCGGGTGCTGGGGGCGTGCACTGTGCCCGCGCGCTGGGGCCTCGCCTCTGCCCGTCCCGAGGCAGACCGCCGGTGCCAGGATTGATTCTTCGGGCTCCTGCCTCCGGGCCTCCAGTTTCAGCATAAAATATTCAGCACCCAGAAAGGCGATCCGCGAGGTCAGCACCCGCACTGCACCGCCGGGGTCCCGGCCCGCCCTCCGCTGCGCCGAGCTTTGGGAGTGGCCGTCTCAGGGGCAGCAAGGACAGGGTCCTGGAGGCAGCGGCCGGGGTCCCAGCAGGCGGGGAGGGCTGCGGGCGGCCTGGACCAGGGCTCAGGGGCTCAGGCTGAAAGGGAGCGCAGGCCGAGCGGAACGAGGGAGAGAACGGCGCGGGGGGAGGGTCAGAGCCTGTGTGTGAGCCCGAGGGGCTGACCAGGGCGGGGCTCCCGGAGAGGGCGGCGAGGCGGGTCCAGGATTCGAGCAGGTGGGCGCGCTCTGCTGAGGCCGCCTGCGCCGCACGCCCGGCAGGAACGCTCACTCCGGCAGCCCCTGACGCCTGGGGATCACTGGTCTGTGTCCCCAGACAAAGGCAGCGCTGTGTGCACGGCACTGGGGCGCTCATTGGCGAGTCCCGGCACGAGGTGCTGCTGGCGCAGCTGTGGCCTCCAGCTGGCAGCGGCCACGGAGGACCGCGGGCCTCCTGCCGACTCTGAGAGGGAACAGGGCGCGGGGCCCTGCTCAGCTGGGAGGAGCGAAGGCGTCCGCACGAGCAGCCGTGACGCGGGGAGCGGAGCCAGGAGCCCCCGTGAGGAGCCGAGTGTGCGCCCCGCGCCCCGGTCGTGCCCCCCTCACAGCCCGACCTGTTCCCAGGCGGCGAGTCCAAGGAACCAGCAGCTCAGTGTCCCCGAGGCCGTCCCGGCAAAGGACAGAGGGACGGGTCTCTCATCTCTGCCTCCCTTATCGGCATCTGCCTGCACGACCTGGTTCCCCTGAGTTACAAACGTCCCTGAAGCTGGGAGAGCGAAGGCACCCTGAGCCTGCCGACCTCGAGGTGAAGGCCCAGCCCCCGGGGGGGGCGCCCGGTCTACCGTGCGACAGGGCAGCCCCGTCCCCGCTCAGGGGCACAGCAGACCCCGCAGCCCTCCCGGGGGAGGAGGGCGGCGACCTCCGTCCTTCCTCCGCGTCCGTGGCACGGCAGCCACCGGGGCCGGAGCGGCGTCACCGCAAACAACCCCGCTTCTGGCAGCTGCTTCTGTTGCGCCCTGTTCCTTAAACGCTGACTGAGCGCCTGTGGGGGGTGGGGGCGGGGCCAGGGCCTGCAGCCGGGGACCCTCCTGAGGCGCCGGGTTCAGGCGCGGCTGCGGGTCCGGGCGCGAGGCTGCACCATGGCCGAGACTGTGGCCCATGGGGCCGACCTGGTCACCGGGGGAACCCACGTAAACAGCCCGCGGCGTGTCCACCCCAGGCGAGCGCCCGAGGCTGTCCTGGTGCTGCCGTTACCGCCGCGAGGCCATGAGAAGCCGCTGGGGCACCCATCGGACGTTACTCTCGTTCCATTGAAGACCTCGGACCCAGCAGGGACCCGGTGACCGGCCCCCCTGCCCCCGGGCAGACGCCCTTTCACTTTGTGCCCGACTGCCCGGCCGGCTCCGGCAGGGACCACGCCAGGACGTGGACGTGGTCCGGGCCCACCGCGCCTCGGCCACGCCGGCAGGAGGCCCGGGGCAGCCCCGTGCGGCCCGTCCGACGGTCAGACACGCGGCCTGTGAGCCTGTGAAAACCTCGCGACCCGGGCACGGGCGCTTCGCCTGGCGCCGCGTCCGCACCTGGTCGCCAGAGCCCTGGGCTCCGGCGCCCATGTGGGACCCACCCTCTAAAGCACATGCAGCGTCCTAACGGCCCCACCCGGCCCTCCTGTGACGTCCCCGGCACCAGGTGAGTCCGAGGATGTCCCCCGCCCGTGCGTAACCGTGGAGACAGGAAGAGGAGCGGCAGGAGGCGCTGGGCCCCGACAAAGACGCTCTGCAGGGCCCGCGGCACCCACACCCCGGGCCCCAGCCCCTTCCCGGGCCTCCCAGACGCCGGACGCTCCTGTGCAACCGACAGACGGACAGACGGACTCTCCTCGTTTTGGGAAAGAAATCAATGAAAGAACAGAGGTGAACAGACGCTCTCCGGTTTCCTTGGGCTCCAAGGCCTGGGAAGCTGCGGAAGCCTGTTTCAGAGAGCTCCCCGCCCCCCGCAGGCTGTGAAACGCGACCCACCATCCGATCACCTGCAGACATCTGGGAAGCGAATCCACCGCGCGAGACACCTGGGCCGGTAACCACCGGGCCGCTGCCAGGGACGCGCGGCCCACGATTGTAGCGTCACAGCCGTGCCCTGTGCCCTGCGCCTGGGCGGGCACTGGAGACACTCGCCAACTCCAAGACCCTCACAGGACAGTTTACCGAGTCAGGTGCTGGCAGAGATGCCCCGGAAGAAACGCCGCGCCCTCCCGGAAACCCCCGGAACGAGGCCGACGCCCCTCAGAACGTCCCCGCGGGCGGGGCGCGCAGGCGCCCGGCCCACGGAGCAGACCCCCGCTCCCCTGCTGTGCACGGAGCGCGTCCTTGCTCGTTCGCTGCCTTGAGGGGACAGCGCCGCACGGCACAGTCGCGTGTCAAAGGCACATCTTCTAACGAATCGTCCAACGAATCGTGACAAAAGCCCATGGAAGCCCAGCCCAGGGGAAGCGGCGTCAAACCAGAAATCATGCGAAAACAGAAAACGCGACTTCCCATGACACTCAAGCCACAGAAAAGTCACAGTTAAAGCCACACCGGAGTGGCAGTGAGGATGTGGGGACCCCGGGAGGAGCCACCTCTGGCTGCGGGAGGGGGGGAGCCTCAGTGCACCAGCCTCCCGGCGGCTCCCACGACCCGGGGTTAAGGTTTGGGCTGCTTTCGGGGAGGGAGGGAGGAGGACGGCTAAGGATCCCCGGGGGCCCGGTGCATTCCTGAGCCGCCGAGACCATGGCCACCCGGCCGGGGCACCGGGCTGCAGGCCCCAGCTCGGGCCAGGCTCACGCGCCTGGGTCCCACGCGATGGATCCAGGGGTCGTCCCTTACACGTGCTTCGGTGGGGGACGCAGGGAACCCTGAAGCGAGGTTCCCCTCACGTCCCTCTCTGCGAGCAACCTCGCCCGCCCAGCCCTCCCCCGGACCCGGGGCCTCGCCCAGCCCCTCCGGCAAAGGGGCGGCGCAGCCAGGACGCTGCCTAAGGGGCCGCCCTCCGGCCCGGGAGGGAAGGGCAGCTCGCGGCCGACGCTCAACTTTCCAGCTGCCCTGAGGCCGGGGAGCAGCACCGTGCACGTGGCTGTTGTCCCCTGCGTCCGAGGCACCTGGACGCAGAGGCCGCCTGGGCCTGGGTTTCATTAAAGCAGAATCACTCGCACTCGCCGAGCGTCTCCCTGCTCACGCTGCCGCGCGGGCTCCACCACAGGCCCCTGCGGCCGGTCCCCGAGCCCACGGCAGAGACACACTCAGACAGGGCCAGGGCTCCGGGGCCGTGGGCCCTCCAACGAGGGGACCCGGGTGGCTGAGTCCCCACCGCCCCCTCCCCCCGCTTTAGCAGCACTTGCTAGCAAACAACCAGCCCCACCCCTCCTGGAAACCCAAACTGACAAGGGACCTCCCCGCTGCCCCGGGGCCCCGGATGCGCAGCCTCACCTGGGGCAGCGGCCCGGCCGGCTTGGTCAGGATGCCGCCCACGTACACCACGTTGGGCAGCGTGGGCCGCGGGAACTCCAGCGCCACGTCGGTGCAGAGCATCCAGAGGCTGGAGCCATGCACCAGGTCGTACATGGACTTGCCGGGCAGCAGCCCGTGCTTCCGCAGGACGCGTTCGTACTTGGGCAGCACCAGGAGGCGCACGCCCAGCCGGGACACCAGGTACACGCCCGCGTTCTTCATCCTCTGCACCAGGCTCATGCGGTCCGTGAGCAGCGAGTTGAACTCGGGCACGTAGGCCAGGGGCGCGGGTGCGCCCACCTCGGCCGGGTACCAGAGCCCAGTGGAGAACACGGCGTACCGCACGCCCAGCAGGTGCGCGATGATGAAGCCGCACATGTCGTTGGGGTCGACGAGCAGCAGGTCGAAGCGTTCCCGCCGGAGCGCGCGCAGCAGCGGGCGGTTGCCCAGCACCAGGTCGCAGTTCCGCGTGTACTGCTCCAGGATGTCCAGCAGCTCCACCGCCGTCAGGCGCCCCGAGAAGATGCTGCGCATCTTGGCCTGCAGGAAGGCGTCGGCCGCGGAGCTGTTGAAGACGCCCGGGTAGCGCCGCAGGCCGTAGTGGGGCGAGGGCGCCAGGTCGCGGCCCTCCGACAGCAGGAAGACAGTGCGGTGGCCGCGCGCGTGCAGCGCCGAGGCCAGCGTCTTGAAGATGTACATGTGGCTCTCAAACATGATGGGCGGCACAATGATGATCTTGGCGGCGGCCGCCACGCCGAGCGCGGCGCACAGGAGCACCAGGCGCGGCCCGCAGGACGCCATGGCTGCAACGACAAGGCAGACCGCGCTGAGGCCCCCCGGCCCGCCCCGCTCTCACCACCTGTCCTGGGGGGTCACTGGGAGCCCAGACTGGGCCGCAGGCTCACAGCCCGGGAACCTCCCGGTGACGTGACAAGGCTGCCCGAGGGACGGCGCTGAATCACTGGTTCCCCTTTCCTTGGAACGCGACCATCCGTCCCGGGCGCAGGACGAGACAGACGAGTGTGTCTCCAATTTAAATCATTTCGTCTCCCCAGCCCCTTGCCCAGCAAAGACCAGACAATGTTACAAAGTAACTGTTTCAAGTAGTCCTTCCACCAGCGGCACTTTCCACAGGAAGACCACCCACAGAGCGCACCTGCCTCTGTCCCAACCCCGGGGCCCCCGGCGGACGCACGTCAGGGCCACGGCTGGAAGGGACACCGGACAGCTGGCGCCCAGCCAACGCTGCGTGTGGACGGCCTGCCCCGCCCGCCCAGGGCCGCCAACACCCCCCTGCCCTCGCGGGGGCAGCCGAGGCGCCACTGTGAGCCCCGTCTGCTGTCACTTCACAAGCAGCGGCCCGGCCGGTGGGGCCAGCCGGTGCCGACCGCCCCCCGCGCCACCTCACACACAACGGATCCGCCCCCACACGCAGGGGAGGCCTCCGCAGCGACGCTGCGAGTCCCGGGACACCTCTGCTTCAAAGCAGGTTTGCCAGGTCAGCGTCCGCTCTGCACGTTGCCGCTCGCCAAACACCCTGTCCATACGGGGTCCCGCCACCGAGAAACGCAGTTTCAAGCACTGTACCTTCTCCGCATTCAGGCACAGCTGGCAACCTGGAAGGGAAAAGGAAAAGGAATCAGCGGCAGACAAAGGAAGCATAAACACGCTGTGTTCCCAGGGCCTCGTTCCTGGCCCCCCGTCCCCCACCCCCCACCCAGGGAACGAACGTCAGGCCGGGCGGGCGAGCGAGCAGGCACGGCGCCACCGAGCACCAGCGGCAGCGACGCGGCATGGACACCGCGGAACCTGTGTTGGCTGCTGCCTGGACTGATGCCAGGGCCTCGAAAAATAAACGAGGAGCAGGTGCTGCTTCTACAGCCATGAAGCAAGCGCATGCTGATTCCAAATTTGGGGGCGAAGGGGACGCAAGCACTGAACAGGCGCATGCACGGCGGTTTTCTTTCTCAAAACCAGCAAGGCAGGCGCGTCCACGGCGACGCACAGCCCGGCAAGGGTCCAGCACACTCGAGAAAGCCCGGCGGGGAGCGTGCAGTGGCAGAGATGTACTGAAAGACAAGTGGCCGGTGAGCACACGTTGGCGGCCGGCGCTCACAGGCACCGGGACGACCGGCACGCGTGTGGGCAGGCGGTCCCGCCCCGCACCCGGGAGCAGGCAGCGGCTGCACCCAGCCGAGCACGAAGCAAACTCGGTGCAGCCACAGGAGCGTCTCACAGAACCATCGAAGCCACGTTTATAAAACGTTAACTTGACAAAGTAGCTCATAACACAAAGAACACAAGAAACAAAACTGTGTCCACAAGCCTATGTACACGTAAAGGGATTAGAACGGCAGCGAGGACACCCACCTGTTACCAGAAGTAAACAGGGGTCGTCAAATCAAGTGGTTTTGTTGTCTTTTCCTACCTGTATTCGCCTGGACGTCTGAGGCTTTCTAACAAAACTACAACATCCACCTCCATTGGTGTCCCTGAGCTGGGGTCTCCCTTGGGGTCGGGGAGAAACGCTGGCCCCGTCTGCTGGCTCCACCCCCGACCGCTGAGGCCTCGGCCACGCAACACGTGCTGTCACGGGTGCCAGGCGCCTCCGGACACCCATGCACACCCGTCGGACGGGGCTGCTCTGCCGCGCGGGACGCGCTGACCCTCCCGTTGCAAACCCTGGGTTCGGGACGCTGCTCGCCCCGCGCCCGGCCGCCCCGAACCCCCAGACCCGTGCGAGCTCGCCCGCAGCCAGCCGCCATCACAGGCGGCTGCCGCGCAAGGACCTGTGACGTTTCCACACGGGCCACCCCTCAGCCGAGCGGCCCCACGCGGCGCAGGTGCAGGTCCACTGGGCCCCACCAGGGGCACGCGGGGCGGCACTTGGCTGAGGGGTGCACGTCCACCGCCCCCGCCTGAGCGAGCCGTCCCTGCCGGGCCCGGGACCGCGGCCCCCAGGCACCACTGGGAGTTTGCAAAGGAGAGGCCTCAGCGTCGAGGATCCCCCATCGTTCCCGGTTTCCCGAGCAGGCGCCTCAAACGACAGCAGAGGCCGCCTTCAGCCCCACGTGGAAGAGCCGTTGCCCCGGCTTCTCCCAGGGATGGGGGGTCGCTGCCCACGGGACGGGGCCGCGCGCGTGAGGAGACGCCCCCCCGACAGGCGCCTGCACTGCGGGCAGATTCTGGTGTTGGGCAGTCAGCGACCCCGCCCGCCCGCAGGTCGGCCGCCGAGTCTGTCGTGGGAAAGGAGAGCCCGCGAGCACAGCCGTAGTGTTTCGTAGGGCTTGTCCTGTCTCTCAGCGGCATGCCTGCTGCTCGGTGGGGAGCAAACCCAGACGAATCTCGCCGGCCCCCACGGGACGCAAAGCCCCACGTCGGGGAGGAGCCTTCCCGGCACCTTTACTGCGAGGCCGCGACCACGGACGACCCGGATGGATTCCTGCTTGCGAGTTCAAGGGCATGTTCGACCCCACCTACGTTAACATCGCCGAGTCACCAACCAAGTCACGTGTGACGTCTCCGACGCGCTTTGAGACCGAAAACGACTGGCCAAGTAGCACCAACCAACAAAACCACCGCCGCTGCCTCTTCGGTTCCTCGGACGTCCTCGCGAGGGAACAGACGAGGGCCCTCTCCCACGCAGCAGCATCACGAACAGCAGGCGCTGGCGGAACGTGAGGGCAGACGGCACAGCGACGTCACTCCCCCAAGCGACGGCCTGGCGGGTAGGGGCGTCTGCAGACACGCCCAGCGGGCCCCGCGCGGCCCCGCGCCAGCCGGTGGGAGCGCAGTCCGGTGTCTTCCCAGGCCCTCGGCGGCCCCTGGAACCACAGGTGGGCGGGCCGGCGGCAGATCCCCGCCCTGTGCACACCCAGCGTAAACGCGCTCATCCGCCGGCCCGGCCCCCCGGCCTCAGGACGGGGACCAGCTCTCCTAGACGTGCCTTTTCCCTTAGGAAGCGAGTCAGAGCCCCCGTGCCCCACGAACGGTGACCGCCCCGTCTGCAGAGGGAGGGCCGGACCCGGGCGTCGCGGTCACTCGCTGCAGTCAGACCAGCGGCCGGCGCCCGGGTCCCCGGGTCCCACCGGCTCCGGATTCAGGCTCTGCAGTGTGGCCACCGCCCCACGTCAGAGGGCGGGTGGGCTTTTCGAAATTCGGGGGCACGCAAATCGAAACAGCAGCCTTTGGAAACCCTCAGGAACGACCCTCCGAAAGCTCCGTACAAGGGTGACAGCAGATGAAACAGAAAACTCGCTGGCGGGCGCCCCGACTCCGCGCGGGCTCGGCCCCGAGCAGGCTGCCTGTTGAAGGAACCGCGGGGGCCTCCCAGGCTGCAGGGGGGCAGGGCCCGGCCAGGAAAACACATGTCCTGTTTCAAAACCGCCCTCCTGTGCCCTGCGCCCTCCGGGCAGAGCCGCCGGCAGGAGAGGCAGGGACGGGGGCAGGCGGGGGAGGGCCCGCAGGGCCCGCGTCCGGGCAGGGCAGTCTGCGCACTGCGACCCCACGCCCCCGGGGACGGCCCCGCCCCTGCCCCAAGCTCCCCACTCCATAATCACTGGCCGCGTCCTCTGTGTCCCCTCCCAAAGGCAGGGACAGAGCTGTCACCTCCAGGGGGCCGGCGGGAGGAGGGGAGAGGCCGGAGAGCGAGGCGGGGCAGGGTGGCCGCAGCCCTTTTCTGGCCTATTCTACGCGGCTCCGTGCATTGACCAGCGGGCGCAGGGGAAGCCTGCACCCCGGGAAGCCTGCGCAACCCAACACGCTCCCTCCCGGGGTTCCCAAGGGTCGCTCCGAGCTCACAGGCAACCGCCACGCGTCGCTTCTTATTAAAAGTCCAAATGAACCTGTTCACTTCCTCATCTTTTCCCCGGACATGATGTTGCAAAAGGCGCTCTTATTCCCCGCCGTGGCCAGAGGAGGCTGGAGCCCAGACAGGGGAGGGGCCCGCCCGCCGTGGAGGGCAGGCCGCCGTCCGGCACGGACAGAGCACCGTCTGCCCTCGGTCGCGGGGCCTCGCCCGGAGTCGGCGGGGCCTGGGCGCCCACCTCCTGGGAACCCCAGGAAGACCCGAAGGGAAAACGCATCGGCCACTCTTCACGTTGTAACGAAGGACCCACAACAGGGTCCCCCCCGACGGCGCTTCTGCTGGGACCGAGGACGCCGCGGTCCCTCCGGGAGGCCCTCGCTCCCTGAAGGTCTTGTGCAACGCCGAGGAAACATCTCACGTTGAAATGCTTCCAGTTTGGGAAAACCAGAGGACAGAGCACAACCTACCCAGAAAACACGGGCTGGCGGCCGCGCCCTCGTGGGCGGGGACCCTCTGCGCGCGACCCGGAGGGAGGCCACAGGGACACACAGGAACGAAAGGCAGGGCCGTGGGGGGCGAGCTCTGGGACGTCCCAGGGGAGCGGCCCTCCCGCCGGGGCCCCCGGGCGACGCCCTCGCGGACGACGGGGCCTGGCCACAGGCCGGGGGTGGGCGAGGGAGGCCGGCCCGGGGAGCGGGGAGAGCCCGGAGGGCAGGGTCTCCCACGTGAGCGGCGGCACCGCCAGGGCCACTCGAGGGGGCAGGCAGCTGAGGGACGGAGCGCGGAGGGGTCCAGGCCGAGGACGCAAGGAGGCGGCACCGGTGCGGCCGCGAAGCGACAGGGCAGACGGCGGCGGGCGTGCGGCCGCCTGCGGACGGGCTTCGTAACGAGGACCACGGAGCCCAGCGACCAGACCAGGTGGGGCTCAGGCAGGTGCACCCCAAACACCCAAGTCCGTGGCGCCCTGAGGGGCTGCGGCCCGAGTGCGGAGGCTGGGCTGGAACCAGGGGTCGGGGGGTGTGAGGGGTCAGCACCAGAGCCGCCGGACGGCACACGGGAACCCCCTGCGGTGCCTGCCGCCCACGGGAGCCACGAGGGTGCGGCAAGGAGGACGGAAGTGGCACAAAGGTGCAGGGAAGGCCGCCAGGCGCGGCCAAGGGGCCGGGGGGTCCGAGGAAGAAGTGTCTGCCGCCGGCAGGGCGAGCGGCCCGTAAGGTCATGCCGGCTGCGTCAAGGGTCAAGGTCTTGGCCGGTGGCAGATGCCGGCGCAGACAGGTGCGGGGCAGGAGTCCTGGTTCTCAGCCTGGGTCCCCGGACTGTCTGTCCCCTGACCTCCAGAGTCCCCGGGAGGCTGCGTCCCCCAGTCCCATGTGTGGACCGGGACCCCCTGAGACAAGGCCACTCCGCGGGAGACCCACCTGCGGGTGCCCACCCCCCTCCGAGGGGCCGCAGCCACCCCCAGGAGCGCGGGCCGGGCCGCAGGGCGGTCCCTCGCCGAGGGCTAAAGCCACAGGTCTGCACCCCCCCCCCCGCGTTCCGGGTGAGCACTCGGAGCCCCGCCCACCGCACGCCCGCCTCCCCGCTGCTCTCCGCACCTGCTCTCGCCCCGAGTCCATCCCACTTCCCCCAACAGCCCCGCGCCCCCGCCTGCCCCTTTAACAAAGGTTGCAGGGGCCGGGAGGACGCGGAGCCCTGGCTGGCACGTGCCCAGCCCTCCCCGCCTCGTCCACGGTCCCAGGCTCCCCGTTGAAGGAACGGGCAAACCTGTCTGACCAGCTCGGGCCGAGCCCTGCGCCCGGGCGGTGAGCTCACCGGGGCACAGCTGCAAAGCAACCCCCGCGGACGACACCCGACGCACGGGGAAGGCCCGGGGCGGGGGGCGCAGGCCCAGGACACCGCCCCGCCGCCGCCTCTGGACGGCGGGCACCGCACGCGACGGGCTCCGCATCCGCCGGGGCCTTCAGCTCAGGGCCGCGGACGCGGGGCCCGGGCTGCGTGCGGGCTGCTCACAGGACGCGGACGAGGAAAATCTGAACTTGCAAATCAGATGAATCAACACCGACGTTCCGTCCACAGAAGGTCCGCCTTCCTGCCGCTCTGAAGAACAGCGTCTCCGGGGACATCTGCGACGTGGCACTGCCGCGATCAGCCCACGGTCCCCACGTTTTACGGTGAAAGTCTTCAGACCCACAGGAAGGAGAAGTGTCGCCTCAGCGGGCGTCTGGGTCCCCACAGCCCAGGTTAATGAACGTTTTGCCCTTTTTCTTCAGGTGGTTTTCCAAGCTTACGGTTCTAAAACGATGCAGTTTTAAAAAACTGAATTTTCATGCAATTTTCCAAAACCACATTACAAAACCGCAGCACACGGGAACACCTGGTTCTGCCTTCCTGTTGAAATTATTTTAAGTTCATGGGAACACATTGTTCCGATTGAAATGTCACCCCTGGAGGAAGATCGGCCCCGCGGTCGTGACTTATAAGAGCCGGCCACGGCCGAGGGGACGGCTAAAAACATCTGACTCGGAATCTTGAAAATAGTTCAAGTACCAAATTTCTTCAGAACAGAATCGGAAGGGCAAAGTAACTCTACGTATTGTGTAATGGTGACGTCCCAAAATCAGGCCCACGTTTCCCAAGCCGGTTACGGTGCAGATTCGCTCCGCGAAGGGGCGCCTGCCGGCGCGTCTGTCACGCAAGTCGAGGGGGCTGGTGACACCTTCAGAGCAAAGCCGGCTCAGGGGCCACGCTGCGGGGGACAGGCCCTGCTCTCCCTCGCTGTGCGGGCTTCCCGCCAGGGCCGGGTGGGCGAGCGCGCGCGCACCTGCCTGGAGAGCAGGGAGCCCTGCCGCCCGGGCACCGGGGCTTGGGTCTGGGGCCCGCGCTCCCGGGCGCCGACCGACCGCGGACCCCGGCTGGCACCTGTCACCTGGGAGGGAGCGAGGAGCGAACAGCCTGCAGCCTGAAACCGAGCCACGGGCCGCGCAGCCGCCACCTGCCAGGGGTCCCTGCGGCAACCCCCCGCCAGACCACCTGCAACACCCACTCATCACAGGGAGAAAGGCACACGCCCTGAAGGGCAAACCGGACCTCAGATGCTTCTCTCTGATAAACAGCTTAGTTCCTCCAACTAGAGGAAATCCTACGGGAAAGCAGGGTACTTGAAACGTCACCAGGGCAGCTCAGTTACGAAGACCCCCCCCGCCCCCCGCAGGGCGACCCGCTGCTCCCTCAGGGGGCGCCGTCCGGACAGCAGGTGTTAGGTGGTATCTGCTCGCGCTTTTGTGTTTTCAGGTTATTTTAAAATGAATGCTGTTGGGCCTCATTAGATTATCTGAGAATCTGACCTGACGATACCAAGGATCCTTGAAGGGAGATGCTAAAAACAGCGGTAATTCAACTACCAGACGCGTTCGGAGCAGCCCAGCTGTGTGCTCGCTCGCTCGCGCCCTCCTACGCTGGCCGGGCGGCGCCGCCCACGGCTCTCTCCGCGCCCCGCAGAACCTCCAGCCGCCTTTCCCGCCGGCTTCCTCCCCGAAAGCTGCCCACGCCAGCCGTCTCCGCCCTGGGCCCTGAGAGCAGGCGTGGCTGGAAGCCGCGACCCCCTCGCACCCGGCGCCGGGGCCGCCCAGGGACCTCCCAGCACTGGCCTGGCGGCCGCCTGGCCCCACGGGACCCAGCACACGGGCGATTTGGTCCTCAGGGTGCGGAGGAGGAAAAGGAGCCAGGTCCCGGGTTCAAGGTCAGGACACCGGGCAGGGCAGAGCCTCCCTTAGTCCTTGCCGCCCCTCCCCCGGCTTCCTGAGACTCTCCTCCCTTCAGCCACCGGCAAGCGGCTGGCCCGTCTCCCGCCGCTCGCTCTGCACCTTCTCTGCCCGACTCATCCCGGGGCGGCGGGGGGAGCCCCACCCCCAGGCCCCTCTTCGTACCTGCCCAGCAAGACCTAGTGACGTCCTCTCCTACAGCCACTTGTGCACCGGACACTGCTAACTCCGCCCGCCCGCCTGCCTGCTCACCCCTCTGTGCCGTGGCCCCGGGCACCCGCTCCGGTGCAGGCCTGACCCCTGCGGCCCCTCAGCCCGTCCCACCCTCCTGCGCCACCGCCCGCCCATCCATCACCTGTCCCTAACAGGTGTGACCACACCTTCCTCCACCTGCCTCTGGAGGTTCCCGCCCCGCCCGGTCTCAGCTGCGCTCCGGTGTCACGTCCTCGGGTCGGCCTCCAGCCTGCGGTGAGGCGCCGCATCACGCCTCTGTTCCACAACACGTCTCTCCCATCCCCTCCTCCAGGAAGCCCCCGGCCCCGCGGAGCCGGCCGCCGAGGGCTCTGCCAGTGTGCGGGGGGCTCGCACGGCGGCACCCACTGTCCCTACTTCCAGGGACCCCCTGCTTTCCCTGCCCCCGGGCCCCTGCAGGGTCCGTGTCTGCAGACCAGCGCCCCAGACCCCCGCGCCCCACTCGGAGTGGCTTCCAGCAAACACCTGCTGAACAGGGAGGAGCGCGAGCGAAGCGCTTCAGGTTAGGAAGAGACGGCGGGCGCTCTTTTCGAGGCTAAATTAAACCACTCTCTTCAAGCTCATTTGACTGCATGGCTCTCCCACAGGAGATGCAAAGCAGCATCGAACGGATGGCCTTGCCCTACGGAGGGGAGGCGTTGGGCCCAGCACGCCTCCCGGGGCCACCAGGGCCCGCGCCCAGGCCTCCGCGCCGAGAGAGCGCCAGGCCGGCCTCGCAGCCCCGCCCCAGCCCGAGGCAGCCCGGCCACCGGGGCAGAGTCCGCACTGGCGCCTCTTCCGCTTCCCAGAAGCCTGGTCTGCCTGAAAGCGACACGCCCCGCCAGGGACCTCGTACCAAGTTTCCCATTAAAAACAAACGTGAAAACCACTTACACGGAGGCCGCCCTCCTGGAACCTCAGCCACTCAGCTGGCGACGCAGCCCGGAGGCCCAGCCCGAGGACGGCCGCCTGCCCTGCGGTCACAGCCCAGCCCGCGCGGTCCGCGGGGATTCACGGAAAAAGCCGGGCAACGAAGCCGCCGCCACCGCAGGCCCCCTCGCAGCCCAACAGCCATGAAAGCGATCGCTGACAACTGAGCGAGGCCCAGGGACAAAGGGAGGACCGGTCCTGGCCCCACGCTCCCGGTTCCGGCCGCCCGAGCTCACCTGCCGTGGACGAGCTGCGCCCGCCGGGCAGGGCCCCCCCCCCCCGAATTCCTGTCCCCAGGGACGCCCCCCACGGCACTGACTGACCGCCCGGGGGCACGTCGGAGCGTGAGACTCCAAAACGCTCGTTTGTTTTAAGAGCAATTTTTAAAAAGGTTCAGTAATTAATGGAATGAGGGGTCAGCTATTTAGAAAATGTGCTCAGGTCAACAGGGACGCCCCATGTGGCGACACCCAAGCGAGCGGCTCCACGCATCGCGGCGCACGAGCGACCAAGCGTCCCCCCCCCCCCGGGGACAGGGTGACCCCGCAGCACGGAGCCCGCAGGGCTGGCAGCCAACCCGCAAGGACTTCTGACAGGACTGGGAGACGGAGGCGGGGGTCGCTCCCCGCTTTCTCACCAGTATTTAAACGCAGCTGATGGTGACTGAGGAGGAACCTGAAATGTGTCAAGTCCTGTTAAGTTCAACGTCCATGTCAAATGCTTCCCCCCAAAAATCAGTTTTACAAAAAAAATATATTTGTTGTATCTCTACTCTGCCTGCTTTGCTTAATCCGACCCCTGCTTTGGCAAACTTCAGGCTGACGCGTTTGCATCTCCCCAGCGGATCACCCGGCAAAGCCCGGAGGTTGCGCCCCCTCAGCTGCGCCCGAGGCACCGGGGCACCTCGTCGCGGGGGCGGCCACGCCAACCCTGAGTCTCCCCTGGGACCCTCCAGGGGTGCGGACCCCCCCCCCCCCCCCCGCGCCAGCCCGCCGCTCCCGCAGGAGAAACCGAGTCCGCCGCCTCCCGCTCTGGACACAAACGGGCTGATTAACTATTTACTTCAGCGACACAAAGTCTGGGCTGCGCTCGGGCGCAAGGCTCCCGGCTGAGGCGGGACCCCCGGGAGCGAGCGGCGCCCCCGACAGCGTGCAGGTCCCGGGGAGGAGCACTTGCCACCCGCCCGCGCAGGCCTAGGACGCGCAGTCCGGGGACTTTCTGACACGGAATTGTGAGGAATGAAGAGCGGCAGGCTGGCACGGGGCCGCCTGGCACCGCGTCAGGTCCCCAATAATGAAAAGCTCATTGTACAGGGTGGCGGCCCGGCGTTTCTACCTTGTCTGGTGGCTCCCTGACCACGAGGCTGCGCCTGTTACCCTGCGCACAGCTGGGGCGGGGGGGCGGGGGCGCCCGGGTCGCCCGGGAAACGCCCGCCCCCGGGCGCGTCCCCGCCGCCGACCCCGCGCCCCGCCCGCTCGGGGCCTTGAGGTGCGTCCCCAGCGGTGCAGGTGCGGGTGCAGGTGCGGGGACAGGACCGGCAGCCCTTCCCGGGACTCACTGGGCGACCCCGCCACCGCCCTAACTCGACAAACCTCCATGCCCCGCGGGCTCGGGCGCCAGCCGCCCACACCTGCGTCCCCGACATGGCATCCCAGCCCCCCACCCCGGCCCGGTGTCCTCTCCGGGACGAGGTCTCCGCCGCCGCGCTCACTCGGGACCCGGCGCGGTGGGGGTGGAGGGCCGCGTGCCTCCCGGGACACCGCCCCGCCGTGCGGCCGCGCGGTGGGAGGGGGTGCGACCGGAAAGGTCCCAGGATCTCCCGCCGCCCCCGCCCGGCCGCACCTGCCCTCGGCCCCGCGCCCGCTCACCTCAGCCTCGCTCCTGGCGAAGGGATCCGCGGAGCAGGTGTCGCCGCCTGCGGCCGGTCGTGCCGGGTCGCCGCGGGGAGGGGATCCGGGCTCACGGTCGACGGCGCGGCCCCTCCGCCCCCCTCGCCCCGGCCGCGCGCCCCGCAGGCCCGAGCGCCTCTGCGCCGGCCGGGACCTCAGGCTGCCCGCGCCCCGCTGCTCCGCTCCTCGCAGGGTGGACGCAGCTGGACCCTGGACTACGAACCCCCGACTTCCTCCGAGCGCACGTGCTCCGCCCCAGCCCCCGTCCACCGCTGCTCCTCGGCCGTTGCGCCCCCTGTGCCCCGGACACCTCGCGGCGCGAAGTGCCAGGGCGCCCCCGCTGGAAAGTTGAAACTCAGGCCGACGGTGGGGGAGGGGCGCGAGGAGGGGGCGGGGGCGCCGGGGAGGCGAGTTCGGTCCCGGGAAGGTGACGGGGGCGGAGCGCGGCTCAGCACGCCCGCGGCCGTGCAGAGAGGGGGCGTCGCGCGGGGCGGCGCGGACCCACCTGCGTGCGCGGCGGACTCTCCGCTGGCGCTGCCGTCGGCCCCTCGCCCACGGGCACGGCGCTCCGGGAACTGCGGGACGGGGCGCCGGCCGCGCGCTCCCCCTGCGGCCGCCCCGCTGCGCACGCGCGCCCTCCCTCCGAGCTGCGGTCACCCCGCTGCGCGCTCCCTGCTCCGCGGCTCCGGACAGGTGGGAACCCTCTGCCGCGGCGGCGGGGAGAGCGGAAAGGTTCTCTTGTCTGTGTCGCCACGTGACAGGGAGCGGGGAAAACACTGACCTTCGCCGTCGTTCTCACTGTTAGTGCCGCTGCCCGGTCAGTGAGGGCGGGACCAAAGAGCCTTGGCCCACGGAGACCCTTTCAAGGAAGCAGGCGCTCTCCTCCGCAGACTAACGAAGTGGAATATTGTGAAAACACCGGGAGTATCCTGCCAGCCTGTACCTGACCTAAGGAGGGACGTATTTCTTTTTTAATTGCATTTTAAAAGCCTTAAAGTAACAAACATTAACCGGGCAGGTAACAATCCCACATGACCGCACAGAAGCTTTCATTTCAAAAGCTCTGTTCTCTCACTTGTCAGGCGTCAGCTATAGTTGAGCAACTGCAGGCTATTGTTTTGGTGTTGCAAATGTAAAAAATAATAATAATTAGAAATTAAGCAAGAACTTTAACTCATGAAAATCTTTCTGTAATTGGTGTCACATTCATTTGCGTAAAATTAACTTTGCTTACGCTTCTAGCTCTGATCCCACGACGGCAGGCGTGATCAGTGTGAGTGGGGCGGGGCTCTGCCGCGGGTAAGCTCCCAGGGGGTCTGATCCAACCCCCCCCCCCGCCCCCCCCCCCCCCCGCTGGGCCGTCCTGGGGGGCGGTCTCGCCCCTGGCCTGTGACTTCCCAGTGACAAGTTCCCAGCCAGCCCCGGCCATTGTTCCTGGAGGCGTGGAGGTCACACACCTTGGAAACGCCGGAAGCGATGGCCCTGAACGGCGTGGGGATCTCAGGGGCACACGGCCTTGTTCACCGTCCTGTGAGCCGCTCCGGCCTTGCTTCCTCCCACCTCCATGTAACCCTCCTCCTTCCCTCCTTAACTTCCAACGCAGGAAAGAAAACGCACGATCGTTAGTCTGGGGAGCATTTGAGAGAAAGCTGGCGTATGTTGTGGGCTCGGCCCAGATAAACTCTTGTAAAAGTTCTCTCTCCAGGTTTGGACGTTTCTTACATCGACATTAGCTTATTATAACTACATGTTTTATTCTAAAGCAGCATTTTTTTTCATGATTAGAAAATGTCATCAATGAAATTCACCCCCAAATCCAGTTAGTAATAAGTTAAATCTTTTAAAGTTCCCCAAAGTAGATGGACCCTGTTCAGAGTGAACTGCAGAAAACATGGGGACGTGGGGACGGGCCGCCTGCGCTGCGACCGTCGGCCTTTCGGACCTGGGGGCTCGCTGTGCGGGGCCTCTGCCAGCCAGGAGGGTCAAGGCCAGCGAGGCGCAGGCGGGGCGTGAGGTCGGAGCCCAGGCCCGTCCGCCAGGCCCCACCCGTCTGTCAGGCACCTGTTGCTTCTCACGGCCTGTTCGTGCGTGGCCTGCAATGCCCCAGAGACAAAACTTTATCATAGATGACAACGGCCACACCGTCACTTGTCTGACCTGAGCACATTGGCCGCTCCCGGCGACACCAGCCGCTTCGGAAGGTCTGGCGCCAGGCGGGCACGGCTGCTGGGTCCGCTTTGTGCTTTTCCAGATGCCGGTCCTCGCCCGCATCTTCATGCCCATCGCCTTCCAGGCAGCGCTGCAAACGCGCACTCCCGCCGCCCGGGAGCTGGGCCGCGCTCCCGCAGCAGCTGCGTGGTCCCGGCGCGCTCGTGGACAGCCGCCCGGACGCGCGGGACAGAGCACAGGAGGGAAGGGGGCCGGACCGGCGGCGGGCCAGCACACTCCTGCGGACGCAGCCCTGGGAGGGCCGTCACTGCGGCCCCCGGTCCGCGCGCTGTGGCCGCACGGTGCCGGGGACTGCGTCGCTCCGTGGAGTCACGGCGCACACTCTTCCCGTTCCAGGAACAGTCCCCACCCCGCGCCCGGGCCGTTCTGTCTGGTGTCTCTCTCGACGACGTGGCCTGTGCTTGTTCGTGTCCGTGTCAGGTGCCTGCTGGGGCCTGCGGTCACTGTGCCCACTCACCGCCTGAGCCCACGCTCGTGCCTGGCGCCCCAACACACAGACATGCGCACGGGCATCTGTTGAGAAGACACTGAAAGAACGCCGTAACCGGACATACGAGGGGACGTGTGCCTGCAATGCTCTAAACGAAAGGGAACCCATAAAGCAGTAAGGAAGGACGACTTGCAGGCGGCAGCGCAGGACACGAGAGCAGCTGCGGAAAACAAACAGGAAGGTGATCGGGAGGGTGTGAGGCAGACACTGCGGTAAGGACCCTCGGCAGTGCTGGGAGGCCTCGTCCGTGTGACCAGAATTAGGGAACTGGCGTTGGACACTTTCTCAGGGGACGCTCCCCCTGGGCTCCTGGGGCTCTGGAATCGTCAGCACCGCGCACACCCAGGGCCCTGTGCCGACCACAGGGAGCTGCAGCTGCCCCGGGGCGGAGAGGGGCCCTCCCTCTGCCACCCCCGCAGCGGCCCGGCCCGACGGTGGGCCTCTGGCTCCCGCCATACGCAGCCTGCGGGTCGGCGGTCCCGACCTGGTGCGGGCACTCCTCCGTCTTCCCGCGCTCCCGGCTGCAGCCCGAGGCCACCGCGGCTTGTCCGCGTCCCCAGCAAGGAGGCGAGGGGCGGCTGGCGGCACAGGCGTTCTCCTGAGGCCCCCTTCCCAGAAGCCACCTCTCTCTCTGTCTCTCTGCAGATCCCCCCTCCCGTTGGCCAGTTAGGTCACGGGACCAACCGCCACAGAAGTGCGTCCCAAGAAGGCGCAGGGTCGGGGTGCAAGCTCCCTGCGCACCACGCCTGCGCAGAGACAGAGGGCAGGACCCTGGGAGGGAAACGATGAAGCCTAACGTCACGCGAGGGGCTCCGCACAATCGCGGGGGTACAGCAGGCCCGTGTCATCCTCGATTTCCACCACCGAGTAAAAACACTGCCTGAAAATCCGTCGTGGCTTTACTATTGGGGTCCAAGGCTTCTCTTCGAAGCTGCCAGGAAGACCTTTCACTAGCTGTGACTAGGATCATCACACTTCAACGCCAATGCCTACTCAAGCCACCTAAGTTAATAAAAGATTATTTTAACAAAAATACCCAAACTGAAGCAACCGACTGAGACTTCCCACCGTGCGCTTCCCTTGGGCGCCTGTTCCCTCCCGGGGCAGCCGCAGGCGGGAGGACCCCAGGTGGCCCTGCGGCGTCGCCGCCGGCGCTGCGGCCCAAGGCGGAGGAGCCTGTGCGGAAGCGAGCCTTTTTGTCCCCGGCAGCTGCGCTGCTTGCTGGCAGTGGGTGCCTCTCCAAGCCAAGCCTGGCACATCGGATCCGGTGTGATGGGTGAGGCCGTATTTTAGTCAAAAAATAAAGGCCACTGACAAACGACGTGCCCGTTCCTTGTGGCTTGTCAGCACGTGCTGGACACACCCCCAAAGGGGGAGCCCAGCTCTCCTCGGAGAAATGCAGGCGTCGAAGGTCCGGTTCCGGGCGGCATCGCAAAAACCAGCCTGGACATGCACGGTCGCCTTCAGGTCAAACCCCTGTTTCATGACAGCAGCCTCAAACGCAGGGGACAACAGAGAACACACGTTTTCAAAAACATATTTGAGTGAGATTCTCAATTATTAAACATGCGTTTCCTGAGGGCTCAGGACACAGGGGCATGTGGTACGAGGGGCTGGGCGACGAGAGGCCGAGTGGACGCCGAACGCGCGATGGGCTTGCGAGCTCCCGCCCGGATCCGTTGCCTCGGCTGCGGCGCTGAGCTCACCCCCCGTTACGCGACACATAACTTAAGGGCACTCGGCCATTTAAAACTTTAGGCACCTAATTGTGAGTCTTACTGGCGCTATTTATGGAAATTACCCTGCAGCGGCCTGTGCAAAATGCCGGGTTTAATTTTAACCACATCTGCAAGGAGGGAGGTTAGTCCCCAAAGAAAGGGGTGC
The DNA here is from genome assembly GCF_021234165.1 of Pteronotus mesoamericanus. Taxonomy (NCBI): domain Eukaryota; kingdom Metazoa; phylum Chordata; class Mammalia; order Chiroptera; family Mormoopidae; genus Pteronotus; species Pteronotus mesoamericanus. The sequence continues at coordinate 21,390,544 of NW_026555064.1, forward strand.
CTCGGTCACGGGACGGTGGAGCCCGCGAGGGCGGAGCCCGCCTGTCCCGCGGGGCGGGAGCGAGGCCCAGCGGCCTGGAGAACACGCCGCCGCGGCGTCCGGTGCCTGCTGCTCGCGCGCCTTCCTCTGCGTTAGCGGGACACGTCTGCTGGCAGGTCGCCACTGCCTCTCACCGGCGTTTCCCTGCCTCGCTTCAACGCTCCCATCTCCACGGGACGGTGACACACACATCCCTGCGGGCGTCTCGAAGTCGTGCGCCCTTATCACGAGGACCCTCGGTTCAGGCCTCTCTTCAACTTGCTTCTCTCAGTGCCACGTGGACAGCACGGGCGTGGGACGCCCTGGGAGCCCCCGGACTGCGCCCCCGGGACCGTGCCTTCCGGGCGCTCCCCGGCTAGGCGCCAGGCACCAGCCGCGCACGCTGGCGTCACCCGGCCTGCGGGACGGGTCTCCTCTCGCGGCTACCTCTCTGCTTGCGCGGCTCTGGAAACGTCACTTTTCCTCCTGGGTCCCGGGTGCCCCGCGTACCATGTGCTCGGTCCTGCGTCTGCTGCAATGACCGCCTCGCGTCTGCGTCCTGCCGTTGTTCCCGTCAACGCAAACATGCGGACACCTGGTGTTCACGTCCCGCCGCCGCTTCCCTCTGTGACGTCAGCGGGGAGCCTTGCCAACGTACCCCGTTGCCTCCTTCGGAAGGCCCCAGCGCACAGGGCCCGAGGGCGGCGGTCACCAACGATGGCTCCCGCGGAGGCCGCCCGGGGGAAGCCCATCTCGACAGCCACGTGTCGAGGCCCCCGTGCTGACCTGACGGTAACTATCGTGCGTGTTTTACGGAGAAACCATGGTCTACGGCAAAGGACGACCTCCCAGCTCAGAGAAGGTCCAGAACTGAACTAAGAGACCCAGGTTTCCCGGCCAGTGACGTCACACAAACGACGCCAGGCATGAAACTAAGTACAAAAATGTGTCCTCACAACTAAGTAGCCGTGTCAGTAGCACAAAGATGTGGGGCTGCCTGGGGTCAGTTGCCTGGAAGGCAGCCCTGCCAGGAGGCCGCGCGCGGCGGCAGCTCTGTGACCTCTGGAGGTCAGGGACAGGCAGGCGGGGGCCCGGCCAGGGGCGTGGGATGGGGGCAGGAGCAGGGCCGGCCCGGCAGCCTCTGTGTGTGCCTCTCACACGCGCCTCCTACTGCGCGGGCCCAGGGCCTCCGTGTGCGGCAGGCGCTGCCCCGCCAGACAGACCGGGAGCCGCAGCCGCACAGGGCCCGCCGAGGTCACCGCGAGGCCCCGGAACCGGCGAGGCCACGCCGCGCCCTCAGCGAGCAGGACCCCACACGCTCGCCTGCAGACGGAGCCTGGGCGCTGGCACTCCCGTTGCTCGTAAATTACGGACACACCCTGTGCTCGTAAATTCTTCATCTTTAATTTCACAAAGTACGCGGGTGCCGCTCTCCTCTCCTCTCCTCCGGGAGCAGCCTGGCTGGCCTAGGCCGGTGTCGAGTTTCTCCTCCTGGGAAAACACGCCCTGCGTCCTGAACGTGCGCTGAGCCCCGAGCGGCTGGCCGGCGGCGCCCCTGTCGGCCCGGCGGTCCCCCCCCCCCCCGTCTCTGCCCACCTCACTGTTACGGTCGGTCGGTCGTCTCCAGCTCCTGCCCCACTGCAGGTTCCATCCTGACCGACACAGGGGCCCGTGGGAAGATGACGGGCTGACCAACGGTCACACATCCACTTTCAGAGCCCTGTTGCTTGGCACGTGTGTATCGAGCCCCAGCTGCGTCCCAGCCTCCCCGGGGCCGCAGGCTCCCAGGCTGAAAACTGCTGCCCCCGATACAGGCAGAGCCTTTTACTGACGAGAAGGCAGGGCCCTGCCTCTCGGGACGATGTGAGCAGAAATCTGGGCAGCACACGGCCGTCGCACTTGTCTCTGCCCATGTGCCAAGCAGTTCACCTCGTGTGGGAAGTTCGCTTCCTACAGCTCCAAGACGTTCGCACGTCCCGTCTCAGCGCAGAAGACGTTTATGAAGCATAGTGACCGAGGACCACAGCGGTTCCATGGGGAAGGGCTCAGGGCCTAAACCCGGACGGGCCACTAGGCTTCTGTCTCCCTTCGCTGCCCCCCTCAAAGCCTCGTCCTGTGGGGGCCGCATGACAAGCCACATCCCTGGGTCTCCAGGAGGCGTGTTGGCTCTGCCTCAAATGGGGGTCGGGGAGGGGGCTCCTGGCTCGGGTCCCCGGGAGCCGGCCCTGCGTGGTCCTCCCCCTGGTGGCGGACGCGGCAGCGGGAGAACCCGAGGGCCCCTCCGGCCCTAAAGCTCAGTGAGTCGTCTCTGGCATTCCCGCCTCGTGGCCCGAGACAGCAAGAGGCTGGAGAGGCCCGGAGCTCTGAGTCCTTTACCCAAGCAGCGTGGCGCTGAGGTCGCAGCCCGCGGCGGGCGCTGCCCCGGCCAGGCCCGGAACGCCCCCGCGGCCCCACAAGCAGCAATGCTTCCTAAATGACAGAAGAAAACAACGGCCAAGAAGAACCTACCAAGGGCAGACGAGTTTGCGCTCAGCAATTGTCAAATGTAAATCTACGGTTGATCACAGAGGCACATGTTTTTCTTTAAGGAATCTTCTCGCTTCTCACAAAACCATAAAACCCAGCACAGGGCCCTGCAGAGACAGCCATCGAGGCAGGACATGCAGATGGTCTTCGAGCCGGCAGACCTCCCTCTCTCCACCTCCGTCCCCAGCAGGGACAGAGAGAGGGCTGTGCCGCGCAGCTGCAGTTGGTTCACACCCGCGAGGCAGCAGCGTGCCCTCCCACCGGGAAACAGAACCGGAAACACAAAGAGCAGTTGTCACCTGAAGATTTACTGCCACTGCAGGAAGGCGATGACACAGCGCCGCCCTGAAAGGCAGGTGCCGGGCGCGGGGCTCCCCCGGCTCCTCCGGTTCCCATGCCCTCGGTGCCCCCGCCGGGCCCTCCCGAAACAAGACACCCGCCTGGCGGCCGCCGTCCAACACAACCCCAGACCCTCCGTCCCGTGGCATCGGGGGCCCTCGTCACGGCCCCCGCGGCCCCGCCCCCAGGAGGACCCCACCTCGTCCCTTTGTCCCAGGGCCTCTGCGTCTGTGGTTCCCTCCCCTCCCCCTCCCTCGGCCTGGGCTGCCTGGCAAAGACGGCAAACCCGCCTTCCGTTTGGGAGCCTCTTGAGGAAGGCGTCCCTGGGCGACCCCTCCTCCCCTCCCGCACTCCTCCCGGGGAGCGGGCGCTGGTGACACGGTGGGGCTGCCGAGCTCGTCACAGACTCCGGAGGCCGTGGAATGAGAGCTGGCCCCGGTCCTGTAACCAGGGTCAGCCCGAGGGTCCACCCAGTGCGAGGCCGCCGGTCACCCCGGTGCCAGGCCGCGGGTGCGCGCCCCCGGCGTCGCCGGCCAAGGAAACGAGCGGGCGCGCACCCCGGGCAGGGCCGTCCTCTGCGCCGGCGCCCAGGGAGCGCCAGGTCAGTGCTGAGCCGCGGTGACGGGCGAGCGGCGGGAGTTCCGGAGGAAGGCCGCGGGGGCCGTCGCAGGGGAGGCCTGAGCACCAGGCCCGGGGCCGTAAACGGCAGGACCGGCCGCCGCCGACGCGTCAGAGACCGTCCTCGGAAGCGCCGTCCACGCAAAGCCTGCCCTCTGCTCCTGCCCCGAGAGGCCGAGTCACGGCGGCCGCCGACCCCCCCATTCGCCCAGGCACGGACCCCACCGGCCTTGGCTGACGACCGCAAGGCGACGTGCAGAGCTCAGGGGGTGGCAATGGGGGACGGGGCCCCGCTGCTGCCCGGACCCACCGGCCGCCTGCCTGTGGCTCCCGCCTTCCCGCAGCGTCCACTCCGCCCCCGCAAGGAGGGCCCCGTGCTTTAGGTCCTATTGTCGGGCCTCCCCTTCACCACCCGGAAATGCCGCGGCCAAGCCCTGCCAGGCCGCGTGGCGGGACGGAACGCTGGCCACTCCGTGCGACGGCGTCCGTGCCCGGCCAGGAGGCGTTTGGGGGCCGGCGGTGAGGGCTGGGGAGGCCCGTCGTCCGTGGGCTCGTGGGTGAGGCCCGATTTCAAAAAGGAAACAGACGCTCACAGCTTCGTGGTTTCACCCCTGAACCCAGACGTGTCTGGACTAGACCGGTTGCTGTGAGGCGCGCCCCCTGCGCCTGCGGAGAGCGGACCCGACCAACTCGCAGGGACGGCCAGTGCCCGCTCCTCGGCTCCGCCCCGCGGCTGAGCCCGCCCGGGGGCCCTGGGCGGCCGGACAGCGGGGTCGGCAGGGGCGAGCGGCCCAGAAACCCACACAGTTTCTGGCAAAGGGAGGTGGGGACACGAATGTGGCAAGGCCAAGCCTAAGACTGACAACGACGTGCTGCTTTTTAAAACTGAAAGGTGCTTTTATCACAAGGACTTCAAACAACATTCTGTTGTCTCCCTGCTTTGATTCCTGCCGGTTCCCGTGCCGCCTTTGGGCCCCTCGGAACCTTCGCATCTCAGGGTCAGAATCCGACCTCCGGCCGCTCGGCCGGAAGCGACCCCGCCTGCCCGCCCACCGGCCGGGGCTGTGGCGCGGAGAGCGTGCGGCGGGGGCCCCGGGCGTGGTTCCGCGTGGCCCACGGTGTCGTCACCAACTCCCGTGCGGACAGGCCCTCCGGCCGGGGGTCGCGGAGGCCGGGAGGGAGCGGGGAGCCGGCGCAGCCCGCCCAGAAGCGGAGTGGCCGGCGGGCGGGCAGAAAGCACCCCTGCAGTTCCAGGGCGGGGCCTGGCGTGTTTGAGGAGCAAATAGTAACCCCGGGCGACGGGCGCAGGTGAGGGAGAGGCGATACAGGGCGATAAGAGGCCGAGCCCCTGGCAGCCCCGGCAGGAGTCACGCGGCCCGGCCACCGGCACAGAGGGCGGGCTGTGCGGGTCCACCCACCGCTGTGCCTCGTAGGCCCGAGAGAGAGACACACAGGGAGACAGAGAGACGGGGAGAGAGAGACACAGAGAGAGAGACAGAGAGACAGAGAGACAGAGAGAGACACAGAGAGAGAGACAGAGAGAGAGATGGAGAGACAGAGAGACAGAGAGAGACACAGAGAGAGAGACAGAGAGACAGAGAGACAGAGAGAGACACAGAGAGAGAGACAGAGAGAGAGAGATGGAGAGACAGAGAGAGAGAGAGAGACAGAGAGAGACACAGAGAGACAGAGAGAGAGAGAGAGACAGAGAGAGACACAGAGAGACAGAGACACAGAGAGAGAGACAGAGAGAGAGAGACGGAGAGACAGAGACACAGAGAGACACAGAGAGAGAGACAGAGAGACAGAGAGAGACGGGGGGGGGAGAGAGGGGAGCCCTAACACGCAGTCTCCAGGAGGTTCAGCTCAGGGCCGCACCCCCTGGGGCGCGGTGGACCCTGAGGCCGGGCAGAGTGCTTCCAGGGCCGGCTCAGAGCCAGCCAGGTGGGGGAACGGTCACCCGGCCACACCGTGCTTCCCACGGCCACGGGACTGACACGCACTCCCGTCCCCCGAGAGGAGCCCGCTGTCCCCGGCACCCTGGCCCGCCCCCCCCCGTGGGTTCCCCTCCAGCGCTCAGCACCCTGCTCTGCCGGAGAAGCTGTGGAGCCCCTGAAAACCCCGCAGAGCCGGGGTGGACTCCGCAGGCGGCTCTTAGCCCCCACTGCGTCTGCCTGAAGTCACGGCCGATTTTTCAGCCATTGCATTTATAAAATTTAGCTAAAAATTACCATCGAAGGTATTTGATGACTGTAGCTAAACCCTGTGGGAGCTCCCCGAGGGCCAATGAGGGGCCGAGCGGCCGGCCCCGTGCGCCGCGGGCGTGCGTGGAGGGGCCCGGCCCCGCCGCCGCGGTGACTCGTGACATTTTTGTTCTTTTCAATACGAAGAGCTGCAACAATTAGGCTGTGTTGCAATGAAATGTGCATTTGTCCAAACCCTGCTTCTGGCCCGTCAATACCCCTTTGTGAGAGGGCGCCCCTGAACCGGGCCTTTGTCCGTGTGGAACGCGCCCGGCGCACAACGGGGCCTCAGAGCGGCTGCGGGGGCCCGCGCGTGCACTTGCGCGGTGCCACGGGCTCGCCAGCACCTGACCACAGAGCGCCTGAAACAGGCCACCTTGTCAGGGGGTCGCGGGGGGGCTGACCCACCCCGGCGACCGGGACCGAGCGCCCGCCGCATCGCTGTCACGGGGCGGGGCCCGCCGCCCAAGGCGCGGTGGTGCATTTCTGGAGGATTTCCGTTCAGAGCTAAGCAACGGTTTTAACTAGCACACGCTTTCCTGAGAATGGCGTCCGTGCGGCATTTTGATAGGAGCCTTCGCCGTCTCCCTGTGGGAAACGCAGCCGGAGCCTGTGGGCGGGTGCGTCTGAGCCACTCCTGTCCTGCCGGGCACCTCCCGGGTCCGCGGTCAGCGCCCGGGAGCGGGGGAGGCCGGTCCGCGCTCCGCGCCCCCGCAGCCACACGGGGCTCACACCCCCCGACAGGAGGAGCCGGGTTTTTAGGCAGCGTCCGGGGGCAATGGCGGTCAGGGGGCGAAATCCCAGGGGTTCCCGGCGCCGTGAGTCGGTCACGGTTCCTTCCCAGCATGCCACCGGGGACACGTGTGCGGGCGTGAGGGGCTGCCAGGGCTGCCGGCCCAGGCTCGTGGGCAGCAGGGGCGCGCCGGGTGCTCCGCTCACCGAGCTCCACGTCCCGCCGGCAACGCCGCGCCCCTGGCTCCCGGGCTGCGGTCCCATCGCCGCCCGCCCTGGAGCACCGGACGGGCCGCTGTCTCCCCCGGCCTCCTGCTCCTGGAGGGACACCTCGCTCTCGTGCCTGCCCCCAAATCCAGGGAAAGTCCCCTGCTCCGGAAGACTCCCTGGTGCCCACAGCCCGGATCCAGCGCCCGGCGCAGACGCGCACCCTGCAGTGTCCTGGGCGCACCTCTGGTCTCCTGCGTGATTCCGCGTCATTTTAACACGTGTGCCTTTTGACTTTGTTTCTCCTGGCGGGTCGTGAACGACCGCACAGCCAGGAGGACGCGTGGTGGAACGCGTCGGTCATGGGCCAGCCCGTCCTGGAGAGCGGCCGCGCTCCCCGAGGACTCACGGAAGGGCTCTCCACGCGCCCCCTGGGCAGCACGCGCTGCGGTGGGCACAGCGCGGGGCAGGCGCGCGCGGCCTCGTGCGCGGCTCCGTGCTTTTAAAATACATTTTTAAAAAGAGCTAATTATTGTTCTCTCTGAAGAACAGAGAGTGGTCGTCGTTCTCATTCCATTTTTTTGCTCCTTTCAGGTAGTTTTTTTACCATTTACAAGGCGTCCTCGGTGACAGGGAATTAAAAATCCAGACACCAGGTCTTCCCAGAAGCGTATACAAAAGAAGAAGTGGTTCTAAAGGGGGAAAAGGCCCCGCGCGGCAGCCCCAGCCGGGGGGTGCGCTGGGGGGACCGCGGGCGCTGCCGGGGCCTCCGAGCCCCCCAGGCGGCCTGCCAGGCTTTTGATGCACGAAGGCTGACAGTACTGTTTTGTTTGTTTATGAATTGGGTTTCTTCGTGCGACAGTTACCCGCCCACGGGCTTTCAGTCATTAGTACCCACTGTGGCTTTGATGATTTTCGGACTAATTTATAGACTCTATATTCTATGTAAAATCAACTCAGCTGAATCAATTACATGATATGCAATTCTAATAACACACAGTGTCATATTAGAGGAGAAACAGGCCTGCGATGGACTAACATTATGTCTCCCTTTGACTTAGTTTATGGTGAAAACTGCAGAGAACATGTCCCGACCCAGGGCTCCCGCAGGCCACCCCGTCCCGAGCGCAGCCGGGCGCCCCAGACGCCCCGAGCCCCGCGGGCGCCCCGCTCTCCACCCTGCCCCGGGGCAGCGCGGCTCCGGGGCCGAGGCCCCTCGGGGGGCGGCCCAGGCCCCCAGCCCTGGGCCCTGAGCGCGTGGGCGGGGCGCCCGTGGCCGCAGGGGCAGGTGGCAGGGACCGGGCGTGGCTCAGCCCCAGCTCCTGGGGAGGGCGGGCGGCGCGGGCACCGGCCTCGGGCACCGGCCTCGGGCGCCGACCGCGTCCCCCACCCGAGCGTGTGTCCCCTGAGCCGTGCACGTTGGCAACACGAGTGAACGCTGTGCTGCACTGTTGTTTGTTAATTCATTCACCGTTTCTGCTTCGCTGGGATAGTATTTTTTGATGAACGTGCGTTCTGGGGAAGGAACTAGCTGCGCTGATGAGAACCGATTCCAAATTCCCTCTCAGTGTGAGAGAGCAGTGGGCCTGGCCTCGCCGTGGTGCTGGGTGAGCGCGAGGGTCGCACTCAGGGCCCCCACGGCTCCGTCACGCGCGGGAACCCGCTCAGCAGTGGCGGCAGCTTCCAGGCAAATTCCTCGGGTGCACAAACCATTTCGATGTTCCTGTTTCTCCCGATTCGCGGCTTTGCAGTTCCCAGTTCCTCAGCCATCCCTGAGTTTGCTTAAAGTAAATTTACACTTTCATTGTTTGCTTTTAACCTTCGGTTATAAGACTTAAACATTCAGATTATTCATTTAAGACATTGGACTTTGTGTTTATCGCGAAGAGGAATCGGAGGGCCTCGCAAAGACAAGGCATGAGCAGGGTTCTTGTGCATGTGCGCAACGCTCTTGCCCTGACTGTGTGACAGTGTGGTTCTGGGACGCGCCACGGGGCGACAGAGGAATCGCCATCGATCGGTAATTGTTTGGGGCGCACACCGGCTTTTTATTAAAGGGCTTTTCAATGGGAAGCGACGGTGCCGAGGGAACGTGCTGGAGCTTCCCCTGGCCCACGCCACGTGCTGCGGCCTCCCGCTGACCCTTCCCCGCCGGGGCTGGCGAACGCTGCTGTGCGGCTCTGCGCAGGGCCCCGCGGCCACCGTCGCGCTCCAGGGTCATGGTCTGGTCCACGGAAGGGCGTTGCCTTTTCCCAGCGAGTCATGTTTCCTGAGGTTTATTAATATTCTTTATAGGAACACACGTCCCGCCGTTCATGCCTCTGACGAACTGACCGCCGTAAGGCCTTCTGATGGTGAACTGAAACCTGTTGTTAGAAACCAGCTCGATATTATTCTCCAGCTCATACAGGGATGGACGCCAAGTACGGATGAATGAAACGCCATGTTAAACGGTTGACAAAACCGGGGTGATACTTTCAGTGACTTCAACACAATGACATAAACAGATGCGGAGATGCCATGGGGCGGCGGTGGCAGCTGCTCTGGGTCACCGCACACCTGCTCGGCGCCACACTGCCAAGTCCTTCGCCGGCCCTAAAATTTAGTTTTCACAATTGTTATGTCCGTAACGATTAAACTGGGGATTTTTTTTTTTTTATTTTCAGGTTATGAAGGGTTAAGTGTTTGATGCAGGTCACATAGCTGGTGAGTAGACAGAGCATATGAATTTGAGTCAGTTTCTAAGTCTATCTGAACACAGAATATACATTTGAAAAACCCCTTTTTATGTTCCTGGGTCAGTTCCTGGGTCAGAACAGCCTAAAGACGTCAGCTTAGGTGTTCCGGCCAGGCTCGGACTTCAGAAGTCCGCGTAGGACAAACAAGCCTCGGGGCACAAACGGCGAGAGATCAGAACGCCAACCTGGTTCGTGCGCGCTGAGTATAAACGCTGAGAGAGGCGGACACTTCGCGCTCGGCCAGTGGAGTCTCCCCTTGAGCAAGTTACGGAAAAAGTGACATCGCAAATGGGAATCTCTGCATTTTGAAAGAAAAGTAGCAACAGGAAACACTGGTTATTTAAAACGAGTCCTCCAAAGCATCCGGCCGACCGATGCGTGTCTTCCGCAGCTGACGCACCTGCGGCCGGCCTGGGACGCTCCCATCCAAAAAATCCGACACATCGGTCACGCTCGACGTTCAAAGGCGGACGCGCTCGTTTCTGGGCGTCTCCCTGGACGGCGGGGGCAGGGCGCTGCGCCCCCCACTGAGTCCCCGCCCAGAGCCCCATGGGCGGCTGCGCAGACTCTCCACCGTGTCCTGGGAACTGTGTGCATCGCGGGAACTGTGTGCGTCGCGGGAGGAGAAATTCTTTTTCGTTATCCAGGAACAGAGAGGCCATTTTTTAAAGCTATAGCTTTTCATGTTTATATGGTTTTCTTAATCCTCTCCTGACCCTGATTACAACATTCAAGTGGAATCATTGTAATTGAAAACCTCCTCGATCTAATCAAAGAAACGGGGGCGCGGAGGGTCGGTCTGACTGTTGCACCCCTGTGTCCTTGGACGGTCCCTGGGTTTTCCTCGTGTCCCCTCCCACACCCCCGAGAGCCAGGCGCCTTGAGGGCACCGACCTCGGCCACTGGGCGCGGGGGGCACTCAGGTCTCACTCAGTGTGTGTGACAGGGGCCGCCGCCCCCCGGGCCTCCACTGCCCTTCACACACGCCAGGGCTCGACGTTACCCCCGGGGGCGCAGGCTGACGCCCCGGCTCCCCGGGCTGGCGCCGGGAGGCGAGCAGCTTTGCTGAGGTGGCCCGGGGACCCTCGGGGCAGGGCTCCGTCCTGCTGCCCCTCACCTGAGAAGGCGCTGGCAGGCACGGCCTGTCGGCCAGGACAAGGCCGCCGGCGCCCTGCCCGCGACCCGCAGAGCCGGCCTGCAGGGCCACACACAGGCGTCTGTGGCTCGAGCCCCGGCCGCGGCCTCTGTCACGGAAGCCGGAGAAAAGCAAGACGAGACATCTTCCTGGTGTCGCCAAGTTTTCGCTAAAAAATAAAAATGGTCGAACAATAAATTAGGATCACACCCATTTTAAAAGTTCATATTCTCTCAACGTATTTTCACTGAACTGCATCTCTGTTCCCCTTTCACACCGACAGGTAACGTCCACAGGTCGAAATGCTCAGACCAGCGTCCTGCCGACCCGCGTCCCTGCCCTCGCTGCCCGGTCCGTCCCCAGGGGCACAACGTGTCCGCCGCCACGTCCGCGCCGCCCCGGCCCGCCCCCCACCGCACGTGCACAGCCTGCGGGCGCAGAGACGCCCAGGGACACGCACTCCCTCCTCCGTCCCTCAGCCTCCTGCCCCCCGACACACGGGCGTCACAGCAGCTCCAGCGCGATTCCATACTTACTACAAACAGGCCCACGTTTTAAGTATTTTTTCATCTGTGCCCCGTTTCTTCCATGGGATGACACACATCGCTCTGGCCTGGAACCCGACGCCACCCAGCGCCGAACGTGGGCACGGTGCTCGCCGCACGGGCCGCGGTCACCGCCGCCCACCGCAGCCTCTGCTTCCGGGCGGTTTCTCGTCGGGTCAGGAGGGTTAAGGAAACGTCCAGGGGGTTTCAACAGGCAGTTAAAGAATTACTCAAAAACCACGTAATTACATCAGCATCTCTCTCCTGCGCGCTAAGCAAAGAACTCTCCTTTTGACATTTGGAGTATGTCGGCCGTCTCCCACGCGGTAGAACATTGATTGTCCTCAGTTAACGTCTCGATCGGATCGCTGTCGGCCTCCGCTGGCCTCCCCGACCGCGGAGCGTCGTCCAGCGCGAGACCTCCAGCACGAAACGTCGCAAACCACGTCTGACACGTTCGATCAGTCACAGCACCTTCCCCACACACGGCACGAACCTGTTACTGCATTTCAGTTGCATTTTTACCCTTTTTGGAATAAGAAAGCATAATACACTGAAAATGTTGCATATTTTCTTCCATCTTCACTATTAAAATGGGCACAAAACATTCAGCCATTTGTTAAGTTTTTTTAATGCAGGCTGATAGGACAGCTGTCACAATGCCATCTAACGAAACTGTTTCAGATGAAGTTAAGGACAGCTAAGCGTTACTAGAGCCAGCGTACGGGAAAAACAAATCAACATTTTGGCTGACCCAGTGCTTCAAGTCTGATTTTACCTTCCAGAAACAGAGCCCCGTGAACTGGCTCAGGGTAATAACTTACCAGGTTTCTCACCTTCTGGAATTATCTGGAACTACCGGCTGCTGCCAGACAAGCAACATCGGTCTCCGGGACGCGCGCCCTGATCACGCGGCACCACCCGCCGCGCGGGTCCCAGCGACAGCTCACACTGCGGAGACTCCGAGGCCGCACGGACGCCGCCGCGCGCTCGGCATGTGCAGAGCGTCCCGAGGACAACGGGCCCCTTGCGTGCGGCCTTCTCAGGTCTGACGGGCACTTCCAGAAACGGCTGTAAATACTTTTAGATATCACAGTAAGTTTTTTTTCCAAATAACAGAAATCCATCAAATCCACTTTATGCTTGTAACTTTATAAAAATGAACTCAGCTTGATCTTCAAAAACACCCCACACAAAGTTTCCTTCCTGGGCATAAGGAATGTATAAGCAGTAGTCACAGGAGAAGGAAAAAGGGGAAAGTAATCAAACCGAGAAGGGAAGTCTTGTGGGTTGTTTGGGGTTGAGGCGGGGGAGCCAAAGCAAAGAAGAGCAGAAACGACTCAAAAGAAAAAACACCCTGAGCCCCAAACGTGAAATACCTAAGAAATGAGCGTAAGGGGCGCAGCATTTATTTTTTTTCCCAACAGCCGAGGCCTCTAAACATCACCTTGTCCGAGACCTCGACGCCGCGATGGAGGAGACGAGGCCGGGACTCGCTCCTGGCGACAGGCGGGCCCCCACACGATGCCGTTCAGAGGGCGGCGGCGCTTCCGCGGAGCAGTTACAGGCGGAACTCAAAGGTCCCCCAAACCCCCACTCCGTGATCCTCTCCCTGTGAGGCTGGAGGGACCTGGGCATCGGACGGGACGTCACCCTTGTGCCTAGGCGACATCAGCAGATTCCGGGGACGCGCCGGCGCAGCGCAGAGGAACCAGTGGGAGCCACGGCCCGCGGCTGCGGCTCTCAGCGGCGTCGGCCCAGGCCCTCAGGCCCCTGCGCAGCCCGCATCTGTGCGGCGCATACAGCGCACGCTCAGGGCCAGCAGGAGCTGGGACAGGCAGGGACCCGGGGAGGACAGCCAGCGCCGCCCGTGTCCTGCTGCGGAACTGGACAGGCCCCGGGCAGCCCAGAGCACACACAGGGGGAGAGGCCTGCTGTCCCACGGAGAACGGCCCTGGTGCGGTGGCTTCCCTCCAAGCCGCCTCGCCCTGCGGCGCCTTCTCTTCCCAGCTGCTGAGAAGGCCCTTCCAGTGATGGTTCGGGGGGAGGCGCGTGGGGCGTGGGGCGCGGGGCCTGACTGAGCCCGATGCCTGCCACCAGGGTCCCCAGGTGCACCTTTTACAATGAACACCAGGTCCTGGCAAAGGCCCCTCGTGCTGACTGGTTACCCGGCACCGGCTACTTAAAGACACCACAGTGTGTAAAAAGTAAAACAAACGACTCCGCTCTCAGAACTCCTGATCTGCTATAGATAAACTACAGCGACGGGAAAGGGGTGTCGAATCTCCGAGGGCTAAACGCCAGCGCGGGATTTGACAGGTCACGCTGTGTCTGAGCGACGGACAACCAGACACCGCAGGCTGAGAAGCCCGCTGCGGACCAGGCGCGGAGACCAGCTCAGTGCCCTGGAGCGACGCCGCCCCCGTGTGGCGGGCAGAGGGACGCAGGCCCCACGCGCCACCCTGGCACCAGCCGGCAGCCTCTGGGGGAAGGATGCGTCGCACGGAAATTCAGGGCCTTGTTGTTGGGTCAGTGAAGTCCCGTCGCTGCAAACGTAATTAATCCACTTCACCCAAAAGGTGTCTCTCTGTTCTGGCTTTCAGTTTGAGGAGAACCCTTCAGTTTTGTCCCTCGGTCAGGAGGGAAAAAACCCAGTATTTTAAAAATAAAAGTAAAATAAATTATAATGCATGAGAATTAATGATGCATGTTAGTAAAGCAAAATAGAAGAGGACGATGTAAATCATCCCCAAACGGAAAAGCCGGCCCCTCTAAGGGGGCAGGCGCCCCACGACGCTGCTGAAACCCGAGCTCTGGGCGCCCGGCCGGGCCCTGAGGGCTGCGCCGGCCGCTGCCACTTCCCTCCCTCCAAGGAGCCCCCCAGGGTGACCGAGCCTCGGGCTGCACAAACCTGGGTCTGCCCTTTCCCGGATCACCGTCCTCCTAATTAGATGACAAAACCTAGCGTGCGACGCTGCCGCCGCCGCTGGGACAAGAAACACTCCTGCCGGCCTCCCCTGCCCCCGCCCCGGACCCGGCAGCCAACCCACCTACCCCCGGGCCGCGGCTTAGGCAGGCTTTAGAACACCTGCTTCCACGCTCAGAACTCAGAGGGAAACAAAAGGTGCTTTACAGGGTAGAGCGCAGAAAGCGCTAGGAAACATGGTCGTTTCTGAACATTTCCACCACTTTTGTGAACTCTCCCAACTTTGAGGACATGTCAGAAAGGACATCCTGCGTCTGCCAGCGTGGGAGGCTGGTGTGCTTCCAACACCAGGCCAGAGACAAGCATACAGGGCAGAGTTTGCTGTAGTGGTTTGCGAAGCTTCGTGCTGGCGCTTTCTCACTGGACGATGCTCCGCGGCCGGGCGGGCCAGCCGGAGTTGATAGCGATCCAATCCAGACATTCACTGAGGTCAATCAATGTTCTACTGCATGGAGGGTGGCTGACATACTCCAAATATCCCAATCAATGAAGTTATTGGTGAAACTGAAAAATGTGTCTTCTCTTTTATGGAAAAAATGGAAAAAGTTAAATGGACTTTTTGGCCAACCCAAATATACAATTAGTATTTCCAAATTAAAAATGGTTCAACTTCTGTTTCTGAAATAAGGAGATTTAACTACAAATACAACCTTGACAGAAATTCTAGGGGAAATTAAACTGAATGCATTTTGAGACTGAGAATAGAGACTTAAAGCCTCACGTCAGTTTGACCACTTGATGGAGCTGCACCGCCAGCCAACACGCCGAGGCCGGGACACACTCGGAAGCAGCCTTTCTGGGGAGCGCAGGGAGAACGGGGACCCTGACGGTCAGTTAAAGGTGGTCGTTCCAGTGGTCACCGTGCACCCTCCCCAAGCGATTTCTGTCACGGGCCAAAGAGAACACTGCCCAGCCCTGTTAAGGGGCGGTTTAATTCACTTAGCATTAACAGGAAAGTTGAGGAGGCGCCTCCTTGGGAAATTCCTCCATCTTCGCGCTGGGTAAGAAGTAACCTAATGAAACGTAAAGGCGAGCCCCAGGTCTCAGCTGTCGGCGATGGTCACGTGCGAAGAGGCAGCGCGAGAAGCAACGGGCCGGCTCCCCAGAGGTCGGATCAGGCCGGGGCCGGCGCCCGGCAGACGCCACGGAAGCCCGACTGCAGGGAGGGAGAGACACGAAGGTGGACGTGAGCGTCACGGGCAAACTCGCGGCCGCGCAGACTCGTCGCCGAACCCCGAGGCCTCTCGGCCCTGCCCACGTGCTCTGCGCGGTGCTCCGGGGCCCCGTCCGGCCTCCGAGGGCCCCGGGGCGGCTCTGCGGTGGCACAGCGTACCCCTCAAACAGCAAACGGCACCCCCCGGGGTACCCTGCCGGAAGCCGGGGAGAGGACGCTGCGGGGGAGCAGCCCGTCCACGCAGGCCCCGGGGCGGGCCCTGGGGGGGGCCGTGAGGAAGCACAGGGGCAGCTGTCGAGGGGCCGCCTGCGCCGCACGTGCTCAGTGCCGCTGGCAACACGTCCGCAACGCGCTGCCCGTTTCCAGGCCCGGGGGTGGCCGCCCTCTCCCGCGTCCGGACCTCGGGCCACCCCCTGCCCCGGGAGGCCCCTTCCTGCCTTTGACCTCCTCTGCCGGGCCAGCCTTCCCGGCGTGGATGCCACCCGCTGCTGCCGTCCGCGGGGTGGGGGCGGAGACACCCACAGCCCCAGGTTCTCTGCGGAGTTTCCCACGCTCTTCCGGGCCTTTGTGCGCCGGTCCCCGCTCCGTGGCAGAGCCGCGGACGCCTCCCCCGCTCGGGCCCCTCGGCGCTGGGCCCCGCGGCCCCCGTGCCCTCCTGGAGGGAAGGCTGCTGCGTCCCGCCCGCCGCGCCCCGGCTGGGGCCTGGTCGCCGCCGGCTCTCCGGGTTCCCCGCGGCGCCTGGTCGTCCCTCCGGCTCCTCCTCCTCTTCTTCATCTGCGCCTCGTCGCCCTCACAGCCTTCGCTGCTTCTTCCGTTCTTCATTACTTTTTGAAACAAGTTTTTCTTACTCTCTTTGCTGGGAAGTCAGGTTCTCAGACCCTGTCCAGGCGATCTTCAGCGCAAGGTCAGGAAGGTCCCTCGCTTTTGTTTTCCATGGACATTTTTCTCTCCCTCTTCCCGGCTAATTAGGGGCCAGCCTGGCGGCTTCTCCGCCTGAAGTCTGCGCGCATCCTCTGTCTTGGCGGCCCTGTCTCCTCTGTCTTCACCAGCACACGCCTTTGCCATCGATGTCACCCTGACCAACCCGCGCACGCTGGCCTGTGAGAAGCTGGCCCAGGGCCGTGTGGGGCCTCAATGCCAAGGTCTTCCCTGGTCATGTTGAATAGACAGGGGTCCGGCACAAATAACGCCCTTTTTTAATTACTAAATCTTAACCATGAAATTCTGCAACAACAATATCGCACGCCAGCACAGCACAGGGCGGCTTAAGTGACATGTTCAAAGTAAAACCCTAAATTATTGCATCCATGTTATTCCCCTACCAACCACACTCAAGCAGGCGTGACTTCTGCCCAACCCAGTATTTTTGTAACTTATTAATAAGGCAGACATTGGAAGCTGCTTTGTTGTTAGACATCAATAGGCCCTCGCTATTTGAACGCCCTCCTTTCGGACCGCCCGCTCGGGCGGGGGGCGCCGGGGGCGGCGTCACACGGGGGACCCCACAGTCGGGTGCACGCACCTAACCCCACCCGGCGCCATGCCCCCAAGTGCCGGTGTACCGAATGCCCCGCAGATAAACCGAGGCAGCCACCCCGCCGCGCGAGAGCTCTCAGGATGCCTGACGCCCGCCGCTCAGGACAACGCGCGAGATGCTACCAAGGAGAAGTTTCTTGGGCAAAAGAAACCAAACAAAACAACCTTTTGTTTTCCTCAGAGGAAACCTCAGAAGAGAAAAACGACCAGCGCAACAAGCTTGCAAGAACCACGCCCATCGACGCGCTCCGCGCCAAGGCCCAGGGCACCGACAGAGGAGGGTGGGGTCGGCCAGGAAACGGGGGAGGGGGGCAGCTGGGGCCTCTGGCTGCTCCGCAGCTGGCGCGGGGGGCACCCGGGAGGCGCCCCGGTGGCCCCAGCACCGCCCCCCAAGGCAGCGGGTCCCAGGGCCTGCCAGCGGGCTGCAGGGGACCAGGACGAGCCAGCAGCCGCACCTGCTCAGATGAGTGCGCGCCTCCACCACCGAGCCCCGAAAAGAGGGGGAGACCTACTGACGGGGAGACGGGTAGCCCCCCGGAAACCACCTCCCCTACGTATGGGCCCGTTCCGTGCACTACATATTGTATTTGAACACGCAAGAGTTATAAATGCAAGTAACGAACTGTTCAGTGAAATATCCCCCTCGAGAAATAAAAAACATTCATAATTTAAAATATGTATAAAGTCATTGTTGCACCAAAAAATCAGAGACAACTCAATGTCGCCGCCCACGCTCTCGTGGGCTGGTGCTGATGCCGCGGGGTCGGGGGGACACAGAGCCAGTGGCGGGTCCGCCACCGCGTCTCAGACAGCGAGGCAAAGGCAAGGGCTCGGCCCGGTCACAGGAAGCCAGGCAACGGGACTCGCGCGCCTGCCTGGGTCAGCTCTCCCCGGGAACAAGCACCTCCTGCCCTGTTGTAACGGCCGGAGGTTTTTCCGAGCCCATTGTCTCATAGGTCTTGAAACATATTTTGAAGTCTCTCCCCACGAGACGCAGACAGACAGACACCTCTCTTCCTGCCTGGCGGGTGGCAGGCCTCCCCCCGCCCCCGCCCCGGTTGAGGAGACAAGGACCCTGCAAGGCCCTTCAGGACTCGGTGCGGCTCCACCCCCGGACTCACGGTCCAGCGTCCGGCTCTGCGGGCCAGGAGCGCCGGGGTGCTGGTGCCCGCGAGCCGGAAACGAGGCACCGGGCGCCGCCTTGCGGACCTTCCCGGGGGCCGAGCCGGCGGCGCGCCCAGGAGAGGCACACACAGGCTGGCGCGAGCCGCTGCTGACTCGGTGACCGCACTGCACAAGGGTCGGCGCGCGCACTGGGCACTGGGCGATTGGGGCGAAGACGCTGGGGCTGGGAAGCAGGCGGCTTGTTTTTCTGTGTGTTGATTCCAGTGGCTGCCGCGGAACCGGGCTTGCTCACAACTTCAACAGGCAATTTATGTCACTTATGCTACATGCTGAAGGTTTTCTTTCAAACCTCCATTCTTAATCCTTTTGAATCTATTTTCTTACCCTATCTCCAAAAGACCCCTTGTTAAAAAGAGCATGTTTCCACGCTCTTGGTGCTTTCTGATGAGCTTGATTATTTACGCAGGGGACCGGCAAAGGGATACTTTTTCTGAAATTTCCTTTTCAGTAGCCAAGGAATCTCAGATCTATCACTGTAATTATTTTACCATGTTTCTTTTCAGGAAATAATTGATATCCCCTTTTTCTACAGATACTAACAGGACTGGGAACAGGCTTGCATGGTGGTTCTGACGCGAGGTTCTTTCAAGTTAAAAGGAAAATATTTTCCTTTCACTGCCCTCAGTTGGTTTTTTGGCAAAGCTGACTCTCTGACTTTCTGGAAATTTTCAGGTAAAATCGTGTACATGTTCCGGAGGGAGAGCGGCCCCGGACAGGGCAGTTTAACCCGGCTCCTGCGCGGTGCGTTTACACAGCCGCTCATCCGTTTATGCAGGTTTTTCTAAAATTAGAAGGTTGAGAAGCCCGTGAGCTGACGGTGCAAGGCAGGGCGTGGGGCGCTTCATTCTTTAGTTTCTTCAACGGAGATGCTTAAGCTCCATCACTTTCAGAAGTTAACGTTGACGTTTCCCATACAGTTTTCTCTTACCAGCACAGAGCTCTTTTCACCAAGAAAACTGGGAAGTTCATTTTTATTTGGGGATTTTGAAGATACCGTGAATTGAGGGAATAATGCCCCGGATGCTTCTGTATTTAATTGTATTCTGTACTTCAACTGCATCGCAGTACTCGGACCTCCTCTCCCAGATGCATCTTCCCGCCCCGCCCCCGCCCGCCCCGGCCCTCGGCCGCCCTCACTGCCCCGGCTGCGTGTTCACACTCGCCTCGGGCTGGCTGTGTCCGCGAGGCGGGCGGCTCCCCGACGCAGGCCTTGTCCCGTTCGCTCTGCCGCCGGTGCCGGCCGGGCCCCCGCACACGCGCCGCGGGTCGGAGCAGCAGGGCCGACCGCAGCCTCGCTTGCCTCCGGGGTGGCCTCTCTTCAGACTGTTTCAGTGACGCGCGGGCATGTGTGGAACCGTCCGACTCCCGGTTAAACTGGTCTTGCTTTTGCTTCTGAAACGAAAAGCCTCTGCCGGTCCTCATTCTGCTGGAAGTGTCCCCCGCCCCTCGCGGCATCGCCGTCCCGACGCGAACTGCCCACCGGCCGCGTCTCTTCGAGTTTGCAGTGTTACGGCTGCGGCAGCGGGCCCACCTCTCCGGAGAGGTGAAACCTGGGAGACTCAGAGATCAGGAAAACGTGTGTCGCAGCACAGGTGACCGTGAGAATCACGCGAGACACCGGGGCGGGGCGGGGCGGTGGCAGCGGCCTCACGCCACTGCTCTAGCCCCCGCGCCGGGTGGGTTCGCATCCTCCTGACTCTCCCGTGGCCCCGAGGTCTTCCTGACCGTGGGAGTGTTCAGTCCGAGGGTAACAGTCGGAGACTCAGAGGCGCCCATGAGCACCCACAGGAGATCGGCGTTTTCCCGTGTTCCCTCCCCAGGCCAGGTTGTCCAAAGCGGGCAAAGCACTTTCCACAGGTCACGCCGTGCCCACACGTGTCGCGTCCACACGAGCTACACCAGCTGGGCTTGAGAGGCGCAGCCGCGGCAAAGGAAGGGCCCCGGAGCCTGTCAGCATCCGCCGGCCAAGTTACTTCCAGTGCAGCAACGGGCCTGTTTCATTTTCTCCTTGTGCTTGGCTCGAAGCTTCCTCTTCAACATATGTGTTTAAATATCATATCCCAGCTTGCACCGCTTACAACTCCTGCAATAAGCTTTAGGCTCCTATAAACCTCGGGTTTCTGTAAAACTTCTTCACGAAAAAGCGCGTATGTGAGAGAAGGCGCCGCTGCCTGGGGCCGGGCGTCCTTGCCTGCGTCTAAAATCTGAGAGCCCGCTTCCCGTTCCGGGGGCCTCACGCCCACCGCGCGGCGCTGACCCCGGCACAGAGCCCAGGGCGCCCGCCGCGGCCGCCTCCGCACGCCGGCGAGGGAACGCCGGATCTGGCCGGCGTCCGCCTCCAGGTCTGTCACGGTGACTGTTCCCTCACACGGGCAGTATTTTTTGGTCCATCTCCAAAGTGACTTGCCAATGGCTGTTGATATTTGACACTACACTTTGTACTTACGTGACCTGCTCCAAGGCTAGAAACAATTAGTTTTTGGATGCATTTGAGGGTCTAGAATTGCTCGAAGCGGTGACGGAACATTTTTAAAATTCAGTACCGCAGACCAGAAATATTTTTCTTATTTGGCTCCCCTCGGATCACCAAATGGCAGCCTTCACGCCTCGGGCTCAGCTGTGCGTCAAAGCGTGGGTGGCGTTTTCCGCACACGGTTCGTCCTCTGCCCTTGTCGGGGGTCGGGGCCACCAGAGAACCTGCCCTGTGACCAGGGCGTGTGCGCTGCGCCTGCAGGCCGCGCGGGGCGGGTTCGTACCCGGCGACGGCCGCAAGGCAGGGGTCCGCTTCTGCACTTCCCGCACCCGTGGGCGAAGGGCGGCCCGTCCTCGCGCTCACGGCCCGAGGCCCGAGGAGGCCGGAGGGGAGGCCGCGTCGGCGGCCGTGGACGCAGCAGGCTCAGCGGCGCAACCCGAGGGTGACGTGCAGGGAGGGGAGCCAGCTGAGCGCTTCAGCCCCCGAGAGGCCGTGGGACACGGTGAGGGGACGGGGGCTTCGGGGACGGGCGGACGATGAGAGAAGTCAGCGGCCGCCCGCCCTCAGCCCTGAGCTCGGGGCGCTGCCCTCACCGTCTGCGACCTGCGCCGCGGCGTCAGCGGCAGCCAGTGTTCCCGGGACTGGGGACCGGCAGTTCGCCTCTGCCCAGGGCGTGTGTCTGAGGGGCGGGACCTCAGTCACCTGCAGGTCCCCACATGCGCCGGATGGAAACAGCGCCCCCAAGTCTGTCAGGAGAGCAGAGCACGCAGGTCACCGTGCAACACTCACAACCGGGGGCGGGGGGGGGGGCCCAATGAAGCGCTCGAACGGGACGCCAGTCCCAGGTGAGACCGCAGTGCATCAGACCCTCTTTGCCTCAGGAAGATTTTACAGAAAAGTTAAACATTAATTCTCTCAGATCATCGTAAGAAGAAATTAAAGCCTAAGGTCTAAATTTGCCCCCCCTACTCCCCCTGCCAGCCGACAGGCTCTAACCTGGGGACGTGCCCTGCGCACCCCAGCGCTTCCCCCTCCGGCCCGGCGCCGCCCCGGGCTGGGTTCCTCCGTCTCAGAGCTCCGCCCCTCCGTCTTCCCGTCCGAAACCGTGGGCAGAATCGGTAAGGCTACTGCAAAACTAGCCCTCTACCAAAAATCTCAAAAATGCAAGTTCTTATTAGAAAGTACATCACACAAAACGATGGCGTCAGCCAGGAGTTCCGCCCGCCGACTCCCATTGAGACCTAAGCGGCCCGTCGGCGCAGCGTCGCAGCCTCTGCGCGCGGGTCTGGGGCGCGGGCGGCTGCGCCCGCCAGGCGGGCCGGGCTGGCTCCCCGGGGCAGCCCTTCACTGCGGTGGTCCCCAAGGATGCTGCGCCTTCCCAAGCGGCGCTCCCCGCAGAAAGAGCTCTGAGGTTCCCAAGAGTTTTAAAAATCTTACGATTCAGGCTCATTTCTGACATATCACATGCTCATCAAAGACCAGAGCAGCGATGTCACGTTTTCCCAGAAGATGGGGGTGGAGAAGAGATAAAGGAGAAAATCGTCTTGGTTTCAGGTTGTCCGGGATTCATAACACACTAGCAGGCCCTGCAGAACCTGCGCTTCTGCTCCTGAGCTTCACCATCCCTGCCTCTGGGGCCCCAGGAGCATTAACGCGTCCTCTGCCACAGGCGGGTCAGGGCGGGAGAGCCCGGGGCTGCCGCGCCTCCTTCCCGTCCCCCGCCGCCGGGCCCTCCTCTCCCTCCCGGGCCTGCTCCTGGGCAGCAGGAAGCCCCTGCCCACCTCCTGTCTGGCTACAGTGGGACCCGATTCTCACCAAAGAATCAGATTGTCCTCTTAGCCTCAGGAAATAGGCGGGAGAGGGGAAGACAGGAAAAAGAATCTGACGTATAAACACGGAAATAAAATACAAAGCTACAGGCTGAGATCTCCAATCCCAGGCCACATACCAATTCCGGGAATTAACGGCCCGGATGCCAAAAATCTTTCCACACTAAATCTCAATTAGAGGCTTCTCCGGACTAGACAGCCTCGCTGAAGAAAACAGCATTTTTAAAAGAAGTATTTTATGCTGCGTTTAACTGGTCCCTAGAAAGACCCTTTGTTCTTATCACCAGGCCTCTGCAGAACAAGAAAATAAATACCCATCTCTCGCTGACCCGTGATGTGTCCTCACTCCAAGGTCCCAAAGGGGCCTGCCCTGCAGCCCAAGGGCGAGAGGCTTCCTGCCTTCGCATCCCCAACCCGCTGCCCTTCCAGCGCGCCGACCCCACGCTGGCCGCGGCTGCCCCGCGTCTGAGGGTGGGGGGCGGGAGCAGGGAGGTTCCTTCGAGGGGCTGGAACACTGGTTGCATCGGGGGCTTCGCGCAAGCAGCCCGGGCTCCTGGGGGCTGCAGCGTGGGGCCGCGGGCCCGCACACGGGCCTGAGACACGGGGCTCGGCGCCCAGTCACAGGGCGGCAGGCTTTTGGAGCTCGGTGTTGGTATTTACTGCCGAACCCTCGAGGGCGGGCTTCCGGCCGGCCTTGCGCGGGCCGGCCGCGTGCAGCACAGGGCCAGCGAAGGCAGCCGCGGACATCCACGCATTTTTCTGCCCCACCCCCGGGTCCAGATCCACGAACCCTGCTGGAGTCGGGGGGCGGGGGGCGCTCCAGGAACAAGTCGCCCAGTGGATCCGTTCTAGAGAGTTCTACCCTGGAGCTACATACATTTTGACCTCAGTACTTGGAGTTATTATTTTGTCAAATAACTGGAATTTGAAATTTGGAAAGATTTAGAAAGATGTTATGGGATAAATTTATAAAGAGGTTACAGCAAAGAGCAAAACCAGACATCACCATGGTAACTAGAAATTCACACACGCATTCACAGTGCCTCCCTGTCGGAGAACAAATAGGAATTTCATAAAATAGAGGTATTTATGTTTGAAAGCAGACATGTAACTGCAATGATTTAGAGGCTTCAGTGCCCCTGAAACAAACAATAGCCGCCGACAAATTTATGTTTTCTCTCTTCTGTCCGCACTGTGTTACCGGGTGGGCGGCGGCCGGCGGTGGCCGCAGGGGGTCGCGAGCCCTGGGTGGGACGGACCCGGGGAGGCACAGCTGGCCCAGCCGTGGGGAGTCGGAGCTGGCCCGGGAGGGACCGCCATATGTGGCCCGAGGGGGGACGAGCCGCAGCAAATGGGGTGGCCGCGGGCGCCGCTCGCCTCCTGGGTGTCGAACTGGACCTCCCCAGGAACATGGTACTACGCGCGTGTGTTCGGCACACTGTTAACGCTCCAAGACCATCCCATGGAACCTGGTTCTCTATGATCTCGGGCAAATCATGTAAACTATCTAGTAACCAGTTTATTTATCAGAAAACCGAGTTTCCAGGGGAGCAGCAAGCCCTGGCGTTCCCTGGTTTTATGGGGCTTTTTGGTTGGCTTGTCTCAACCCCCGTCCCCCGCGCCCCCCCCCGGCCCCGCCGCGTGTATTTTCCGACGAAGGGGAGTGTTCGCGGCCTGCGTGCCCGTTGGAGCCTTTGGCCCCACGCCGGTCTTGAAGGATCTCACTTTCAGTCACACTCAAACAACAGCAATGAGCACACAGCCCTTATGCAACTAAAGCTCATAAAAACTGTTTACATTTTCCCTGCCTTAAAAAGTAAACACGTCGGTCTGACTTTTTCTTTAACAACGAGCTCTCATGAGCAGCTGTGGGGCCTGGAGAGACGTGTCCCCGCCAGAACGCACCTTCCTGGGAAAACAGCGGTCGCCCTGAGCAAACAGCAGCCTCCGCGCCGGGCGGCAGCGCCTGAGCCGCTGACCCCACGGTTAACTCGCGCCCTTGAAACAGGAGCGGACTGGGAACAAACTCCAGAGCCAACCCTGCACAACGTGCAATTCGCTCAGACCCTCAGCGCCCCGCCAGGAAACCCCGGCCCAGGGAAGCAGAAACGCAGCGGCCGCCCCCAGGGGCCGGGAGGCTCGCGGTCACCGCGGCAGGTTTGATCCGGGGCGCGCTGCGTGCCGCCTGCACCCCGCCCCTCAAAATTGCTGAGAAAAACTGCCCCCGCTCGGCAGGGCCGGGGTCCTCAGGGCCACACTTCGGAAATGCGGGGGGGTCAGATGCAGGTCCGCCCCCCCCCCCCCCCCCCCCGCTGGCCCTGTGCTCTTGTCACCGGCGCAGCCCCAGACGAGCCTTTCCGGGTTGCAGAGGCAGGAATCGCTGATTCTGGAGTGGTTCTTTGTTTCTCTGTTCCTCCCGCATGGGTGAGTCTGCTTGGGCGGCCGAGGTGAAATACCTCAGGCCTGCGGCTTAGACAGGACCTGGGAGCGCCTCGGTGCTCCTCCTCCATTGGTCCGGAACGCGCGACGAGGGCCGCGTCCGACCAGTGCCGAGTGAGGAAGCACTTCGCTCGGCCGGGCAGCGTCGTGGCTCACGCAGGTTCTAGCGAGCGCCGAGCAAGCGCCGAAGCAATTTTTCCCATCAAAATGCCATGAGCACAGGTCTCACAAGTCTGCAGCCAACACGCACTGAGGTGTGACTATAACTCTCTGCTCCCAGGGCCGCAGGCTGGGGGCCCAGGACCCAGGGGTCTGCGGGCGGGCTCCTCCCGGACGTGCATGTGGCCGTCTTCTCCCTGCGTCTTCGCGTGGTGTCTCCTCCCCCGCTGCGCACAATCCCTCCTCTTACAAAGACACCCATCCGACCACATCGGGGGCCCCTGCGTGACCACATTCTACTCCACTGGCCTCCGTACAGGCAAATACAGCTGCGTTCTTCAGCCCTGGCATCAGGACTTCAACATACCCGTTGCCTGGGACACAGTTCAGCCCCCGACGGTGACCATCTCTCTCCCAGCCCCAGCTGCCTGCTGCCATATGTTCTCCTCGTCGCTAGTTCTCATGGGTTCTCGGGAGGGGCTTCCGTGTGGCTTGCTTTGTGTTTAGCCGGCCAGGGCTCTCTTGTGCTTCTTGGATCTGCGGGTTTATCATTTGTATCAGGTTCAGAAATTTTTCGGCCGTTTTTTTCCTTCAGATAGATTTTTGGTCCTTCTGGGAATTCAGTTACACATATACTAGGCTCATCTCTGTGAATTCTCTATTTGATACTTTTCCCACTTCTCTAGTGTTTTTATTTAGCCTTTATAGCATCAGTTTTTAAAAGTGTATCAGGGAACAGTGTTAGTCCCTTTTAATGACATGATCTGATGAGCGATGGCCCCGCAGCGTCGGCCGGGACAGGAGTCCCCAGGGTGGGCACACAGGCCCGTGTGGAGCGAGGGGAAGCAGGTGGAGAGGGATCTCTCAGCGCAATGCGGCCGCGTTCCTCTGGGCACCTCTCCGCCCTCTGACTGCTGGGTCTCTACGTGAAGGTCTGTCCGGAAAAAGTCCAGCCACTGCTGATGTAACGAGAACGGTTTGCACGACGTCGATGTCACCCGGCCGCCAAGGAGACTGGACTGGAACGCACATGCGTGGACAACGATGACTTCCCTGTACTACTAGT
Source organism: Pteronotus mesoamericanus (assembly GCF_021234165.1). Taxonomy (NCBI): domain Eukaryota; kingdom Metazoa; phylum Chordata; class Mammalia; order Chiroptera; family Mormoopidae; genus Pteronotus; species Pteronotus mesoamericanus. The sequence continues at coordinate 21,416,492 of NW_026555064.1, forward strand.
CACTGGGGGCAGTGGACGCCACTGAGTGAGCATGTGCCCTATGTGGCCGTCGTATTCAAAACGACTGAGCGGGTGGAACAACGAACCTGCATCAGATTTTGCGTTAAGCTATTGAACATCCCTCCACGGAAACCATTCGGGTGACGTGGAAGGCTTTCGGGGACAATGCCATGAGTGCAGCACAAATAAAAGTGTGGCACAAACGCTTGAAAGACGGTCGAGAGTCTGTTGAAAGCGATCCACGTTCTGGAAGGCCTGCGACACGCAGAGCACCTGGGAATGGGGAACGCGTACGGCCTGCAATCCACAAAGACGGGCCACTGACAGCGTGAGACCAAAAGCGGGTCTGGGGGTCCCAAAGACTCGTGTGTCCGGGATTCTGACGCAGCGTCTTGGCACGGAACGTGTCGTGGCAACATTTGTCCGGCAGCTTCTGCTGCCAGAGCAGGAGGAACGTCGTGCCGCAGCTGCTGATGACTTGATTCAAACGGCTGCCGAGGAACAGATCGCCTCAAGGAGGCCATAGCTCTGAAGGGGACTAGGCGTCACTGTCCCACGTACAACGTTTCTTGCATCGTCTATCTCCTTCAATAAATGAATCTCTTTTTCAGGGTGCACGGCGGGATACTTTCTACACAGACCCCACAATATGGGGTCGGCCAAAAAGTTCATTCTGTGTTTCCGTACGCCGGCTCTACAGGAGCGTTTCAATTTCACTCAAAACAATGTTTTGTTAGGTTGCACTGTGACAGCTGTCATATCAACACGCATTTTTAAAAACTTGTCAAAATTGGTGAACCTTTAGGTAGCCATTTTCATATTGAAGACAGAAGAAAATAGGCAACACTTCCAGCATACTATGCTCTATTGTTTCCTGAAAGGTAAAAATGCAGCTGAAACACAAAAACAAGATTTGTGACGTTTGTGGAGAAGGTGCTGTGGCCGATCACACACATGGAAGGGGGTTTGTGAGGTTTTGTGCTGGAGGTTTCTTGCTGCACGTTCAGGAAGACCAGCTGAGGGTGATAGCAATCGAATTAAGCCAGTAATGGAAACAACCAGCCTTATGCCACGTGGGAGACTGGGGGCATCCTCAAAATTCCTAAATCAGTAAAGCTATCGGTGAAAATGAAAACTGCGTCTTTTACAGAAAAAAAACGCATGGAGTTTTTGGGCACCCCAATAATTACACACATTCACTATAGTATAGACTATAAACACTATAATATTTGTCAATTCCAGTGTATTTTGTGTAATCTGTAGGGTGCACGGCGAGTTTTCAGAATCAGCCCGCGACAGTGAAATGGGCCGTGACAGCACCGGCTCGGCAGGCGTGGCAGCCGCTCCGACCCCGGCCGCTCGCCCCTCGGCTGCTCCCTCGGCCCCGCTGGCGTCCGTCTGCACGCGTAGCAGCCAGGAGCCGCGCCTCTGCCGCGGGCTCAGCCACTGGCGTTGTGCGTCTGTATGACCCCGCAGCGGAGTCGCCCTGCGCGCTGCGGGCGCCGCGCATGGGCCGGCCGAGGGGCATGGCAGGGAGGCTGGAGGCTGGAGGCTTGGAGCCCGCCCGCCCCCAGTGCTGGCCCTTCGCTTTCACCAGATGTCCTTCGGGCCTTCGCCCTCCAGACCCCACGGCCAGGCACCCGGTCCCGGCACCCGGTCCCGGCACCCGACGCAGCCTGACGGGCGGGCATGCGGTGACGCATCCGGGCCGGCGGGGCCCACGGGCTGCATGACTGGAGGCCCCCTGGCATCCGACACGTGTGAGAGTGACTGTCGCACAGTTCGTGACGCTGCGCCAGTGCCCAGGGCACCAGCGGGCGGCTGGGCCTGCAGCCGAGGGGGCCAGGCGAGGTGTGGTCAGCGTGAAGGCAGAGCCGTGGATGCGGAGCCGGGGAGCCTCGTTCCTGGCCTGTCCAGACCTGTTCAGAGAGAGTCTGGTTTGCGTTTCCAATGTCCCTCCTGAACTCCCGCCCGAGTCCCGCTTAGTTGCCCGGACCCTGCCCGCCCTGTGTGGGGACAGGCGGCATCCGCGGGCACCGACAGCTCACGAGGCCTTGGAGAACCAAGGAGGTGCCAACCGCAGCGCAGCCTCCAGCCTGCTTGCACCTGAATCTGATATTTGCTCCCTGTATTTGCTTATGACTGTTCTATGGGCGTTACATACTTACCACGCCTTCTTCCTTGGTTTTCAAAGAGGCGTAGCCAAGAGGTTAAGAATGTAAACAATGCGCAGACGTTGAAATAAAAAGTCTTTGCCAGACCACATTCCTTAGTAAAGAGGCAACGTGAGCCTTTTGCCAGAGGCCAGCGGTTCTTGTCCCTCAGCACGTAAGTCGGGAGGCCACCGTAGTCACAGTTAAGCCGCACTGGTGTTTCGAACACCGATGAAGTCTTCACAGCGCACTCTTCATTCCAGCTGCCACATCCAAGCAAAGAGTCACGTGAGAACATACAGACTGGCCTGTGACAAAGACTCGGGGACGGCCCCCTCCCAACCACAGCCTAGGGGCCACGTGCTCAGCCCCAGGGAGAGGCCGAAGGCCCCTCCACCCACAGCGTGGGAGGCGGCGGCAGCGCGCGTTCGTCCTAGCTCCGGTTTTGCAGGTGTGAGGGGAGCGTGTTTCTTAAGAAGAAGGTGCGCTTCCTAAATTCTCGGCGTCTGTGGGCGGGGAAACCGACAGCACAGCAGGAGAAACCGTGCGGGCGGCTGCCCCCCCTCCCCGCCCCGCCGTTCAGCCGTCTCGGCCTTTTTCATCTCGCGGTGACTGTGGGGCGGCAGGTGGAGGTGGCCGCGGGTCTGAGGGGGCAAATGGCGATGGAAAAAATTGTACTAGAGGTAAAGAACTAGAAATACGGGGGGGGGGGATGAAGAGGGCGCCCGCAGTAGCGGGCGGCTTCGGAGAGTCATCCCATTGCTCTGCAAATGGACACCAATGAGGCGGAGACATCGGTCACACGCGAGACAGCATGTTAACCCTGGGCACGTCCAGAGGCCACAGAGAGCAACGCGGACGCTCAGAACAGGGGCACGTGGTGCAGAAGCTGCCCGGCGACAGGCGCGAGGACAGGGCTCCTGGAAACCTCGATGTCCCCCGGTCTTTGCCGGAACCCTGTTGCCGCTCCCCGACTCCCAGAGTGTGAACAGTGAGCCCTAAATCCGGTCCACGTGAGAGGCTCCCACTGTGCCATGCACCCTCCGGCCTGACCGATGTATCCCCTGCTTGTCGGGACGGCCTCCCCCGTGTCCCCGGGTGCCCTGCACCCCGCCTCCCGGCCCCGCCCAGAACACAGCCGGGCGTCGGTCCCCCCGGCAGCCACGTCTCTGCAGCTCCCCGTGGCGTCTGCAGACCGAGTGGGGTCCTGCAAGGCGGGCTGCTCGGGCAGCACTTCCTGCGCAAATGAATGCGCGACAGCACTCGGGACGCAGTTCTCCTTAAACAGAGTGAGGCTAATTGAGGTGTTTTTCTAACTCTGGGCCGTGCAGTCTTTGAGGGCCTTCTCCATCAAGCCCATGCGGCGTCGCACGCCCGCTCCCCCTACGTGCCGACAGTCTCCACCGCCTTTCCCCGGGGTCCCTCACGGCACAGACGAGGCAGGAGCCCTCCTGCCTCGTGTACGGACTGTGTGCCCCCGGCCTGCGTGTCCCCACGGGGCAGCGCCAAGCCACGCGGCCCGCAGTATCCGCTGGGCCCTGAGGGGGGCGCGAGAGCACGTGACACCCACCGGGCGTCCTGGCCGCGGAGGCCGCACCGACTCGGAAGAACTAACCCCCGTGGGGAGCGTGGGTTTTGTCAGAAGTGGTTTTGTTTTCCGAGTCGTGTCACAGACCAGCCGTCCCGCGAGCCGGGCTTCTGGGGTCCCTGCTGGGGGGCCGGGATGACTGCCGGCGCCCCGCCCTCACGCCTCCCACCACGGCCGCGGCCGCGGGCGCAGCCGCCCCTGATGTCGCGCTGACACGGGGCCGGGGGGGGGGGGGGGGCGGACACAGTTCTTGGGAAGCTGGCCGTCCGCCCACACGAGCGAGTCCTCGCTCCTCAGCTCCGGGACAACGCGCGTCTGCGCGGCCCCTGCCTCTGCGACGTCACAGGGCACTGACGCTTCGGTCCGAGTTTGTACTGGGCAGGGCTGTTTCCACGGCGAATGACAAAAGCCTGCCGTCAACGAGCTGGCGCAAAGATGACTGCAAATGTCTTTGCGCGCGGAAGAGAAAAGCTGAGAGGGCCTGGCTCTGGGCTCCATCGTCTTTCCAGAAGCTTCTTCTGTTCCTTCTGTGCAGCTCACATCTCTGCGTTGCTTGTCTTCATTCTCCGGGTCCTCAAGATGGTGGCCGTAATGTGCACCGCTGCATTGCAACGGCGGCCAACCCTCACCGTTCCAGCTCGAGCGCCATGCAGTGGCCACCGGGCTGCGTGCAGAGCCCTAGTCACGCTGCAGGGGAACAGCAGGAAAGGACCGGCATCAGGAGCTCACTGTCGGCAACACCCTGGACACGCAGCGTCTTTGCTGCCAGTGCCGACAGCGTCGTCTCTGGAAGCAGCGCCGGGGGCCCCGGGTCCCAGCCCAGGGCAGCGTGTGACGCTGGAGCGCCCCTTCCCGGGCCTGCCTGCGGTCACGTGACCTCCGCGTTTCTGCCTGGAAACACTTACACGTAGTTTGTTTAAAATGGAAAGCTTCTGTGTTGCATCTCTGTGGAAACACAGGTTTCCAAGGCAATTAGGCAGGAGGGTGGTCATACCCCTGACAGGGAAACAGCGCCTTTTAGCTTGGGTTTGGTCAGGTGACGCCGTGCAGCTGGAGCCGCAGCTGTTATTTCTGCACTCGGCTGTTCATGGGAAACAGGCTCGCTGTCCGGGAGCCGGGCCGGTGCCGCTCCGGTGCTGCTCCTCGCTGGGGACCCGTCTCGGGACGAGGGCGGGGCGGAGCGGAGCCTGGGGCCGGCGCTGCGTGTGCCCTGGCGCGGCCCGCGGCCGGCACCTCTCCCTCCGAATGCCCTCGGAGCCCTCAGAGATCACGGGCGAGGGCGGCTCTCGTGCCACCCCCACCCCCGAGCGGCGGCGCGTTCCAAGTCTCTGCCTCCAGCCCCGCCGCCCTCCCCGGGCGCCACGCCCCTGCTCGGGGCTCTCTTCCGCCGACCCCAGAAGGCTCCGAGCTCTCACCCGCCGTTCGCCTGCCCCCCGCCCCACGCTTCCCCAGCTGGCGCCACCTGTCCTGCGGGTCCTCCCTGCCACGCTGTTCCCGGCTTCCCCTTCGGGCTGGGAGGGAGGCGGGAAGCGGGGAGACGGCCTCCGGAGGCAGCCCTGCAGGCTGAAGGGTGAGGGAGTTCACGTGCCTCGGGTCCCCCGTGGAGAGACCGGCCTGTCAGCGCCACGCCTTGGCCGGGCACCTTCACTTGCCTGCGGCTTCAGTAGCCTCCACGTCCTGAACCGGAGGGTTCGGTCTACCTGCCGCGGCACCGCCCCGCGGGGTCCGGGGGCCAGGCCCGCCTTCTGGCTGCGTCCTGCCCTTTCAATGGCGTCCTCCCTCTGCTGCTTGTGCGTGGTGGCGGCCTGGCCGCAGGCCCCGGCTCCTCCCAGGCCCCGCCTCCTCCCAGGCCCCGCCTCCGCCCCAGTGTGCTGGACCCCCCCCCGGGCTGCACCCCGACCTCTCTGGCCAGAGCCCCCAACGCCACAGTCTCGCCTGCCCGATCCCCCACCGCTGCTTCCTGCCGGGCGGCCCCTGGGCCTCCCTCCCGGTTCGGCAGCGGCTGCGGAGGGAGCCCCGCCCTGGCCTGGCCCGCCCTCCTGAGGCTGGGTCGCAGCAGGCCTTCGAGACCCTGGGACGGGGTCAAAGCCTCCTCGCCCCTCAGCTTGGGGGACCAGCGTGGCAGGTGGCGCCGACCCGGCTGTCACTGGCAAAATGCTAGAGGTCATAGGGGCACATTTCCACGTCTGGAAGAAACACCCACGTAGGAAGCCTTGTTTTTAAACAGCACCAAGAACAGTAAGTGCATGTATTAGCTGATCATTTCATTTGGTACAAATATATTGGGGTGGCCAGAAAGTTCGTTCGGCCTGACCTGGCCAGAAAGTTCGTTCGGCCTGACCTGGCCAAAAACTTCGTTCGGCCTGACCTGGCCAAAAACTTCGTTCGGTTTTCTGGCCCAGCCACAAAGTTTGTTGTTTCCCCCCTGGGACGGCTCTGATTGCACTTAGTTGCCTTTAACTTCATTCAAAACAGTTTTGTCAGACTGTATTGTGACAGCTGTCCTATCAGCGTGAATTTAAAAAATCAAATTGGTGAATTTTGGTGCAGCCATTTCAATATGGAAGATGGAAGAAAATACACATTTTTGGCATATTATGTTTTATTACTTCAAGGAAGGTAAAAACAACTGAAATACAAAAGAAGATGTGCACTGTGTCTGGAGAAGCTGCTGTGACTGACTGAACGGATGAACGTGTCAGACGTGGTTCGCAAAGTTTCGCACTGGAGAGTCCTCGCTGGACGCTGCTCCGTGGTCAGGGCGACCAGCTGAAGCTGACAGCGATCCAATCGCGACGTTCACTGAGAACAGTCGACGTTATACCACGTAGGAGCTTACCGACATACTCAAAATATCCCATTCAATAAACTTTCTGGAGAAAATGAAAAAAATGTGTCTTTTACAGAAAAAACGAAACGGACTTTTTGGCCAACCGCACATTGGAGCCCTTAGAGCGCCACCTTCAGGAAATCGCAGTGCTGGCATGGCACTGAGGCCCTGGCTCTCCCTGGGGGTCTGCTGGGGGGGGGACTGTCTCAGAGCCCACGTCACCTCCTGCATCTGGCCCAGCACCGACGTGGAGACAGGCCGCAGGGCTGACCTCGGTCAGATGCGCTTTCTCTCTTCCGCATGGGGCGCGGGCGGCCTGTCCAGGGGGAGCCCTGCCACGGTGGCTGCCTGCACACCCGTGTCCTGCGTGGAGGCCTGCGCGGACCCCAAGCGCCACGGGGCATGGGACCAAGGCTGCAGGACAGGGGCCAGCTGCCGCCCCCCTGCACGCCGATGTGCGGAGCAGCAGACGTCAGGCCCCGCAGAAAAATCGCACACACGTGTTTCGTGATGGCATCTCTCCTGGGAGGGAAACCCTTGACAAAGGTACTAAGAGGCCGAATATCAGGGAGTCCCCCCGTATTTGGAAGGAGGTACAGCAAAGAGAAGTTTGCGGGCCGTTTCTCTTTATTTTATTGCTCTAGTCTCTCCATGGGAGGGTCACCAATAAATCTCAAGGCAGCTATTTTGTCCCGAGGCAGCTTCAAGACTGAGAAAATTTGAGGAGCGAGGCTGCCGATTGATCAAAACATTCTGACAGGGAAAATGAAGACAACAGCTTGGTGCTATGTGTCACGGCAGGACATAAACCCAGGCCGCTGCCCGCTGTCCTTGCTGTGCCCTCAGAAGGGAAACAGGGAGAATCAAGCTCAGCTGATCACGTTAAATGCAGGGATGCAGCACGTACTGCGCACGTGTTTCAAGTTCCACAGTCGGTGAGCGCCTCTCCTGAGCTGCTGCCAAGCGTGGCAGTGTCTTACTCCCCCCTCTTTCCCTGCTTCCATATCCTGCAACAGAGGGCGAGACGCTTAAACCGCAGACCGAGGCAGAACAGCGGACAGCGAACCACAGTGTCTTCTGGGGATGAGACATCTGATCGTCTATGGAAGATTGATTGACACGTGGACCTGGGCCAGGAACCACGCAGCTCACAGCAGGACACAACAGACGTGGTGCCGCCCGCTGGACAGAGCCTTGCCTCGATCAAGCGGGACGTCACGCTCAGGCGTGTCTGGCACGTCTGTGACAGTCACGTGCGTAGTTGACTCCGCCTTGGCGTGTTCTGTCCTCTGAGGACAAACGCCAAGGCCAGTGGAGCACCCACTGTTGGGCAGAGGGTGAGGGTACTGGCTGGCGAAGCCCAAGTCGTGCCCCAAAATGCCCTTCACCACAGAAATGCCTGTGTTTCAGGAACTCAGCAGACTTGCTCTTGTGTTCGTGTTTATGAATTGTGCATCATGAACATTTCACACTCATGGTTTCGACTTCACGGAAATAAGTTACTGTACACAAAGTTGTCTCATACAATTTTTAATCTGCTTTGTAGATTAAAAATGCTTGGCTTTTCAATGTTGGTTTTTGTAGGAAAGGAAATATAGAAGAACTGACTTTAGCACTGGTCTAGCTGGTTAGCTCTGGTCGCTGGGCTTTGAGGAAGCTGCTTCACCCTCCTGATCGCGTGTCCCGCTGTGAGACGGCGCGGCTCGGGGCCGGCGCCGCAGTGGCAGGGACGCCTGATGGCTTCTCCCTAAGCTTGAAATAAAAGTAAATAAAATTTACCTTAATATGTTGAAGCTATTTCTTCATTAATTTTTCCTGGTAAATAAAGAAGAATTTTAAATCACACTCAGGTATTCCTAATTTCAGAATATATTCCTCGTACTGAATTTTCCATTGTTGACTTCCTCTCATTCTCATTTTTTTCCTTCGGATGGACGAGCTTCCCGTAGGTCACTAAGCTACCGCTCGCCGTTCGCAGCAATCTGTCGCTGTGCTGCGACCGCAGCCCATTTTGCTGTGAGATCTGTCAAGTTTGCTTACTTGGGGGACAGTGGTTAATGAAATTATATCACTGATTTAATTTTATGTATTATCTACACCATTCTTTACCATTCTACGCAGATTTCATTTCTACTCACAAATGTTAATTTCCTACTGAAATTATTTTTACCTTCCCACCTTCCTTTATTTCCATCTTTTATATTAAATGAAATTGTTTCTTGCTCTTTTCGTAGTCTTTGATTCCTGAATACTTCTTATTAGCTCAATGCAGAAAGTTTTTAAAATGGTTTTTAATTTTCCTATAGTAAGTCCTCTTTGAGTACGTTTCCCCCACATAGGCTGCGCTGCGGCCCTTTAACGGCGGGAGCGTTTCCCAGGCTCCGTCTGTTCCGTCCCCCCGCCGCTGGCTCCCGCTGGAACTGCACGTGCAGCTGCGAGGCTGCGGCGGCAGCTGCTGAGGGGGCCGCACTGCAGCTCGGCGGGCCGGGGCCCCCACAAGCCCAGCGTTCCGATCCGGGAGCTGGAGCCTGGACCCGCGCTCTGCTGCCCTGCTTCTCGGTCCCGGGCAAGGGACTCCACCTGCCCTCCTCGCTGCAGCCGAGCTGCTGGGTCTCCGGGGTGCGGCGGGGACCCCCTCGCCCCTGCTCCCTGACCCAGGGCAGAAGCACGGTCCACCGTGGGCCCCAGACCTCCCCCTCCTTCCCCTTGAGGAGCAGTTTTTCTCTCTTCGATGAAGAGAAATAAATCGCACAGCCATTACAAAGTTTAGCTAGAATCATAAAATTTCTACGAAGATGAAATTTATGGGTTTTGTCTAAATATTTTGTAAAATTTATATTTACACCCCCTTTAAATTTGTTAACTCTATAGGAAAAAATAGATTTCCTAGAAATTTTATTAACATACTGTGACTGTTCAAGCACCAATAAAGGATACACAAAACAGTTGCCCTGGTATTTGGGTGGCCAAAAAGTCCGTTCGCTTTTCCCGTACAATGGCCCTGGTTAGCACTTAATTGTCTTTAACTCAAAACAATGTTGTTACATTGTATTGTGACAGCTGTCATATCAGCGTGCATTTTTAAAAAATTATCAAAATTAGTGAATTTTGTGTAGCCATTTTACTATTGAAGATAGAAGGAAATACACAGCATTTTTGGCATATTATGCCATATTATTTCAAGAAAGGTAAAAATGCAATTGAAATGCAGAAAAAGATTTGTGCCACGTACGGAGAAGGTGTTGGGACTGATCAAAACGTGTCAAAGGCAGGTTGCAAAGTCTGTGCTGGAGATTTCTCACCGGATGATGCGCCACAGCGGGCTAGACCAGCTGAAGCTGAGAGAGATCAAATCAAGGCGTTAACTGAGAACAATCAACATTCTACCACATGGGAGGCAGCCAACATACTCAAAATATCCCAATCAATAAAGTTATTGGTGAAAATGAAAAATGTGTCTTTTATCTTACAAAAAAAAACCTGGACTTTTGGCCAATCCAATATTTTCTTGTATTTAATTGTGTATCCACAGGTGAGTAGCTAATCACATAGGTCATACAATGTTAGGTGCTAAATATGTCAATTAACAGTTGAATTCTAATATTTGGAATGATTTAACAATATTAAATTGTATGGTGCTACTTATTTTCTGAGCAACAAAATATTTCCATGTAAATTCCTTTTTTCCTAAAATTGAAATATTTTCAGCTGATCAAGTGCCAGATAGTATCTCTATGTTAAGCAAGTGCATCGAGCCCATTTTGCAGTTGGATCCTGCACCTTACACATTGAATTTTACACAAACCGTGTGCTCTGGTTAAACAGCAATTGCAGTTCATAGCCAATAAAGCCTAAGACACTTCCCCTCCAGTCACTTGAGAACGGAGCCCCGGCCGGCGGCCCTGCCTTTGCAGCTGCGGGACGGGCCGTGCACGCAGACAGCTCCCGCCCGGGCAGCCAGACTCTCCGTGGGCCACGGTCTTGGGTCTTTGCCAAAGGACCTGGGAAGTTCTGTGATTCTCCGTCTGAGTATTTTGCTGGGATCATGGATGAGAAAAGGATTAGAAACATTCGTGGGTAAATTGATGGAATGATTGCTATGGCTTAGTTACATGTTGTCATTCTAGTCCAGCTGAGTTTGGCTGCTAATGGCTTTGCCTGTTTCCTTTGTGCACGTCTCCCTGGCAGGCTCCTGCCTGTGCGCTGTGGTCCTCCGGGGCCGTCGGCCACCCTGCGCCCTGGCGTCGGCTCCCCAGCCAGAGCTCCGTGGACAGAGCACGTCAACACCCCGACACGGGGCGAGAACGATGCTCACACCTTGCTCAGCTCACAGATTTTCTCTTACAGAGCACAGATTTCGACCAGATCGGCCCTGTGGCATTACTGAAGCCGCTGTTCAGTGACACTGAGTGGGTCCCGGGTCAGCCGCCCGGGGACTCTCCAGGAAGCGGTCAAGTCTGCGTTAGCCCAGCCTCCACCCACGCTGCGGGCAAGACCGGCCTTGCTGGGGAGGAATGCACATAGTCAGGAGGCATTTCAACAGAAAAATCACAACGAAGCAATGAGAGCGACAAGCAGAGCAAGGGTGGGGGTGGTCTGTGGGGGAGGACAGGAATGGGGGGGTCAGGTTCAAGGACACCGGGGGCCGGAAAAGCAAACGCCAGGGCAGGGAGCGCGGGAAGGGAGAGGCGTGCGCCAACGCGCTCACGTTGCTGTTCAGGCCCAAGTCCCCCTTGTCCTCTCCGCCTGACGTGGAAGCCGAGACGACAGCCACACTCCCACTCTGCCAGCTGGCAGGGCTGCAGGAAACCGGGCGCCCAGGAGGACAAGGGGCGGCACCTCTTGAGGGCTCCGTGCAGCCGTCCTGGCTTCCTCGGGCTTGCGTGTCGGCCCAGCAATCCCTCTGTGCTCCACAAGGGCAGTTCCTTCCCACACAAAGCGCTCAGCCCGGGTCTCAGTTTCCCCAGTACTCGCAGGGCCAGCTCCACCATGTGCCGTTCCTGGGGGCAGGTAGTCCCCCTCCACGGTCTGTCCCCAGCCCTGGGGCACACCTGCCGTTTCTGCTCCCCGAGGGACGTAGCCCTTCCTGCGGCGGCCGCCTACAGCCCTCTCTCCGCCCTTCCAGCGACCCGGCTGCAGCGTCACGCCTCATCCGCGACCGGCCCCCCGGCTCCCTCGGCCAGTGCCTCCGTCTTGCCCTGGCTGCGATGGATGCTGCTCTCAGCGAGGCAACCAGACTCTGTAAACCGTCCTACAGGCAGTTGTGAAACCCGTCCAACCGAGATGGAAACCGAAAAGAGGGACCTGGGATGGTAGCGGCGGGGAAGCACACGATGCCAGCGGCCATTTTAAAAGACTGGAGCTAGTCCGTGAGGGTCCTGTTCATTCCAGTTCCCGGGCCTTCGCCGACTTGCTCCAGAACCGCACGCGTTCTTCAGGAAGCTCGTTGCTCAGAAGTGCTGGCCTCTGGTGCGTCCGAGCACAGCCCCCTCCCGCGGCCTCTACGCGCGGCTCCTGCAATGAATTTCTCGCAGGTCCGCAGGCGGCAGGGACTCTGGGAGGTACTCGGCCTTGGTCACGAAGCCCGGGGGGACCAGCGTCTGCTGCGCGCGTCTTCAGCAAGTTTATTTCTGTGGCTCGGCTAATTCCCTTTTTATGGAGGGTGCGTAAGACAGCCTTTCCACTGATATGTCGACATTTCTGGGAATTCTGGGAGCATGAACCACCTGAGGCTAGTCTTCATTGAAATAGTCATCGTGAGAGACAATTAAGAAGTGTGACTTTTCTGAAACTAAAGGATAGAGATACATGCATTGGTCCACCTGTTCCTAGTAGAGCAGTGTAGAATAAAGAGCTCAATGAAGAAATCAAAGAACTGAAAGAAAATGTAGGTGACCACGAATCTTGCTGGGCATGGAAAAGGACTTTTGAGACAAAATAATAAGGTCAATAATGTAAAAGGCCCATTTTATAGAGTTAACAACATTGAAATTTGAAACATCAGGACCTCAGAAATGACCACAAAAAAGTAAAAGACAAACTGAAAATATTAATGACACAAACCTTACCACATTCGAAATAAGCAATTATAAATCAATACAGAATGATAAGTGTAGTAACAAAAACGGAATGCTGGGAAATATGAAATTCATAAAAAATACGAGTCAGCAAACGTATCTGGTCAGGATAGTGCATTATGTAAGGTCACTTTTTTAGGTGTCAAACTACCGGCGGTTTAAAGAGACCGGCGCCATGCAGACCGCGGCGGGGCCGCGGCAGGGGCGCCGCGTACGCACCGGCGTCGCGCGGCTGGACGGGACACGCGCTTTTCCCTGCTTTAAAGGAGTCAGACCTTCCACCCCCGTCATCCCGTTCCTGCGAATTAATCCAACAGAACGGGTCGGAAAAGTAAGCACGGGCAGAAACGCCCATACTTCACAAAATAGTCACCTCTGCCTTGTGTGCAATTCCAGAACAACTCGGTATCTGCATTAGGGGATTAATTATATTGCTATATTATGAAAAATTGGGATATTAAAATCTATGTAATGACATCGGAAAAGGCAATATTTTATTTGCTCAGAAACACGTTTGTACGCCTCATGACGCTCTCATCAGACGGAACCCCGTCCGCACGCCCCCAGTCTCGCACCGCTCAGCTAAGGACGCCTTCGCCCGGCGCGGGCGTGCGTGCGCGGCCACTGTGCGGCTCCGTGCAGCGCGCCCTTCCCTCCCCGCGTGCGCTGTCCCGGGCGCGCCGGCCCAGCAGCAGCCTCCCCACCTCCGCCCGCGTCCCGGGTCCCCCGGCGGCGCCGCTTGCTCTCGCGTTCGACGTGACCTCACGTTGTTCGTACAGTCACGCGCGGCCCGGCCTCTAGCCCAGGCGCGCAGGGCGCCGGACCACCTGGGCGCGTGCAGGTGCGCCCTGCGATGTTCAGGCCACGGAGTCGCCAGGTGTCACGTTTCTCGGAACTTTAAGCGACGCATGACTGTTTGCCAGAATCATGGTCGTCTGTGGGTAGTGGAAAAAATAAGTGATTTAGAAAAACGGCGCTTTTCTATTTTTTTTCCAGGAACACAATTTTGGCTGACTCTTTTCATTCTCCTTGCTTTTCCGAATTTGTTCACACCTAGTGCCGAAATGACGGGGCCCCTCAGTTTTTCCTGTCCCTTCCCCGACTGCAGTGGTTTTGTAGTTGTTAATCATTTGCTTTTCAGGCTTTCACAGAATTAGGTCGGAGAAGTAAATTAAAACCGCTATAAACTGACTACCTCACAAAACTAAGTAACGCATTCATAAGTTTCATCTGTACGATGTAGTACCTACAACCTGCCTCGCCACTGGTAATTTTCTATTTCCTCTCTCCGAAGTAAACCCTGATTCTCAACTCTAGTTCTCTTTCTGATTAAAATTATCACAGTGATAGGAGGAAATGCTGCGCGTTATTTGAAGAACTGCCCCCTCGAGTTGTATGCCGTGTTCGCAGTTTCCCAAGTGCTCTCAGCGGCCTCCTGTAAAGGAAAATAATAAACATCTCAAAGTCCTGCGTAACCGCCCCGCTGAGCGCGCGGGTGTGTCCGGGAAACCGGGAGCGCGCGCCCCTCCCGCCCGGGCGCCCAGCGCGGAGCCGGGCGGCAGGGCGCCCGCGGCCCAGAAGACGCCGCGGTACCGAGACACCATTTAACAGGCGCGAAAACACACTCCTCCTCTCGCCGGGGTCCGCCTTGCTCCGGGTTTCCCTCTTCCCGAGCGCCCCCCGTGGGACAGCCTCGCGCCAGGCAGGACGGGGACGGGGACCTCTCGGGGTCCGAGGGCCGTGACTGCGCTCGCGGCGCCGCCAGACCCTCCGGGCGAGCGGGTCCCACGGCCGGAGCGCTTAGGCCCCGGCGGGAACCGCACGGCTGCGTGGCTCCCCGGGAAGCCAGCGCCTGCCAACTCCCGCGCTGCTCCTGCCGACGAACCGGGCGGGAAAGGAAAACGGCGCGCAGAGGCGGTTCTGGACCCTGAGCTGGTGCCGCGTGTTTCCTCCTCCGCGCGGCCGCGCCGGTGCCTCCCGCTTTGAATCGCAGGCGCCGGCTCCTGCGGAGCCGCACTCGGAGGATGACAGTTGGACACGGGTCACTCCCTGCGGTGGCACTAAGTAGCTACAGGGAACGTACAAGAGCCGGTTCTCCTCGCTGAGGATCCCGCCCGGCCTGCGCCACCCCGGCTCTTCCGGGGCCTCGCCAGCCTCGCCCGTGCCCGCGCCCCCGCGTGCCCGCGCCCCCGCGCCCTGTTCCGGGCGCTTGCGTCCCACGCTTCCCCTGCGCGCTCGGGGCTCCTGTCTGCGCGCGGGCGGCATTTCACAGTCTCGGCCGCAGCAGCCAACGTTCTCGGGACACCGGTGTTCCGCTGTCGGGCTGGCCAAGAAGTCCGTTCGGTTTCCCCGCTGATGGCTCTAGGAGCGCTTAGTTGTCTTTAACCCCATGAGAAACAATATTCTTGGATTGGATTGTGGCAGCTGATGCATTTTTTAAAAAATCAGAACTGGTGAATTTTTGTGTAGCTATTTTAATATTGAAGATGGAAGAAGCTACACAACATTTTCAACATATTATGCTTTATTATTTCAAGAAAGGTAAAAATGAAGAAAATTCAATAGCCCCACCCTCTAGGAAAAAAAGAAAGGTAAAAATGCAACTGAAATGCAAAATAAGATTTTTGCAGTGTATGGAGAAGGTGGTTTGTGAGGTTTCGTGCTGGAGATTTCTCTCTGGGCGACGCTCCAAGGTCACGTAGACCAGCTGAAAT
Organism: Pteronotus mesoamericanus; assembly: GCF_021234165.1. Lineage (NCBI taxonomy): Eukaryota > Metazoa > Chordata > Mammalia > Chiroptera > Mormoopidae > Pteronotus > Pteronotus mesoamericanus. Next base: position 21,431,854 of record NW_026555064.1, read on the forward strand.
TGGTAGCGATCAAATTGAGACATTAATTAAGATCAATCAACGTCCTACCATGCAGAAGATAGCCAACATATTCCGAATACACAAATTAATAGTTATTGGTGAAAATGAAAAATGTATCTTTTATTTTACGGAAAAAAACTAAATGGACTTTTTGGCCAACCCAATACTTACTGTTAAAAAGAATCCACCCCCAACAAGAATGGAAGCTGAATATACATGAAATATTACAGTAAAAATGAACACAGCCATATTTCTCTCACTACAGTAAATGCTGTTTGCCGTGCTCACTCATCACTGAGAAAAGCGTCCAAAAGTTTTACAGGCGTGAACTCTTTCGCATCCAGTACCGTTCAGTTTGCACTATGCTGGACCCACTGCACATAACAACGAAGCACCTCTGTAACTAGAAAGTGCATGTGCGTTTTATATTTCTCTCTACCCGGCTTGCTTCTCCCACTCCTTAGGGGCATGGCCCACAATAATAACCAGTGGATATTTTGTTTCCTTGTCACTCACAGAAAGATGGTCCTAGGTGCTGGGAGCAGAAGTCTTGGGCAGATGCAGAAGCCCAGGCAAAGCTCTGAGGCGCGATGTCTGAGGGCCCCAGAGGCCCGGAGAGGAGCTTCAGAGGATGCGCGGGCACCGCGCTGAGAAAGAGTCAGCGACTGGTAGCTGAGAGGGGCCTTAGGGCAGAATAATTTACTAGGCACTCTACTTGGGGCATTATTAAAATTGGATAGGATAGAGAGATAGGTGGGTAGGGTCTATCTGACCTAAAAAGACTCAGGTTAAAAATCTCCTACTTTATTTGCTTGTAACTTCTCCCCCTCTTTTACTTTTTTTGGTACTTTTAATAGTTTCGGCTTTCCGTATTTTGGAACTATGCTACTCGGAACGTGAATGTTTGAGATCTCTATCTTCTATAGACTGGCCGTTTTCAAATATACACAGTTCCCCTCGCTGTACCTAGCGCTCCCGCCCTGCGTGCTCACAGCACTCGCTGCGCCCGCGGCTGCCTTCGCGTCTGTGTGATGCCGACGACCAGGCCGCTGCGACTTGCAGCGTTTATCTTACCCTTCTTTTCGTTTATATTCTATTTTGTGTTTTTTATTAAAAGTGTACCATTCAAATATTTTACAATTTATTTCTTTTAATAAGATTTTGAACTTAATCATACTTATTGTGAAATTGTCTAGGTTTGCTTATTTGAAATTTTATTTTGCATTTCCTTTGTGTCGAGGCCTCTTTAGTTTTTGTTTTTATCCTTACGCTTTGAACGTAGTTTCTAAGCCCATGTTTTTCTCGAGTCAAATGTTCTATACCTTGCTTTTAACTATTAATATCTTCACCACTTCTCAAATGGGAACATGCATTTCTCTAATGCTATCAATAAAGAAGAAATAACTACTTACGTGCCCATTTTAAGGTAAAAACTTTACTCCATCCCCAAGGCCTCCTCCATCCGCCCTCTTGTTGTTCTTGGGTTGGACTAACCCAAGAACACGCCTCCAGATTCCATCTGCCCCTGTGCCTGTTTCCACGTTTGGGTGAGTGCCCGATGGGCCTTCACGCACCACACACACCGGCCGGATGCAGCCTTTGCAACAATGTTACCGACCCCCCCCCCCAGTAACTGATCGCATTGTCCTTTCCGATTTGTTCTGCTGCACCTTTCCCAGCGTGAGTGCTTTGCCATTTAATTTTTCAAGGCTTCTCTTTTGTTTTTCTTTCTTCCAGAGGGAGTCTGCGCGCGGTGTTCTTTCTCACTCACACATTTGTGAGAATGTCTTTCAGTTGCCCCCTCTGCATCGTAGGTAATCTCCAAACATCCTTCCCTCAAAACGCGAGGTATTTTTTCCAACGAATTGCATTACAGCCTGACACTGATTTTTGTTTTGTTTTGTTTTTCGTTTTGTGCACAGGCAGCCCTTTCTTCACCACCTGAGGGGTGCAGAAGCTCCCGCACTCTGTCCTCGGCTGCCCGGCCACGGTCCCCGCCCGCCTCCGCCCAAGGAGCCCTCTGTGGCGCCCACGTTGTTCCGCACACCAGGACGCGTCCTTCCACCCCATTGTGACCCGTTTCCAAGATGGAGCTGACGAACCGACCCCCCCCCCAGTAGCCCTTCTCCTGCTGCTTTGGCTGCGTTAGGGTTCAGCTGAGTCAGGGGCCCAGCTCCGCCCACGGCGTTGTGACTTCGGGCACGTTGCTGGACGCCTCTGTGCCACGGTTCCTCGGGTGTTAAATGGGATAATGTGTGCACTTCGGGGTTGTTAGGAGCATTAAATGAGATCGCGGAGACGAGGGGCCTCGCTTAACACCACAAACAAACAGAGCGACTGTCCTCCTGGGGCGCCCCGGGGACCGCCGTCCTTGCTGGTGCCGCCCGTTGGGATGGTGACAGCCAGCCGTGGACAGGCCCAGGATCGCGCACCTTTCAACAAAGCCTTGTTTTTAAATCAAACTGAATCTATAACATTGCCAAGGTAATATTATTTTAGACTCCTACGTAATATTGACGTAAGAGCTAAAATACTTAGTACTGTGTGATACAATGGTGTTCTGTTTTCTTTATTTCGAACAGGAGTCTAACCGATGGGCCCAGCAGGAGTCAGCGACCGCAGGCCTGACCCGGCGTGGCACACGCAGCGATGACGCAGCACGGCCCCTCCGCTCGGCTGGGAGCAGGCGGCCGCAAGGCCGCCCTGTCTTCCTGTTTGTGAGTCACTGGCAGAGCGGACGCCTCGTGTTTCCACAATAACGTGGCCACATCGCTTCTTTCCTGGCAAAAGCCCACCACGCAAATCTGTTTGCTATTCCAGAATGACATGGATATCTTCCTGGAATTAATTTCAGAGGAGAGAATCGAGCATATTCTCAGGTTTTAAAGGATCATTTTCTCCAGTTTGTCACGACCAGATTTTAAGGATACTGTTCTAAGAGTCTGCAGGGAAAAAAATTCTGTGAGAAATCTCAGTTTGAAATTACTTCATCTGAAAGACATCCCACTGCCATATGTTTGCTTGGCCTAGATTTCATTCAGTAAAGCTTTCTTGTCATCCATCCTTCAGAGAGAAACAAAATCAGGAGCCGCGGAGTTGCCAGCTATGGAATGCCTGTGTCCTGTCCGTTTTTAGTCACATCTTGTCAGTAACAGCTAATGGCCTCTTGCTTTCTAACTTTAAATTTGTGGACAGAGCAAGCGTGGGATCTTAGGCTCTGCTTGTCGTTCTGTAAAAACACCGCCATCTTCCTTCCTTGCAAAGATGCAAAGTTCCTCTTATGTGAGGGTCAGGCGTTGTTGTGAAAACCGGAGGCACTTCCCGGAGTCACGCGTGTGACACCGCAGCGGGCACGCAGCGCAGAGCAAACTTGGGCGCAGGGCAAGGCGAGAGCATGTGAGACCGAGACTGAAGACATGGGTGGACAAAGTGACACAAAGTCATCATGTCTGCGCGGAACTAAATGATGATGAAGGCTTTTCAGCTGCGAAGATTTACTAGCAGAGCTGCCTCCGATAAACTTACGTAATATAACTGCTCAGAACACAATGCCTGTAATTAAAGAACATTGATAACTCGTGTAGCATCATCATCGAGAATTATATTTATAAAAGCCTGTTCCAATTGCTGCTGGCTAAGTTTCCACAGAAGGCACCTTCTGTGTTTGGAAAGAAGTCTTGGGATGAGAGGCTGCAGAGCTCATCGCTGCCGTGTCATTTTGTAGTAAAAGTACATCCTACTGTTTGTCCGAAGCCCACAGTCCCTAACAGAGTCAGAACTGGGCCTCAGGCCGTGCCTCCCAACCCAGTGCCTCCTTCCCGACCCGGAGATGCCACCGGCCAGAGGCCCCGGAGTGTCTCCCGAAGCTGGGTCCCTGCGTGGTTCTACGCCACAGTCCACCCTCACCCCTCAGCGCCGCAGTTCAAGTTTGTGAGGCATCACACCAATGAGCGCTCTGCACAATTATTCCAAACCAGCTCTGCCGGTCGCACAGGAAGGTGCGGCGTGGAACTGCAGCAAGGAGCCCCACTCGACACCTGGGTGTCCGTGTAATCGCCAAGCCAGGAACGAGCACTCTCCGGGGAGAGGCCACTTCCCGCGCCCCGCGTCAGCGCGGTCCCCCCAGCCCCCCGCTCTGCACGAGCTGTGAGGCAGACACCCCGGAGACCCCGCTTGGCCGCTGTCAAAGCTGGAACAAGGAGGACGTGACAAAGTTGTCCAAGATCCCGCAGCTGGGAAGGAGCAGAGGGTCTGCAGAGAGCGGGTCTTCGTCAGCCTCTGTGTCCCTAAGCACCCGCGCCACCTTCCAGCACGCGGTCGACAAGGGGGAAGCAGGGTGTCACGTGGCGGCTGGCCGGGGGCAGCACGTGCGACATCGTCCCTGTTTCCCCCTCTCTGGCCCCTGGTGGCCAGGGCGTCTCTCAGATGCTTCCACTTTCCTTAAACAACGCCAGGCCATACTGAGAACTTTCCACAACAGACTTGCCAACGAGGAACATTTGCTGACCGTGGATAACCATCCACCGTCTTGACATAACGTGGGATCGGCTGCCGCGAGGCAGGGCCCATAGGCCCCAGCGTCCCCTTGTTTCAGGAACGCCATGGGCTGCTTCCCTGGGGTGTTCTCTCGGCTGCTCCCAAGGCCACGGCGTGTACGTTTTCTACTCCCTTCCCGGCAGGAACATCTGCCCTTTGGGGACGGAGGCGCTGGTTGTCGGGCGCCCTCGCCGGCTGCGCTGGGACGTCCCGCGGTGCCCTGCGCTCAGAGACGGCTCTGTGCGGCTCGCGGGCGTCCTGGAAAGCTCCCCTCAAGCTGGAGCAGACCGGGGTGTCCCCTAACTGCCCTGTCCACACACAGGCTGCTCGGCGCCAGGTCCCAGGGCGCAGGGACGCGATCCTGCTCCGCGTTAAGGAAAGGGCCTCAACACCGCGCGTCTTCGCTCTAAAGAGCCCAGGGTCGGAAGTCCGCCTTTCAGCCGGGCTGACCATTATGGCAAACCCACCGACACTTGAACGGAGGCGCGTGATTCACTGAACGGCCCACGCAGGTGCTGCGCTAACGGAAACTGCTGCCGGTAACTGGCCCGGGGAAGTTCTCCATTAAAAGCGCCCTCCCACGCTCGTTCATGAGGGCCCAGCAGAAGGAGCGAGTTGTCGCCTGCTTCCGCACGGGGGTTCTTCCTAACGACATTTGAAACGCACTGGTAATGAAATGCGAAAGCGTACGCAGAGCCCCAGAAACAAAAGAAAGATAAAAACTGGGAGACTCGCCTCATGGAGAAGAGAGAACAGGGAACGTAAGTGTATTCCAGAGGAGTCTATAAATAAGATACTATGCAGCATGATATCCAACAAGTGGTTTATTACAAACCTGAGTCATGTTCAGTGGAATTTGAACCACTGCAGAAAAGGGCATGTACTTTCTTTCACAAAGGACTTTTTCCCACCCTGGCTGTTCTTTCCTTTGTAAGGGGATGAGCGGATGCGGCGGCAGAGGTCCGGCCGAAGGACCCCAGGGACCGGGCGCCCAGCTCCCCGGGTTATGGGATCGGAGCCGCAGGCCAGAGCACGAAGGAGACTGGAGAGACCACGTGACCGTGGCCCCCCCCCCGCAGCCCCAGGAGTGAGGTCCCGAGAAGGGAGCTGCCGGCGCTGGCGTCAGAGCAGCCTATTTAGGGGGCGGCGTCCAGAGGCTGCACCTGATCTGCGAGCTTTTCTGTGGCGTGGGTTCTTTTCAGACCCCTCTGGCGGGCCACCGACATGCCCCTGCTCAGGATGTGTCACGAGAGAGCCGACAGGCGGTCGTTCCTTCCAGGCATTTGGAAAACAGCGCAGTAACAGCAGAAAACCTACGGGCTGTTCACCCTGCTGCAGGCAGGTTCGTTTTCACGAATAATTCTGAAGAAATTGGGTGGTGTGTGTCGCCGTAAGGAAAGGCTGGCTTGGAGAACAATCTAGAACTATTTTGATGACACCTCGCAAATACACACAACCTGCAATCACTGAGGCAGGACGAGGCAGGGCGCTGGGACCCTGGTACCGGACGTCCCCCAGGTTCTTGGGGGGACAGGCGGCACATCTGCAATGCAGGCCTGCGCGGGGCTCCCGTCCGGGGCTACCCGGCACGGGCTGGGCGGCCCGTGGTCACGTGGCATCACCCCGCCCGGCCCACCACGCCCGTCAGCGGGCCCCCTTCCCCGATGGCTCACCCTCCTCGCCCGCTGGCCAGTTAGCGAGGAGCCAGGACTCGACTCCCACCGCAGCGTCTTGGCCCATCCAGGCAACTGTCCCAGGAAATGCCAGAGGCGCACGGACAACTGACACTGAGTGCTCACAGTTCGGTGGGAGCAAGTTCAAGGTTGGGACAGGTGGCTTCTTTATTGGAAGAGGTGGACCGAGAGCAGGGCGGTCTCGAGCCGGGGGTAGGGGGCGGCGCGGACGGCGAAGCCTGCGACGGCCGAGGGTCCCGCGGCCGCGGTGGCAGGAACTGCGGCGTGTGGGCTCCGACACGCAGCGAGGGGCAAGCGCTGGGGTGACTGGCCGCGGGAACACAGCATGTATTGGCCATGAGTCATTGGAAAGAAAGCCCAGCTGTTTCTCTTGTTTAGCATGAAGCGTGTTTCCTGCAGCTGGATGACGTCTGCCCTCTGAATTTGGTTGTAATGGGACAGTTTACAAGACCCTTCCGCAGCTCGGCCCTGGCTTGAGGTTCCTGGTAGCGTCTTAAAATGTAGCACATCTGCTGAGGCCATAAATAAGAATGGAATATCCTTGCTTGTTCCATTACCGTTTCCTTTTAAACACATACAGACACACTCACACTCTAACATACACACCCTTGGTATGTCACACGCTGAGATGGCATGTTGAATAAAGTAGTTTGGAGTGTATCCGTGTAAAACAGCACTGCAGCGCAGTGAACAGCAGCGGCGCGTTGGAGGAGACCCTGCGCTCCTTCCCTTTGGCCCTCCCTGCACCTCATCTGGGCGGTTTCCTGAGGCCATGGCCTGCGACCCGCAGCTGCCACCCCGGCCCAGCCTCCTGGCCGCGGACCCAGCCCTCCAGTCACGGCGTTGGGAAGGGCAGCTGGAACCGCACCAGCTCACGGGGCTAAGCCACCAAACAACGGGCTGTACAGCGAACGACCATGTGTGGACGGACACGCGATCACCGCGTCAGCCCCACAGCAGCTGTGCCGAACGGACGCGAGCCACTGAAACTGTTTCCCACGCGTGCTTCGTGGCCCGTGAGAGCCAGGCACAGGTAGGGTCCCGGCGGGGCACGCCTCAGGGCCGCTTCCTCAGCCCACACGCGACACTTCTTCTGGTAATTAAACACTTACTCTAATGGTGCGTGACCTAGTAAATCTCTTTGCCATAAATTATTAAGCAGGAATTCCTCCGGAATCTTAAATGAGCATTGTCTATATCTTTTTAAGATTTTATAAAACACACAAACAAAAGTCAGCCCGTGGTCGGACTTTTTCAATCCCACGCTTCGACCGTTCGCTCTCCTCTTTAGGAACCGAGGCACACGAGGGGCACACAGCCTCGCTGGGGGCGCACCGCGCGCCGACGCGGAGCTCGTTTCTCAGGGCTGGTTTGTGTCCGTTCTGCTCGTGTACGTGGAAGTCTAAAGAAAGAACTGCACATTTAAGCTGAACTTGCATTTCTTTCTAAAACGCAGAGCGCTGTTCCCTCACAGGACCATCGTGTCTCCTGAGCTCATCGCTGACGCGGGCGCCACCGTCACGTCTTTTTTTTCTTTAAAGATTTTATTTATTTAGTTTTAGAGAGGGTGGGTGGGAGGGAGAGAGGGAGGGGAACATCCGGGCGCGGTTGCCTCTCGCGCGCCCCCGGCTGGGGACCCGGCCGGCCGCCCAGGCCTGGGCCCTGCCTGGGAGTGGAGCCGGCGGCCCTTCGGCTCGCAGGCCGGCCCTCGGTCCACTGAGCCGCACCAGCCGGGGCCACCGTCATGTTTCTGAGGCACAGGTTTGGATGCATCACTGCCCTGCTCTTAAACGGTCTGCAGTCTCTCTCACACACACACACACACACACACACACACACACACACATGTGCACGCATGCGCGCAGACACCTAGGCCAGGGGACAGGTCTCCCGTGTCCAGGAACCAGCGGTGACTCTGACCTAGAGCGGGAGCCGCCCGTGTCCCTGGGGGAGCACCCATCTACCGACCCCCTTCCCCTTTGAACCCAGGCCACGTCCCCGCCCGCCAAACGCCCTGTGCGCTCCTCGCTCCAGGACTGTCCGCGTCCTCCCCGGGGCTCATCGGGAGCACTGGCCCGCCTGACGCGCCCTTGGCCCTGGGACTCCCTCTGCGGTCCTCCCGCCACGCTGGCTCCCCGGCGCCCGCTCCGAGGGCCGGGTCCCCGCGCTCCGTCCGACGCCCCGCGCTCGCGCCCACGGCTTAGCGACCCCGCCCAGCCGCCCGGCTCTGCGCGCCGCAGCCGCGCGCGGCTCCTCCATTCACCCCCCAAGCGCGCCCTGTCCCCCCGGAGCCAGAATGTCACGTGCGCCGGGCGCCCAGCCCGCGCCCCCCGCCCCTCCCCCGGGTGTCCATCGCCTCCACTTGGGTCGCCCAGGTCGCTCCCCTGAACCGGCCGTCCCCTGAGCTGGAACGTTGGTTTCCCCACTAAAAACTGACCCCCAGATTTTTCTGTACTGAGGAAAATCCCGTATTTCGGTGTGTCAGCCAGGACCTTTAAGGCCGTCCGGGACCGCGGTCCGGCCACCACGTCCGTCCGTGGGCGGCGGGCGCTGGCCCGCCCCCGCCCCCGCCCCCGCGACCCCGCCCCGCCCCCGCCCCCTCCCGCCTCTCCCACGGACCCAGCGCCTGGCCTCCCCTTTCCCGTCTCTCGCCGCCGCTCCTGGCCTCGCTTGTAATGTTTGATATTTCCTAACACAAACGCATTTCTTTTTTTAGGTCACATACCGTTTAAATAAATCAAAAATAGTTTTCGCGCCCTGTCCTCCTTCGGAAGTCGCCACTCGGGCAGCGGCGGCCGGACTCCGGCCCTCCCGGGGCAGGTCATCCAGCGGCTGGTTTCCCGCCCGCTCACCCCGCACCTGTTCACCTGCGAACACCTGTCCCTTCTGGACGCAACCCGCACCGGCCCCCGCGCCCCCGCGCCCCCGCGCCCCCGCAGAGGGGCTCGTGGCCGGTAGAAGACACGCATGTGTTGATGACGGAGGAAGAAATCCGTAAAGTCCGCGGCCGGACGTTAAGTCGTTTTGCCTTACTGGGTGATATTATAAAGTAATGTTATCTTTTTCATTTGTGGAATTGGAAAATGGCCGAGAGGGACCCAACGGTCCTTATATTAGATGCTCTGAACACGTTAATCTGGCAAAATTGTTACCGAACAAACACTTGCCTAGGAAAAAACCGAAAACTAATGAACGAGGCAGGAGTTTCTATCGAGAAACGCAGGCTGGAACTGGCAGAGCCAGGCCGCCCTCGCGGCAGCGGAGGACCCCGGCGCCCGGCCGGAGTGGGGGGCGCACGGCAGGCGCGGGTGCGGGCGGCGGGCGCCCCTCCGTGGGGAGCTCAGGCCCCGCCCTGGGCCCGCAGTCACGGGGCGGCTCCCACCAGCGTGGGGTTGGCCCCGCGTGTTTCTAAGCGACCAGGAGCCGCCGCGCCCCCCGGCGTCTGCGCAGAGACTTCCCGCATCAACCGAGAGGCGCGACCTAAGCGCGCAGGCGCCTGGGTCGGGGGCCGACGCTTCCACCCTCTTCTCGGCGCGCTCATCCCCCAGGGGACCTCTGGGCTGCGGCCTCCACGGGGGTTCCTCCCGGGGCCGGCGCTCCCGTCCCGCGGGGCCCTCGGAGGCCGGACGGCAGGGACGGCTCCTCTCACGACGTGGGGCCGGGGACGCCGGAGTCGGGAGGCCGAGGGAGGCGCCCGCCGAGACGGGGCCTCCTGCTCCAGGGACGCGCCCTCCTCGGCTGTCGCTCCGCGCAGCTCAGGGACTGACGGCCACCCCCACTTTCCCGGTTAGAAATCGGGGCTCAACAACACGAAGTGCGCGCTTCCCGACGCTAAGCTGTCCAGGAAGCGGGGCTCCCTGCCGGCCCCCTCCCCACCCCGACCCTGGCGGCGCCTCGGCTGTTCCCACCGCAGCCGCACCTGTAAGATGCTCTTGTCGCCTCGGGCTGGCCTCGCGGCCCCCACGCCGTCAGAGACCGAGACGGAGACAGAAACATGGATTCCGTGCTCAGGGTTGTCAAAGCCAGACGATGAGTAATTGGATTTCATTATACTATTCTCTCTACCTTTTTTTATACAATTAAACTTTGTCATAATAAAAAGTGGTTTTTTAATGGTCTATTATCTAAGGAATAATACACCAGCTGATCTTCACTAAAACATGTAAATTAATGGTAATTTGGGAATTATCTTACCGTCTCCATAAGTGTTTTTCACAGGGAACGGCTGTGTAAACACCGCTCCCGGTGGTACTTGAACTTCCCCGCCTGCTCCTTCTGTAAAGGCCGGGCCCTTGCGTGGTGAGACCGGACGAGGACGCCCTTCCCCAGAGCAGCCCCCGCCTCTGTCGCAGCCGCAGCTCTGCCCGGGGCCAAAGCCTCTGTCCCCGCGGGGCCCGCGGGGCCGCGCCGCCCAAGTCCCTGCCTCGAAGGGCTGCCACCCCCGGAGCCTGGCCTGGGCTGACCCTCCCACCGGCCGCGGCGCCCATCACTGCGGAACCCACGCCGGCTCCACGGGCGCAGCATTCCCAGAACTGTCCCCGCAGCGGCCCGCACAGCGCAGGGCCGCATCGTGCACCGCGAGGCTCCCACAGGCGGTGCCGCGGCCTCTCCCGGAGGATCGGGGACGAGCGGGAACATTCGTCCCACCGACGGAGTCATTCAGCCCAAGGAGGACGTCCCCGCGGACTCCGCCAGACGCTCTGCCAGGGGTGACTTCACTGCTGTCCGTAGCCCGCAGTCCCTGGGCGCGGGAGGAGGAAATGAGTGCCCTGAGGTTTTCAGTGTCTCCTTTCCGCGGCCGTGCAGTGTTCAACCCCCGCGGCCTTGCCAGGGCGAGACGGCCGTCCTCCCGAGCTGCCACCTCCGGCTCCGGCCAGGCTCGGAGACGGTCAGGCCTCTCTTTGCATTGAAAATTAAAAAGGTGCTGCGTTATTGTGTCTTCAAGTACCAGAAATCTCCAGTCAATTTACTATGTACAGCCTATTCCTGATTCCGAAATAATTGTACATTAGAATCTAGGTCAGTGAGTTTGGTCTTTCAAAATCTCTTCACCCAAAACCGCGGAAGAAACACAAGGCTGAGTGAACAGAGCGGGCGGGGCGGTGGGGACAGCTGCCTGGGGGGCCGGTCCCTCCGTCGCTGGACGTGGGGTGTGGGGAGCAGGAGGAGGAGGGTTCTGTTGGGAGAACCGCTATCGCCACTGCAGGAGCGTACGTGTGTGATCATGTGACAGAACATAATAACCCGCAGACGCAGCTCTTTGAACAACGGCCGGGGGAGAGGCTGTCCGCGGGGAGCGCGGGCGCAGCCCCAGCAAGGCTGCAAGGGCAGCGTCGCCATGGACAGAGGCTTCGGGGGAAGGTGTCCGCCAGCCAGCGGGACCGTGGGAATCAGAGCATTTCGACTTTACTTATTTGCTCTGCAGCGTTAGACCTGGATGGAGAAGGAAGGGAGGGCGATCCCAATACAGGAATGCAGAACTGGGGGCAGAGTTCACGCGCATCCAGGGACCTGTAAGAACAGTCACGCGGCGGAGGCCAAGTTTTGGACTGAGCCTGAATTTGCATTTTGAATTGGGATTCAGACTTCTTCCCGCCTGTCAGGGAAGACAGAACATGTCCATGTTCACAGAACAGACAAATTGACTGCAATGTGAGGCGGCGAAACCGAGTGTGCTCCGCCTGAAGAGGGCAAAGGGCGGGAAGCCGCCCTGGCTGGGCCAACATGAAGGATGACTGCAAGAATACAGTAAAAAAATAAATCCTATGAGATGCATTTGCATTTCCACTCACTCCATGCTCAACATTTGAAAACTAAAACATCTGGCAGAAAAATCGGAATCGCCCTGTGTATTTACGTGTTCATAGGAAGAACGGCAACTAACACTTGAGTAAGATACACAGATTTCACTTACTAATTGCGGAGATTCCGTCCGGAACTAAGCCGCTTTCCAAAGGTGAACTGGGAGGGAGGCTGTGGTCTGCGGGGACCCCCTGCTGAGCGCCGGCGCCGCGGGGCAGGGAAGGTCGCCGGGGCGGCGGGGGAGCGTCCTCGGCATCGGTGCCATCCCACAGATTAACACACACGCCGACCACGCAAACCCCACGAGGGGTCCGGCCGCTGTTCGCCCGGCGATGTCCGGCCCGAGCCGCCCTCACGCCGGCCCGACGGAGCTGCAGCCGAGGCCGCTGCTTCCTCCAGGCCCGCGTGTCGGTCTCTGTGTGACCCAACGTCCTCCTCTCAGCAGGGCAGCGGCCGGGTCCCCGGGGCCCCAGGGCCCCCCTGTCCCTTCGCTGCCTTCTCCAGGTCCCGCCGCCAAACGCAGTCACGGTCCGTGGTCGTGGGTTAGGGCTCAAAACACCGATGTCGAGGAGGACACAGCTCAGCCGTCACAGGAGTGTCCGCGTCATGGTGATGTTTACTCTGTTGCTCTGATGAAAGCCATTCTGCTCAAGCTTGATCGCTACCCTGGAAGGCAGGTATTTCAGTCTCCATGTAACAAAAGGGTTTAAGACCTTGGCTAAGGCTCCTTAAGCAAGAAATGCAGGGAGACTGGGAGCGCCCCTCTGAACCCCGCTTCTTCTGGGAATTACATTGGAGGAACAGTCCCCGTGTGGACCTCCCTCCGCGTCCCCCTCGCTCCCGCCGGCAGGACCCCGCGCTCCCTGGGCTGGGCAGAGCTCCCCGCCCGAAGGAACAGACAGGAACCGCGGCTCTAGCCGGATTCTTTCCTTGCTAGCTCCACATTCTCTCCCTGGGGTCAAGGAGGGGTGCTTGCCGTTCCTCGGAGACTTCCTGTGTCCGCGCCCGGCGACCGCGCTCGGGAAGGAGGAACCGGGCCGGGACACGGCCAGCAGGGTGCCCTGAGCGTCCGCGCCTGGCCGCTCCATCGGGCTCCCAGCCAAGTGCGGTTTTGTGGCCGCGGCCTGGGGTCTGGCGGCAGCAGCCACGGGGCCCTTGTACTCCTCTCTGTTTGAACACGTGGCAGCTGCTCAAGTGTGACGTGCACTATTCAGTCAGGCCCCGCCGTCCACGCGGGACCCTCCTTGGCCTCTGGGTCTGGGGCGGCCTCGTCCCTCGGATGCAGCCCCTCCCAGGAGTTGGGCGCCCCCATCCCCGGGGTCCCCCGCCCCCCGGGCCACCCCTCGCTCTGGCCGGCGACCGTGCAGGTGTCTCTGTCCCGCTGCTCTTCCCAGTCTCTCTTCCATCGCTTTTCTTTCCTCTGAGGAATGAAAAGCACTTCCTCGCACGTGCACAGGCAAAGCCCGTGAGCTCCTTTGTTCCTGTCTGGAAGCGTTTAGTTGCAACTGAAGCTTGTCAAGGAAACGCGCGCGCAGCTATGACTGAATGGCGTGTTTGATCCCCGGGAACCAGCGCTTGTTTGTGTTTTCTGCTAGGAATAAAGACGCCTTGTATGAGCTCCTAATGGTTTAAGCTGGCTCGATACGTTTGCTTATTTTGTCACTTTATGCTTTTACAAATTCAAAACTGCTAAATGACTTTATTGTTCTTTTCTCCTCACTGCCACGCAATAGAAGAGAATTTTGACTCGATCCCTCCTATAGATGACATTGGTGGCATATATTGTATACTTTCCAAATGCGTAGCATCTTAGATAATATCATTTCCTTTGAAACAACAAAAAACTAATCACAGAAAAACAAATTTGACTTCAGAAGGAAAATCCTTTCCATTATACATAACAAGTTAGGGTTATTCCCTTTCCCTTTTCCACTGTTATACACTGTCTTTTTTCTCTGACTGTGGGAACAGGACATCGCGGTGGCCTTGGGGGGCTTTCCAAAGCGGCCGCATCCCACGGGCGGCCCTGGGGCCTTTTCACGCCTGTGAACTTGTCTGTGAAGTTCTCACGCCTCCACCAAGTTACACACAACATCCTGCGCCGACCGCGCCCGGAGACAGCGCCGTTGCCAGGTGAAAAGGAGAAGTGGGTGAGATTGGATCTGGACCACAATGGTGTGTGTAAGTAGGTTCTACTACATTTGGAAGATAAATTTCCTTCATGCTAGAAAATCCTTAGCAAAGGACCCAGTTACTGTGTAACAGGATTCTACTGGCACGTCCTGGAATGGAGAGCGTTCTCTCCAGCGCTGGCGCCGCGCTCAGTGACCCCCGCAAAGACGCGACCGGGAGAGGCCGCGCAGGACACCAAGCTGCACCCTCGGACCTGAACCGCTGTTTTTGTTGCCTGGCACCTAGGGAGTCAGCCGTCCCCGCGCTCCCCGGCGCGACCCCTCCGCTGCGAGGCACCTGGGGCCCGAGCCAGACCCAGGCCCGACAGCGGGGAGGGGACAGCGATCCGACCCCGCACCGGCCTCTCCGCCAAAGGGAGCTTCCCGCACCGGGGAAGGCGGCCCTGAGCCAGGGCGGCACTGCGGCCGAACCGCACCTGCACCTTCTTTTTCAACGGAGTCACAACCGTGGAAGATCCACGAGGGAAACCCAAGAGAGCGCTCCGCAGTGAAACGCCTGGTGTCGCTTTGCAAGGGGTCGGACTTCCTGTGTTAGGTCCATGAAAACAGGCGGAGCAGAGACCTCGGTCTGGAAGGCGGAGGAAGCCGCATGGCGCCCCGCGGGGGAGGCCACGGAGGCCGGGCCACGTTCCCCCCGCCCCGCCCCCCAGCGCAGTCTCGCCGGGTCGCACTTCGGTGTTTACTGTGCGTTCCTTTCCGGCGCGTTTAGCCGGCGGCCGGGTCTCGGGGCGGCCCGCGTTCGCTCTGTAAAGCTTGAGGTAGGGCTGCCGTGGAACGGAGTCAAGTCCTTGTTTGTTCTGCGTCGAGTATTAGGTCAAAAACGTGGATCCTTCCAAGATCACAACAGGAAATATATACCTTGTCGTAATAGATTCCTGTTATTTCCAGAAAATAACACCGACACAAGAAACTCAGCTAATAGACGTGAGATAGAAATGTTAAAATTGGAATAGCATGGGGAAATGATACGTTTTCATTCCAATTATTTAAATAAAATACATTTTAAAATGTATGACTCTCCCGTTTTTCTTTTTATCTATTTGTGTATGTATTGTCTCGGAAATTCCATTGTTCTTACCTCATCCCTCTCCAATCTCTCCCTAATTAAGCTCTAAGTATTTGAAATATCACTATTTGCTGACCGCTCCCTAAACAGTCTAAAATTTGGAAGATTTCTAACATTGTAAACTATTTACCTCCTTGCCTTGGGTTTTTACCTTTTCTACTTCACAGGTATGAGCTAGAAATGCACTCATTACAAATGTCATTAAGTTTTCAGCCAAGAGGGAATGAATGCTAAGCAAAAATCAGAATTATTTTCTACCTATCAACTTGAAAAACCATGGTAGCTGGACTCATACAATTATTAATTATATCATATTGAATTTGAATACATGTAAATTAACTGGATAGTTTCACAAAGAGATGCTACTGGGTTGGCCAAAAACTTCCTTTTCCCTGTACGATGCTGTAGTAGCACTCAGCTGTCCTTAACCTCATCAACATAATTTTGTTAGGTTGCATTGTGACAGCTGTCATATCAACGTGCACTTTAAAAACTTATCAAAATGGGTGGTGTTTTGTGCAGCCATTTTAATATTGAAGATGGAAGAAGATAAGCAACATTTTCAGCATGTTATACTTTATTATTTCAAGAGAGGTAAAGACAACTGAAACACACACACTAAAAACGCTGTGTGCAGTGCCTGGAGAAGGTGCTGTGGCTGATCGAACGCGTCAAAAGTGGTTTGCGAGGGCTCCTGCTGGAGATCTGGCGCTGGATGAGGCTCCAGAGTTGGGGAGACCAGCTGAAGGTGATAGCGATCAAATCGAGCCATTAATTAGGCACAATCAACATTCTACCACCCAGGAGATAGCTGGCATACTCAAAATATCCAAATTAATAAACTTATTGGTGAAAATGAAAAAGCTGTCATTTATTTTACAGAAAAAACTAAATGGATTTTGTGCCCAACCTAATACATGATTAAGTGTATTTACATGTAAATTTTTGCTAAAACTTTAAGCATATCATTGTAAATGAATTAGTTTCCTTAACTTAATTCAAACCAAAAAAAATGAATGTTACAAAACTAGATGTTATATATCTTAAACTGAAAGAAACAGAATAAACACATCCAGTCTATTTCCAAGGGTTTTTAAGGTGGATACTTTTTACAAACTAGAGTCAGGCTTTATCGCTCCGAGTCCTCAATGTGCTAGTAGAAACATCTGCAGAAAATCTGTTTTCTTAGCTATTGCAGCAAGTAAACACAAGACAGCCACGAGGGGAAACGTGTCCCATAAAGTCTTATTTTATGGCCCAAATCTTTGATATCAAAAGGAAACTATATAAATTGCAGTAATGTTTAAAATAATGAATACCTTTCTCGTGGGATTAGTATGGAAATCTGGCAAATAACACTTTAAAATATGAAACGCTACCTTTAAAGGCATTTTTTAAAAATCTCATCAGCAAAATCAGTGTCTCCATTTCGGACGGGACACGCTGCAGGAGTCGGCGTCGGCCCGAGTGTGGCCGGGAAACCCGCCTCGGCGGCCGGGGCTCCGTCAGCCGCCTCCTGCAGGGGGCGCAGGGCGCGAGGGGACGCGCCGCGGGGGAGCGGGGCGGGTGGGGCTCCCGAGACTTCCCTCCACTGTGAGAGCATATTCATTGCCGATGTGGCTTGTTTTCTGGAAATTAAATTCCTTGAGTAACTAAGTGTAAGAACTGAACTCATTAAAAATATGCTTGTAGAGAGCTGTGTTTTCCATTGTTTTCTAAATTAAAATCTTCTAGCATTGCATTCATACAAAAAGAAGGAAGACACACACTGAAGAAAGCGGCCGTAAAGGGGCGGGATGTCAAGGAAAAGGAGCCCTGACACAGGAGGTCAGAGGCCGCTGAGGCGCTCGCTTGTTCCCTGACCTTGAAAAGTCAGGGGACACGGAGCCCCCCATTCCGCACTTTTGAAGCAGGTCGCCAGCCACGTCCGATCGGCGAGTCTGGGTGAGGTGCTCCTGTGTCACCTAAAAACACTCCCCCAGGCCTGGCTGGCGGGTCTGTCACCAGCGGGCTGGGCTGGGTCACCAGGCATCAGAGCCCGCGCAGGTCGGCCTGCGCGCTCGCTCAGGAGGGTGCGTGGGCCAGGGCAGGGACACAGCTCGGGGGTGGGGGCCGCACAGCCAGCACCTGCCACCCAGCGCAGACGACGATGGCATCATCACCTCGGGGAGAAACTGTGAGAATTGAGGGACGTGGGTCTTTCTGGAGAAACCTTAGTAAAATTCCTGAAATAGGAAAGGGCTAAAAACAAATGGCTGGTTTTGGAGAGGTGGCTTGGGGTCCAAACTGACCGGGTTCAAATCCCTGTTCCAGTCTCTCAGCCTTGGAACTAATTTCCTGACTCCCCTCTGGTTTCCCTAATTATAACGTGGAGGTAGAGACGCAGCCCCCGACGAGGCCGACCGCAGGAGGGCGGGTCAGCACGCACCCACGCAGCCAGAGCGGGGCGGCCGGCACCCTGAGCCGCCTGCCAGCGTTAGAGGAAGGAGCGCCCAGGGACACAAAGCGCATGACCTCAGGGGTGGGACCCGCCCGGCGCTGCCTTCGCTGCGGTCACTGAGCAGGGAGCCAAGTGGTTGCCCTGCTCCGCAGACGGAAGGAGGCGCTCGGCCCTGGACGCAGGACTCAGGGCCTCCCCTCCTGCCCTGGGAAGTGGCCTTCACGTCACCGGGGCGGTTTACTCTTGCTTCTTTATTTCCATTGCCCTCTAGTCTTCCTAACAGTCTCTGCCCAACTGTATATAAAATATACACACGCTTATCTAACACAGTTAAGATACACATTTTATATAGAGTTCTGATATACAAAACACTTCACTTTCTTATTTTCACTATGCGTTACATTATAAGCACATTTTATGTTCTTGCTTATGTTCATAATTATCGCTTCTAGTGGTCACAGAATTGCACAAAGTTGATGACCCACAATTTATTAGGTTAGTCAAAAAGTTTGTTTTTTTCCCCCTTAAAATGGGTCTCGTAGCACTTAGTTGTCTTTAACCTCCTTTGAAGTAATTTTGTTAGATTGTATTATGATAGCTGCCATATCAGCATGCGCTTAAAAAAACTTACCAAAATTGAATTTTTGTGCAGCCATTTTAATATTGAAGATGAAAGAGGATACGCAACATTTTTGTCATATTATGGTTTATTATTTCAAGAAAGATAAAAACAGAACTGAAACACAAAAAAAGATGTGTGCAGTGTATGCAGGAGGTGCTCTGACTGAATGTGTTAGAAGTGATTTACAAAGTTTCGTGCTGGAGATTTCTCGCTGGACGATGCCCCACGGTCAGGTGGACCAGCTGAAGTTCAGAGCGACCCAATCAAGACATTAACTGAGAACAATCAACATCCTTCCACGTGGAAGACGGCCAACATACTCGAACTACCCGAATCAACAAGTTATTGGTGAAATGGGAATGTGTCTGTTATTTCACGGAGAAAACTAAACGGACTTTTTGACCAACCCCGTATTTAACCCGTGTTCTTACTTGCTACGGAGGCTGTTCCCATGATTTCTACTATAGATGGTGGTTGGTTTAACTGCTGCCCACGCCTTCACCCGCTCCGGCGCGGGCCGCCTTCTGGGGCCTCCTCTCAGGAAGCCCGTGTCTCCTCCGCACCCCAGGCTGGTCTGGGAGCGGCGCGGCCCGAGGGCTGTGAGCAGGGGAGCTGAGGGCCGCAATGAGCTCCTGGGGTTGGCCTGCTCCCTGCTCCAACCGCTGGTCCCAGGAGGAGACGGTCTCGCTTGGAGCAGAGCCGCCCAGCGGGTGCTGGGGTCCCAGAAGAGGACGTTTGGCTGCGTTAAGCCGCTGAGTGTTGGGCGGTGTGTTGAGCCGCGCTGCTTACTAACAGCTGAGGAACACTGCACACCACACGGCAGGGCTATTCTGTCCCTAATTCACAGAAGAGAAAACTGAGGCACAGTGGGGCTTACTCACTACCAGGGGGGCAGGAGGACCCAGAGCGGACGCTTTCAACCGCCTTTCCCACACCGCGTCTTCAGCTGCGAGGCCTGAGGTTGTAAATGAGTGGTTCGAAGCTCAGCGCACAGCAGAATCACCTGCCTGCCTTTTCTTGGGCAGCTGCTCCCGGCCTGGGAGGTGCTGACTGGGGTCCGGCGTGGAGCTGGGGAACTCCTTTAAAAAGGACAAGTCCCTAAGGCGTCCTAATTCAAATGTGAGTTTAGCAATGGACAGTCGAAGCACAAGATTGCTCTGTAAGTGATACAGAATTTGCAATATAAGCAGTGAGGACAGATTTTTAAACCATAGGAACCCTTGAGCTTTCCCATTATACGTTTTTGTTCCAGTCTTCTTTCACACCAAGATGCTTCTTGTGTGCAAGACAGACCTCCTTTTGGACAGCTTACACCTCCTGAGCTTCCAGCGCTGAACCTGGGTGGACAGCACTCAGGAAGCGGCGTTTGTCCGCGGCCAGGACTTGGGGGCCTCCCATTACTTGCCCTTTCTTCACAGATTATTGCAGCTTGTTTCAACAGAGACCTCTCCCCAAAAGGAACAGCTTTTCACTTGGTTGCTAGAGCAGAGAGGCCGCCACCACACTCGGTCGCACTCAGGGCGTGCCCATGTCTTGGGACGTTTAAGGGCTCCCAGCAGCCTCGGCCCGCGCTTGATGGAGAGCTGGCGACGGTTGGCAGGGAGTGTGTTCGGTGGGGCCCACGTCAAGGCGCCCACGTGAGGACAAGCGTCCCCTTTGGACTGTGCGTGAATTGACACTTGGTGACGTTCCTTCATTTTTAAGTATTGAATGTACTTACAAGCCCCAAGAAGCAGCAATTGCATTTTCAATCTTTACAGTAGTCCATAAATCCCTGGACTGACCATGTTCACAATTTTTTAAACCTGTGTTTAAAAATTAGCTACATCTTTCAAGCAGCTGAGTACACGTCTGGTGAAAGCAAACACCTGGGAAAGAAAGCGGGTGGGCTCGCGCTCTCACTGAGCAGGACACGGGCTTGTGGGGGGCGGGTGCTTCCGCCCCTGCCTCCTGGGGGCCGCTGGCAATGTCCCTTTCAAAGAAACGCTGTGCAACTTCACTTTTTTGTTCTCTGATTCTCTTATTTTCTCTGTTTCTGATAGCCCTCGCCTCCACTCCTGAATCCCACCCTGTGCCCCGGGCCACCCACTCCCCGTGGCCTGTCCCCTGAGGAGCCCAGGCCACCCTGCGCCGCCTTCTCCCGCGCGGCCCCTGCGGGAGCCACTCGCCGCCCCGCGCGGCCCCTGCGGGCTCCCTCTTCATTCCATCACCCAATCGAAGAGGCCCCCTTGCCCCTTGCTTTCCTCTGGGCTGATGGATTCTCGCTAAACGTTGTGCAAATGCCCCCGCTTGTCAGGGGACGGAGCCACGGCACGGCTCCCCCACCCGAGGACAGACCGCTGCGAAACTGGACACACTGTGGCCGCGTGAGGGTCTAGTCTTCGCTCCCTCCAGCCTGGCCCTGAAAATGACCAGGGATTCCTGTTCCTCGTTTTCATCACGTCTTGCTCTCACCAGAAGCCTTCGAGCGCCCCAGTGTTCTCGGTAAAATAACAACTCTTCAAAATTCGGCGGACTGAGGCAACTCATCTGTCGCCTCTCTTCCTGTGAATCCGCCCCACAGACCCACTTAACAAGACTTACTCATAGTTTCTCATGTTACGTCCTGTTCAAAGGACCTCGTTGCTCCTACCCAGGCTCCAGCCGCCTGCCCCTTTCCGGAGCCTGTCAGCGTCTGGCCCAGGCACGCCCGGCCGCCGGCCTTCTCCCCCTTCCTACCCGCAGCCCCCAGCAGCTTCCTCGCCTCCTGCCCGGGCGCCCCTGGCGCTGTGGGGCGGGGTCTCCGTCCCACCTCCCGGCCGAGCCTCCCCTGAACCACCAGTCCACACGACCTGCCCCTCTAAGCAACTCTCTAACTTTTAACTGAATCAAGTATTACCTTTAATTTTTATACAATCATGTCCCTGGAGGAGTGTGTTTGTAATTTGACCACACTCAGGCCAGGCTAAACCAAAGATGTGATTCCCTACCGGAGGCTGACGCCCGAACCCCACATGCTCGCGCTGGTTAGGGAGGGTCCGAGGGCCGTCCACTCCGCGCGTGAGGCTCAGGTTCCCTAAAGCCCAGGGCGCCCGGTCAGACTCCTGCTCAGGCCTCCCTCGCGGCCGCGGGGCTGACCCTGCCCGTCTCCCACGGGGGCAGGGCACGCAGGCGGCAGAGCTCCCCTGAGGTCTCCCCCGACGCAGCCTGCTGGGCGGCCACACTTGTCTCTCCGTCCTTATGACCAGCTGGACACAGCTCTCCGTCTTCCTGTCCGGGGAGGGCGGTGGTGCGCGCCCGGGGTGAGGCCAACAGGCTCTCCTCGCGGTCGCCATTCTGTGCTGGGTGGCGGCCGGAGACCTCAAAGCCCACTCCTGGAGAGTATCTTTTATGACATGGTTTTGGCAGTCAAACAGATGTCTCAGTCTAAATGTTCTGGGGAAAAAGGGGGTGGTACAATCCACAGAACAGCATCTCCCTCCGTTGGAAGCCCCCGCCCTTGTCACGGGCCCACTGACCACGCACGCCCATTCCAAGTCGGGTGTCTGTATTAAAGTGTCTCGGAATTGGGTCCTTTCAGGACCCGTGTCTGCATGCTTGTTCAGGGGACGGTGCAACGGCTGGTCGCCTACGGGTCGGGGGTGGGGCTGCCCAGCCTGTCGCTTCCCCGTCACCAGGCGAGGCTCACTGGAGCAGAGGCTGAGCAGGGGGCGCCCCTACACGCGGACGGGCACTGGCGCCCGGCGGGCAGAGGGTAGGGAGGCAGATGCGCAAAGCTCCCTGTATACGCTCTGCGGGCGTGTGCGCGCCTGTGCGCCCTGCATCTAATCGGCTGTGGTGCGCGCGCGGTAAGCGCTCCGTGATGTTACTGTTATTATTTTCCACTCTCATGAGACCTGAACCGAGAGTGGCCCTCCTCCCAGTGCGGCGGCCGGGCCCTGCTGGGCCAGGTCGCTGCCCCTCCCCGGCCACGAGCGGCGGGAGGCACATGAAGGTTCGCATCTGCCCCACGTGGCTGCCTCGCGGGGCCCACAAAGCAGGAGTGGGGCCTGTCCGCGCTTCCCCTCACCCAGCGCGCAGTCCACGCGCAACGTGCCTGGCGACCTGACTCAGAGTCGCCGAGACCCCGGCTCCGATGGGGTCCCCTAAGCTGCCGTCTGCTGAGTGGCTGGGGAGGCCTCGGAGGAGGAAGCTGCCCCAGGCCCCGCGCTAACAACGCCAGCTCTGTCCGGACGGATCCTGAGCTTCCCGTTCACCCATATCCTGCCTGAAAACTTAATGGGAACTTTAGCAACAGGAAGGGATTGAAACTAAACAGTTCGGTGAAACCTCGGTTTACGCTTAGGCGATTGGGAGTCGCATTTCAGGTGCCGCCGCCGACTGTCCGCGCGGAGGCGGGAGGTCCTGCCCCGGAGCAGCGTCAGGCCGCGATTCCGCGCAGGCAGGTCCGCTCCGGCTCCGCTCCGGCTCCGGCGGGCTCTGCCGCGGGGCGGGGCGGGGCGGGGCGGGGCGGGGCGCGCGGGGGCGCGTACGGGGCGCCCCAGCACGTGGGGAGCCACCACCAGGAAGGAGCGGGGCTGCCCACGGCCCAGGACGGGGATCCAACCCAAGGCTGTTTCAAGGCGGGGATGGAGGAGTGAAGGAACCCGGAGAGGAAGGGGGAGCCCTAGTGTCTCCGACAGAGACCGGCGCGGACTCTCCCTCTCTGTCCGCACAGGCACTGGGGCCCGGGCGGCGGGCCCCGCGCTCCCAGAGCCGGTCGGCGCCCAAGCGCCCGCCCCCGCCCCGGCCCCCGCCCCCCCTCCGGGCTCCCGTGGGGAGGAAGCGCCGGCCTCCCCACCCCCCAGCTGGAGCAGCGGCGCCGACGGTGATTCATTCACTGAGTGGGGGTGGGGGGGCCGGCCCGGAGCAGACGCATCGCCTGCGGCCGCAGCGCGAGCTCTTCGGCTCCGCGGGGACCAGGACCCAGGGCGCCGCGAGGGCCGGCCCGGCGGCACCTTCGCCGAGGACGGGGTCGGCCGTGCAGGCCCCCAGGAAACTGGCTCCTCTCTGCGCCCAGCACCGGGCGGGGCCGGAGACCGGCCGGTGTCAGCGGGGCCCGGGGAAGGAGGGCCGGACACCGGAGTGACCGGGACAGTAGAGTGACCGGCGCGGGCGCGCCCTCCCGGGCAGCATCTCACCTGCCAGGGGAAGACCCGGGTGCGGTCTCTCCAGGTGGAGATCCCTTTGTCTACGCATCCCGACAGCCTCGCCCCAAATCCAGGGCTCGGCCACGCAGAGCTGCCTGGTGATGTCCTCTCCCTCCCTGGACGTTTTTCCCGAGAACTTCTGGGCGGCGAGACGGACCCCGCGGAGGCTGCCGGCCCAGGGAGGACAGACGGGGAGGTGATGGAGACGGCCGCTCCCCCACTCCCCGGCCCGCGGAGCCACCCCTGGTAGGAGATCGAAGTCGCTGGACAGACGCGGGCGCGGCGCGGGTCTCCCGCTCCCGCATGCATGTGCGCCTGGAGGCGCAGGGACCCCGCGGGGACTGGAGCGCATGGCCCTGGGGGGCTGCGAGCGGCCGGGGGTCCGACGGGCGCCGGCCATGCGCGCGCTGGCAGGCCTCTGGGTCCTCAGCCTCCTCCCCTGTGGCGAGCCGTCCTGGGCACGCAGCCGCGAGGACCAGGACGCTGAACCCAGGCCGCAGCCCGGCGCTCCCGCCAGCTCCCGGCCGCACCTCATCTTCATCCTGGCCGATGACCAGGGCTTCAGGGACGTGGGCTACCACGGCTCGGAGATTCGGACCCCCACTCTGGACAGGCTCGCGGCCGAAGGGGTCAAACTGGAGAACTACTATGTCCAGCCTATTTGCACACCGTCCAGAAGTCAGTTTATTACTGGAAAGTAAGTGTTACCGTGTTGTGCGTTTGTTCCTTGAACACCTTAAGCGTTTAACTAAGATCCAGCTCCTGATTTGGGAGAGTAGAGAAATGTGGGGAACAACGGAATGAGTGCAGATGAAAGAGCGAGCGCGTGAATGCGTCCGGGAGGGCGGGAAGGCCCATGGTGTTCCGTTACTGGTACCGGGAGCAGAACTGCCCTGCCAGCGGCCCGCCCCGCCCCCGCTCTCCCCCACCCCCCAGCCTGCCCCCAGGGGCCCCCTCTCCCAAGTCAGCCCGGGGTGGGCAGGCTCAGGCTGAGCGAGTGTCCCATGTCACCCTGGAATTCAGTCACCACCACTGACAGGAAAGACAGACCATTTGTCTACAATTCTTGGTTTGTGTCTAGAACTGAGTCATCAAATCCACAGGTCACCCAGAGAGAGAGCACCCGGGGCGGGGCGCGGGGCGGGGCGGCCCATAAATTCTGAGGAGCCTTTGATAAGTCACCTCCTCCGGAATCTAGCACAGGCCATGCCCAGAGATGCTCTCAAAAGGCAAGGAAACCCTGCGAAGACTCAGTGGGAGTCCAGCTGCCTCTGAATTTTCTCTGCTTCTCTTGTGCCTGGGAATTTTCTGAGTAACTATAAGAAAAGTAAGGTTATTAGGATGCTTAAGTAAGGTTTTCAGTATTATCGTAACTAATGTGGAAGCCCCCGTTCAGCCCTGGAGTGGAGGTGCTCTGAGCTCCAGGGTCAGAGGTCAGGCTGCAACGGGCGGGGAGGAGGGGCCGTGAGGCTTCCGCGTGTGTGTGTCTTGTGACGTCAGCTCCAGTGAGGTTGTTCTTGGAACCGGATCCCACGAGAGCGGCCAGTATCCACTGGAAAAATAAAGACCATTTTGTAGGCATCTCTGTCTCGCAGACACTTTTGCTTGCCGCGTGGTTCCCACTGCTCCGCAAACGGTCAGGACTTAGCATCACTGCCAGAAAAGAAAGAAAAACAACACCCTTTCCTCTCTTGAGAAAGAGAGAGAAGTCTCACGGCACTGCAGACTCGTGTTGAAGGTTCGTTGTGGCAGAGTCAGGGGCATCTGCCATTTCCACAGGAGCAGCTAGTGGCCTGGGAAGGTAAGTCTGTCCGGCCGCCTGGGGGCTGCGCTCTCGTGTCCAGGATCAGCCGCTCGCACTCGGCTTCTGAAACGCACGTGTCCTAAGGACGGACCCCCCTCCACAAACCGCAGAATTTACATTTACTCAGTCGACAGGACTTGGACAATGTGCAACGGAATGATGCGAATTTTTTCTGTCCGGCTTTTCACCACACAAAATTTAGTTCCTACTGTTATCTTGCCCTGACGGCTATTGGGTTGGCCAAAAAGTTTATTCGGTTTTTCCGTAACCTGGCGTAGTAGTGCTTTGTTGTCTGTAACTTCATTCCGAAATGTTTTGTTCGATTGTATTGTGACAGCTGTCATATCAGCATGCATTTAAAAAAACTCACCAAAATTGGTGAATTTTTGTGCAGCCATTTTAATATTGAAGATGGAAGAAAATACGCAACATTTTTAGCATGTTATACTTTATTATGCTTAAGAAAGGTAAAAATGCAACTGAAACACAAAAGTTTGTGCAACACATGGAGAAGGTGCTGTGATCAAACACGGCAGAAGTGGTTTCTGAAGTTTCGTGCTGGAGACTTCTCGCCGGACGATGCTCCGCGGTCGGGTGAACCAGCCGAAGTTGACAGCGATTCAGTCGAGACCTTATTGAGAACAATCAACGTTCTACCACATGGGAGGTAACCAACATGCTCACAATATCCAAATCAATAAAGTTCTTGGTGAAAATGAAAAATATCTTTTATTTTACAAAAAAACTGAACGGACTTTTTGGCCAGCCCCGTATCTAGGTTTTTCTTCTACTGTTTACATTGACTTAATGACACGAAACAGAAAAGAAGCTGGAAAATATCCCTAATGTTTCTCTAATGTCAGAGGTTGACTGCCCCGTTCTTTCAATGCTGCCGAGCCGCCCGTGGTGAGATTTATTCGGCTGAAATCTTTTTTCAGCGCAGCACGGGGCGCACCTTGCGCCAACAGGAGCTTCTGTCGATTACGGGGCCTGTGCACCTGCCAAACTGCTGGACTTGGCCGCGGAGCACACAGCACAGGCTAAGGAAGGGAGTGGCTCTGGAACCTAGTCCTGGGCCTTGTGCGGTGTTAACGACACAGGGAACACCTTCCCCATGGAGAGGACATGTCTGTGTATTCTGGATCCTGTAACATATTTAAAAAAAAAAAAAGCAACAATGAAAATGTAAATGGGCCAGATTATTTTAAAGGAAAAACTAGGTTATATGAATCTGAGAGGATTCAAAGGGTTTCAAAGGTTGAAGCTGAGCTCGTTTTGGTAACTATTAACCAAGCAACCCTCCCTTACGTTTCGCTGGAGTCCACGTAAAAATCCCTCTGCTCCGGCTGCGCGGGTCTGCAGTCCCAGGTTCGACAGGAGATTGCACGGCCACAGGGAGCCCCCGCCGGCCTGTCCGACGCAGGCCCCCGGCCTGGGCCCGTTCCCGTGCGGGACCTCGAGGGACGAACGAGTGCGCCCGCACCGCCGCACAGCGGTCCTCCAACGCGTGGGTGCACAACGCAGCCGCCCAATGCGGGTGACAGGGCAGGTTCCCAGGGCCTGCCCATGAGTCCACTCCAGGGGCGGGGGTTGGGCTGGGGAATCAGTAGTAATTTAACAAGCGTGTGGGGCTATCCTCCAGGCGCCGTTAACGTAAATTAAGAGCGTTTGTGTTCAATGTGCGCCCCCACTGAGCAGCTGCGTTCCTGGATGATGCGTTTTGATCTCGTTTCATCTCCAGAACTGTACGAGGTGCTGCCGTGGCCACCCCCATTGTATACGGGCGTGGCAACAGATTCCGAGAGAGGTGGCAGCGCAGGGTTCCCCATGCCCGACTTTGAGAAACAGTGCTGTGGGTGTCCCGTCAGCCTCATAACATAGGGGTTGACTGAGAAAGTGGCTGCCTACGTGGGATTGATTTCAGAGTAATTTTTCACTTTTCCCTCCAGTTTTTCAGATGCATCCATGTCTGCATCTGAAAAACTAAACAAAATAGCGAAGGCTTCAGAAAGAGAACCTGAAGTTTTGCAAAATTGAGACACATTTTATTCAGACTTTATAGTAGAACAGATTGGCAACCTGAACTGAATTTATATCTTGGGCAATAATCTTAACTATTTTGTTCTTAGTTTTCCCACTTGAAATACCATGACGATCATTTTGAACAAAAGCAAGGGTAACTCAAATTATGTGTATTTATAATAGGACACGGGATACATTCATCTAGTCTTAAAACAACGCCTGCCCCTCCCAACTGCGGACACCTTCGGTTAATTCTGCTGGTGGTTGAACTTTCTATCAATGACATTATAGGGAAGGTCCTCTCATGTCCGGCTTCCCTCAACATCGCGTATGTGAAATGTGTCCGTGGCGTTGCCTGTAGACACAATTCATGTACTCTCGTTGCTGACGGTGTTGTTTGGTATTAGTACGCTATGATTTACGTGTGCGGTCTCCTGCAGACCAGCGTGGGTTGTTTCCCGTGTTGGGCCCCTGTACATAGTGTGGCCACAAACACGCTTACACATGTGTCTAGATGAACATATCTGCACAATTCCTCGTCTGTCAGTCAGGAAGTGGATTGCCTGTGGCAAGGGTGTTCATGCGCAGTCTCTGTGGACGCTGCCCACCAGCTCCTGAAAGTGGCCCAGCTGTCCACATGGCCACCGGCACACGCGTCCGGGTCCCAGCCGTGGCACACGCCCTTCGGTCGTCCTGGCCGTGTGCTGGTGCGCCACTGCGGCCCAGGGCTGCGCGTCCCTGGAGTCAGATGGACCGGAGCACCCTTCCACGTTCCGCGGGTTATTTGGGTATTCCCTTCAGGAGGCGTCTCCCCTCCCATTAGGTCAGCGATTGTCCACCTGTGCGCCTCGAGGATTTTTAAACACGCAACACTTGACTATTTCGTCAGGGACACTGACCCTTTTTCCCTTAGGCTGTCAAATAAAAAAGTGACAGCAGCCAGCACAGCACGAGCCGCTGGTGTGAACGAGTCAGGACTGTACCTCTTCTAGAGTGCACTAGTGTTAGCACTTTGGTGTCTATATTTCCAACCTGTATTTCTCCTTTCTTTAATTACTTTATATTTGTTTAATTGTGAGGAAAATTAAATCTGATTTAGAAGTTACTTTTCTAAAATTATACCTATTTTTTGTCAAAATATGTGTTTTGACCAAGTGCATGTTTCGGCGCCGCGGAACCGCACCTTGTGCTCCCGCAACCGGACGCTTCCCCGCGCTCGCCCGCGGCGGCTGTGCGCACAGCGCCCACTTCTTGGCGCGGGCAGCGCGGCGCCGCGCGGCTCTGCGCGTGCTTTTCCACCCTCTCAAGTGCTTTCTGATGACTAGAAGGTTTTCCTCTTCTTGTACTTTTATTTATAATCTTTCCCCCTTTATGTTCTGTTTAAGACATCTTTGACTAAATCAAGTTCATGACAATAGTCTTATTTTCTTCTAAAAGTTACGTGGTCTCTTTTATATTTCCATCTATAGTTCACCTGGGTGAATGCCTAGTGCGGCGTAGGTCACAGTTCAAGCCTGTGTCTCGTGTGTCTGTCCATTTGCCCCCATTATTTGTGAAAGAGACATACGCCCTCCACTCCCCCGAGTGTGACCTTCCTCGCGAGCGACGTGCGTGTGCGTGGGGCCTGTTCCTCGCTCTGCGCTGTTCCATCGTCCGTCGGCTCTTGGGCCACTACCACAGCCTCTTACCTGACACCTGGAGAGGAGGCCCTTCCCTTGCTCGCCTTCAGAACGGCCTGGAGAGAAGAGAACGTGCGGGTGCACAGGGCACACGGGTAGGAAGGCGCGGCTTGGGGGACGTGAGGTTGCTCTCCCCGAAATTATCCTACTTTCTTGGGGCCACAGAGCGCAAGGCCCCTGGCTGAGGTCTGAAGACAGAGAAGGGAGGTCTTGCTCCGGGAGGGCGGCGCCTCCGCGGAAAGGCCGGGCGGCCCTGCGAGGCCGTGCGGGCGCGGCAGCCCCAAGTCTCTGTGCCCATTTGCCTCCCGCGGGAGCAGGTGTGTGTGTGCAGAGGACGCCCACTGAGGAGGCTTCATGCGACTGTGGACGCCAGCTGTGGCCAGGAAGAGGGGCTGTGGGATCTGTGTCCTCCCGGAAGGGCCAGGGCCCCGGGGGGCGGCTGCCTGGGGGGGCTGAGGCGAGGACACGACCGCGACCCTGAACACGGGACAGACAGGCAGTGGTCGTGAAGACGCAGGCACTGGAGGTGGGAAACGTGTCGGCAGCGTGGGCTTTGGCGATGGCAGGAGCAGGCGCTTCGGAGAGCGGCGGCGCCGGCTCTGGGGCTCCCGTCCCTCAGGACGGAGGGACGCCGTGCAGCAAGGGCAGGGAGCCATCTGGCACCGTCCGTGAGAGGCGGCAGCGGGTGAGGGACTCCAGCAGAGGAGGGAGGGGGTCCGTGGAGCTGCGAGAAGGACACAGGCCGCCTTGTCTGGAAGTGCCCAAGGGGCCAAGAGGACAGCGTCCCTGCTTCCGGCTCTGCAGCCAGGGGGCAGCAGGCCAGCGCGCCGCACGTGGCCAGGGATCAGCTGGAGCGGGAAGGGGGAGGGAACGTCCTGGAAAGACCCGGGTCTTAAGGGTTTTGCTCAGGACAACTCTCATGGCAGGAAGCTCTTTGGCGAAAGCGAGGGGGTTGTGGGGGAGAGGGGCTGGGTCCGAGCGCAGGAGGACGGGGACGGCCCGGAATCCGAGGGGCAGGTGTCAGGAAGGTGGGATCACGGCACAGGCTCAAATAAACGGGCTGAGGGGCACGGCGGGGTTCCCCCAGGCCGCCTCCTAAGAGATGGCCACGGCAGCCTCTTCCTGGAGATGGGCCTCTCACGGCCCGTCGCCAGCTCCCGCGGCCACGCCGTGTGTGGTCAGGCACACGGTCGGGAGCTCTGGGGTCGGCGTGGTCCGGGACGGACGGCCCCACGCAGGCCCGCTCTGTGGGCTGTGGGGGCTCCCGAGGCAGGGGGAGGCATGCGTCCCCCCGGCGCGTCCAATGCACAGCTTTTGGGTGCGAAGGTGTGGATTAACAATCGTCCTGGCATCAGAAACCCGGACAGAGCAATGGCAGACTCTCCGCCGCTCTTTCAGGGGGCAGCGCCGACGGCCCAGTCGCAGGCACGTGCGCATGCGCGTCCCCGCCCACGGCGCACCCCCGGTCTGCGTGCCGCCTCTGTCCCCGTCTCGCGTCCCAGGCCCAGGGAGCACTCAGTAAACGTCAGTCACTGTGTGGTCAGTTCTTACATCCACCAGTATTTAGTTAATACCTAAACATTTACAAAAATGTAAATGCTACGGTTAGAAGTTTAGAGAGAACGGGTTTTTTCCGAGCCTTCCTGTGACTTTGAAAAATCAACACCGGTGGGGACATGGCTGTCAGGTCTCACAGGTCCATTTCAAAAAGAACAGCTCAGCAGACAAGGTCATGCAGCAAAGAGCCGCCTCTTCCTGTCTGACCATGTGGATTTTTCTGACAGTAGAATCGTGATCAAGTAAGCCACAGGCACCCCCTAGGATCAGGGTTCCTAAGTGTAAATGATGCCTTAAAAAAAAAAGAAAAAGCGCCCTTTGACGTGAACGCCTATTCAGGTCGTTCTGCCGCGCTTCCGGAGCGGGTGTGCGCAGGTGCAGAGGGTCGGGGCGTCCTGCTCCCCGCGGCCCACCCCCCAGAGGTGAAGGCAGGGCCCGGCCTGGAGCCCCCCCCCCCCGCGCGCGCGCGGAGGAAAGCTGCTGTCGTCTCCCGTTCGGTTTTCCGCCACTTTGTCCTACAGCAACAGTCGGAATTCATGGGGACGCCATCGGCTGTCGCCAGCCACGTAACCGGAGCTGGCGCCCCGCTCTCCCACCGCTCCGGACGTCAAACGCTCCCGGTGCTGGTCCGGCACGGACACCGGCCCCACGTGCTCTGCTGTCCAGGAGACTCCTGTCTCCGACCTTTCCGCCCCTCCCCCCGACCCCCACACCTTAGTGTCCCTCCAACGGGGCTCTCGTCACCTCAGCAGCCTCAGCCCACGGCCTCCCAGGTGCCGGCTGATGACAGGCGCGGAAACAAATCACTGCGCAGGTGCCAGTCTCTCTGCAAACACCTGTCACTTCGCCTTCACCTCTGCCCTGAAAGTAAAAGACTTTTATTACCTTGAAAAATATGCATGAACTAATTTGGCAAAAGTTTATGGAGGACACGGGGGCGTTTTCGGGAAGTCATAGGAGTGGGTCGTGGTCACGCCACCTCTCAGCAGCCCCGCCCGCGTCTGACCCTGACCCTGTGTGGCTTCAACAACCCTGCTGTTGCGCCCCCCCCCCCCCCCCCCGCCCTGTGTGAAAACCGGTGCCCCTGCATCGTGCCTTCCCACAAGCGGAGCCTCATCTTCCTCTCTCGTCTCCAGGGGAGGGCATGGCCTTTCCCCTGACCTTCGCCCCACTCGGCCCGTCGTTCCCCCTCCTTGTCTCACACCCTGTCCCTCCTAACAAGAGAAGTTTTCCAGTGCTTCATTTCTTAAAAAATGCCGAATCTCAGGGACCTCTTCCAAGGCCACGTTCCTGAGCCTGAAGCGCTGGCGGGGCGCTGTCCGGAGACGGGGCACCCCCGTCGCCCGAGCGCGCGGCCCGAGCTCCGACGTGGCCCCGAGAGGCAGCCTCAGAGGCCTGGGTGCCCGACCCGCTGGCCCTCTGTCTGTTGACGTTCAGGCTGCCCTTACGTCACGAGACTGAAAGATGGATTTGATCCTTACAGGAACGTCTGCCCGGCTTTTCGGTGTTTCCTCACGGAGGCAATTCGCAGTCTTCTGCAAGTTATTGTTACCTTTCCTTCTTAGGAATCACAGAGGAAGCAAACCATTGAGTTTGGTACAAAAACAGACCAGGCCGTGAACTGTGAACACGTGCCGTACATGCGGGTGCGTCCGTGCACAACAGCACGGAGGGCTGAGCCGCAGGTTTGTTTCCAAGGTTCTATCCTGGAAACACAGACTGGAAACTCCCCTTCACGGTGGAGCTAAAATCCACCTTTGTTGCCAAAGACTGTTGCATTCTCCAATGAATTGTTAGCCTGCTTAATTTCACGTTTTTTCCCCAATAAAATGCATTGCTTATTTGCTTTGCAGTCATAACAGATTAATTTTTGCGTTAGGTTGCCATGAGTTCATCCAGGTTAGGCCTGAAAGAAGCTGGGCAACTGGCTGATGAACGGCTGAGGGCTGAGCAACTGAGGGCTGAGCAACCGCAGCCGCCGCCCCGGGGCCACTGAGGGCGGGCGTGTGAGTGCAAGGCCCGCGCGCTCGGAGCGGAGCGGGCAGGCAGGCGGCTCTCCGTTCCCCGGCTCCGCTCTGCCCTCTCCCGCTCGCTGCCCGTTTGAGTGCCTTGATCCCCCTTCCCTCCGACTTCTCCAGTAATTAACGTCCGGCCCCTGGCACAGACTCGGAAACAGACGCGCTGCACTCCACACGCCGAGGAAGGGGCCGCGGCTCCGCCAGGAGGGCGGGAGGGAGCGCGGCCCAGCGTGGAGGAGGCCGGTCGGTGCCGGCAAACCGGGCTGCCTTCTAACCGGCCCGGGGCTCTGGGCGTGGAATGCTCGTGGCATTTGGGAAACAACGCGGGTGTAAAAGGCACAGTGCTACTTTCAGCAAGAGGTTCAGGGGTGGGTGGCTGCCCGGCCCGGCCCAGCTGCCGGAGGCCAAGCCTGCCCACCAGCAACACCCGGCCGCCTGCGTCAGTCCCCCTGCAGAAGGCGGGCTCTGCCCTTGCGAACAGCTCTCGGCCTTTAAAGGAGATAAAGGAAAGGCACTGCAGTCTCTCTTTTTAGAAGCACAGGGCTCCCCAGGTATTTCTCTGAGGCGGAATTTGAAATAGACGTTTCATTCATTTTCCTTTAGAAGCACTGAAATTCCGTATCCTCATAATGGATGAAAACAAAAGCAAATATGAATTATGGATTTATGTTCCTCGAACCTGAAATTTCATCCTATTTCATGCTCCTTGCAAATTGTTTTTTTTTTTTAAGATCAGAAGTTACTATGGAAACATTATGTCTTAATTCCAAGGAAAAGCCTGTATTAATTCCAAGGGCGACGTTTCTCACATGCTGGGAAGGTAGCGATGGGCGTTTGCGGAATCCTACGGGGCTGCCGGCCCTGGGAAATCGGAGGCCTCCCTTCCGACAGCCTTCGGGGGGACGTGTTCAGCTGCGTCCCTGCTGAGGAAGCCACTGGGCGTCCCGAGCAGTGAGGCTGCGAAGAACCACGACCCGCGCGCAGCCAGCGGGCCTGGAGCGCGGCCCGCACCCTCGGGAACACGGCCCTCTCGCTCTCCCCCTTCTCGAGGCAGTGTCTGCGAGCCTAAGTCATGCGTCCTTGACATTGTGGCCTTACCACTTCTGCCTTCTGCACCTTTTTGCCAGAACACTTCATCTTCACTTCCATCTAAGTTATTAACGTGCAGCGCTGTTAAAATCCCTTTTTATGCCACTGCTGAACAGATTTTGCATTTCAGTTACTAAAACTGAAAATCTTCCCCCCCCCCCCCAATATTTCCTCCCTTAATTAGTATGCATTTTCACCAAGTCGATCTCGGGCCACGTTTATGTGGCTCATGTGTGGGGCCCAATGGTACCGGTACTATTTGAAATTCAACTTATAACTGGGCATTTTCATTGCACTAACTTTGCGTTAAATCCATAGGACAAAAATGAAGCGCCGTGTTTACAAGGCAGGCGTCTGCCCCAAGACACTAATGGGAACAGGTGTTAGTAGAATGGGCTTGGTTTACGTCCTCCTTGAAAAGGAGCGTGAACTCTCAACTGTGAAGGGTTGATGGCGTGTGACTACCAGCAAGCAGACCGACCAGCTGTGTCCATGCGCCTGGGTTCAGGAGGGAGGGCGGGACTCTGAAGCCCAGCGTCACCAGCCCGGGCCCCGCCCTGTCCCCAGAGTCCCAGTGACTCAGTGGGGACAGAGAGCGCTCACTACAGCGCAGTCGGCCTCTGTCTGCATCACGTTTATGACACCGCAGTTTCCCTTCTACGAAATGGGGATTCGTTACTTGCCAAAGGCGGTTCCGAGAGAGAGACTGTTAGTGTATAACCGGACGTACAGTGGACACGCAACAAACGGCAGCTATTACGGCTGATTCGGATCCTAGTCTTGAGTCCAGACGGCAGCGCGACACCGAGCCCGGGTGTCGAGACTGTGTCCGAGGCGGACCCTCACCGCCCCCCGCCCCCCGGGCCATGGTGTGGCCCTGCCCCTGAGGGCTGGCGCGGACCCGCGGGGCCTGCCGCTTCTCGCGCGGACTGCCGCTTCTCGCGCGGACCAATCTCAGCCGGAACTTCAGAGGAGCCCAAGGGGCGTTCCTCCCCCACAAGGGCAGGTCCCCGGGGGCGGCCCCCCCACCTCTCAGCCCTCTGCCGCCCTCTAGTGACTGCTGTCAGCACCCGCACCCACGCCACCCTGCACCGCAGCTCCGTGACCCCCCCACTAGGCCGAGGCGGAGGCCGGGGGAGCGGGGAGCGGGGAGCGGGGTGGGGAAGCCACCGTGCGGTATGTGACAGGCCCCATTTCGAACATTAGTACATGTGTGAGAAAGTGAAAAGCAGCCGCTGACGACTCCTGAAAAGCACAGGTATCAGAATATTGAAATGTGTAGCCTCAATGTCAAAAAGAGAAAAATCAGGATTATAGAAGCAAGACCAGTGAGCTGATTACGGTGTCCCGATCTAAAAAAACTGTGCTTGACTCGGGAACGGAGGTTGCTGAGCGGGTTGGCTATGGGATCAGAGATGGCGGTCACCTACCTGAGATTCGCCAAGAACCGCGTGCGAGCGCACTTGGTCTGCCCACATGGGGGAAGTTATCAGCACACTGGGTTTTGGTTTCAGCAAGGCTTTTGGAAAGACAACCCTTTAAAGAAAGAAATCAGGCTGCAGGATGAGTAAACCCGGCTGAGGCCCTCATTAAGGAAGCGGGGCTACCTGAGGGCCGCTGGCCCATCACGCCTTAGAAGGCTCTGCTCTGAGTTAGCACTGTCCCCGCCGCACCTCGGACATGGGATGAAGACACCTATTTACCAGAGTCCACGGGGGGAAGCAGTTCACACCGTGCAGGACAAAATCAAGTATCTTCTAGGCCTTTCAAAGGCGGGAAGATTCACAAATTAGACTGTGCCCTACGCGATGCAGGAAACCTGGCAAAGGAAAAACTAACATAGGGCCCCGCTGCCAGCAGACTGCCCGCAGTGTGATGAGCTGCCAGCCCCGCAGACAGGGGTCCCCGTGGAGCGCAGAGGTCGGTCAGCCAGTCCGGCCGGCGAGGGCCAGTGAGGTCTGCACCGTGTCCAAGCCCTGGTGCCAGGTTTTCGCAGGGACACTGCAGCGCGTGCCCGGGGGCAGCTCTGGCCACGACAGAGCATCGGGAGCGGCCGAGCGGCCATGGACACAGGACCTGTCTGCACGTATGTGGGGGCGGTCACGCAGGGCGTCCACCAGACCAGCAGAGCCGGGCTCAGTCCAGACACAAGCCTGCGATATGCACATTGGTCCCAAGTGGAACGGGCTGCCTCGTGAACAACAGAGCCTCGCCCACGGGAAGCATTCGAGAAGGAGCTGCAGGGCTGGGTACCAGCTCCCCAGGCCTCCCTGCTCCCGGCTTCTCCTTCCTGCCTCTTCAGGCTTTGCCTGGAAAGATCCTGCTCTTTCCACTTGTTCACCTGTGACTTCAACACAGAAACCCCCCCTTGTTCGCTGCCCTCCCCAGCCCTCCTCCTGCACGAGGCGGTACTGGAATGAGGGCCCTCGGCCACACCGGGCCGGCGCCGCCGCTGCGCACCCGGGACAGCCAGAGACGGTCCGCAGTGCTGGGCCGAGGGACGGCTCCGGGGGGGCAGACGCAGCCCCTTCTGGCTGCGGACAGAGAGCGGCCCCTTGAGCACAGGCCTCTCGCGCTGACGCGCAGGGCTCTGGCGTTCAGGTCGCAGCACCCGGCAGGACCCGCAGACCGGGCCGGCCTCTGGAGACAAGGTCAGCCTGTCCTCCCCTCTCTCTGCTCCGTCTGACTCAGGACCTATGTCGCTCAGAGAATGCCCCGCGCCCGTTGCCTTCAGACCAAGCCTCTCACCTGCCAGCCCCACGCTCGTCCGGCTGGTGCGTCCGCCATCAGGGGAGCCACCGCAGGGCGGGTTCGGGGCCAGAGAGGCGCATGAGGGGAGCTCAGGATTCCCTTCCTTCCCAAGGTCGTTGCTGCAGGGCGGCCCTGGGCGGCCGACACGGAGGAGCTCCCCTCCCCTTTCCGACCGCCCAGCAGGACAAGCCCCAGCATTTTCTTGGAACTGTGCACATCCTGGTAACTATATCGTGTGCATCCCCAGAGTCCTGGCTTTCGCAGCGTCTGACTCCATTCCCACGTCGAGGCCGGGAAAGGCGGGAGGGAAAGACAACGCACGTTGGGGACCTGCCCCGTGTGCGGGCCCGGGGGACGGAGGGGCAGAGGCTGCTGCCCACCCGGCCTTCTTGCTTCACTTCCTCGTACTCGGTGCCGCGACGCCAGCACGCCGCCCGCGGGGGTGCCATGAGGTAGCCACGGCGACGGAGGCGAACCCCGGCCGGGGAGCCCCCGGGGGAGCCCCCCGCACTCGGGCGTGCTCCCAGCTCTGCCTGCCTCCCAGCCGGCCCGGGGCGCCCTCACAAGGGCGGGCCTCGAGGGCGCCGCCGCAGCTCCGTCTGGGGGCCGCGCTCCTCCTCGGGTAACTGTCCAGCAAAACTGAGAGGGGGCCTCCCGTGGTCACTGGCTCTTCGCTTCCAGCCAGAGAAAGGTGGCCCCGAGGTGGCCGCACGCCCCCCGCGGCTGGTCGGGAAGAGACACGGGGGTGCGGGGTACAGCCCAGCACTGCCGCCGGCACCGGGGCAGCCGCGCTCACAGCGGGACCGGCAGGCGGGGCAGCGGGGCTCGGGGGCCCCTCTGTTCCCACCCTGTGGACGCGCAGGGCAGCTGAGGGGACAGCGGCTTTTGGCGACGCTGCAGCATGACTTGCTCGGTCCGTCCCCTCCCCCGCGGCCTCACGCGGCCTCCTGGGGGGTGTCCCCACCGGGGGCAACAAGCATGGGCATGAGTGTTCCCGGGAACTCGGCACTTAGATTTCTTTTTAAATTAGTCAAAGGCCTTGGTAAAATTGGTCCCGTGTTAGTCATGAATCTGAGTAGCAGAAGCTAATTTTTTGAGACTTATTCCTCTAAATTTCATTTTTACGTAAACTTACACAACAGGAAACGAAAGCTTCCTTTTCCTCCCCATTGCTCCCTCCTTGGAGAGAGTCGCTCCTCAAGACGCGGGGCCTGTCCTCTTTTCCTGCCTCAGTGGAGTCCCGCGCACTCTCTGTCATTCACTCAACAAATGGGCGTTGGCATCCGGCGGGCGGGGGGGACTTGGGACCCTCTATTCCTCTGAACTCGGTTCTGTGGCATGGACGTCAGGAGCCCAGCTTTCCCCCTTGTTGTGAGGACGAGACCCGCACCACGCGTGGAAGAAGGCCTCTAACTACGAAACTATAAAGCAATACGCGAGCGGCGCGGTTCAGGATCCCGGGACAAGAGCAGCAAGGCTGTCCTTCGCTGACCCCCTCCCCCACGCTGGGCCCTCCTACACATTGTCACCCGAACTTACAGATGGGCAGCTGTGGGTCCGGGGGCGAAGCACTGCAAAGCCACACAGCTAAGAAGGAGGGGAGCACGGTCAAAGCCGGGCCTGTCGGACCCAAACCACACCCTTAACGCAGGCCCCAGATTCCGCCCCAACCTCCCTCCCATGGGGCCCAAGAGGCTAGAACTCAGCGAGGCAGAAGCCGCTGCCAAGCCTCTCCATCGTTGGTTCTAACGTTTCCCGCACGGACACCATTCTCCTCCGGAGACACCGGGAACACCGAGCTGACCGGCCGCGCGACGCCCCCTTGACCTCTCGCCGCGTCTGCGCACGCAGGGGATGCCCAGCGTCGGGCACCTGCGGGAGACCAGTGGTTTCACCTGTGAGCGGTCGCAACCCTGATCCAGGTGAAACTCCTAACCACCGCCGCCACCGCCCCGCTTGAGTTGGGCGCCGAAAGGGGCTGTGATGCGCTCACCCCCACGGGAGTCTGCTACGCTCCCCCACCTGCGACCGCTGGGCGTTTGGCAGCCGACCGACCGGCAGGGTCGACGGGCCCGAGGGCCGCTGGGCACGGGAGCCGCACGCACCCGCAGCCCCGCACGGAGCGTCAGATGCGGGCGGCGCTGGAAAGCGCTCACACGTCGGCTGGGCGGTTAAAAATAGACGGAGCTGCTCCGCCCAGGCCCAGCCATCGACGACACGGGCCTCTCAGGGCAAATCAGTTTGGGGAAAACGATTGTTTTTAATCGTATGTTACGGTGTGCTTTGATTCCAAGGACATTGTCACAGTTGCCCTAACACTGTCTATGAGCTTCATTTTCTCAGAATTTCTGCATTTTCTAGTTAAAAAGTCTTTTTAAACTTACATAAATAACTACAGAACCGATAGCTTTTAAAATGTCATGAACTAGTAGGCTCATCCTGACCCAAACTGAAAATTCATACACTTACGTGATGACCGTTCTGCGGGGAAAAGCCCGTCACAAAACATCCTTGGGAAAAGAACAATGCCGGAGATTCGCATTCACCTAATTGGAATGTACAGAAAGCGTGACCGAGTTTCTTAACCTATTTTGTGAGTAAAACTTTTTGAAAAGTAAACACTGTGGGAAACATCAAAGAACTCCCTTCCTGCTATTTTGGGGGAAATGTAATCCTTCCTTCGCACAACATTTACTCTAAAATCGTTTTCAACACTACGCACCTGAAACTAATATAATACCGAATGTCAACTGCAGCTGAAAAAACGTTAAAATGGTGTTTCAACAATGATGTGAGTCAGAAACCTTGTCTTTTCCTTGACAGGCCTAACAGGCTGAGGACTAATTGTAATATTTTTGACAGTCAAACAGGAAATTTTTGCATAATTTTTGCATGTGTTTTAGTACTTCAGAATTAGCTTGAAATAAATTATTTCAGGAAATGACTTAGGAGCGAATGTGAGGTCCCTAGATGAAAAATAATAATGACTTAAAACAATAACACTCGGAAATTTATACCCTTTCCTTGATCATGGTGGTTTTCCGTGTCAGACAATTAACTAAAACACTAACAATTATTCCCGTAAATCCTGTTGCGAGAATTTAAAAACACTGAGATGGCAGAGAACGCTTAGTTTCCAAAGCACCCGCGGCCAAGGGCGTGGCAAACGCTGACCCTGACGCGAGGCAGGGTCTGACCAGCGCACAGCGGGAGTGCGGAACCGGCCGTGCCTGGCTCGGGGGGAAGCTCCTGCCCCCAGACACGTTACGGGGGGCCGCTGCCTTGTGCAGAGCACCCCTTCCTGCACTGACCCGCTCTTTGCTCTCCTGCCGAGGTACCAGATACACACCGGACTGCAGCACTCGGTCATCCGGCCCTCGCAGCCCAGCTGCCTCCCCCTGGACAATGCCACGCTGCCCCAGAAGCTGAAGGAGCTGGGCTA
Source organism: Pteronotus mesoamericanus (assembly GCF_021234165.1). NCBI lineage: Eukaryota > Metazoa > Chordata > Mammalia > Chiroptera > Mormoopidae > Pteronotus > Pteronotus mesoamericanus. Next base: position 21,471,736 of record NW_026555064.1, read on the forward strand.
CTCCACACACATGGTGGGCAAGTGGCACCTGGGGTTTTACCGGAGGGAGTGCATGCCCACCAGGAGGGGCTTTGACACCTTCTTCGGCTCCCTCCTGGGGAGCGGGGACTACTACACACACTACAAATGCGACGGCCCCGGGGCGTGCGGCTACGACCTGTATGAAAACGACCGTGCGGCCTGGGGCCACGACGGGGGCGTGTACTCCACACACCTGTACACGCAGAGGGTGCAGCAGATCCTGGCTTCCCAGGACCCCCGGAAGCCTCTGTTTCTGTACCTCGCCTACCAGGCTGTCCACTCCCCGCTGCAAGCCCCCAGCAGGTACCTGGAGCGCTACCGGTCCATCGCCAACGTGAACAGGCGCAGGTACGCGGCCATGCTCTCCTGCCTGGACGAGGCGGTCCGCAACGTGACGCTGGCTCTCAAGGCGCACGGCTTCTACCACAACAGCATCCTCATCTACTCTTCGGACAACGGCGGCCAGCCCGCCGCAGGGGGCAGCAACTGGCCCCTCAGGGGCAGCAAAGGGACCTACTGGGAAGGGGGCATCCGGGCTGTGGGCTTCGTGCACAGCCCCCTCCTGAAGAACCGGGGCACGGTGTGCAAGGAGCTCGTGCACATCACCGACTGGTACCCGACGCTGATCGCGCTGGCCGAAGGGCAGATCGACGAGGACGTTCACCTGGACGGCTACGACGTCTGGGAGACCCTCAGCGAGGGCCTGCGCTCCCCCCGGGAAGACATCCTGCACAACATCGACCCCATCTACACCAAGGCGAAGCACGGCTCCTGGGCGGCGGGCTACGGCATCTGGAACACGGCCATCCAGTCGGCCATCAGGGTGCGGCACTGGAAGCTGCTCACGGGCAACCCCGGCTACAGCGACTGGGTCCCCCCTCAGGCCTTCAGCAACCTGGGCCCCAACCGGTGGCACAACGAACGAGTCACCTTGTCCGCTGGCAAGAGCGTGTGGCTGTTCAACATCACGGCCGACCCCTACGAGAGAGTGGACCTCTCCGGCAGGTACCCCGGCATCGTGCGGCAGCTGCTCCGCCGGCTGTCCCGGTTCAACAGGACCGCGGTGCCCGTCAGGTACCCGCCCGGAGACCCGCGCAGCAACCCCCAGCTCCACGGCGGGGTCTGGGGGCCCTGGTACAAAGAGGAGAGCGAGGGAAGGAAGCCACGCAAACATAAGGCCAAGGGTAAGCGAAAGAACAGGAAGATGAAGAGGAGGCCGCAGGAAGCCGGCGCGGGCCCCCCGTGTGGCCGGGGGGCGTCCCGGGGGTGAGGCCCGCTTCCTGCTGCTGCTCCCCACGACCGGTCCTCTGCCTGCCACCCGTTTGCTACACAAGCAGCAAACGCGGCTCCGCACGCCCACGGCCACCGCTCACGCGGGCCGCCCGGCGCCGCCCACGAGCCCTCCGCCCGGTGCCAGGGACTGCCCTTCCCTCGCGCCTTCAAGGCAGGCGGCGCGGCCGCCATGAGTGCAGCCTCGGGGCTTCGGGGCGACCGGCCTCCCGGGGCCGCTAGCCTGTGCGCGGCGACCGTGCTCCCTGGGCGGCGGCCACGCGCTGCCTGATCAACCACCGCCTTGGAGAAGGAGCGCTGAAGGTGCACCCGGCCCCAAGCCTCGAAAGACCCAGGTTCCCCATGAATTCTGGGTGTCGCTCGCTCTCCAGGGCACCAGCTGCCGTCCGCTGCGGAGCCGCCCGCTCGCCCGCCACGCAGGAGGGGCAGCAGGACCAGGCCGCGCAGCCGCCAAAGGCAAATGGCACCTGCTGACCCTTCCCGGAGCACGAGCCACATAACTTATGTTTACAGAAAATATACTAATTGTTCCGTTTTTATAAAATGCTATAGAAATGACTTTTAATTACCTTATTTTTATTTTCTACATACCCTTAGAAGAGTTTTATTCCATATCTTCAAGAATACCAAGCACTGTGACACTGTAAATTACTGTAACACTGTGTGGATTCATAGACTATAAAGAGAAAATTATGCAGGAAAAATGGTAATCATCATTGTTCAATCACTATTTTGAATGTAGTAAGATGAATGTATTCCTTACAAATTACTGGGAAATTCAGTATTTGTACAGTGTTGGGAGACACCTTTATTGTTTCTATCATAAATGCCTTATTTATGTATCTTAATTATTAAAATGACTTATTTTATGGCACTAGCAAATTCAGTGTGGCTTTTCTGATCTAACTTCAAGACAATATATTATTTATCTCAACAAATAAAGATCTTTACAAGTAGACAACGGAAGGCGTGATTTGCTAATAACACAGTAAGTAGTGTGGTTCTTTACAAGTAGATGTTTCCACTTGCCTGCTGAGTGGAGAAAGGTGTTCTCATTAATAAATGACGTTTACAATGCCCCGCTCTCACACACGTGCACGTGGCGGGGAGACACGTGGAGCAGCGTGGAGCCTCTGTGAACCCGCACCGCGAGCTCCAGGAGGAGGGTCCACGCAGCGAGGGCTGTGATGAAGGGTGGGCCACGTGGCGTGGTTCCTGCGGCCCTGGAGCTTCCTCTGCAGGGCCGTCTCCTGACGCAGAGGCCACTGAAAAGGCCGCCCAGAGCTACAGGCGTGACGCTGACGTGTGCGCGGGGGTCTGGCACCGACGGTCGCACACGCACAGACCCGGCTGCCCGGGCCGCCGCCCACCGTCTGTGGAGGCCAACACGAGGCTGCGCGGACCATTACTGAGTTACTGACTAAAATGAACCACACGAGCAAACTTTCCACTTCAAATACTTCACTTTTACAATGCATATTTCCATTTCATTATGTAGGGTGCAGTACTGTTTTCTGAGTTTGTGTTTTGCCAACTATAGATTTCAGTGGGTCTGAACAACCAAAGCCGTGTCGTCCCATGAAATTCCTTTCTTAGTAGCGTGTGAAATAACGGGGCGACTTACAATAGATGGCGTCTTACAATTCAAGCTCTTCCATTAAAAAAGTTCTGAAGGAATATAAATTCAGGAAATGCTGAATTACAGTTAAAGAGGTGACTTTAATGCAACCTGTCTCAGGATTTTAAAATCCTAGTTTTCCCTGTAAATTTCTAACAGAAGGAACTTTTTATAGTCCTTTCTACTTTATTTCACCATAATACCCTTGTCTGTAGCACATTGCATAGGACTAGGCAAAGTGTGGAACGGACTTCGAAAGTTGCTAGTTAAACACAGAACCTTCTAGAAGTCCCTAGCGAGACAAAAAAGGAGCAAAGAGGCAAATTAGGACGATGAAAATGAACTCACATGTGAACCCCGGGGGTACACCGGGACGTAATGTGACTTTACGTTCCCCGTAAATGGCCTTAACTTTGTCACTGAAAATAAAGGAACGCGCACTTTTCTACCTGGGAACGAATGTCGTTCGCTGTCGTAAGGTGCGGGCCACCTGTGCGCGCGGCACAGGCAGCGACGTCAGAGGAGTCGGAGCCCTGCCCCTGGGGGGGAGAACCTGCTACAGTCGTCGTGTGTAAATGACGGACAGCAACGTTTCCATCCCTGGGCCTCGCGCGGCGTCGAGGAGGAGGGCGCCCCCATCTGCCAACAGCGTCAAGGGGGGGCGCGTCGCCTGGGGCCCACACTCTAGTGCAGGTCCCAGCTGCAGCCGCCCGGGGCGCTTTTCTCGGCAAGCCCCCCGCCCAACACCTCTGACCCTCTAGTAGTAAGAGAAGAAACCCCTCAGGGAAAAAGAGTCACAGGGGCTTTGCAAAAACACAACCTGTGGACACGGCTCAGTGTCCCGGACGAGAGCAGACAGACAGGCCTCCTGGTGCCCTGAGCGGCCTGCCAGGCTGTCCCCAGAGCTCGGTCCACCTGTCCTCGTGCTCTCTTTCCTCACTCTCCAAACCCTGAGGGACCGTTACAGCTTTGTTGGCTGGGCCTGTTTTAAAAACCTTAAGTACAGAGGACATGCCATGCCACTGACCGCTGAACAAGGGCACAGCGAGGACATTGCTGCATCTGATGTCCAGGTGCGTGGGTCCGGCATCAGGATGTGGGCCTCGAGCAGTTCCCGCACAGGATCCTTGAGCGCGCAGACCGTGGCTTTGCCGGCGGTGATCGGGAGCTGCTCTGCGGGCAGGACGGCCCGGCTTGCCCCGAGGCGCCGGCAAGGCTCTCAGGTCAGGAACGCATGGCTTCATTCGTTCCTCTTTGAATGACTTGTGAATTCATTCACCAAATGGTTATTAAATGCGACTACTGGTGCTGTGGGTGCTTGAGACACACCAGGGAGCAAAACGCAGGTCGCCCTGCGGCCACGCCAGGCAGCTGTAATAGTACACGTGACAGGCGAGGGGCAGCAGACCATCCGCTCGCGCACCCCTTGTTACGTGCCACACGGGATGGCAGCCGGTGGCTCTGGCGACGGCGCGAGGGACAGGCCCCCCCTCAGGCGGCTGCAGTCTCCTGGGAGCCACAGCCATGAAGCCCACGACCGAGCGCTCCTCTCCCATCCCCCTCCCCGCTCGGTCTCGCTCCGTGGACTTATCACCCATTGACAGAGACTAGTTCACGTTCTGCTCAGATACCATCTGCCGCCTCCCGCTAGGGTGTGTGCTTCTTTGGAGAAGTGATTCATTCTTCTCTGTTTAGATCTCTCTTATCAGTACGTAAAACAATGCCTGGCTCATAGTCAGCATTCAATATTTATTTTCTGAGTGAGTAGATAAAATAATCACACATGTCCTTGTGTTCAGCTGCACGTTCTTGGGTTTCTACTTCCCATTTCCTGTATAGGGATTTCACGGCTGAAAACAGAACTAACCACTCCTAATACCTTCTCTCCTAATAATAGCAGTGGGTGCAACATGCAGACATTTCTAGCACGTGAAAGGCCAACTGTAATGAGCGTTGGAAGGAACAATATGGTGCGGCGACGCCAAGCCAAAAGCACGCTACACTGAGCAAATTTTATGTTATTACCTGGTAGGGTAAAACGGTTATTCTAACAGTACGTCAAATATCACAGAACACATTAAACGAGAGGTCTCAGAAGGGAGGGGGAGCCTTGAGTTGTGAATGAGTTTCCAAGGGGCTGCTGCACCTCACACCCCTGGGCATTTTATCGCAAGCTCCCCGGCTGGGCAGAGCGGGCTCGTCCCCTCGACCCAGGCGGACCCCGGCCGCGGCGTCTCTGGGCAGCCGGCGGGACTCGGCCTGCGCTCCGGGCACCCGGGCGCCCCTGGGCGTCAGACGGGCCTGGCTGTGCGCCCCTGTCTCTCCGTTCGTGTCTCTGATTTGCACTCTCTGCCCTCACATGTGTGCCACAATCCTATGATATTCTTCTTTGTCAATGGGCTTAGGCAGTTTGGGATAAAAATCTATCCTGACAAACGAAACGCAGCAAGGGAACCCCAGGCCCCGCAGAATGCTGGTGTGTTCACGCTGCAGAAACTCGTCAGCTGAGAACTACTGGTGGGCAGCATTGAGCGCCCAAATCAAATGAAAGTAAAATTTGGTTTTCATAATAAAACCCCCAACACGATTTCCAGTAGGACTTACATTAATCTCCCCAGACTCAGCACCGGCAGAATCACAGTTCCTTCTGCCTCGCCCGTCGCGGCAGCCGGGAACACTTTCCGCTGACGTCCTAAACCTGAACGACTCTGAGAAAGAATCTCCTTATCGCTCCAGTTTAAAAAAAAAACCACAAACAACCCTGATTTCAGTTAGCACCTGAGACTGTATTTTCACGTCACATCACCAGACCCTCCAGAGGCACCTTTTCAACCAGCGGCACAGGGAGCCTCGTCAGGCACGGGGACCCTCTGCCTCCAGCACGCGTCCCGCACACGCTTCTCCCCAGTTAGGATTCTGACAGAAATAACAGCTCTCGGCGGCCCCGAGGCGGCGGGAATCACAAGCATTAACATCCACACTCATTTCTACTATACATCCGATGGCACCACAACAAGCGGGCTCAGAGTATGTCCCCCAGCTGCGTGGGGCTTGGGCCCCGGTTGTGTTGAGTTAAAGGCACCGTGAGAAGCGTGACACAGGACAGCCGGGACCTTCCTTCCCGGCTGGTACAAGGCAAAACGAAGTTCCTGTCCCACAGTACTCCTCACATACGCGGAAATAGCGCCATAATAAAGTCGCTTTAATTGTATCACTTAATTCTTTAAAACAGAGCAAATACATCCTCAGTGTTCATGAAGAAAGAGTCTCTCATGTCCATGGCATGTAAATGGTCTCGTGAGCATAACAAACCTTTTTGTTACTGCCTTTAATTATGGATAATGAACGCGCAAACTCTGCTAATCCCCCACCGATGCAGGGCTGCGTCGGGCCGGGCCGGGAGCAGGAGAGGGTCCCCCCCCCCCCCCCCCCCCCCCCCGCACGTTGGGAGGATTCAGGCACGAGGGTGGCACAGAGGCCGGGGGAGGCAGCAGGGAGGTGGCCGCCGAGCTGTCTCTGGGCGGTCATCCACCAGAGGGCGCACAGGCGGTCAAACAGAGCTTGGCCGGAGCTGAGGCTGACCATTCAAGGAAATCGCTTTCTCCCAGGCTTCCGTATTGCAAAAAGGACATTTCCCAAGGGGCGCCAGCCCTCTTTCACAGAAACAAAATGTCATAGAAAAGCACATAGCGTCTTGGGCAGTGGCTCTGTGGCTATATTAATATTTTGAATCAGGCCCTTCATCACGACAAACCGTGAATAGGAACCGAAACCTTTGCTTCATACATTTGTAGTCAAATGCATACATAATGCATGTTTGAACTATTTTTCTCTTTGCACAGTGAATGCAAACCAGAGGAGAAAAAAGCACCTATTTTAACAGTGTGTAGCCTCACTTGAGGCAGACGTGTCGAGGAGAGAAGCAGTTTCTAAAAGATGGCAAAGGTCACCCAAATGCAGGAGGTGCTAACGCCTCCGCGAGGGCGCGAAGCCAGAGCCGCCCCGCGGGTGCTGCCCGTGGCGTCTCCTGCGCGGAGGGGCCCCGGGCTTCAGAGCGGCCTCGCACAGACCCGGCGGCTCCGAGACGGAACGGGAACCGCGTGCAGTCTACAAGGCCGGCCCCGAAAGGGCCCCCGGGCGTGTTTCGCATCCCTTTTCCTCCCGCGGGGTCTCAGCTTCCGGCTCCGTCCTCGCCTCCGCCACCCAGGAGACGCCGACGCCGTCTTCGATGGAGATCACTCCCTAGGAAACGCAATTACGTCGGCGTCATGACAGTTGCTAGCATCCTTTATGTGTCTATGAATGCCAGCAAACTCTCTTGCGATGCACATACACATGCAGACACGTATGCGTACCTAAGAGTTTGTGATATCTAGGCATACAAGGGTGCCAGCGATTGTCGTACATATGTTCATATAGTTACTCATATACTTAAATATATAAGCGCTTGATATTTATGTGTGCGTAGAATCACGCAGGCACACAGGCATGTAATAGTGCGGGCCAGGCTCCAGTTCCGGCACTTTCCGTGTGTCGCTAATTCTCCCGACAACCCTGTCAACGGTACCCGCGCCACCCCATCTCGGTACAGTGAGAACCCGGGGACTGGCCCAGGCCACGCTCGCTGGGGGGCAGGGGGGGCGCAGTTGAAGCCCTGCGGCCCGGGTCCCACGTGCCTCACTCCTGTCAGAGAACACGGGGTCGGGGGTCCCAATTTCCTCTCTCCAGGCGCAGTGGACTTGGGAGCGGGCAGCCCCGGCCGACACACAAATACGCTGAGCAGAGGCCGCGGGACGCCTGAGCAGGGAAGGGCGTGGTGCCCGTGAGAATCCCACGCCCTGGAGGCCAAGGCTCGCGCGTGTCTACGGAAACACGGGCTGTCTACCCCGTTAGCGCCGGGGCAACAGATGTTTCCTCGCGCCGGAACGGGAACTGCGGCCCGAAGGGTCCTCGGGAGTTCTCGGCGTGGGACAGTCTTCGCCCGCTCAACTGCCCGCCTGTCCGATCCAGCACCCCCTCCCCATGCTCCTTACAAATCCCGCTGCCCTGCAGGGCCTCAGTCCACCCCCTTCCACCTCAGTTCCCGCGGAACCCCTGTGGGCGCGGGGCGCGGGCCGGCCAGCGCTTCCTGCCACGGTCTGTCCTTCCTGCCTCTCCCGTCCGTCTCTGATCATCTTTTGAATACTTACCTGCAGCTGAATTAGAAACTATCTTGCGACGGTCTTTTCCTTCTTTCTATACCTGTAGAATGTTGTAAAATGGTTTGCACACAGAATAAATATTTGGTTGACACTTATTAGCAATAGCGACGTGGGTCCTTGGCTCTTCCGGTTGAGGTCGGGGTCTCTCCGCACCAGCAACTGCCCGCCCTCACGTTCACGGGGTCAGGAGCTCACAGTCTCCGTTCTTTTAGAGAGTCGTGGAGGGGTACGTTCTGTTAAAGAAATTTGCTTGAATTCGTAAACCTTCCGGAGGAAATTCTTGTGATACAAAAAGCACTCACTTCAGAGTATAGTCCTGATACTGCTAATACTTTAGCTACTAGTAGTTTTATCCTGATAATCAGTATAAAATCGTGTACTTTTGTACAGAACTAAAAGATATTTAATAAACATTTGACAGGTAAATAAAAGATGTTAAAGTTATGGCCTTAAAACTATTTAGCTATGAGAGTACTTATTACTAGGTTAAAAAGTAGTGAGCTAACATCAAAGATAGTTATTATATTTTACTTTAATGGATCATTACCACAACATATTTCAGTTCTGACCAGGAGTGTGAAACATTTCTCAGTTTATTTTGTTGGCTCCAAAACACACAGGTAAACGTTCTGCAGAAAGCATTTCAAAATCACATTTAGGAGTAATCCAAAAACTAAATCACAAAAAGAAAATCAGTTTAAAGAAAAAAAGCAAGTAAAAACTGTTTAGCATGTTATGTCTAATTATTCTGTCTTTTATCAAATTACTAAACAACTGTGTAAGGCCCGGGACATTCAATCTTGAAAATGCTCTGAAATCTAGGGATATACTGAAAACAGAAAGTAGTTTAAAAGTATGTAAAATGGTGATTTAATTGACATTTTAACAGGCATCTGAGAGTGATGTTCTCATTGTTTCACACCCAGCAGCCTGAGCCTTGTGCCAAGTAACCTGCAGGCAGGAAAGACGGGACGGTCCAATGCTTGGGAAAGGAAAGCCGATCTCCGGTGGTTCTCCGAGGGGTTCGCTGCTCCGCCGTCCAAGCTAACGGGGTCACGCCGGCATCGTTCAGAAGAAACCCAGCTGGGGCACGGAACTTCTGCGAAGAAATGGCCCCTTCCGCTTCGAGAGGCCATGGCTGCCTCTCCAAGGAAAATGACACTTTTAAAAAGTAAAACTAAAGCCACACTAGAGAAATTGTCATTCTAAACTCTGTTTAAAGCGAGTGTATACGTTGCACTTAACATGATGGCTTGTGCCCGCGTCCAGGTTGGGACGAACTCGTGGGATCCCAAACCTCCAGGACGCAGCTCCCCCCCCCTCCCCGGCTCCCCACGCGAAACGTGGGCAGCCGCCTCCCTGGTTGCTTAATGGTGTTCTTTTCTTCCTTTTGGAACTAAGACAGAAAATGAGGGAAAGTACACAAAATACGATGATGAGTAAAAGGAAGCAAAAGTAGCAGGAAAGGACAATAAATGATGAGGGACTAAATGCATTTTATCCGCACGAAACGCTCGTTTTTATAAAGTTTAGAAACAAAGACCCTTCAGAGACCCTGTTGGTCCATGGAAACTTTCCCCACATTCTCTTCTGACGCCGGAATCAACCATCCTGAGATACTATTCATCTCATATGACACACCTGGGTCCAGAGAAACGTTTATTTGCAAACTTCACCCAAGGCCATAAACATCCCTGAATTTTAATAACCGCGTTCTTGCTCTCAAACCAAAGGACACTCTGAGCGCCAGTGTGTCCTGGGGGCTGCGCCTCGGGGACACAGGACACGTTCTGTGCAAGGTTGCGGGACCCGAGCTTGAGCTCAGGTTTGCTCTCCCGGCCTGCAGCCCAGGGCAAACCCTCCACACCCTCGCGACCCTGCCTTCCTCTCCTGTCGGGGGGTGTCACCTGCCCCGTGGATGCCAATAGATGAAGGTCAGATGTACACAAATGGCCTTAGCCATCGGAAAACACTAAGCAAGTAGGTATTATTATCACATCTCTGGTACCACAAGATGCGCCTTATTTATTGTTTTCAAGTTCTTAATCTCCTCGCTACCATGCAGACAGCACTTAACAAACAACAGGTGCGCGCCTGCATTAGGGAGGAGCGCGTGGCCGTCGGGAGCTGCCTCACTGGAGGGCACCGAGTGAGCTGGAGCTCAGGGGACACCCCACCCCAGGCCCCTCTGGACACTGCTCCCCTGGTGGGCTCCGGGGGCTGCTTCGGACACGGGCTGTGCTCCCTGAAGGCCACAGGCGCACAGAGCCACCAGCACAGAGAGACCCTTCGCTCCTGTGTGCAGACCTAGCTCCACGCTGGCAGAGTATTTCCGGGACTTTGCTGCTCTCTCGTAGAGCAACGGGGAAGAAAACACGGTGCCTTCTCTTCCCCATTCACTCACTCGTTCGTCCCTTCACTGAATAAAATTTGTGCTGGTATCAAGTTCCTCTTATGCTGGGTCTACTCTAGCTGTTGGGAAGCCCCAGCACCTGAACGGTAGCGGGTCCTGTCTTGCGGATGATCAGGTTCATTTACTGCGATCAGTTCAAACTGCAACCAGAGGCCAGGGAGTCCGAAGCCCGAGAGTGAGAAAGGAGGGGGTCCAGCACCGCTCGGGGCAGCGCGGGAGGGCAGCCGCGCCTCCCAGGGCACACAGCTCTGGGATCGGTGTCCCCATTTGTGAGCGTGGGGACATGGCCTCGTAGCCCGGATGCTTCCATGGGGCAGCACTCCCCAAATACGTGCACAAACTCCTTCTGAGAGCAGAGCCTACTTAGCTCTCCTCCCTGAGTGTGGACGGAGCCACCTACTAAGACAAGCGCACGTGTAAGTGACAGAGTCGGTCCTAAAAGGCACGGCTGCTTTCCCTGCTCACTCAGGGGCCCCCAACTTTGGCAGAAGCCAGAGGCCGCGGCCAGCAGCCTTGCGGGGAGCCCACCTGCCCACAGCCCCCCGCGGAGCCCTGCCGGGGACCGGGCCTCGGCAGCAAGGCTTCAGAGCAGGGAGCCCCGGCTGGCATCGGGGCGCCGTCTCCACAAACCCTGCGCCGCCACCACCCAGCGAGGCCACTTCCAGTTTCCCAGCTTTCAGAACTTTGGGAGCCATACGGTTGCCGTTTTAAGCAGCTAGAGTTTGGGGGTCATTTGTTAGCAAACAGTATACACAGCCAATACAATGACGCCGGCAGAAACGAATAGAGTCATAATGAAAACTACTACAAATGAATAATGAGTAATAACTTCCTATTTTGGCAGAGAATTTGGGACATTTGTAGGAGCTTCCGCTTTCAGGACCACTGACGACTAAAACTGAAAAGGTGAACTTCTGTCCGAAACACTGAGAAGCAGAAACAGCTGCGTAGCGCGGCCCTCGTCCGGCCCCGCCCACGCGCGCCTGCGGCTGAGCCCGCGTGGCCCTCAGTCCTACTTGTCGAAGGACAGGCGATGGAAGGGGCGAGACGTGCGCGTCTGGGAAGAAAGTGGACGCCCACGCCAGACACCGTGACAAAGACGGCACACGAATAAACGCGGACGTACTCACACCATTAAAGACAACGGATGGGAAAGTACCCGCTGCCGAACTATTTCAGAAAGAGGGGAAATGTAGGCAAAGAACCCGATGCACAGAAAGTGCTGCCAGGCAGCGTAGAAACGTTGGCTCTATGAACCCGGGTGCCCCTAGGCAGTGTGCCTCAGTGTCCCCAGCAGAGGACCTTGCCCTCGGCCCACGTGACTGTCCTCAAAGAGAGAAAACACTTCCTGAACCAGTGTGAGTTCATGAGGTGCAATTTTAACCAGGGTTTATTTAAAACAACTCATGTCCGAGACAATTGCATGGGTAAGGCCTGCATGCTTACGTTCTCTTTACTGTCACCGGTTAATATATAATACATAAATTTTATATATAACATATAATACATAAAAATAATATAAAGTGAATAATAACTTTACATTATTTTTAAAAGGTTTGCCCTTTATCTCAGCATAAGAGCTAACGCTACAAATGAAAATATAATAATAGCGACGGCAAATTAAAATTTAAAGATGTTGAAATATTTATGAGTTATATTCAAAAATGTTTTACTTAAACTATCTAGGTCAATAATTTATAAGTGCGTAGTCCGTTAAATGTCACCTCGCTTAGGGTCTGCGTGCACGGCTAACGTCCCGGAGGCGGATCTGGGCCCGGAAACAGACTCGGCGACGTGTCCTAGGCCTTCCTCCTGCACCGTCACCTGGCGCGGCCGGGCGCCCGCCCTCCGTCCTGCCGGGACTAGTGCTCAGGTGCCAGAGGACTTGGAAACAGTCCCAGCGTCGTGTTCTGCCACCCAAGAGTCCTCCAAATGTCAACACCTACGTACCCCTGTCTCACTCTCAGATTATGCCTTTTTGCCTAAACAATAATGGCAATTAAAATTTCTTAGAGAAAGACAAAAACAGTGTGACGTCACTTACACGTGGCATCTGAAGACCAGGATAAACGAACAAACAACAGAAACAGACGCACAGACAGAGGGGACGGACTGACAGCCCCCAGAAGGAAGCGGGGGAGGGGTGGAAGGGGGAAGGGGCTGAGAGCACAAACCGCCGGTTACAAACACAGCTGCGGGTACAAAGCGCAGTGGAAGGGACCGCGTGAGCGATACTGCGGTAGCCACGTCGGACGCCAGGCGGGTGCGGGCCCACTGGGGCGATCACTTTGCACGCTATGTAAACGCCTCATCGCCATGTTGCACACCCAACACTAATACACTACTGCACATCAACTGTACTTTAAAAATAAGTTTAAAAAGACAAAGATTTTTAAACATATAACAGTAAACATGATTTACTAAAAAAGTAAACTGAACTCTTCCATGTGCAAAAACACTGAGCACGCGTACCTGAAATGCCTGCGTCTGCTCTCTCGCAAGCTGCGCCCGCAAGGTGCCCGCCGCACACAGGCTGCACCCCCAGAACAACTTTCAAACAACCAACCGCCCCTCACCCCGGCTCCTCTCCCTGTCACGGGGTCCGGCCCCCCGCCGCCCAGTGGGACGTGCTGACTGGCTGTGTCTCACTCCCAGACCTTGGCTGCTGTCCTGCTCCCCAGATCACAGCGTGTCCCCCGAGGCCACTCAGAGCACACCGTGTGTCCGCAGTCCCTCTGCCACCCCGCCCAGCTCACAGCCGGTCCTGGGGGCCTGGTCCCCGAGCAGGTGCCGACGCGCACGCGTGGAGGCTTACCGCCTCGGCATGCCAAGCGCCATGGGACACGCCGCGTAGAGACCGGACCTGCGTCTGCCCCTGATGCCCCCACATGCCTCTGTGAAGAGACACTGTTTCTGGAAGTTCTGTCCTCACACCCCTCCCGTCGGTCCTTACTCCCCGTGGGCCCCCGCAGCTGGCCTAACAGCAGCTGCACCCTCAGGCCTGCCCACACCTCCATCGGGAGAGACTGGGTCACCAGTCCCTGGCTTTCCCTTCCTGCGGCACAGTCGCACGTTCACACCACGGCCACGTCTCTGTGGGCCCCCTCCCCAGGGTACAGCGTATCTCCTCACGCCACTGACGCAGACGCCTTGCACGGGGCCACGCGCCTCAGCGACTGCGGAAGAGGCAGAGGCGTCTGGCACGCTCCTGTGGCTGTCTCGCCCTGGAGCCGCCTGGGGACAAGGGGCAGAGCTGGCGACAGGGGCACTCCCCCTCAGCCAGGGCCCGGGATGAGATCCACGGGCACGGCAGAGCCCACCCTGAAGCCCAAGGGAGGGACGCCCAGGGGGACCTGCGGGCAAGAAAAGCGGATGCTTGGCACCTAAACGACCCGGTGCCTTATTGCAGCGAGAGCCGAGGGACTTCCGCGGGGAGGCTTAAATCACAGGACTACAATGATCGGAATGACATTTTTAAAAGGCCACCCTGACAGCTGTGTAGACGGCACAAGGAGGGGACGGAGCAGGGGGGAGGCCGCTGCAGGAACCAGTGAGAGACGAGGGCCGCTGGGCCCGGGCGGGGGTCCGGGGAGTCGGGGCGGGGGGGGTGCCGGCGCGGTGTGGAGGCGAGCGGCGCGGGGGTGCGAGATGAAGAAGTGAGTGACAACGTTGTCGTACAACAGTTTTATCATCCCGCGTGTTGTTTTGTTCAGCCCACCAGCCAGCCTACGTTTCTGAGCATAAAATCAGCACATAAAGCATGTTTTCTCAACTGCCATACAGCCAGGGACACAGTTGCTATAGCAGCGAGGATTCTCTGCGGGCGTCCAGGTGGAAACGAGCCGCCTTGAAGCGTCCTGGAGCCGGAGAGGGAGGCGTTCTCCGCACCTCGCGGCGCCCCCAGCACGGCCGTCGGTTTCTCTCAGGGTCATCGGCATCGGGGCACGCGGCCCAGTGCGTGCCGGCCTTTGCTGGAAACCAGCCCTGCTTCTCCACATTTGGTCTGCAGAGCACGCCAAGGATCCCTCAGGTGCGGCCGTTGCACCAGAACCGCCGGTCGGACGTCAGGGCGTCTCCTCCCCGGCCAACGGCTGCTGTCTTTGCAATCCAGGCACAGATGGTTCAGGACAAAGAACGCCTCGCTCACAGCCAGCGCCTCTGCCCCAAATGCGTGCCTTCTCTCTTAACTGAGAACACTAAGTCAGACACGGCCGGAGCCTCGGGACCGCCCAGCCCCTCCCCACCGCTCCGCCCTCAGGCTTAGCACCCAACGACGCCTGCTGGTCAGGCCTGCCCTCCTCCTGATGGCCCCCGATGGCCCCCGATGGCCCTCGCTGGCCTCCGCGTCCTGAAGCCAAGACTTCCTGCCTGTGAAGTGTATCCGGCTCGGAAGCCTCGTGGGAGCCCCCGCCGGCGGGAGCGCACGCGGGCGCACTGGCGTGTATCGGCTATCACAAAAAGTGGGGAGTCCTCAAAAAACTGGAAACAGAACCAGCGTATGACTTAGCGATCCAGCTTCTCATGTCCGTCCAGTGGAAACGAAAGCGATGTCTTCAAGGGACAACCCCACCCCTATGTCCACGGCAGCGTTTTTCCTGAAGGGGTGAATGGGGAGAGGAGAAGAGGCACAGGTACGCGGCGCAATGTTATTATGTCTCTAAAAAGAAGATCTTGTCATTGGCAACAACGTGGATAAAGCCGAAGCATGTTGTCCCGAACGAAATGAGCAAACTCAGAAAGACAAACAGAACATGATCTCACGTGTAGGTGAAACGCAGGGAGTGAAACTCTGAGGAGCAGGAAGGGGACCAGTCGTTGCCCGGGCTGGAGACAGGGAGGCGGGGAGACGCGGGTCACAGGGACGAAGCCCCAGGACGCAGGGCGAGTGAGTCCCAGGGATCCGATGTGCAGACTGGCGCCTGGTTATCAACACCGTGCTGCACACTTGACATTTGCTAACAGAGTAGATCTTAAACGGTCTAACCACAAAGAAATGGTAACTGTGAAGGGATAAATATGTCGGTTAACTTGATTTTGATCATTTCACCATGCATACATATGTCAAAGTGTATCAAAAGGTCCCACTGTCCACCATAAATAGGCACGATCTTTGTGTGCCAACTATACCTCGGTAAAGACGGGGAGAAGGCACCCCCCCGCCCGAAGCTCTTGCCCATCGATGGCAGACGGAGCAACAGCCTTCCCTGTGCTTGTGATCCCTCGCTTCTCCCACAAAGCTTCCGCCTCTAGCTCCTCTCAGGGTCCGGTGCCCCAGTACCTCACAGCCCCCTCGCCCCGCCGAATGCACCCAGAACCAGTGCGGGTGCTGCTCCGTCTGCGGGGCCCGCGGGCTCCCGGAGAGGCTGCCGCTCCTCCTCCCTGAGGCCAGAATGTAAGAGACCAGAAGCGCCACCGCAAGGATGGCTGACTTTTTCCATTTCCGACAGCGACCAAACAGCATCGTAAGTTAAGTCTTGCGCTTTTTCCTTCGTGCATGATGACCTGCGGAGCCCAAGGATGGTTCCGAACGCCTGGTGTCCGCCTGTGAGCCAGGGCGGGAGCTGGTCCGGCAGACCACACTGAAGAGCCGGCCGCCAAGGCTCGCAGCGATTCCTGACAGGCAGCCAAACATTCGTGAAACTCCTTAAAGTCCTAAGAAGCTCAAGAGGACTCAAAATAAATTGTATTTTGGCACAAAATGTTTAAGGAGAAGTCTCTCAGCAAAGAGATTAGAATTGCTTGCAATCTGTAGGAGGGCTACATTTCCTGCATTTTAAGAAGAAATCGCGCAACTCTTAAAGAGAGATTTCCTGTCTGTACTAGGGAAATCGGATGCCTCACCGGTGAGCAAGCTGTGACTTAGTTCTTACCTCCTTCGCGAGTTTGGACATGCGGCCCCAGGACAGATAAATCTGGATTGGAGACGCTGCGCAGGCCCAGCGCCTGCGTGAAACAATCACCCTCCGCAGGGCGATGATTCTGCCTCGTGGGAGAGCCCTCGCGGTCCTTCCTTCCTGCCCAGGGACACGTGGCCCGCTGTGTCGCTTCCGTTGCATTAGCAGTCAGACGGACAGGTGGCCCTGAATGCATGGTCTGCGATCGTGAGAATCCGGGCGCACTGCAGGGCCAAGGCCGTGCGCTTTCAGGACAGCCTAAGACTCTGGAGACAACTCTACGGCAGCACCGCAAGGGCCCACCGGTGCTTCCTGCTTGGGGGGGGGGGCGGGGGGAGGAGACGGATTCTCCAGCATCGCTTGAAAAAGTCAAACTCCATTCATCTAATGCTGTCTTGCGATTAACACTCGAGAAGTCAGGAAACGTAACGTTCCGCTATTGCTTCCCATAGGGCTCTGAGTGCCCCTCATTTCTGGTGACCAGTGTGTGTCCCTCCCCCCCGAGGCGGTCAGGATGAAGGAGGAGGGGGGGGGAGGTGCCAACGCCCTGTCAGCTTAGTCTTGACTCTTAACACACAGCACCGAGTACACTGTGCCAACACAGCAGAGAAGGAGAGAAAACCTTCTACTGCACGAAATAAAAGATGTCGTCCTAAATTTGTTTAAACGCTCTTAAAAAATCAACATGCATATCTAGAAAAATGTTTTAAAATGTACAAAATACATAGAAAACATGCACAATATATAATGCATACACAATAAGTGCACCTATACATAATGCACATGCATAATGCATACAAATATATTAAGCACAAAATGCATGCGTCATATATGACACATACATAATACACACAAAATACATAAATAATACATGCATGTGTCACACACACATGGCCTCTCTCTCCGGCGGCCGTCTTAGAGTCTTCCACTCCACGCCTCTACCCCGACATGTTCCGCGCAGGCCCAGCCTTTCCCCCTCCGACAAAGTCGTCCTTCTGAGCGGCCCAACCCGGCGCCGCTTGGCCTGCTCAGCCAGGCCCCAGAGGCGGCCGCCTGTGCCCCGCCCCGTTCTCGCAGCGCCCAGCCCAGCTGCCAGAACTGCCCTGCAGAGTCACTCACCCGGTGTCATCACTCGCTGACGCAAACACGGGCTTCGGCGCCTCGGTTAAGAGCGACCCATCGCGACAGCCGTGCTTTCAGCATCTGTGACTGCAGCCCGTGCGGCCCACTAAGTGCGATGGCCTCACGGTGACCAGGCGGGGACGCCAGACGCCCGCAGTGGACGTGCAGGAGAGTCGCGCGCCGGAGCTACTCCGTGCACTGCGCTGCACGCACCCGCGGGGTACGCGCAGGGCGCGGGGTGACCGCCTGTCTGGGGCGGGGAGCGCAGAGGCGCTTGCGCTGGGGCGGGTCCACCACCGAAGGGGAGCGGCGCGTGCGGAGCTCGCCGGGCAGAGCGGCTCTCCAGGGCCCGCGCGGCGCGATCGCCGTCGCTGTGCCGATGCCGAGGGCCGAGGCGGAGGAGGCTGGACTGGGAACAGCCCCGCGCAGGGCGCTGGGGTGAGATGGGGGCGCGGGGTGGAGGGGTCAAGGCACAAGAACGAGGGGTGAGAGGGTGGCGCTCAGGTGGAAACACCCAAGGGCAGGTCCCGGTTCGGGGAGAAGCTGGGACCTAAGACAAAGGTGTCGTTAAAGCCGTGAAGATAGCCCAAAACCTCTGGGAAAGAGCACAGGCCAGGAGAAGTCCAGTGCACTCAGCTACCACCCAGTGAAGAGAATGAGGAGGAGCTCTTCCAAGGCACAGCAAAACCCAGAGCAGAGCCGTGTCCCGGACGCGGGGGGAGGAGGGCGACCCAGGGGGCCGCCGTCAGCTCCGCCCCGCGCCGGCGCCCCGCTCTCCATTCCGGCCGGACGCCCCACACCTGCCTCTGGGCTCGGACGGGCACGTGCTTCCCGCGGGGGCCGCGGCACGGCTCCGGGTCTCCCTCGAGAATCTCAGACGATTCACAGGCGGCCCCGTCCAGCCCCTGAGGTGTCTTGTCGCCCAGCACGTAGGTCGTCGGGCCCCGATTCCACGCCCCGCAGCGGGCGCGTCCTGCGTCTGCCGGACCGCGGGTTCCGTCCGCTCTGCCGAGGCGAACGCGGGCTGCCGGCGCGCAGGGTCCGCTGTCTTGGCCGGGGCTCAGGTGCCCTCCCTGCCAGGGAAGCCCTCGGCTAAGGGCCCCTCCCCCCGCCCCATCCTCCGGTCCCGGGCGAGGCGGCTCCCTCTTTCCCCTCCGTGGAGGTAGGACGCGCCACGGCTGCAAGCAGAGGTGATGGGCAGGTGGGAGAAATAGAACAGTCTGATTTAAGAAGATGGAAATCCTTTCTTTTTACGGTTTAAGAAGCTTTTGGAATCTAATCACTCGGTACCTATTAAAAACGTCCAACTGCCACCACTCCTAGATGCCGGATGCCACCTATGCAAGGGAGGGGCGCCTCAGAGCCCCGCTGTGGGGAGCACGGAAGGGCTAGCAGACAAGGGCTTTGCGCCAGCAAGGCCGCCTTGGGGGCACGTGCTGTGGACCTCGACTCGCCAGCCAGGAGGAGTATGGGTATAGGGGTGTCCAGTGCGATGCTCTGGTGGCAGAAAGTAACACTGGCAACACTGGAGTAACTGCCCGGCTGCACACAGAGGAACGCGGGGCTTGGCCTGACCTGGGGGACAGCGCCCAGGTGTCATCGCCCCTCCTCAGGCCACACGGTGCTCCAGCCGCCGCTGGGGCAGCCAGCCGCTGGCCGGGTGACCGGCGGCCCCATCCTCCAGGCCTCGCGCCCTGCTCTGCGCCCGGAGCGTCACCGACACTGGGCTGGCGGTTGGAGGTCACGGCCGGTCCAGCACAGCGTCAGACCTGGAACTGAGAGCGCGGGGGCCCCTCCTGACCTGGGGAGAGGGACCCGGGGCAGGCAGTTCGGAGGCGCGTCAGCACCGCTCCCCAGGAGCCCCGCCTCCCAGAGGCCACCGCTTGACCATGACATGTGACACTCCCGGGGCACGTGGAGGGGCGCTGCCGCCTGGGGCCTCTCCCCTCCCCTCCCCCCACCAAGGAAAGCGCAAGTCCCCCTTACAGCCAGCGCCCAGTGCTTCTCATCCTCGGAAAAGTGCTCTAAAAAAAGCCGGTGGGTAAAAGCACGCACTCAGAGGTGATTACACTCAACAGGGAACACATCTTAAATTCCTTGTTATGAATATTTTAATGAACGGTATCAGTAAAAGCCTCTCACCCTTTGGCCTGTTTGTGATGCTAAGAATTCAGCTGGTAATAATAGCTCTTTGAGGACAGAGGGAATGCAAAATAATTTATTTTTCAAAGTATTAAAGGCAAATGTCCTCCTGGGAAGTTTTATAAGCCATTTCCAAACAGAAATAATTGCCAAACTTTCGGAAAGCATGGGTGAATTGTTACCTTCTATAAAAATAGATTTAAGCTCCGTCCAAGAAAAATACAGCGAACGGATTTACAGAAAGCAAAAGGCTTGCCGCAGAGAGACCCCAGAGCTCCGCACGAGCCCAGCGCCCTGCGAGGCACACCTGGCGACCCGGGCTCTTTTCAGCCGAGGCCACGGGTCCGAACACAGGACGCCGCCATCCTCGAGCTGTGTCCGTCGTGTTCCTGGGACACGTCGTGACTGGGACACGGCTCTCGGCCTCTCAGAGCCTTCCGGTGCTCTCCTGTGAACTGGGAAGATGTCAGTGCGGCCTGGCGGGGTCCTGGGGACACCAAACCAGATGACACACAAGGCCCCCTCAGCACAGAGCTTGGCTCACCCTCTGCGCCCAGATGTCGGTGACTGTGCTGTTATCGTGACATCATACATCCCGGGAAACACATGAAAAATGCTTTTGAAGAAGTAGTGCTGGCAACGGAGACGCACGTACCGAGCCAAGGAGACGGACTCAGAGCGGCGCCGAGGCGGACGGGAGGAGGGGGGGGGCGCTCCCGGCAGGAGCCTCCGGCGGCCCTTTGAGGCCACGTCCATTTTAGGCACGGCTACCGTTTAATATAAGACGGTGAGACGGGACATATTGAAAAGCAGTCAGCTGTCCCTCAGGGTTTAGCTCATTGTTAGTCACTTTATTTAAGGCACACATCACGAAGGCAAGTCTCTGCAGGATGGAGCGCACTGCGCCACAGAGTGTAGCTCTTACTTCCACGGAGACCCGTAAGGACCTCCCTGGAACGTGGTCACACTCCTGTGCGCCTCGGTCTCCGAGGGTGGCCCTCCAGGGAACACCGAACAGCGAATGTGATCACGGAGTCGCGTGATGCGTGAATTGAGAAGCTATGACACAATGTCTCGTTCCTTCTACAGCCAAGGAAAGTGGGGCGTTGAGGAACTGTCTAGTAATGTTCCTCTGAGTAAATGTGAAAAAGTCAATTTAAGCGATGGGCCCAGAGAGGACTCCCTCATTCTGACACACCTTCAGGAGCTCCTTAGTGGAGCAGACAGGCCAGAAATGAGGCAAGAATCCTGAGGAAGATAGAACAATTTGGAGCAGACATATATGGTTTTCTTCTGAAACATGTAACATTGACCATACGGTCTGTTTCCTTACTTCCCCTGCCTGGCTCAGGCTGGGCTGTGGACCTTTCAGTTCGCGGTGGCCCACCCGGCTCAGACTCTGATGGCACATGGCACAGGGACACACCGACTCCTTCCACGCAGCCAGGACAAGCTGTGCGTTCAGCCGAGAGCGGCCCTGGCTTCCCAAGCACTTGCCGATCCCCGCCTTCTGCACCCCTCCGCGGTTAGCCATGTGCCTGACCTATCAACACAAGCACCGGCAACAATAGGACCTCTTCTGTATGTCTCTGTGACATTAGAGAGGCTCATAATCAACTTCACTGATTCCTAGGATGAACCGGGCACTGTTCTAACAATACAGCCTTAGAAACGGGGGCTTCAGCGTCCCTTTTGAAGAGATGAGAAACCCAGGCAGACAGCCAGGCAGATGCCCCCGGTCACAGCCAGCAGGGGACCACGCTTTCCTCTCGTCCTTCTCAGAGCCTGCGCTCCCACCCACCAGACTCGACTCGGGGTCGCCAGGCCTCAGAAATCTTCTGAAACGTTATTAGTTGCACTTGACAAGCAGTAGAACGGGTTTATGCAGGTAAGGCTGAGAAGGCTACAAACAAGCTGAGTATGTGGGAGAGCCAGGACCACAACCCAGCCCCGCTGACCCCCTCAGCCCGGGGCCTGGCTCCGCTCCGGGGGCTGTCTCCTGCGCTCCGTCATGCTGGCCCAGGGACAGGCCATCTGGACATGGCCACCGATGCTGGCTAGCGTCCCTTCTCACGAGCCCTCCCTGCCTTGTGCCGTCAAGCAGAACCTCACGCCGTGTTCCTCACCCTGCGGACACCGCACGCTGGCCGCTGGCCGCGGGCCAGGCTCACTTCCTCCGCCCTGGACGCGCTCCCGTCCCTCCCCGCCTTGCGCGGGGGCGGTGAGGGCCTGAACCGCTCTGCTCCACTCCAACCAAATCTCCGCAGCCAAGGCACGCGCCCAGGCCGAAGAGTTCACCGCGATGCTATTGACCAGCTTTTGTTTTAGATTATGTGTGTGTACGTACATTGAGGCACATGCATTATATTTTCTTTTATAGATCTCAATAAATAAAGGAACCTAAAAAACATGAACCAAAATATGTCTGGAATGTATTTAATCACACAACGCATTTAGTGATGGAAATGATGTGCTGGTCCTCACCAGCGTCCCCCGGCTTCCCCGCCAGGTCTGTCCACCCCTTCGGTGGCGCTTCAATGACGCTCTTCCCAAGTCAAACGAGGACCCCCTGCATCCTTAACAGGAAGGACGTTTTTGTCCTTACGCCGTTAAGTTGGACTGCGAACCAGCTGCACGGGCTTCGGCCAGGCAACCCAGGTACGTCCGTTTCAGTCAGGGCCTGTGTTCAAAGTGCTTTCATGGTCCCTGTCAGCTCGGCTGCGAAGGGCCAGTTGCTCTGAAAGCGGCGGACACCCCTTGTGGCTCTTGGGGCTCTTAGAAGGGCACTCTGTCAAGAATTTGGCCCCAGAGATCAAAAACGCCTTTAAAACTGGTCACTCGGTGATTTTCACGCACTTTGGAGGAAGAGTCAGGGGCCGCGGCACCACCAGGGGTGTCCACACAACTCGGGAGCCGTGCGGGTGGAAGAGAGACGCCTCCTTCCCTGAGGGGAGCGGCTGTCCGTCTCCGTGTGCTTAACCGCAGTCCACACGGCGCCTCCGTGCAAGCCTTTGTTGAAGGAAAAGCACTGCTTTGAGCATTTGATTTTGTATTCTTTCACGCAGACAGTTTAAAAACAGTTCAGATGCCAGTTCCGAGAGTGCCAGCGGTGGAAGACCCCTTTCCCACTGGACGCCACTCACTTCTGCTGGTCTAAGGAATCGCCGCGCGCAGATCCCGAGAGTCCCCCAAAGCTGTGTTTTGCTCAAGTCATGACTCTCAAGATGGAGCCATAGTCGCCTGTTCGTTCCTACAGATACACGTTGGCAGAGTGATGGAATCATAAGCTAAGACACTCTCCTCTGAGCCAGAGTGGCCTCTTGGAAAATTCATGACATTTATCACCATTTTAAATATTTTCACTGAATGATATTTTGGTCATACATTCAGCGAAAGACCTTACACTTGGCCAAGAAGAAAAGTTCTAAGAAAGCTGATCGATACTAATTTTGCACATTTTTTCCTTAGATTTTTAAGGGGAAGAATTGTTGTTTTCAGCAACTTTCATTGTAAATTCCTGTGGCTCACATCATTAGTGTATAAACAAAACAAAACAAAACAAAATAGTGCAGTATTCACCACTGAAGGTCAGATGCGGCCGAAGCCCAGAGCAAAGGTTCCAAGGCGAGCAGGCGCCGAGATCTGCTTCTGCCCCACAGACGTTCGCTGCGGGGCTGCCTTCCGCACGGGCCAGGCTCCGGGTCCGAGGGTTTGAGTCCTGGGCCTGGAAGCAGCAGCGAGGGGTGGAAACAGCCTGTGCGTGGGAGCCAGCCATCGACACCTGGAGACTGGCCCTTCTCTTCGGCACTTGCGGTGACACCAGTCAGGTTCCCGCACGAGCGAAGCCTGCGGCGCAAAGGGCTCTGTGGGAACCGCAGCCATTTCATAAAGACCTAACTCGGTTACTCTCCTCCCGCCTGGTTCTGCACAACAGAGCACCAGAATCTTACCTGTGCCAGCCAGGTCTGGGCCACCGCCTTTCGGGATCTACGGGAAAAAGGGTCCGTAAGTTACTTCACTGTGCACATAATGAGAACGGCAAGGATGTCTGTGGACATGAGCCGAACCCACGCTCCAGGAGAACACACCAAGCTTCTGTGCAGCCTTATCAAATCACACAGACAGGATACAGTAGTAGCACCTTCTCTTAAAGACTGGGTGATTTTTTTAAACTCTTGTTGCTGACTGTGTTGTTTCCCTATATCCCCTGGGATTTGTTCTCCTGCTAAATTGGGTCTGGGGTTTCTGCTTCTTCCAGGCTCTTATTAATAAGTTTTAATTATGCTTATGTACTTGCCCAAAATACAGTCTTCTAGTACTGATTTTCTCACTCCCAACAGACATTTGCCTGGGCTGTGGCGAGGCAGGCACCGTGCCTGCTGCCTTCCTCAGACGCCGCTGATTTCTGCAGGCGGTTTGCCCTCATCACCGGCACTTCGACGTGCTGGCCGTGCGCGGTGACGCCTGCCCTTTGGGACACGATCAGGCCGTCCACCTCGATGGTGGGGTTCTCTCCGTAGGATCGCGTCCTTCTCCAGGCCTCTGGGACTCCATGAGGGTTTAAGTGCCTTTAGGTAGGAGAGTAATTTCCTGTTTAGAGCATAAAATGACATCAGACCCAGATGCTCACTGCCATTATACTTTCAATTAAACACTCCCGGCAACAGCAGTGGAGAGTCTTCGCTATTCAGTCATTTCGGGCTTGCTCTCTCCTGGCGGTCATGAAAAGTTACACAGCGAAGTCCTGGTGCGACAATTTTTCTGTAAGTGCAAAGCTCTTAATCCCTGTTGTTGTAACCAGAGGGCATTTAACGGTGGGTGACAGGAAGCAGACAGATCGGTAATGGGTTCTGAGCACTTTGAGGGCGGAGAGGAGAGCAGGGGCCGCGGTGGGGGCGGCGGGGGCGGGGCGGGGGGCAGGAGGGAACCGCCCAGGGAAGGGTGTGCCGGACCGACCTGGAAAAGATCCTTTTGAAAACCAGCCTGGAAGGAAGTTGCTGTATTTTTTCGATGTTATTTTAGAGTTAGGACATGGTGACTCCATGAAGTCAGTGAGTAATTCTCTACCTGTTCCTGTAATAATTATCTATTATTCCTTCAAGAAGGTTTTTTGAAAGTTTTCAAACCCCCTAAATTATTATTAATGTCGGGTCTGGTTTATATGAGGAGGTACATGACTGATAAAGATTCTTCCAGAAGAGAAGCTGTTTGTAACTGGATTAGCATTTCCTAAAAGTGAAGCCTCGGTGCAGGACGATCTTGGAGAACCTCACGAGACCACGGAGAAGTTAGTGACAGTGAGTCAGCTCCAGAGAGGAAACCCAGTCCACACCTGACAAACACTAAACGCACCCTGTTGCATGGCTCTCAGAGGAAGGACATCCCGGAGGGAACTGAGGCCGTCCGAGGCCGGACTGGCTGAGGCGCGGTGTACGATACCCTCTCTCCTGCTGCCCTGGGCGCCGGCCACACTTCGTGTGGAATTAACTCTGACCGCGTGTGCTCGCATTTTGTGCCTTTGCTGATGCTGGAAGGGTTCGGCCACCCCCTTCGCCTTCCCAAACAGCTCTCGTTCTCGAAAGCATGGCTCAAACCCTGTTCCCTTGGTCTCAGCGAAGTGTCTCCTCAGCAGGCCTGTCCCCGTGCACAGTCTGCCCCCTCCCCAGCTCCCAGAGGGACTTCGCTTGTCTTCTGGTGGACCCAGCGCCCCCAGGAGGAGCCTCCCCGCTGGCGAGCATTCAGTATCATTTACTCCAGAACTAGGTGGAAGGTGTAGTCTGAAATACCAGATGGTAGATTTAAATATCCGTCCATTTTTAGTTAGTTCAGGTTCCTCTCAGAACTTCTCTTCCTCTTTTGTGTTCTGGGGACAGAAACGACGCCCTGCACCCCGGCCTGGGCGCTGGGTGGGGAAGGGGGGCAAGGTGCGTGGCGGTGTGCGGAGCCGGAGGGCTCAGCCGCCGAGGCGGGACCTCATGCCACGGACAGGACTGCGATTCGACCGCGATACACGTCTGTTTCCTTCCACGACTATAAACGCTGTCCTTTGCCTTTCGGTGATAACTTTACAAAGGCTGCGTGTTCTCAGACCCCCTCCTATGGAGAAGTGAAGCCTAGTTCCCCCCCCACACCCCCACCACGGGTCCTCGGCGGTCCTGCCACGGAGCGATCAGATGCCATATTAAGAAAGGGCCGCAGCGCTTCCATGTGGCCTTCAGGTGCTCTCTCTCCAACTCTGCTCTCAGGCTGTGAGCGCCAGAGCCACACGGAGGGGCCACGCGCAGGCGCCCTGTGGACCGGCCCAGGCTCGCCAGGCCTCCAGCCGCCCAGGCCGAGCACCCGGCACGTGACAGAGGAAGCACCCAGGGGGCATCGCCGCCCCGGCCTCGATAGACTGGGGGAACGCCAGCCCTGCGATGCCTCCCCAAATTCCTGGTCCACGGGATCCACGAGGGAAGGCAGACACTTGCTGTTTTACGACACTAAGTCCTAGCAGCGGGTACGACACAGCGATGAATGATGGAAAAACTGCTCACTCGTAGCCTGTCAGTTTCGGCCTGGCCAGCGTTACGCAGCTGACAGGCCGGGCAGGGCCGGTGCACGAAGGCAGAGACAGCCCAGTGAGCCCGGTCCTTACGCTGCGTGCGCCGTGGGGGCACAGGGAGCCCCATCTAGTGCTCGGCTGAAGGACACGGTGCTCCTGGGCTGGGAGGCAATACAGCTCCAGAGGGTCTTGCACCAGAGGTGAAACGGCAGGCCCGGAAGGACACCTGTCCCTTCTGCTCCCAGCTCACTACCCAGGCTGGTCGCCGGGCCCTTCCCACCTACAGAGGCGCCTACGTTGCAGCCCTGTCTGTACTTTGGCGGAAGAGAGCTGAAAACAGGGAGGAAGCAGCACCAACGACTGCCTGCAAGCTTTCGGGCTCTGCACAGCGGCCCGGCGCCTGGGCGCCAGCCGCCTCTTCCCGGGGCCTGTTGGCTCCCATCCCCCGCGGCCAGCGGCTCCTTTATTGCAGCCATTCCACCACTGGAGCCACATCCACGTCTAATCATCCTGCCCACTCTTCCCACACAGTATCTGCATATAGAACGGCGGCAGTGGTGGTTTCCATGACAACCCAGGCTATCGAGTGCCTTTGCTAAACCCCTCATCGGGGGGCGTTTTTTCCCCCCTTTCTCTTTCTGTCTTTTCTTTATCACAGCCAAAATCAGGCGAGAGTTCATCATTTGTTTCCCCCCAGAAAAAACACAGCCAGGACTCACGTCTCTGCTCTGCAACAGTTCCTCACGGGGCATCGCGCAAAGGCGGTTATGCAGAATAAGGAAGAAAGGAAATCTTAAAAAATGTTTTAAGGAGAAAGTATTTTGTTAAATGAGGACACAGGGGAAGATTTTCAAAGACAGAAAGAGAAGGAGAAGGAGGAGGGGAAAGGGCCAGTGTCTGTTCTGGTGCGAATTCCTGACTGGGCATTAAATCTGAGCCCTGATTCTTTGCTTACTCCCTTTTTAACGCTTTGGAAGTTCAGACCCCTTCTGCGTAAAATGGGGAAACGGGCTACTACTTCTACCTGATAAGGTAGCTGTCAGGATAAAACGGTCCAGGTAAATAGGCATGGAAACTGGAAGACGCCCCAAGCAGCTTCAGAGCTCCTTTCAGACCAGCCCGGAGGCGGCGGTCCGGTCACAGGCCTCTGGGGGGCGGCGCCAGGAGGCCGGGGAAGCTCAGCCCCCGACCTGGCTCGGCGCCCAGGCCTAAGACGCGCAGGCACAGGGCGCGCAGCGACGGGCCTGGCGAACGCCCGCCGGAGGCAGCCGGGGCCAAAGCCCAGAGACTCACTCCTCCCGCGGGCGCCTCGGAGGCACCCGCAAGCTAAGGATCCCGGAGCCTCCGCCCGCTCCCATCCCCTCCCGGCCCGCAGCCGCTCCTCACTCGGCCCCCGCCTCCTGTCCCCCCACCCCGGCCGCCCCCCTCGTCCCCCCTGCCCCCATCCTTCGCAGGAAGCCCCGAGTCCGGACCGCCCTCCTCTGCCCCCCCGCCCCCGCGCCCCGGCCCCGCGCCCCGGCTGATGGTCACTGCCCACAGGTCCTGGCCGACCGGCCTCGGTGTCCCTGGGCCGCGCTCCTCCTGCCTCCCGACGCGGAGACACGCGCAGAGCCGGGGGCGGGGGGAGGGCGGGGGCGTGGCGGGGAGATCGCGCCTCGCGGGTTTCACGTGCACGACTCACGCAGCAGCGCCAGTGGCCCGGACGCGACGTCAGAGCCCGGGCCCGGCCTGGTGAGGCCGCCGCAGCCGCGCAGGCGGGGATGTCGCCGCGCCCCAGCGCACGCGTCCCGGCTGCCGCAGAGAGGGCACCGTGGGCCGCGAGCGCCTGGGGGGCCGCGTCCCCGGCATCCCTGGCCTGACCCAGCGGGACGGCTGTCCGAGCCCACGGCTCTCCCCGCCGGACCCAACGCCCTTCCCTTTGGTAACAGGCTGGGACGCAGGCCCGGGGCGGCAGGGAGTCGGGAAGCCTCGGCCTGGGCCTGGGCCACGTGTCCGGGGGACGCAGTCTCCAGCTCCTAGTTTGTGCTTCGCGGGGGAATTTGTGGTGAATTGGAAACGCGGGAACAGAGAAACCAGGGGCCCACGGGTCAGCTTGGGAACCAGCCCACATCTACTGTGAAACGAGGGCCCGTGGGGAGGCAGTGTGGCCGGCCTGGCCCTGCACGGGTGTCTGGCCAGGCGTTTCCCCCAGATCCTCCTGGGAAGGGGCGGCCTTGGCCCAGGAAGCTGGAGTCAGGCGCCGGCCCCGGAGACAGAAAGGCTCAGGGCAGGGCCACGCGGCTGCGCCTCACGCGGGGCTGGCACCCAGGGCGCGGCGGTGCGGCGACCGCGTGGCACGCAAGCCGTGGTACACGCTGCACCGTCCGGGTGTGTCTGCGCTCGGATGCTCGCGAGGATGGAGTCGCCCAACAGCACGATTCTCAGAACTGTTGTCGCCACTGACCACCGCCAACTATTTCTCTTCCAGAAGGTACGGCTCAGGCGGAAGGAGTTCGTTTTGGAGAACCTGTCTTTGTTAAAGAGTATTTGCTGGGTTTCCGGCAATCAACACGGGGAAGAAAGAGAAGCAGTCATCCCCAATTTTTCTCTGTTGCTGTAACCATGCTGCATGCCCCAAAGAAAAGAAAATGTCTATCCTGTGTGAACTGGCAAATTGAATTTATGTCTTATACGTAAGTTAAAAACTAAACTTCTTCAAATTTCAACAAATGAAAACATCATCGGGAACACCAGCTGCTGAATGATTGCCTTTTTACTCAGGCCCACGCTCTTTCGCAAGGCGCGCCAGCGCGTTCAGTGCAAAGCCAGGAGATTCACTGTAGCGACTTAGGAATCAAAAGGGAAGCATCCTGTGCCGTAGTTAGTTGTATTATATTTCTTAAATACTTTTTGGTTGTGCTTATAGAAACATTTTCTCTCACACAAACACGTTTTAAAACCGCTGTCCTCTTGCGATTTTTTGGTTGGGAATGGCCACCCAGAAACTGTAGAGCAGGAGGGACGTAGTTTGTTCCAAGCCTCCTGGTGAGGCACCGATGTCTGTTCATCTCTGACGAAACGCCCCCAGGTCTCCGAGCCCTGCCACCGGCCTGTGCTGCCTCCCAAGGCCACCTGGCCCACGGTCAGAACATCCCCCATCGGAGAACGTGCGTCTCGGCCGCCGGGCCTGAGCAACAGGCGTGCTAGTTCTTTGCACTGCAGCCCTTTAATGGTCCGAAGGCAGCGGTCACGTCTTCCTTTTCCAGACAGAGATGCAGAGATACTTGCCGTCCCGCGTTGAGATGTAACTACTTCAAAAGCCTTAGAGAAGATCGGGGACCACAGGGTTACTGAACGTCTTCATCGGGAGCGTCTGCCGCGCCTTCCTGCTCCCCGGCCCCTGCCGCACACCTGCAGCGTCTGCGCTGCCTGGCCCCTGCGCAGGAAGCCGCCCCTGGCCCCGAGGGCACGCCGGGGCTTCGGGAGCGCACCCAGTCCGTGGGCGCGGCCGGGGGCCCACCCTGCTGCCCTCCTGGCCTGTCAGCCCCGCGGCCCCGCTCCCCTCTGGCCCGTCGCGGTGACCCTCGCCCCGTGCCGTGCCGGACTGCCCGCCGTTGCCGCTCCGTCTCCCGCCCACGTCTGCCTGTCTGCCTTACTAATGCGGCGGGACTATGCCTCAGAGTAGTAACCTGTGTCTTTTCTGAGTATTACTTTTCCCAATGCTTCGTGAGTAGGACTCTGGGGGCGTTTCGCCTCGCCCACGGCCCCACGAACCATGAAAGGATGGCGCCACGAACCCCCGTTCGGGGCAGATCTGGAAGACAGTGGGAAGGCTGGGTTTTTTCCTGCTCCTGGAAACGAGATGATGCAGAAGCCATGGAGGGTGGCGGGGCTGCGATGAGGAGGGTGGGAGGCAACTAGGTGAGAGAGTAAGGAGGGGGGTGGAAGCGAAGCCTGGGGAGCGCGGGCAGAGTCTGGGGGGGATGAAGCAGGTCAGGAACGGCACCGGGAGAATCTTTCCCTGGCAGGTGGAAACTTACTGCCTGGCTGCAGTCATAAGACAATGCGCAGGCACCAGCAGAGCCTTGAGGCGTCCGCTCCTGTGCCTGCCTTTGCGTTCTCTGAAGAACCGTGATGCTCAGGTTTATAACCATTAGATCAACGCGTGCATCCCTCCACTCAGACGTAGTTCTCTGGGGCCAGGGCACTTACCAGCATATCTAAGCACTGGGGACAGGGTCTGATGCATCGTAGGTATTCTGTGTTAAATGACTGAAGGGTGAAAAATTGACGGCAATATGGAGAGATCACAGGCTAGTCAAGAACAGGTAATGCTCTGTGTGCACTGCAGTTAGCTGTTGGGAAGACCACACACAGTCTGCCACGTGTTTGCGTTTTCCTCAGCCAGCTGCTTTGCTGTCTCCCATCGTCCTTCATCAGAGAACCTACTTAGGCAACGTGGAGGAGACACACTGGGCCCGAGAGAAGCATCGGCCACCGGGAGGCCGCCAGCTCCCCACCCCCCCACCGGCGTCCTGGCAGGGATCTCTGGGCGCGTGGCTCTGGGCACAGCGTCCCCGGCCTGGGCAGGCCGGGCGCATGGAGCCGATAGGCTGGGGCAGCCGTGGGGCCACTCCCTCCCCTCACGCCCAGGTTCTGCTCCAAGGTTCACTTCTGGGCTGTCCCAAGGATTATCTTTATTGGTGTACGTATTGGCATCCGGTTTGACTGTTCGGAGTAATAGGACACTGAAAATACCAATGAACTTGTCTCCATTCCAGGTTTTGTCACTGGAAGCACTTAGTCCAGCCGTCGCGTGTCAGTTGTGTCCCCGAACGAAGGAGACCCCCGGCCTGCGGCCTTCGGGGTGGGAGCTGGGTGTTCCTCCTCGCGCCTGAAGCCCCTCCCCCAGCGCTCCCTTCCTCCTCCGTTTGACGAAGGGCTCAGCCCTCGGCTACATCCCTCAGAATTTCAGCACCGGTGCTCATGCTTGGAAGGGAAGAGAAGAACTTCAAAGCAATTATTTTGCTCTTGTAAGGCAGCTGTCAGTACCATTGTCACTGTGCAGCACAGACATCTTCCATGACCTCTTCGTGATGACAGGTTTTGTTTTTGTTTCTTGTGCTTCTGTTGAGCTGGAGGAAGAAACAACCTGGAACGGGCTTGCCCTCCTGCTCCGCGCCCCGTGCCGTCTGTGACTCCAGCTTTACCCGCCTTCGACTGCCTGAAGCAACTTGGCTATTTGGGAGGCGAGGGAGAAGATGAGGAAGAGAGAAACAAGAAGTCTTGCTGGGGAAGCAGGAGGCTGCTCAGCAGAGAGGGGACAGAGCCCGGCCTCCGGGACTCTCTCGCTCGCTCCTGGTTCCTGCTGCCTTCGGACGGCAGTTTTTCCCCCAAGTTCAGCCGGTGATCCTCTGTCCACCTCAGAAACCTCCTTTCATGCTGTGGTTAGCAACCATGGGTTTCGTTTCCATTTGCTTCCTCTTAATTGACTTGATTTTTATATGTTGAATGAAGACACTTTCTTTCAAACTAACATTGTAAAATATAATTGACATTTAAAGTTTGTATTTTTTTTCCCATTCTCAAAAGCCTGGGAAAAATTAGGGAAAGACATCCAAAACACTGCTAAATTACACTCGCTATACCTCCTTGGAGCATTGTGAAGCCACCGTTAAACATAAGTGTTTAGGTTCACGTATCATTTACAAAATGAACAAAAATGAAGGAGTCTAAATAAAGAATGAAATTTCGCTATAAATATGGACAGCACCGTAGTCACCAGAGGGGCCGGCTATTTTCTGCCCCCAAGAATTGCTTTATTTAGAAATGTGTCATCTACAGATAGAAAAGAATAAATCTTCCTAAGAGTGTATTTTTGACTTCATCCATCAAAACCTGGGGATGGCATTTCATTGGAGTGACAGACTCGACACAGCACATACTATACTGCCCATGTTAACAAACAGCCCGGTGCCTAATTAATCTGGCATCGCTGAGAACATTTTTCCTTCCAGCTGCGCACGAGGAGCAGTGATATCCCTGGCGTTTTGAGTGCTTCGCTCCTCGAACATGCGCATTTTGACCTCCCTCCCGGTCTCCTCTCTGCAGGACGTGAAGAACACGCTGCAGCCGGCGTCTCCTTTCCCCCCTGCTTTCAGGGTGGCAGCTTTAATTGGTTTCTCCTCCTACTTTCATCTGCTCTCTGAGCAGTAATATTTTACTTGCAATCACCCCAGCCTCCCACTGATTCCATTAAAGCGGGAGCCAGGAGCAGACGCTCTGACTCAAGCCCTGGTTTCCTCCTTTGTTTTTCCTGGCAGATACAGCTTCTTTATTACATGTAACACCTACAGTCATTGCTGCTGCTTCAAAAAAAAAAAAAAAAAAAGTAAAAAATCTTTTCTCAATATTATTTTAAGATGTGCTGGAGGAAAACTGTTCACGAAGCGTAGATACTACTTTCGTTTGCATTCAGCGTTCTCGGGGGGGAGAGGAGTGGAGAGCTTGTCACCCTGGTGGCTCATTAATTCCGGCACCAGCCCCAGGGGCCGGGAAGTGACGTGAACCGTTACCCTTGTTATAGCGGAGAAGACACCGAGAGACCCGGAGAGGTCAGCTGTCTTGTTGAGGTGACATCGTTATTGAGAGCCTGGAAGGAAAAACATACACAAGCCCCTAGTTCCTGACTCCCCGGTAGCTCATTTCTCCTCTCTGCGTGTCACGTCCAGCTTCTAAATGTTGTAGGCCATTAATTATGTGACAAATATGTGGGGTAACTGAAACCCCAGAGGCTCTCAGGCAAACCTCGTGCTTGTCCGGACTTACGGACGTGAAGAATCCCATTTCTGAGCGAGCGTTCACAGGCGGAGTAGGGACGGCACTGTGACGAGGGAACAGCCGGCCTGGGACAGGGCCGCTGCGGCCGCGGCCCTCCTGCTCTGTCCTCCGCCAGCCTGGACACCGGGGAGCTGCCCCCTCGGCGGCTGCGCGGCCGGGTCCCACACTGGGGCTCGGAGCACGTGCACGTTGGTGCCGACCGCAGGCTGTCCTCGCGCGCAGTGGGCACGGCAGAGGGGAGAGGGCGGCCTTGGGCCCCTGAGCCCCCTTGCCAGTGTGCCCAGCTGGAGAGTTTCGCAGCCTCCCAAGCGTGCGCAGGTGCCTGAGCTGGCTTCACTATCCCGCGCCACATGGAGGTGTCCAGCACGGAGCCCCCTGTCCCAGCTGCAGGAGTTGTGACTTTGTGGCCTCTCGGTCCTGGTTCCACGCCTCTGCTCCTGCGTGCGGGGCTGGGGGGGGGGGGTGGCAGGAGGGCCCGGCATGAAAGCGGCCTGTGTCCTGCCCTCTGCCTCTGCCCTGCACGCCCTTCACGTCCTTTGACCTCCCAGGAAGGGAGGGGCGCAGTTCCGTCTCCGTAGAGTAAGAACGACGACGCTGACTTGGAAGGTCGCCGTGGGGCTTAGAGAAAACCTGCACTGAAGCATCAGGCTCAGGGTCTCGGATCAGCTGCCCCTCCATCGAGGCAAGAAGACGCACGGGGGTAAACGCTGGGCCTGCGCGGTTCCCCGCCCCGCGCCCAGGAGGTGCCCAGGCGTAGTCAGGCACGGATGCGGGAGGGGCCTCGGTCCGCACGCGCTGGGGCGTGACCGGCTGGCGAGGGAGTCGCGTGCCCCGGGGCTGCAGGGGTCCGGGATGCAGGGAGGAATTCACCTCGGGGTGGGCGGGCCCTGCGCGCTGAGCCCCGCACCTGCTCCCACCGTGGCTCCTGTCCAACCGCCTCCCCCTCCATCCCCACAAACCCGTGCACAGCGCCCGCCGTCCGGTCCCTAACCACGTGTCCCTTCTCATCCCAGAGCCTGCCAGCGTCGGAGTGGCCTGCAAGGCACCGCCGCCGGCCTTTCCAGCGGCAACGTCTTGTGTTTGCAGCTGGCGGTGCCGCGTCTGAAGGCCCCTGCCCGGGCCCCTGAGCGGCCTCTCGGCTGCCCGCTCACCGCGCGCCTGGACCCTGCCCGAGAGCACCCGCTGCACCTGCCGGCGTCCCGGTGCGCGCGCGCTCCTTGTCCGTGCGCTCGCAGAGGGCACTTCAGCTCCCCCGGCCCGGGCTCCGACGCAGCTCCAGCGCCCGGCCGGGCATCGCCGCTGCTGCCCACGCGTTCGCCGAGTCAGTGCGGGCCAACCCCGTCGCCCCAGGCTGTCCACGTTCGATCTCGCAGAGGA
The DNA here is from genome assembly GCF_021234165.1 of Pteronotus mesoamericanus. Classification (NCBI taxonomy): domain Eukaryota; kingdom Metazoa; phylum Chordata; class Mammalia; order Chiroptera; family Mormoopidae; genus Pteronotus; species Pteronotus mesoamericanus. The sequence goes on from NW_026555064.1 coordinate 21,506,177, forward strand.
TAAGGTCAGAGGACCTGCATTGACCTCATAGATTTGCCACTGAGACCCAGGTGTCTTTAAAAAATCGGTGGCCTTCTGCTTCCTCAAGCTGAAGCGATGCCAAGTGACGCCTAACTGCCCGACTTCCCAAGACACTAAGGTCAAATAAGATGTTACATAAAATCATTTTGTGACTGGAAGTGGAATAATGTTCTAGTATAGTTATTAATAGCAGAGTAACATTAATTATGTAATTAAAATTGGTAGTAATGGCTGCTTGTATTTAACAGTTTGCCAAGAGTTAGCATTAAATCTCTCCCAAGGTGATAGGACTGTACGCTGTCCGGTTTCCAAACACTCATAGAAGAGAAGCACCCTCCAAATCTGCTAAACAATGTACCACAGTTGAAGCTGAATAATTTACTACATGCAAAAAGTTGTTGAATACTAATGTTAACTAATTATTAAAATCACATATTTATCTTTATTACTAAAAAAAAAAAAAAGAATAAAAAGTAACCAAGATAAATCTCAATACCTCCAGCCCTGGGGGTAGGCCAAATATTTTAGTAACACAATACATTTATTTATTTTTTTATTATGGTGTATCATGTAGGCTTCAGGACCAGATACAACCACATATTATCTGTATGTGTGACTTAGAGGAGCTAATAAATATTCCTGAGTAACTGTTGTTAATAGCTTTTTTAAAAATCTAGAGCCTAATACCTCCCTTTCAGGAATCATGAGAACAGAACAAGATTAAAATGTGTGTCTTGACTAGTGTCGTGCACAGAGAACCCCACAGCGAGCATGCCGGGGGTGCTTCCTGGCTCCTGAGGCGGCACGTGAGTGAGTGGAGACCCCATCAAATAGCCGCGGTTTGGATATTTCAGGTCCAGTCCCACGAAGAAAATGAACATGGCCCCCCGTCCTGGTTCCATGAGCTGTGACTCAGAAGGTGAAGACGTGTTTGTAAAAAGTTGTGGATTGGTGAGACTTCGGCGGGTAGAACAGTTACACCCCTAAGTTCTTGTCCGGTGAACTGCTCGCCCACCCCTCCCTCAGCGATTTCCTGAGTCAATTCTTTCTTTTGTGCAGTACGGCCGACAGCACCCGGCCAGCGCAGCGTCGTGGAGGACACCCCGCCGTTGCAGGGTGCCTGGCAGGCGTTTTCCTTCCTACACTTATTTATACCCAAACTGTCTCGGTTTATTATCTATGCCCAGTAAATACTTGGCCACCAGAGAAATCACCACCACTTGAATCTGAGCTAAGACACCCAGAATAGCTTCCGGTTACAATATCTATTTTCTTGTACTTGTGCTCAATCTCATTTTATAGCAACACGATTTCCAAGAGTAGTTTCTTACCTCCCTTGGATTGATTCGTAAATTTGCCACAGCTAAAATAAAAATTTTCATTTTCATCCAGGGATGATGAAATGTATGTATCTTTGCACTATCGTACACGAAGCTCTTAGAACAAGCTTTGGAATCCAAGAAACTTGCCTCAGGTGGCAGCTCGGTGTGACCGAAGCAAACAAACCGTCCACTGAAGCATGTGTGTTCAAATACGCTGTAGGGGTAAAAAGCCTCGCTTTTGAACAGTTGGAAGGATTAAAAGCGCCCACGTAAGGTGGTTAGCCAAGTGTTTGGCACACAGTGGATGCTAACTAGAACTATGGCAGGAATGCGGGAGTGCAGATCTGGTCGGCCTGCATTTTAGGGCCTCATATGTTGACGTGGACTCACGTTCGATGCGGAAGATGACTAAGGGGAATCGCGGGAGTCGGCGTGCGCCGCGGCCCGGGGGGGCGGCGGGGGACGGCGGGGGCGGGGGGGCGTTGCAGTCCCTGAGCAGCAAGGCCACAGACTCCTTCTCTGATGACGGCCTGTCAGGGGGAGGAGTAAATCCTAATGGAATCCTTAACACACATATTTTAAATATAGAATCTGCAGGATGTGTTAATGTTGGAAATGGGAACAATAAGGAAGAGAGCAGGTGTTACTCGAAGGATTGAATTTGAATAAGTGGGGAAATGGTGCCATTAACAGAAATTGAGGCTTTGGAAAGGATATACTTTGGCATCAAAGCAGGAAGCCCCTGAGAGCCCCGGGGGCTGGGGTCCTGCTGCGCGTAGGGCCTACACACCCGCCTACACACCGGCCGGGCCGGGGCGCCACCCAGCGCCACTGCGGGGCGGTGCTCCCCGCTCCCCAGGGCCGGAAAGGCCGACATTTACAAAAAGAGGGAAGGAGAGCAAAGCAGAAAAACAAGCAATGGCAGAACAATTCACAGCGGTAGGAAGACGAGGGGGAGGGAGGGGACTCGGGGCGCCCAGAGGAAGCCGGTTTCCAGAGCAGGGGACCCGGCTGCAGATTGGTGTGGGTCCTGCCAGGACCGGGCTGCTGGACCTGGTCACGGGAGTCCCTGGTTGACAGAGCGTCGTCGGTGGCCGCGGAACAGAGCGGAGGGCGTGCTCAGGTGGCAGTGGCGGCTGTTTAGGGACCCACAGGAACGCGAACCCTGCCTTTGCATTTCCCCTCATGCACAGGGGCGTCCTAGGCCTTCACCTTGCCCACCCTCACGCCCTGCGGGGCCCTTCGTGGCGCGTGCCCTGCACAGGTGCTCGGTCTTTATCTTCCATCCCGTGTTGTCTATGCTCAGATACGTTCAGGTGCACCGACGTGTACTGTTGTGTTACGGCTGCCTCGGTGTTTGGTGCCGTGACAGGCCACACAGCGTGGTGGCCCAGGAGCTATAGGCCGCGCCCCCTGGGTGTGCCTGAGCGCCTTTGCGGCGTTTGCACAACGACAACATGACCCAGCAACACGCATTTCCAATGCCCCCCCGTCCCTGCGCAGCGCACAGCTGTGCTGTGTCCCCAGGGCAGAGTTTTCCTAAAAGCAGAAAAAGGACCCAGAGTCGTGTTGAGAGAGAGTCCAGTTTTATCTGGTTCATACTAGCACAGAAGGTCTTGATTGCCAATGTTTCATTATTTTTATATATGCATATAAATATATATATCTTTTAATCCTCCCCAGAGGACACGCTTATCAATTTTAGAGAGAGGGGAAGGGAGGGAGCCAGAGAGGGAGAGAAGCTTTGGTGGGAGAGAGAAGAAACATCAGTCCGGTGCCTCCTTTACGTGCCCCCATCTGGGACCCAAGCCACAACCTAGACATGTGCCCTGATCGGGACTTGAACCGGCAACCTTTCGGTTCGCCAGACAACACCCAACTAACTGAGCCACGCTGGCCAGGGCTCCCCAAATACATTTTAAATATTCATTTACCTCTGTCTCAGCCCCCTTGCCGTGAGCTGGTCATCCTGGAGGGCCAACCTTCACTTTTCACGAGGCAGCCAGACGGACGTCACGGTCCAGGTGCCACGCTCTTACTTAGATCATCCCCTGTCACCGCTGCGTCTTTCGTGCTGCTTCACGCCCCTGGAACTGCCTCATTTTGCTCCCTGCACCCAACCCCACGGGGCCTCTTGGTTTCCTGAATGACCACGGGCCCTCTTCTGGAATGCCATTCCCTGGACTCTTACCTATTTAACTCCTGCTCACCTCACCTATTTAACTTCAAATCTCACTTTGCTCGTCTTTTCTCGGAAGCAAACCTTCGCCTACCCCACCAAGACAACAGAACACATTCTCATGGCTCCCTACACTCTTCCTTTACAGCATTTAAATGTTTATGAAGAACTGATTTAATGCCTACCCCCCCACCCCCACCCACCAGTAAGCTGTATGGAAGTGGGGAAACTGCCTGTTTCGCCCTGCTCTGCATCCTCAGAGTGCCAGCCTCATACACAAATGAAGTTTCTAGAATAAATGTAGCAAAATTATGTGCACAGTTCTTCACATTTAAGCCACAGGGGTTCTGTGTTTTGTTTTCTATGTTCATAATCCACCCAGTTTAATTGCCTTCACCTTCAGAAACAACTTTTCACTCTTAATGTGAGGGCACACATTCTTTGTTAAATCAACCAAGTAGTTGTCAAAAAGAAGTGTTGCTCATTTAGCTACTAATTGAGGTCTTTCTGCTCTACAGATGTGAGAAGTGAAAGAGAAAAAAGTATTAATGCTGGGAGGTTCCAGAGAACATGCTGGCCTTCAGCTGGGGGTCCCTACAGCTTCCAGACCCTCTGGAACTGTTTTTCCGATGAGATAGAAACCGGGGGGTGGGGGGCGCGGGGGAGCGAGAAAGGGAAACTGGCTCCTCATTGTTTCACTCAAACCATGTAGATACTGGTTCCGACTGCAGCCGGGCCATCGCAGGCAGAGCTGACTCTCGATTCCCACACTACGGGAACCTGGAATGATACGGAAGAGTAAACACAGTCATGACCCAAGCCATTCGTTTCTATGCATTCAGTATTGCAATGCTGTTTGTAAGCTTCAAGTTATGGTGTTGTTTTATGTTTGCACAGTACTTTTGATTGTAACAGGTTCACGCACACTCGCTGCGGATGGGGCAGGCTACCTTACGGAAACGCAGAGGGTCCTCAAAACCCAGTTCCTTCAGGAGAAGACGCTCGATTCTTTGGGCCGGAGCAGAGGTGTTGGGTTCACAGCAGCTCTGCTCTTAGAAGCCTTCCAGGCCCAGGCACCAGAGGCCCTGCCGTTGTCTGCGTGGGACTCGCAAGGCTGCCCAGGAATTTCCAGGCCGCCGCGCGGGAGGTGCGAAGACGTCAGCGTGGGCACGGGGTGTGGGCGCAACAGGGAGCACCCGGTGCGGCGGGTGCAGGGGCAGACAGGACTGGGCGGGGAGAGTTGGCCGCACGCAGGATCTCATTGGGCAAATATCAGGGGCTTTTTAAACCTCTTTTCTCCCTGCTTTTTAAAAGAATGAATGAGCATGCCCGTAGCCAACTCCTGGGAAGCAAATAAGCGGGGAGATGAGGCACAGAAAGGCCTTGGTGATCCAGAACGTGAATAAGAAGTACCGGAATGATAAGTTACAATAAACAGTAATAAATTGGCTGGGCCTACCATGTAAATAGCACAGAAGGTACTCCTATGACACAGGATTGGGACAGAATTGGTAAAGAATATTGGATAAGAAAATAGAAACAATTTTTTGGAAAAGTTCAGTTTTTGAGAAAGAACGATGCCGACAGGGCTGCTGTCCTCTGACGCTGCATGGGTCCCGAGAACTGGCTCAGACACAGGCAACCCGTGCACACACGGACATGTGATGGTTTTTAAAACAACTTTTACATAAGTGGGAAAATATGAGCTCTTTAGTTAACTCACTGGAAAAACTAGCTATCTGTTTTAGGCAGAAAATGAAAGTAGGTCCCTGCCTCGGGATGTTCACAATACATTTAGACGGGCGAAAATACTAACCATATAGTAATGTTCGGAGAAAATAACCCTCGGACTAGAAAAGCCTCCTTAAGCCAGATCTAAGAAACAGACACAGACCATGCAGGGCTTTCTTAAACGTAAAAGAGTTTGGCCTTTGCCCCGGCTGGTATGGCTCCGTGGACTGAGTGCCGGCCTGTGAGCCAAAGAGTCACTGGTTTGATTCCCACTCGGGGCACATGCTGAGTTGTGGGCCAGGTTCCCAGTTGGGGGCATGTGAGAGGCAACCGATGAATGTATCTCTCGTGTGTTGATGTTTCTCTCCCTCTCTTTCTCCTTCCCTCCCCGCCCCGAAAATAAATAAAACCTTAAAAAAAAGAGATTTTGGTCTTTACCTCAAGAGGACCAGAGAACTGACTGAAGTAGGTTGGGAACGCAACAGCAGGATCCGACTCATTCTCAAAAGGCCGTCCTCGCAGCACGCGGAGGCGGGAGAGCGCGCAGGACGCTGCAGTCAGACGGCGGTTTCCGCACACCGGCGGGAAGGCGGTGACCGTTGGGTCTTGCAAGCCAGTGATGACACGTGGACAGATAATTCTAGAAATGTTCAGGAGTCATGGTGTGGGCGAGGGACAAGGAGGCGAGGTACGGGACAAGCAGAGCCAGGCCAGGAAGTGCGTGGCTGGGCACACTCAAGACTTGGGGCTGTTTTTAAGGGTGTGCGGTGAGCGATTGCGGGGTTCGCCCTGCGGAGAGGCGCGTACGACTCCCAGTGTGAGTTTGCTGCTCGCGGGCGACCTAGCGCCTGGGCCCGAGGCTTGGTGGGGGGAGTATCCGAGACAGCGCCCAGACGCCATGTTCTCATGCTGGACACCTGGACTTTGTGAGCTATTAACCAGTGCTTTGCCAATAGATTTCATTTAGAAAAAGGAAGAAAAAAAGATGGCTTGAGGTCCGATGACAGGAAACAAAACGAGCCACATTTTTCATTTCCTTACACTGGCTGTGTCTTCATAGTGAGGTCTACTGGGAACTTTTTGCATCTTTTACTACAATGAAAATTTTGGTAAGGCCAATATATCTAAAAGATAGAAATTTCCTCTTTCTTTATGGACTTCAATGGCAAGAAAATTAGTACTGGAGCCTTTTCCCTGATATCGATTATTAAGTGTATCTTTAAAATCCATTTTTCTGCATAAGTACTTTTAGTAATGGGATACAATGGCCATCCTGACTGAAAACAATCATACTTACAGTAAAATATCTTATTGGTATGTTATCAACAACCAACTTCATTATGAAAATTGTGAATATGTAATCTAAACCCCCAAGTAATTCATTTGCCTATTCAACAAAATTCACCACGCAGCTGTTATGTGCTGAGCAATATTCTAGTTGCTGGAAACAGAGCAGTGAACAAAACAGACAATATAGCTCATTCCCTTGGGGAGCTTATTGTCTCACTCTGAAAATATAAACAGTTCACAAAGAAAAATAAAATGTATAGTATCCTAGATGGTAATGAGTATTCAGGGAAAATGAAGCCGGAAGCGAGGACAGAAAGGGGCGCAGCAACCGACAAGCAGCGAGGGGAGGCCGCCTGATGGGTGGTGTTCGAGGACATCATGGAAGGGGGGGGCAGACCAGATAGGAGGAGGGCGAACAGGCGGGCCGCCCTGGAAGGAGGGGACGGCGCACACCAAGCCCCTCACCGGGGTGCCCAGTCACAGCCAGGGAGAGCGGGGACCAGTGCGCCGCTGCAGGGGCTCTGACCGGAAGGAGGGGAGCGAGGCGGAGCAGCAGAGCAGGGAGGAGGCCAGGGCTCGAATCCAAGCAGAGTGATTTCCCTGTGACTGAGGAAGGCGTATGGCCTGAAGGGGGTCCACGCTTCAGAATCCACTGTCAACGTTTGGTGTAACCTGGCAGCCAAGGAGCGCGGGCTGTTGAAATAAGAGAAATACTTTAGTTAGTCCAAGATACAGATGTCATGAGCAAGCAAGCATCCTCGGAAGGAGTCCACTCATGCACGCTGGTGCCTGTCCACGAAGCCAGGTGTGTCGGGGAGACCTCCCCAGTGAGCCAACAGAGTCACGCGCAGGTTGTGCACAGAGAGGGCGGCTTACACCAGAGGCAGAGTGAGCAGCAGGTGCAGAGGCTGAGTCCCTGGCGGTGTCCGCAGATGGAGAGGTGGGCGCCCATCTAGGCCAGGAGGGGAGTGGGAGTCTGGCTTGAGCGTTGGGTGGTCGGAGCTCTGAGCTCTTACAGCGCAGCAGGGGTGGAGGGCCCGCTCATCTCGGTGTCCAGACTTGTGGTTTTGGGAGCTCCCTTTGCACCTCGTACCTCAGTCTTGACGTAACACCTGACATAGCTGTCATGGCTGACAGTGACTCCATATTGGATGGCCAACAGTGTCCAAAAAGTCAGCTCTGCTCTCACTCTGCAGAATAGATCAAGGAGCAGCGCAAACACAGGCTAAACAGACAGTGTTTGCTTTCAAAAGTACACGTGTATTGCCTAATAATACATCAGTATTAAAACCCAGTTACGTTCCCTTCGTTGTCATAACCATTTCCAATGATTAGTAATTTAAGTAACTGAGATAAATAGTGTAATTATGTAGGCTTCGTTCTGTGAATATTTAAAAAGAATTTTCTTCTCCAGAGTTGTAAAATTTTATATTAACTTTATTTATTGTTCTAATTTTACTTTTTCTGTTTTAATTTTAGATTCAGAGATATTAAATTATAACTTGGAACCATACTGCTAAATATTGAAAATATATATTAAAAACCTTTAGCCTAGACCAAATTGGGTTTTCCATTTTATGGCTCAGTTGTTAATATTTAGACAACTTTTTTTTTCCTTTATGTAGTTTTTGGTATCGTTCTTTTTTGTATCAATGTGTGGACAAAAAGGGGGCCACATACTAACCCGACCAGCTCAGGGGAGGCCTGTGCGGTGGCCTTACAAACTCAGGGACCTAAAGGAAACACAAAGGATGGTCTGAATGAAAAATTATTAACTAAAAGCAGCTCATGGCAGGTAGCGATGTTCTAGGCTAGGATCTTCCCTGACAAAGGTCAATCTTTACCTTAATTGAGCCTATTGTCTTTTTGTATCTATGATAACTTACCTTTAGAATGTCAAAGCAATTTCCTTTTTCTAGACCTCAAAGCACAGATACTGCCCCAAAGCCCCAAAGAGGAGACCACCAATCCCCTCATTGTTATTATTGTGTTAAACGTTGCCTATTAACCCTCCCGTACCCACCTGTGAAAAAGAAGTACGAGGTCTGTCCAGAAAAAGTCCAGCCACTGTTAATATAACAAGAATAGTTTGCACAGCATTGATGTAACCTGGCAGCCAAGGAGAGTGGACTAGAATACACATGTGTGAACAATGATGACTTCACTGTATTAGTCAGTGGGGATGGTAGACGCTCTTGAGTGAGCATGTGTGCTGTGTGGCTGTCACGTTCAAAATGACTGAGTGAGCAGAGCAACAAATCTGCATCAAATTTTGCCTTAAGCTTGAATATTCCTCCGTGGAAACCGTTCAGATTATTTAGGAGGCTGCAGCTTATGAGCAACTGGTGACTGGCAGCTTCATCACAACAAACCCCCTGCTCATGCGCCGAGTCTCCTGCAGAGTGTTTTTGCAAAACATCAAATCACCCAGGTGACTCAGCCCCTCTGCAGCCTAGATTTGGCACCCTGTGACTTCTGGCTTTTCCCAAAACTAAAGTCACCTTTGAAAGGGGAGGGATTTCAGATTGTTGACAACATTCAGGAAAATACAATGGGGCAGCTCATGGCGACTGGGAGAATGGTGTGAGGTCCCGAGGTGCCTGCTTTGAAGGGGACTGAGGTATCATTGCGCTATGCACAATGTTTCTTGTATTTTCTTCAGTAAGTGTCTCTGTTTTTCATATTACATGGCTGGACACCTTCTGGACAGACCTCATATGTATCTAGCATTTTACTTTCTATCTAAATCTAGAGGTTCCGCCCCCCCACCATTGACTTTCTCCCGCTTACCATTACTCTCCTTTGACCGTAATGTATAAAATAAGCAGCCAAACTGCCATTCTCTGGGGTGCTTTCTCAATCTGTTGAGATTTTGCTTCCCAGCAATTTTCGCTTTGTCTCACATAAAATCACAAAAATTCTCTACAGGCTTGAATGTTTCTTACATTGACAAGTGTTAAATTTGCTCTTTATGGCTGGTAATCAAAATACATACAAAGTTCAATTTTGTTATAATAAGTGTTAAAAATTGTGCACATTTTGAGAACTTTGGTAAAAGCTCAGTTATTGGCAGTCTAGCATTCCCAAATCAGGGCACAAGGCAATTAGGATTAGGTGTAATGCGGGCAAGGTTGGTTTACTTTTTTTTTTTTTTTTTTAAGCGAGTTGTTATGAGTTTATTTGAGTCGAACTGATAACGTTTGCCAAGGAGCAGATCTCAGGCTCCCTTGATTTCCTTTTTAATAGCAACCCCTGGGTGCAAGCGACAACGCTTTTAAATCTTAGATGCTCTGTGTCTCCCAGTTGCCCTTTCCTCTCCTGGCTGGGAAACTGTGAGCCTGCGACACGACGCTAAGGACGAGCGAACGAGCGCGGCGCTTGCGCGCCTTCTGCGGCTGCGCCGCGACACCAACGGCAGCCCTGCGGCCCAGGCCGATCCTGGCCACGGCGCCTGCCTGCCGGTCTTCGGTTGGTCTCCGCACCGCCGAGTTCTGGTTTACTAAGGCACAGAAGATGGTCAGGGGCCTTCAAACCTGTAGAGAATTTTCCTGAGTTTATTTGAGCTAAACGGACCGTTGCTGGGAAGCAAAAGCTCTATGGATTGAGAAAACACCCCAGAGAACGGCAGTTTGGCAGCTCCCTTCATCCATTACGATCAGAGGAGGAGGCCTTAGGGGGTTACGAGAAGTCCACGGGAGTCAGACTAGCGGGTGGGAGGAAGCCAAGCAGGGACGCCTCTGGGAGGGGATCCAAGGAAAAGCACTGAACAGACACACATGTCTTTTACGCGGGCGGGACAGGACAATTAACAATTAACACGACACCACCAAGGGGCTCCGTGGTCTCCGGCTCGGCCCCGGAGGCCCGGCCCGAGGAGGCTGACGTCCAAAGCTCCGTCCTGCGATTCAAAGGGACAGCGAGACAGGCTCTGCGAAGGCAAAGACGGACCTTTGCCCAGACATGACACTGCCCGCCGCCACCGAGTTTAGTTCACAGAGCTGGAATGCCAGACCCTCCTGTGCGGCTGCTCGGGGGCTCCCGGCGTGCGAGGCGCCGCAGGCCTCCCCGAGCCGGTTGGGTTTGGCACGCGACCCTCTTTCCCTGTCCCCGGGACGGGAGGGAAGGCTCGCGGTGGCTTCAGTGCCATCATTTTTCTCGTTTTTACTGCGAACAGCCCGCCGCTAACGAGCAGGCCGCGGCTGGGTTGCGGGTCTTTGGCACGGCTGGCCCGCGAGACACTCGCGCGCCGCCCGGCAGGGCCCAGGGCCGAGGGCCCGGCCGCCGGCCAGGCGCACGGGGTCTTCTGCTCTTCGCTCGGGAGCCCGGGCGAGGCGAGCTCACGTGTGCGGGTGACGTAAGCCCACCGGGTCGCGTGACCAACATCCCGCCCCCCCGAGGCCCCGCCCCGCAGGCAGCGCGGCAATCTCGCGAGAACCGCCTCGCTCCCGGAACTTGCTGAGCTGACAGGGAGTCCCTCAGGAGCGGAGGTGTGGTCGAGGGGCGGTGTTCTTGTTTTCGTTCTCGTAACGTGAGGGCCAAAGCCGAAGCCTTCGGGGGCTGCCCGAGTGTGAGCAACCCGACCTGGAAGAGGCGGGGAGGTGGAGAGCAGGGGCAGTCCTGCGGAGGGGAGGCGCGGCCCGGCGGGGTCGCCCTCGAGGGGGGCCGCAGCCCCGGCGGTCACGCGCCGCTCAGTCTTCAGTCCAGTCGGCGTCTCGGCCTCCCCGTCGCGCGGTCACCCCCGAGACCCGCGAGGGGACGGGCTGGGGCCGCCTCGAGGCGGGAGGCGGTCGGACCCCAGGGCGCCAGTTTCTTCTACCCCCATTTCGCGCCATGCCCCGCCCTTGGGCCCGCCCCGCCTCCAGGCCCCGCCCCCAGGGCTGGAGTCCCGCCCCGGCTCCGCCCCGGCCCCGAGCCTCCGCCCCGGCTCGCTTCCTCCGCCCCGCCCGCCGGCCCGCGGATCTTTCGCAGCTGCTGGCTGCTCGCGGCTCGCCCGCGCCGGCTGTTTGCCATTTCCCGGCCCCTGTTCCTGAGCGCTCTGCCCCTGCGTGCGGGAGGGAGGCTGGAAGAGAGCCGTGCGGCGTCCAGAGGGGCAGCCGGGCCGAGCGCAGGAGGAGGCGCCCTCTGCGGTCACCGCCGCCCCGCGCGATCCCCGCGGCCGGCCACTCTCGGACGCGGACGGCGAGCGGGCCCGGGGACGGCCCGACCCCAGGATGGCCTCCACCACCACCTGCACCCGGTTCACGGACGAGTACCAGCTCTTCGAGGAGCTCGGAAAGTAAGCGCGGCGCCGGGGAGGCGGGGGCCGGGGAGGGGGCTGTCCGGGGTAGGGGGTCGGGCCAGGGGCCCTGCACGCGTCCGCCCGCCCGCCTGCCTCGGAGCCGTCACCCCGGGAGTCCGTGTGGACGCAGCGCAGACCCTCTTCTGTAAGCGGAGATGCCGTGGGAGCTGCGGAGCGACCACTCGCGGACGAGTGGCGCTAGCCCCGCGGTGCCGCGTTCCTGACGCCCGGAATTCCACGTCCAGAGAGGGGTCGCCCAGACCAGCCCGACCCTGCCCGCGCCCCTTTCACCCTCGGCCCGGTGACACGCTCACCGTCCCCTCGCAGGGCTCGCGCGGATCCTCTTCGTCCCTGGAGGACTTCCACTCGGCGGGAGAGCCCCCTGGGTGGCCTAGCGGTGCTCGGACCTGCAGGACCGCTGGAGACGTGTAGGGAGGGGACAGGGACCCGCCGAGGCCCTGCCCGGGGACCCAGGGACTGGAGGTGTGCAGGGAGGGACAGGGACCTGCTGAAGCCCAGGGCTTGGGGACCCAGGGGCTGGAGGTGTTCAAGGAGGGACGGGGACCTGCTGAGGGTCGGGCTGTGCACTGGGACCCCCAAGCGACCGGGATGCTGATTTACGATTTATGCAGCATCTGACCCAAACCCAGTCCTCTGCCTGTTTCCACTATTGCTGCTGAAAGGGTGCGGTGTGTGGTGATGTTTTATGCAGCGGAATTAAGGAAATGGAAATATCTTTTAAATGGAATGAACATTGTATGCTTATATGTTTATGCATTGTTTGCTGTTAAAGCATGGAGAATATGTCGGAACAGCAGCTTAATTCAAACCTCGCCCCTCCCCCAGCCCCAAACAGGGCACAGAGAAATCACCGTACCAGGATTTGTTAAACCGCGCAAATGTTCCCAGTATTTCTATTTTAATGAAAACAATCGCCATGTTTACTTACTTGGAGCCACATTAATTTTTTCCCTACCAAAATAAATAGGCAGCAGATTTTTGCTGCTCTTCCTCAGCTCTGCTCTTTGCAGGATTTTGTCTCCAAGCATTTGGTGCTGTGTGAGAGTGAATTGTAAAAGGTTCTCAGATTTCATGTGCAAACAAGAGCCTCATAATTGGCAGTCCCTTTCATTTTGTTGATTAATAATGTGTGCTCCCAGTTCAACAAAATTTACTTTTATTTCTCAGTATTAAAGAAGGTCCGGATTTCCAGGAAGAGTTGGTCATTTTCTGGATATTCCTGTAGTGCACTGATACTTGAAAATTTACTAAATTCAATGAAAATGTTCCATTGTTGTAATTTTCAACAGACTATTAGAGATGATTATATTGAATACCTGGTAATTTTTAATTTTCAGGGGGGCTTTTTCGGTGGTGAGGAGATGTATGAAAATCCCTACTGGTCAAGAATATGCTGCCAAAATCATCAACACCAAGAAGCTTTCTGCCAGGGGTAGGTGTTTCCAGTATGTGTAGGTGTTGATTTTGTATTTCTCATGCCCATGGTTGGCCCTCTGGTACGTAAGTACATCACATAGTTTTAACTGAATGACAGGCTTAGATAGTGTGTTACATATGGAGATTAGTGCCTTCTGACGGCCGCTTGGACTGTGCAGTTTCAAAATAAATGAACAAATAATTTAACAAGTTGTTATAAAAATTCTATCTGTCGTATGGGCAATAACATAAATAACAATAATTATAAAGCAAATAAATGTCACTGAATGCATCTTGCTTTTAGCTGTACTCTGAAATAACTTTCAGAAAAACGCTGGAATGGAAAATAAAAGGCTTGCAACTGTCATTCCCTTTTGCTTTTGAGAGGAAAAATAGGTCAGAGCGCGGGTGAATCATATATTTCAGTCGTAGTTACACTTGAACTTAATTCATCGAGGTATAGTTAACACTGAGGGCTTTGGGAGCGAGCTCCGCCTGCTCCACTCGGGGCAGCCCAGCCGCCGCTGCCGCTGTTGCCGTGCGCCGCGCAGACCTTCGCTTGGCCCACCGCGTGGAGATGGCTCACAGACCTGGAATGTGTTTTGCACATGCTTAGTAGCCACAGAGATAATTCATGCTCATGAAATAGCTGTTGACATAAGCAGAAAACTTGGAGGGCTCTCTGCGCTCTGGTGACTTCTTTGCACTCATGCAAAAGTACTTCTGCTGAAATGTGAGGCATCCCAGTTACTGTGAGCACGTGTCTAAGGTATTTATTTCCCTGGGAATTTATGGTGTAATGAAAGAAAAATGAAATGAAATGAACGAAATGCCGTAGTGTAAGCCCATCTCAGTGACCTGGTGGTTGATTTTGCTGTGAGTGAGAAGACCGTCCCCGAGGGTTTACCTTGCCTTCTGCCCGGCGCCCTGCGCAGGCCCCGGTGTCGGGGTGTTGGGTCCCTGCGGTGATGTCGTCCTCTGTTGCACGTTCCTCTGAACACGGTCTCTAGTGGAAGCCGGCGTTTCAGTGTAGTGGCGGGGGGCGGTGGTTGTGATTCTGATTCTGAGGGGCCCCGCGCTCGAGGCGGTGGCAGGGCCGGGCAGCGCTGGGGGGCTGGCGGCTGGGAGGCGCCCTCTGGCCCAGGTGTGCCCCTTCCGGCGTCTTCGCCCGGAGGACTGTGTTCTGCAGAGAGAAGCTGCTAAACTGTGAGCAACACTTTAGTTTTAAACACAATGAACGCGAGGCCCAACTCTCTCAGTGCCAGTCTGACCTCTTCCTGTGCCTGGGCAGGTGGGGCGCGAGGGGGTCGCACTTCCTGCAGAGCCCGCGCCAATCCGGGTCACCTGCGCTTCCCGGCGCCTCCCATCCATCTGCTGCTGGCTGGCAGGCCGGCCCCCTCCCTCTGCTCGCGGGGGCAGGCCCCTCGGGGCTGCGGTAGGAGGGGGCAGGGGTAGGCATCGGCAGCCTGCGGGCTCCCGCCCTGCGCCCCCTACTGCCCCGGCAGCGTGCCCTGCGCCCCCTGCACGCCCGCCGTCGGTCGCTGCGCCCCTCGCGGTGGGAGAGGCAGGGAGGGTGCCGCGCGGAGGGACCGGCCCCTGCGCCGCTGGAGCAGCAGCAGGCTCCTCACCTGCTGCCTGTGCGCCGCCGCCGCAGGTACTTCCCGGAGGCCTTGATTTCCTTACCTTCAAAATGGGGCGATAACGGAGCACTTCCTTTTGTGGGGCTCGAGTCAACCCCCGCGTCCGCACCTGCTCCGGGAGGTGCGCGGGGCGGCTGCGGCGGCTGTCGCCCCCGTGGGTCGTGCTCGTGGGTCGTGCTCACGGTGGAGGGGAGGGCGGGCCAGTCGCAGAGGCGGCGCCAGCCCCTTTAGCCGTGGGAGCTGCGCATGGTCCTTGGCTCTGCTGCAGAGCAGGTAAAGCCGGCCAGTCGCTCACCTTTTTTGACCTCAGGTTCTTTATCAAAAAAGGCGGGGGGGGGGGGGGGCATGGTGGGGGGGCGGTTAAGTGTCCAGAAGGCGCCAGGGCTGTGGTGAGGATTCATTGAAATTTGTCAGAACCACTTCTTAACTAGCAAAGTGCTGTATCAGTTTTCCTGTTATTACTGCTCACCTGTAAAACAGGACAGTACTTTTCCTTTAAAATGTTTAATTTATTTAATATCATCAAAACAATTAGAGCTGGTTATAGAATATTTGTACCTTTGAATGAATACACTTGTTTAATCTGTACCCAATTGAATTACTACTTTCATTTTGTAGTATAACATTCCACAGCGTTGGGGACCCAGGATGGCTCGGGAGAGTAACCGGGATCACACGTGGCCCTTGAGTGTTTTGGGGAGGAGCTGGGTACCTCGGTCATTCGGAGGGACAGGCAGGTACTGGCGTGCAGTGATCTGTAATCACTGTGCGGAGAGCACATGCTCTGGAGGATGCATTCTCCTTGAAAAGCGCTCCGTGCTCTGGACACAGTGATCCTAAAACACCACTTTCACAAAACAATTTAACTAATATATTTAAAGGGAAGTGTAGAATGAAATGTGAAGCAGCACGCTTATTTTTTTCTAAGGTACTGTTTTTGTTCATTCGTTTTTTTGTTTTGTTTTGTTTTGGCTGCATGTGGCAGTTTTTGTGGAACATGTAATTTTTTGTTTTAGTTGAAATGCCACATGCCTTTTTAAGTACAAGCTTTAAGTCTGTTTGTTTTAAAGACCAGGCAGGTCCTTCAACTCAGATAATATTCTTTAAATGTAAGATTTCAACTGAAAAAGAAAGGCCATTGTCAGTAATTGTCATCCAAGACCACAGGGGAATTGCCAAAAATGTGGCCACATTCCTGCAGAAGCCTGCACCCCGCCCCCCCGCCGGCGCTGTGGCGGGCACCCCCTGGGCCTGGGCCTCGGCGGCCCCCGCAGACCAGACCGGCCGCGCGTTTCCTCTCAGCTGTTAGTCACACACCATATTCGGGAGACTCGGAGTCTTGAAGCATTTCTTTCCTTTTGCGTTAACACATGTGTGCACAGGGCGTTCCTTATGTAACACCGATCAGCTAGATAAGCACACTCACACATCATTGGGCCTGTTTTAATAATAAGTAATGTGGAAACGTCTCAGATATTTCATGTGAAATTTCTGTCTTCCAAGAAGCTTTGTGTTAGGACTAAAAGGCATAATGTGGGGTAATGCAGGATAGTGATACTGGAAATTTATCTCGTATTTTTAACCATGAGATCAGTACCTAGTGCCGGTTTGGCCTGCTGCCTTGGGAGTCTGTCAGTTTGGATGTGATTGTAACTGTAGGGTGTTGTCAGGTTCGGGAAGGTCCGCGCAGGGCTGTGGCTGACGGTTCAGAGGGCAGAGGTCTTCAGAAACGGGTCATGGGGTGATGTCACCTGTTACGGCCTCCCTGTGGTGAGAGACGTTTCACGGTCGCGGTGACTGGACGTTCATCTCCCAGGGCATTTTGTGATCATTAGGAACCACTTCTGATCACATACAGTCTGACGTGCCAGAAGTCACTGTTCTGTGAAATCTAATGAAAGAATACATGCTAAGATAAGTATATTTTTCCTCTACTCTGTTGCAGAATTTAGAAAAGGGTTTCATTTTATATTTCTGTAAAACTTCAGATGAAATAGTTACATCATTTTGGTAGTCTTTGATTTTACTAGTTTTGTTAATTCCTAAGTAGGTGACTTTATAAAACTGACCATGAACACAAAATTAGGTCTCAGCTCTGAAATCTGAAGGTTGCATATATGTCCCTGAGTTTTTCTTTATGTAAAATGGGCATGTCAGTAACTAACTCTAGTTATCTTTTTCTTTTTTGGCATTTAGACAATCCAGAAATTACTGTAATTTCTCAGCCTCTTGGTTACTTGTCTTGAAGTAGAAATAGATCTGAAACAATAGAGATGAGAGAACTTGTTCTGAATTTACATTATTGATTTGACAAGTTGGAACTCATTGGACAAAGTAATGTTAATTTTTAAAAGTTTCTTGGCTCCAATAATATTTTAAGAAAAATTGTACAAAATCATTTTTATTTTTGTACATAGACTCTCTCCAACTCTTCAATTATCAGGCCCAACGTGGTATGTGTCATCCTTCTCATTTTGTGTTCTTTCGCTGTGTTTAATTGTATTTACATTCTTACATAGATCTTGATGTTAGACATTTATTTCCTGCTTTTGGTGAGAGAGAATATTGATATTCAGAACTCGTTAGGAGATAGAAATGAAAGTGTATATCCGTCCTTCCAGGAGACCATGAAAACCCTTTCTGTCCTCAGCATCATTAAACGAAGCAAAGAACGCGGTGGGGGCACCTGGTTGCCATGCTGATGACTAGCGCCGGCGACTGCCTGCCTGCCCGTGCAGCAGAGACGGAGCACCCCGAGAACCGCGGTCGGGCGCCCAGTTAGATCGGCGCTTCTCGTGTCCATGGACGTCCTGAGCCAGCTCGGTGCGAAAGTTAAACTTTAGCAGTTCAGTGCGTTTTATAGGTTCTTTTAATGTTGATTGTGAATTACTAGGAAGCACATACTAGTATTTTCTCGGTCATTTAACTTCTTTTGTTAACTAGAATTTTAATTAATTTTTAAAAGTCTTTTCCTTGGGCTAACGCTGAGGCAGGCCAGCTGCCAGTTTCTCTCACTGGGTTGGGGTTTTTTTCTTTTTCTAACAATATATACGTACAGAATTTATGTAACTACTTAGACTGCAACTCATGATATAGAATACTAAGCTCTCCTAACCCATATTTCTTCTCCAAAATGTTTTTAACTCTTTTTTGTCCCTTTTCTATTGTGTTGCTTCCGGTGGCTCTCCCACCCTCACGCCCGCCGCCCTGCAGTCACCACGCGGCCGCGGGCGGGGGAGCCGCGGGCCCGGGAGCCCGGGCGCCCGGGCACAGGAGCCCTGGGGTTCTCAGCCTCCGCCCTCCTCCTCTTGTCAGGGCTCAGCGTGTACAGGGTTTTAATAAATTACTGGCAGCTAATTAACGATTGCTTACATAAGAGATGTACTAAATCTTTTAAGTTCTCATAGTATCATTTAGTGTTACTTTACTGTGATACTTAAATGAAGGCTAGCAATGTTTTTACTCTAAAACAATACCTTTATAGTAGCAACATAATTCCTGCTACTTTATAGATTATTAAGCACATTCACATATGTAACCTTATTTTCTGTGTTTTTATTTAATAAATATTTAGGAAATATTTTTACTTAATAAAAATATAGGAAATATTAAATATTTAGGAAAAATAAGGCTTACCTACACAAATAAACGCCATGGAAGACGTAAACGGTGCTGAAGTCTGGCGTGAATAAAATGCTGCAGATTTTCAAAGGAGGGAAGGATCATTTCTGCCTAGGGGGATGAAAAAGTCCATCTTTTATATAAGATGGATTTAAATAAAATTTTATAACCATAATGCACATGGCGTTAAGTACTAAATGTAAACAGTTTGAAAAGATTGTTCAAATGGGTTATGTATCTCATTGTAATGAAAGTATTATTTTATTCATTGAGTAAATTTGCAACTATAAAGTTATTTTTAGAATAAAACAGTTTTAAATGAAGTAGAACAATGGTTAAGGTGACAAAATTTCTACCACTCCGCTGGAGGTAGATACAACAGTGCTTGTTGAGATACATTCGTGGACCTTTCAACGCCGCACTGTGTCCCTCGCCCGCCCGAGGCTGGGGAGGCCCGCGGCTGTCATCCCGCTGGAACAGGGGACACGCGTCCCCGGTTCTCTTTCCTGGAGGAGCCCTGCTCTGGGACCGCATTCTCCTTTTAACTTCTTGGGACTTTATTACTCCCAAAGTCAATAACGATAACAAATCGAAATTGTATCAGCCGTTGTGTAGAGAGAACCTTCGGTGCGACGGGTATGTGCTTACAGATGCTTAGTCCCGCTTGACCCAGAGCACAGCCGCCGGGCCGAGGACGTCCCTCCGCTCCCGCCCGCGGGCCCGAGGGCGGCGGCCTGGCGGACGGGGCGCCGGGGGCGAGGGGGCCGGGCCGGGCCGGGCGTGCGCCCTCCCACGTGCGGCCTCCTCCCACTTTCACTGGCTCTTTGGTCCGCTCTCCGCTTTTACACTTACATTTTAAGGAAGTCCATTTTTAAAAACATTTTGGTGATAACTTCAGAGAGCTTTGGGTTTAAAAATGATGGATGGCAATTATTCGCTTATAGAGATTATTTGGTTTTTTAGCAAAGACAGTGAGAGGCCAGCTGTCCCCACGGCCGCCTCTGTCGCTGCAGAGACGCTGTGGCCGGTAGGAGGCCGGGGGCGCGGGGCGGGGGCCGCCGTGGCCGTGCCTCGGGCTCGGGGCGCGCAGAACGGGGCGCGCAGAACGCTCGCGGGGGGGCGCTTCCTGGGCCTCCGCGCGGAGCCGGGGGCTGCGATTCAGCTTCAGCAACTGTCGCTGCGCGCGCACAGACGTTATTTTAGAAAGTGGCGTCCCAAATAGACCATTTATATTTTTAAATGGCAACCTAAAGGCTATAATCATGTGGCAAAAGTGATTTGGGAAAAGTAGGTCAGCTGAATATTTTGTAGAACCTTTAGCCATGATAAATGTTCTATTATTTTAATTAAGCAGGTTGTATATGTTTTTATATGAAAGATTGTACATAAATATTGGTTAGGTACAGAGAGACTTGTACAATTTAGAGTTACCTCTGAAATATATTTTTGATATTTGTTATGAATTTGTATAAATACATTTAAAATTACATTGTAAAATACAGAATCTGGGGAAATACAGAAAACTGGAAAGAAGACATATTTATAGTTCAGCTTCCCCAGTTACTGTTCACGTTTTGTCTTCTTTCCTTTTTTTTTAAGTTTGTCAGAATACTGGACTAAAATACACAATTTTAGTTAAAATACACAAAATACACTGCTTAATATTGTAAAATTTTCTATGTTACTAAACATTCTTTGAATTCTTTATCAATTATACTTCAGTGAGTAAAACATCAGTTTAGTATTGTGAGTTTTTTTTTAAAGTTGTTCTTTGCTCTGATAAATGACAATAGTAAAGTTTGTTTTCAGATATCTGATTTTTAGGAAATATTCTTAAAGGAGAGCTTATAGGTTAGAGGATTGAGTTTTCAGAATTCTTGATAAATATTGCCAGGTTTCATCCTGCAGGTTTTGAACATTTTCACCAGTGACATTTAAGTAACCTAATGAAACAATTTGAGGGGAGCGATTCTAAATATTAGTTTCAATTGAAAAACAAACCAAAAAATCCCCATGTACTCACCTGGATCCAGACCTTCTGCTAAGCTGTGGGTAAACAAAGGCAGGACTGAGGGGGAGGGGCTGGCCCCGCCGGGTCAGAGTCGGGGGTCCCCCATGAGGGGAGGCAGAGGGCAGGGGGTGGAGGGAAAGGGAAGATATACCCGAGGAGTTGAGGTCTGCACTGGTGGCTTTGAAAAATAACCAGGTTTGTGTGGAAAGGTGGATAGAAAAGATACAAATTGATAGGATATTATAAAAAAATTTGCGAGAAGCCGGGAAGCCAGGAAGGGCCCCTGCAGGGCGGCCCTGGAAGCCCAGGGGCACCTCCCAACCCCGCGGTGCGGTCGCCCTCCCCCGAGTCCCCCGGGCGCCCCGCAGGCCGCCGCCCCCCCCCCTACTGCTGCACGGCCAGACCTGCCGGAAGGCAGGAAGTGAGGGGCTGTGGGGGTTTTCAGCCTGAGTCATTAGAGATAAACAGCTGATAGGAGAGGAATAGCAAGCTCTTATCAGCCTCGCTTTTGTTTTATTTGGCTTTGGGGCAACCCAAAAAATAAATTGAGTGACTAAGCGGGAGATTAAGGAAGGAAGGGGACAATGAGAGATTTTAAAAAATGAACCTGCAAGAAAGCGCCTGAAGGACCAAGTCTGTGTTTATCCACAGGGAAAGCGAGGACCCTCCCTCAGCCGCCCGGCCAAGCTGGCTCTGTGGCTGGGGCGCAGGTCGGGCTGGCAGGTCGGGCTGGCAGGGCTCTGCTCCAGCCACAGGCGGGAGGCCCCGCGCGTTCGCCGTCCCTCAAGGAACAGTTGACGGCACGCGCAGGGTCCGGGAGCACGACTCCTGGCGCCCTCGCAGAGCTGGGAGGGGACGGGTGCGGGGGTGACTCCAGAACTGTGCTTTGTTACGGTGAAGGGTCACAGGCAGGACCTAGGACTTTCAGCAGGAAGATTTGTATACACAGTTCCCAGCTGTTGCCTTTAAAAACATTTTTTTTAAGAAAAGCTCAAAATTTAATAGACAAATTTTGTGATACAATTTAGCAGAAGCTGGTAGTTGGAAAATGGTCATTTATTCTCTTAGATAATGAAAAAATCTCTCATTCACTTAAAGACACTTCAATTTAAATACTATCTAACCTCAGTAGCTGGGTCTGTCATGCAGTATTTCCCCCTATTTGTAAAAGTCTTGGAGGCTATAAAAATCAATTTGTAAGCCCCTTCCCAGTTTTATTAAGAACTGCGTAACTTGCAGCTTAAAGGGGAAATGTTCTGCTCGGCCTGTGCGCAGGGCTGCGGCGGAGCCTTCTGGGGGCGAGCAAGGAGCTTTGGGTGGGGAGCAGCCTTGCCGGGGCCCAGGGCCGGCCTGGTCTTAGGGGCAGGCAGGGAGCCGCGAGCGCGGCCTCGCGCGGAGTTCCACAGGCCAAGTCCACCCTGTTCCCTGCGCAGGTATCCTAACTCCAGGCCGGTTTTCATTCTCGTGGAGTTGGAGAAGGGAAAAAAAAGCTGTCAAAGAGACCTCTTTGTCTCCTGCAGGTGGGATGGAGGCCTCCTTCTTGCCAATATTTGCTTTGGGAATTATTTTTGAAAAGGGAAAAAAAAACATTCTCTGGGTTGACTTTTCCCCCTGGGTCCTGTGCATCTTTTTGATCATAGGGAAAACAAAATTTAATTGTTAACCTTACGTCTGTTTGAAAGAAAAATATATGCACAGCCTGTTCTAGAGTAACGGAGAGCCAGTCAGTGGGCCGCCTGTCGCCGGCCCTCCCTCGCGGCCGCGGCCGCCCGCCCGCCCGCGACGACACGCGGAGGGGCCCCGACGCGCGGACGGGTGCTGGGGTGGCCGAGACGGTTACACTTTACACGAGTAGCACTTTATTTCAGTAAGTAGTTGTTCATCATTTGTAAACTTCGAGAAGTTATTTTAGGTAGGAGATTTTAAGGTATAAATATGCTTTGGAATAATCTGAACCAAAAAAGGGATCCAACTTTAGAGATCCCCATGTTGGAAATACATGGTGAACACACACGGGGTCAGCTCTAAAAATAGCGCTGAGCTTTGAGAGCCTAGCTCTGCTCCTGCCGCAGGCTCCGGGGCGCTGTGGGGTGAGGGGTGAGTCTTGGAACCCTCATTGAGCGTTCCATTCGGATCTGAGCCGTGGCCTAAGTGAGCCCCCAGCACTGCCGGGCGTGGGTGAGTGTGGGTGAGGGCGGCGGCAGGTCCGTGCGGGCGCGGTGAGGCCTCTCACCCCCAAGTGGCCTGTTGGAGCTGCTTGCAGAGCCCTCTGCGCTCCCTGCCGGCCCGCGGCGGGCGGGGCGGCATTCCTGGCCGATAGGGGGATTCAGGGAGCCGAGTGAAGTGCCTGGGGCGGCCTTTCCCTGGGGCTCTGGGGCAGTAACCCCAGGCCTCGGGGCTTCTCTTCCCACCACGTCACACCTGCTGTGTCCTGAGGAACAGGAGCTCTGCCGCCCTCTGCACCCGTGTGAAGCTGTGCCTTTGGGAGTTCACCGTTGAGTCGTGGGGAGCCTGGCAGCCTGCGTCGCATGTGGCCGCTGGAGGGCACAGGCCAGCGTTGTCCCCAGAAGAACTCAGGACAGAGCGTGTGCATCGCTCCTGTCCAGGGCAAGCTGCTGGCGGCGTGGGGCTGAGAAAGGAGGGCCGTTCCGACGGAAGCCTCAGAGCCTGAAGGCCCGGGGACGCCCAGAATGGCAGCGGGGACGAGGGGAGCGGCAGGGGAGCGTGGGGCAGCGCGTCGGCGCAGCGACTGATGGCCTGTGGCTGTGGGAGCAAGTGACGTAGCGCTGAGGAGGAAATTAACGTGGGTGGAAGGGAGGACAGCTCACGGGCCGGGGAAGAGCCAAGGTCCCTCTGTGGGCGAAGGAAAGAGAAGCTGCGGGAAATGAGGAAAAGCCCGAACCACGAAGGGCTCTGATCGCCAAGCTCGGACCGCGGGCCCCCGCGTGGCGGGCATGCGGTTAAGGAGGGCCCCGGGACAGTGCGCACAGCGCCGAGGAGTCGGGGGTGGGCCGAGGGCAGCGTGCCCAGGGAGGCCCCCGCGTGGCGCGGGTCGCGCGCACTTCCAGGGCTCCGCAGGGGGAACCTGTAATTCTCACGTGCTGTGACAAATTGGAAGTCAGAATCAAGAACTGATTTTGATGAAGGAAGGTGACAGATCGATGTGTTTGGGGCACAAGCCGTCTTGTTCAGGCTGAAGTATCTCAAAGGCCACTGAAGACTGGGCGTGGTCCTCGAGCAAGGGGCCGGGGAAACCGTGCGCGGGCAGGGGCGCTGGCACCAGGCGGCTGGGGCTCAGCCTGTCCCCGCTGCTCCGAGTCCTCGTGACCTTGGGCAGACCCCCTAAGTTCCGCGACCCTGGGCCTCCTTACCTAGGAAACAGGTCACGCACCTAGTTACCGTTTCTTGGCAATTAGTCTTGACGGAAATGATGGAGAAGATCACAAAGGAGAGACTGGGCCCGTGGCTGGGGTGCCTGCGTTGTGAGGGATGAGGCGGCGGTGGGCCCCCTTCGCCCTGCGGTTTGCACGGGGCGGGGCTGCTGTGCTCCGCAGTGCAGGGCCGAGCAGCCGAGAGCCTGAGGACGGAGGGAAGGGCTGTGGGCAGGCGGGATGAGGGGCTGGGCGGGCGCAAGGGCTGGCCCCCTGCCCCCCGCCCCTCGCCAGCCGCCTAGTCACTAGTCAGCAGACACGGGCCAAGTGGGGAAGGGGAAACAGCTGTGCCTTCGAGTGAAAGACTAAATGGAGATAATAGGTAGAATCTTCCTCGTTTAATAAAACAGGAAAAAAGAGAGAGAGGCACACACACACTCAGGACTAATTTCAGGGATTCGCCAGGCTCAGGGAATTAACTTTGGTCTAAATAAAACCGTAGCTGATTTGGAGGCAGAGGAGAAGGATCCGCAAGGAGCAGAGGAACCATGGCGAGGCGAGCGGGCCTGGGCGCTGGGGCTGCCGGGCCCAGGGCTCCATTTCCCCCCGAGGGCCCGCAGGAGGCTGGGGAGGCGGGAGACCAGCTGGGGCAGGCAAGGCAGTCCCGTGCAGCTGGGACCGGGGAGCGGCACCGCATGTGCTGGGTCTTGGCGGGCGCAGTGCCGCGGTAGTGGCTCTCGCCCCGACAGGCCTGCAGGAGGGGGCCCTGTGGGCCTGGCCTTGACGAGGCGAGACCACGGGGACCCTGCCCCTTCTCAGGTGGTCCAGGGGACGGCTGGGTTTGCTTTGTTTTATGTGTATTTTCCTTAATTTGTGCAGGCAGTCAGGGCCGAGCTGCTGGATTGCCAACCCACCGTGGGTGATAGCAGATGCCCGGCCACCGTCCCTGCGCCGTGTTCTTTCTAGGATGTGTGCACGCCTCCAGCAGTAGGGGGAGGCGGGGAGGAAGCGGAGAATTGGGAAGGAAATTTCATTCCTCAGGAGTGGCAGCCAGAATGACATCACTTGGGGACGTCTGGAGTAGAGTTCTTTTTCTACCTGAGAGGGAAGCCCGGGGAATCTTCAGTTCACAGTCCAAATGAGCCATTTCCCTTCTGTCTGTTGAAGTTCATTCCATTTCTCTGCATAAATAAAAGACTCTGCAGGCAGCTTCATGGATTCCAAGCTATACGCTATCTAATCACGGGGGGAAGCGCCACTACGGGGAAGCCGAGGGCAGAGCGGGGACGAGGCGCAAGCGCTGGCGAGGCGGGCGGGTAGCGCAGGGCGTTGCGTCGTGGGGCCGCAGGTTCACCGCCCCGGCGCTCCTTTCCTGCGCCTGCCTTCGCCTCCTGTCGCCGCCCCTGGGGCTCGTTGGCTGTCCCGGGAGGGAGGTTTCCCGGGAGCCCCGTGGCATCAACAGTTTTCTTGAACCTCTGTGTCGTTCTTCAGTTTGTTTCTCTAAGTCCCCCACAGAGGGTCACTTTGCTCCCTGAGAAAAGCAGGGAACCGACCCGAAGCCTCCGTGGGGTGGGTGTGAGCAGAGCCGGTTTCGCTTTCTCCCTCGACACGTGGGGCCTCCCACGCCTCCCACGCCTCGGTGCAGCTGCTCTGCGCCCCGGCAGCAGTCGATTGCTGGCGCCGGCCTCTGCTCCGCCGGCGGCCGAACCCCGGACACCCGGCTGTGTCTGAAGTCAGACGTCCGAGCGCTAGGAGAAGACGACATCTTCTCTACACCCCTGCCAGTGGCGAGCTTTTGTTGTTCCTGAGTAGACATTGGGCGGCCTTTATGCTGGCACTTCCGAGCCCCAACTCTGCCTCTCCAGGTGCCTCGTGGTCTCGCCTTCTCTTCCTCTCCCCCCACTGCCTGCCGCACGGCCACCAGCAGATACGTACCGAGCGCCTGCTGTGTGCTCGCTCAGCCCTCGGCCCTGGAGGCGCGGCGGGCCGGGGGTGGGGGGCGGTGCCCGGGGCCGGAGGGGCTGGAGGAGCCGTGGGAGCCGTGGGCCAGCCAGGGCCCCGCTGGCGGCCGTGAAGGAAGTCACACAGCTCTCAGCCCGGGGACTGCAGTGGGTCCCGTTGGACGGGCCTCTCTGAGGATGACGGCAAGTGACCACAAGAAAATGCGAGGGAAGGACGTCCCCGGCCGGGGCCCCGGGCGGACAGCGAGTCTGCGCGGGGTGGAAAGGAGGTCCTCACGGCTGGGGCGCGGTCAGCAAGGGGGCGGGGCGCGCACTGGTGTTGGCGGGGCAGAGGGCGGCAGAGCCTTTTAGCCTGAGTTCGGGCCCGGGCCTAACCTTCGAAGCAGCGGTGAGCCACGTGGAGGCCGTGGCGCAGGGCCGGGGCGCAGTCGGAGCCTCCCGTGTGTAAGCGCTTGCGGGCGGCTGTCTGTGGGGAGGGGAGGGTCCCTGTTGGAAGGCGGAAACACAGGGCTTGCCGATGGCAAGACGGCGGGGAGTGAGGCGTGAAGGGGAGCGAAGGGGGAGGCATCGCTGCTCGTGGGGCCACAGGCCTCTCGTGGTGGCTCCCCTCGCTGGGGTGGGGACGTTGGGGGGCATTAGACGGGGCATCAGGAGTGCAGGTTGCGACCTGTCAGCTGTGAGTCCGTCGTCCCAGGAGAGGCCGCCTACCCGTTTGGTGGCAGTTACTCCCCGTCCCCGTGTCCCCGCCCCCGCCCCGCCGGCTCCGGGAAGCCGCCGGTCTGCTTTCTTTCTCCGTGGACTTGTGCCCTTTGGGACTGGCTCCTTTCAGTCTGCCTATTTTCCAGGCTCGCCCCATGTAGTGCTGCTGGTGTCGAACAGTGTTCCCTCGTGGGGCTAGGCCACATTTTGTTCATCCATTTGTTGGCTGATGGGTATTTTGGCTTTTTCCACTTTTTGGTATAAATAATGCTGCTGTGAACGTTTGTGTCCAAGCTATTTGCAGACACCTGTGTGTTTCTTTCTCTTGCCTGTGGGCCTAGGGGAGATGAAGTTCATCACACACACACACACACACACACACACACACACACACTCTGAAGCTACAGGGTGAGGAGTTTCTGACGGAGTATACCGTCTAGTGGGGTGTGGGAATTATCGATTACTAACCTGGATAAAGTGCATTGTAACACATGTGCATGTAACAGATAGGTAAGAAGGTATTGTGATTTAGAGATTTTGATGTGTGTAAAAGAAATAGAAGTGGAGTTTTCAGCACAAGAAAATGAATTATAACCGTTTTCCCCAGGTGTATAAGGAATTGAGACATTGCCCCAAGTAGGAAAGTCTTCCCTTACCCATTTTAAATACGCTGTGCCCAGAGCTGAACATTCCATGTCAGAGAACCGACCATCTGCCCTGTCTGTCCCTCTGTGACTTCTTCCCTCCGGTCGACTGCTCTGGGAAGAAGTTGGTGTGAGGGTCTTTACTCGCATCATGGTTTTGTTAGAATATCCATGCACACGGGTGTTTTTCTCTTGAGTGAACAGCAGGTGCAGTAACGCGCTCCTGTGAGACCCGCCCCTTCCGGTCCCTGGTAGAGACGGGCCTTTCTGCGTGTCGGTGCTGGGCTGTGGCGGAAACACGCTGGCTGTGGACGCCGCTGGGAGGCTGGGGGACCCCCTGCTTTCGGGCAAGGAGCTGCTCTGGGGAGTGACGGGTGTGGCGGGGGCTGCGGAGGGAGAGCAGGTGAGCGTCTTTCGCTGAAACCCTGGATTAGCTTGATGACCAGCCAGGAGCTCCTGTCGTCCTCCTTGAAAGAGAAGGGTGGATTCAGGACTCACGGAGGGGCCCCAGGCTCAGGCCCGCGGTGCTCTCCAGGACGCTCAGCGACGGACGTCCGTGCCCGGCTGCTGCCGGGGCCCTCTCGGCCTGCCTGCCGAGCGGGGCGCGCCCCGCCGTGCGCGCCTCCGCGTCCCGTGCTGCCTGCCTCCGCCGCCGGAGCAATGGGGACGGATGAAGAGAGCTGCTTTTTTTGAAGTTAATATTTATTTTTACAACCTTAAAAACCTTCCTTTGCACTAAGGGCAGGATGTTTTTTGGACGGGTTCTCTGTTGTCACGTGTGTTTACAACTTGATGCCCACTTCCGAGTGAGTGAAATATCCCCATGTTACATCTCTCCTAAAGTGCTGTAATGGACTTGAAGGACTCGGTCGGGTTACGGGCCCGCGATTTCAGAGTTTACGGACGGGGCGGCACGGAGAAATCCACATTGGAAGAGTGCGCCTTAATGTCGGAAATAGTGATTATCCACTGATGTTATTTTATTATTATTAATGTTATTTTTAATACCATGTTTTCAGTCAAAAATAATGACATGGAAATATAAAATTTTTCATCGTGTAGTCTTCCGTGAATACACGCGCGCACACAGACAGGAGTCCTGAGAAGGAGATGGAGGCATTGTGAAAAGTACCACTTAACGTTTTGCCTAAGTCCAAACGGGATGACAGCACGTTAAAAGGGCGTTTTTGTGTTCGCTGACCGCGCAGTGCGCTGTCTTGATTTCAGAGCGATCGGGCCGGTGAGCTGCCAGTGCGGGCCAGCTGGCTTCCCCTGTGGCTTGCACGGTGCTCTCTGCACAGCCCCGTGTCGCCGCTGCTGGGGCCGCGAGGGCCGGACGGGGCTGGCCCGACCCGCGAAGAAGGCTGCGGAAGCGAAGTAGTGTGAGTCCATGGACAGGAACTTAATTTATTGTTTTGTGTACCTTAACCATTCCTCCTTACAAAGTGATTTTTCAAAGAGAGATTTTAATTCTTCACTCGTTCTTGCTGGTCTGCAATAAGTAAAAGCTGTGATTTATCAATTCTGTGATACCGAGTTAGAAACTTTGATTTCTACCATCAGGGAGCTGACCTTAGGCTATGTGGTTAACATTTTATTATTTGAAAGCCAAATTTAGAGTTGTGAGAAATAATGAGAGAACCTGCAAGGCACATTGTCTTAAAATCGACCACTTTAGCCGTTTTTGAGTTTGTACCCTTCGGCATTAAGTACTTGCACACTGATGTGCGGCCATCGCGCTGTCCATCGCTAGAGTTTTTCACCTTCCCATCTGAAACTCTGCGCCCATTAAACACGAACTCTTCGTTCTTCCTGCCCTCAGCCGCCGGCACCAGCCTTGCTGCTTTCTGACTCCATAGCTTCAACTGCTCTTGGGAACCTCCTCACGTGAGTGGGATCACACAGCATTTGTCCTTTGAGACCGGTTTATCTCATGGAGCGTAACATCCTCAGAATTCATCCGTCTTACAGCATGTGTCAAAGTTTCCTTCTTTTCTTGTTTAAGTTTACTGAGGTGCCATTGGTTAATGAAATGATACAGATTTCCGGCGTACAACTCTATGGTACGCCGTCTGTATATTGTGTGTGCTCCTCCCTTTTTAAGGCTGAACGATACTCCGTGGTATGTGCGGACCAGGTTCTGTTTCTCAGCTCATGCACCTGGTGATGCACACTTGGGTTGAGTGCACCTCTCGGCTCTTGTAAGGAGCAGGGGTTTAAGTGTTTTATTTAAAGCTACACATGATCATTACCTTGAGCATTCGAATGGGTGAAAATAAGGGAAGGGAGGAAGGAAACGACAAATTACATGTTTTATAACCTGGGTTTCTGTGCTGTACGTAGGGGCGTTGGGAGGCCTTCCCCGGAGGTGCCGCTCCTGGGCTGTGAGCTGCTTCCCTCGGCCGCTCGGCTGTGCGTGCACGCGCTGCAGCGTGTCTCCGTGCGCCTCCCTTCCTGGAGGGGACCGGGGCTCTTCCTGCTCTGCAGTCCTGACGTCCTCGTGGGTTTGCCCCCCTGCGCCCTCGTTCGCACGTTCACTTTTTTCGTGCCGGGTAATGTGACTTGTTAAGTTACGAGGAGCCAGAGGGATGTTGTGGCCGCTCTTTAATCCTCAGCTTAGCAGTGTGCTTTTTCTTTTGCTTTTCGTCTGGCTTTCATAATTACTTTTCTCTTGACTAGTTTGACCATTTGAATTTTGTTTTTGATCTCCATCAGAGGATATGTTTATTGATTTTAGAGAGAGAGGAAGGATGGGTGGGAGGAGAGATGTGAGAGAGAAACATTGATTAGTTGCCTCCCGTATGTGCCAAAACCAGGGATTGAACCTGCACCCTGGGCATGTGCCCTGGCTGGGGACCAAGCCCTCAGCCTTTTGGTGCACAGGATGCTGCTCTGACCGCCTGAGCCACGGCGCCAGAGCCGTGGGCATTTCAATATGAATGGCAGGCCATAGTGTTTACGTTTTAAAACCCTAAAATGCCTTGCACTGTGGTGAAGGAGCGCACGCCGACTCGTCGAGAACCCCTTGCCAGGATGTGAGCGTGGCCCGCGCCCTGCACTTGCCTGGCGTCCTCGGCCTCCTGCAGGTGCTGAGGTAGAGAGGTGCTGGGGCGCAGCGCACGCCTGCTTCTTCCTGTTTCATTTGTTTTAAAGCAGTACAATAAAACTGAAATAAATGTTGATTAAGTTCAACTGATAGACGTTGGCAGTGAATGGCCTTTAGAAGTCAGTATCTTTCAAATGCTAGAAATAGACGGAGAGGTGGTGTGTGCCCTTCTGGTCTCCGGGCTCGGTCTAGGTGAAGAGGTTAGCACGCACTGCGTTTCATTAGGGTGAATGTGTTCAGCATGGGCACTTGGTAGCTAACCCTGCGTACGACCGAACTGTGCCGTAGATCAGCACTGAAGAATAGTGTCTGAAAAGCCTTTGGAGTAAGTCGGAGGGTTGACTATGTGGGACTAGTTCGAAGTGAAGTTACAGTTACGAGTCAGAGAGAAAGCCTTTGTGAAAAGCCCTCTTCTGGCGATCATTGTTTTGTTTGTTCATTTTTGTTTTTGCATTTTTTAAGGATTTATTTGATCAACCAATCAGATTGTAGCTCCCACTGCCTGTAATTGATAGGCTTATTGTTGGAAGCTGGCGGGCACCTCAGACACACTCTTGTGACTGGATGGGGCGCTGTGGGCAGAGCTCTCGCCGCCCCGGGGGTGAGGGGGCTGACCCCCGCCTCGGCGGGGCG
The DNA here is from genome assembly GCF_021234165.1 of Pteronotus mesoamericanus. Taxonomy (NCBI): domain Eukaryota; kingdom Metazoa; phylum Chordata; class Mammalia; order Chiroptera; family Mormoopidae; genus Pteronotus; species Pteronotus mesoamericanus. The sequence continues at coordinate 21,537,121 of NW_026555064.1, forward strand.
GGGGCCGGGCGGCACTTCTTCCTCAGGGGCCCGCCACCGCCACGGCTGTGGGGACTGGGGAGTCTCACAAAGGCGGTGGGGTCTTTTTACGTCTTTCTGACGCTCTGACAAATGAGACAAAAGGGCATTTTTCATTTCTGTTTTTTCTAATGTTCAAAGTATTAGCTGCTTTCTTTCTTGGAAAGTTATGGAAACACTATTTTCTGCTGCCATTTGCAGAGGTGCTGGTGCTGGTCCGAGAGAGAGAGAGAGAGAGAGAGAGAGAACACTTCCTGTAATGCTATTTCACTTTCATCTTTCTACTTGCGCCTCCTTTTTGCTTTCCCTTTCTAACTGTTTTATGTTAAATATGACACTTCCTCAGCCACCTCATTGCTTCTTAGGAAACTACTATTTATTAAGTAATCACAGGTATATTTTAGTCCGTCAGAGCTTCACTTCTTCCCTGTTAGACTGGCAGTGAAGCCCTCGCCCTGAGCACCGGCCGAGGCAGAGCTCCACGCCCGCGTTCCCCACGACGTCCTGCCTGGGACTCTGGGTGCCGTCAGGGCTGGAGTTTCTCCCATAGGCAGTTTCTTTGCATTTTGTTTTGTGAGTGTTTTAGTTCTTGTGTCCTGGATCAGTTTTGGAATCTGCATCATTAATTTGGTGATTGGACATTAAAGCCCAAGAAGTTTGTCATACAAAATAATAATAAAAATCTTGGCTCATTTAACTTGATTTCTCTTTCTCTTTTCTTCTCTCTCTTTTTTTCATTTTCCTGAAGCTGTTAGGAGTAAAATTGGTTAAATTTTCTGAGGCATTTCGAAGATTGAGTGGAGTGTCCACATTTTGTTCTCCTCCACCGTGCCCTCGGTACTAAAGACACATGCATGCACGGCATTTAGAGAAAGGTAGCCATGTTCACAGCAAAATGTGGTTTCCCATCAGCTTCCCATTTGTTGTATCTTGTTGATTATGAAAGCGTTGCATTTTAATAACCTGTCTTTCCGGGCTCTCAGCTGGTTCTTGTTGTGCTGGGGCTGCTTTGGCGCTACTGCTTGGACCTCCTCCTCTGCTTGGCGGAACAATGTGTGCTGCTTGGTCTGCAGACCCACTCAGTGATTTGGACAGATGCCATCAGTTTGGAAAATTATTTTTTAATTGGTAAAATCCAAAAGATTACTATAGCAATGCAAAAGAACAACAAATATTCCATGTTAGAGCAGAGTAGAATATTATTCTGTAAGTCTGTGAGTCATGACTCAGTGAGGGAGTCTGCGACCTTTGCTCCCAGCCGCCAGCGCCGAGTCACACCCAGGGGGAGCCACCCTCATGTCTCCCTGTCCCCATGTCACCGTGGGTTTTAGAAAGGGCCGAGAAACACAGGACGGCAGCGCGAGCAGCCCAACTAGCCCTCTTGCTCCCCGCATCCAGAGTGCGAGTGCGCGCTGCTCTTGGTCTTACGTGTTTCTTATTTTATGTGCAAAGATTTTACTTTTTACCCACACACACCAAAACCTCAAACACAAGTATCTTTATTTAAAAAGAAGATGGTTAAACACGAGACTGGCAAACAAAATTCCAGTTCTTTCATTCTGTCATAGAAGTCAGGTGAGTCTTTCTGATGTTTAAAAATGAAGTTAATCTTTCCTTAAATGCCAGTTTTCCCATCAGCTCTGTGTAAAGGCAGAGTGGAAACGTGTTCTCGTTTGCACGCACTTGGCCTCCCTTTGGCCTGCCCTGGTGAGTCATAACGGAGTCACTCTGTGCATTTATTTTAAAAGGCAGATGGCAAGCAGCCCCTCGTGAAGAGGCCCATTATAATGAGATGTGTGCCTCACCGTTTACTCACGAAGAAAATGCCATTTATATGATTTCCTCCTACTTTAGAGCTGCATGCTTGAGCAGAGCCTGTATTTCTAAATTTAAAAAATGAAATGGCCTTTTTCCTTTATGTGAAAACATGCGTAGCAACTCCCCCCCCCCCCCATGGCTCTGCTTTTAGAATGATAGCCAAGCTTTCAATAGAGAGGTCAATTAATCTTTGTGAATTTCAACATTATCGGCATTTTACTTGAATTTATGCCTGCGCCTGATCACTTGTGTTCTCTTTATTCAGGGATTTTTAACTCATTTAAAACAAAAGTGGCTGGGAAAAAACGAGGACTGAGACAGATGCTCCGTTCAGCCGTTAGGAAGGGACCCGAGCTCACCCACAGCAGCCGCCCCTCGGACGGGCGCTTACCGGTCTCGCCCTTCCTTCGCGGTGCCCGTGCCCGGCGTCACTTTAAACAGCCGGAAGGGAACGTGCTGGTGCCGCGGAGCAGACGCTGAGGACAGAGGCTCCTTCCGTGAATGCAGGCAGCTGCTGGCCCGGGCGCATGGGACAGCCAGAACGGCGTCCTCTCGTGGCCGCGAGGCCGGGCGCAGTGGCCCTGCTCTGGGCGCTCGAGGCGCGGCCCCTCTGCCCGCGCAGCGGCTGCTCCGAGCTCCTGCCTCGCTCCCGGCAGTCCGTCTGGCCTCCCCCAGACCTCGACCCCAGCGACCCGGGGACAGCCTCTCTCCCGGCTGCTCTCTGTGTCTTCACGTTAACCTCGTCCTGCGTGCACGCCAGGTTCCACGGAGACTGCAGTGACCTCAGGTGCATTTCCGTGGAGAACGTCACTGAGGCACCTCGGGTCTTTTTTAAAGATTTTATTTATTTACTATAGAGAGGGCAAGGGAGGGAGAAAGAGAGAGAGAGAAACTGCGATGTGCAAGAGAAACATCATTTGGTTGCCTCCTGCGTGTGCCCCCAATGCAGGACCTGGCCCACAGCCTGGGAACGGAGCCGGCGACCTCGGTTTGCAGGGGGACCCCGACGCCCTGAGCCACACCAGCCAGGGTGGCTCTTCCAGGAGGGTCAGGAGTGGCTGACAAAAACTTAAACTGGGCTGCTTTTGTTTGAATAACGTGTGAGAAGTCACACTTCAAAGATGGCCAAAGCAAGATGGCTATGGAAAGCAAAATGTCAAGTCTTTCAAAAGGGGTGTATGTAACAGACGCCCCCGGAGGACCAGCTTGCGCTCCGCCCGGCGCCGCCCGCGGACCGGCCTTGGATCCTGGGGCCTGAGCTCCCCGGGCGGGCGCAGGACCGGGTCTGTCAGCACTGGTCACGGGCAGGACAGGGCAGGACGGGGCGTCTGACAGCTCCTCTCCGTCAGAAGGTCCCAGGGGGCCGGCCCGGACGCCGGCCCGGAATGGCTCGAGCCTCGTGCCCGTGCGCACCGAGGAACACGCGCGGGGCACGTGGGCAGCCGCGTCCCACTCCGCTGTGAATTAACGGCGGACCGCGGCCCCGCAGGGAGTAACGCAGCGCGGGAGCGCCCAGCCCGAGTCAGGGAGCGCGGCTGGAGCCTGCGGCGGAAGCCGCTGAGGGGGAAGCTGCTGCGGGGCAGCAGGAAGGCCGGGCTCCCCGCGCCCCGGGGTGCGGAGGGGCGCGGCGCCGGGAGGGCCTGACCGCCGTCCGGCCATCGCGAGGCCCGCGCTCCCGGCGTCCCCGCGGCGCGCTGCCGGCCAGGCGGCTCCGAGGGCGGGGAGCGCCCTGCCGCGTGCGAAGCTCTTCCTTTGCGGAGGCCGCGCGTCAGGCCGCCCTCGTCGCCGGAATCCGCCCTGTCGCTTAGCAGCTACGGCCTGAGCAAGCGACGGGTGAGTCCGTGACATGACGCGCTGAGAGGATCAGTGGGCAAGGAGCGTGGGGCTGCGGGGACTTGGCTGCTCACAGCAGCCGAGAAGGTGAAAGCCCCGGTCGCCTCTGCATGCGCATTGGTCACTGTGACAGCTCAGCGCGGCGCCAGCGCCGCCTGCCGGGCCGGGGCCGCCCTCGTGAGGCAGGGCCAGGGCTCCGCGCTGGGGACGGTCGCGCGGCGCGGGGTCAGCACGTGCGCGGGGGGCGGCGATCGGGGGCGGCCGCCGGGCAGGCTTCCCTGAGGGCGGACGGGACCGGGACCGGAGGGGACCGGAGCGGGGGCGGCGGGAGCCTGGGGAGCGTGGGGGGAACCCGGGGAAGGGGCGGTGCGGCCTGGCCCCACGCACAGGGGCGGTGGGCGGGCCCTGGAGGGCCTCGTGGGCCGGCGAGCGGAGGAGGCAGCGCGGCTGGGCCGGGCGCGCCCGGCCAGCAGGGCCAGCAGGGCCAGCAGGGGGCGGGTGCGGGTGGCGGGCTCTGCTGGAGAGTTCGGTGGAGGTTTTCCCCATAATCGGCAGTTCTGTGGTTGCAGCCTTAATCTGGTACTTTTCCACGGTCCATTCAGAAACCATTTCGCAATAATCATGATTCTGATCCCGACGACAATTCCGTAAGGCCCTTGTTGTTGTGACCCGCTGTGGCGAGCAGTTCGTGTCCGGTGGAGAATTGGAGGTGCGAACACCGGCCACTGGGCTGGGCGTGTTCTTCGGGAAACTTCGATCAGAAGGCACGGATGACGGCGGAGGCTGTGGAGCCCGCTCGCCCCTCGCGCACCCCGTGCTCCCCGACCCATCGCCTTGCGTGACCTTCGCAGTGACCCTGTGAGGCGGGCGCTTTGGGGTCCCCCTTTAGAAAATAAGAGCGCCGAGGGCCTGGGCAGGGCGGGGTCTCTCCCAAGGTCGCGTGCACAGCGCAGAAGCGGTGCGGTCAGAACGGGACCTGGTTCTTTCGGATACTGCAGCTGAAACACTCCAAGTCTCTTAATGAGGCAGTTTACATGTGGTTAAATACACAGCTCTAAAGCGTGTCATTCGGGGAATGTTGGCGGTTGCAGCCACCTATGTAGCCATCTCCCCAGACAAAGCAGGGGACGTTTCTGTCACCGCGCGGTGTCCGGCTGTCACTGCCCCGGCACTTCATGCGAATGGACACAAGCGCAGCACATCGTTTTGCGTCTGGCGGCCTTGAACAGGAAGGACAGACTTGGAAGACTGCGCGGCTTGGGGACTTGCTGCGGAGCTGCAGTGTAAGGCCGTGAGTGTAAGACAGGCTAACAAAACACTCGTCCGAGTCCAGCAATCATCCCACGTGGGGATCGATTAATTTTCAACAGAGATGACAACATAATTCAAGGAAGAGAAAAGTGTTTTCAAAATGAGTGGCAGAGTAACTGGATATGCGTGTGGTGTAAAATGTACCTTGAACTTGACCGCCCACCATAAACATTACCTGAGATCGATGACGGACCTAAACTCACGAGTTAAATCTATACACTTCTGGAGAAAAACAGGAGAAAACCTGTGTGCTCTTGACGTCAGCAAGGAAAGGTTTCTCAGGACCCAGAAAGTACTGATGACGAGAAAACTTGCCGAATTAGATTTTTACCAAAATTGACCCTTCTGTTCAGTCACAGTTACATACACAGTTACGAAAATGAACAAGTAACGCACAGACTAGGAGAACATATTCACAAAACAGTTATCTGATAAAGAGCTTGTATCCAGAACATGTAAAGAATTCCTACATGTCAAGAGCGAAAAGTAGAACAATCCAGGAATTGACTCACACATAAACGTCAATTGACAAAGGCACCAAAGGCTCCGACACAATTTAGTGGAGAAACAGAGGTGCTGATGGTTTGCACATGTATTCTCCCGCTTCTGTGAGGGGTGCAGCCTCTTAACAGGGATTCTTCAGAGCAAAAGCTGTTAATTCTGATGAGGTTCAATTTATCAGTTTTTCCTTTATGGGTCATGCTTTCTAGTGTCCAAGTCTAAAACTGTGTAGCCCTAGATCCTGAAAATTTTCTCCTATTTTTAAAAAAGTTTTCCATTTTGGGTTGATTCTTTTTGTCTCATATGAGGCTCAGGTGGGCTCGCTGAGCAGCCCATGTGCCTCTGTCCACCCAGCCGCGTCTGCTGACTCCGAGCACGCGTCCGCTTCCCGTCCGGGCCGCGGGCTGGGCTGCGCGCTGCGCCACTGAAGGTCTCCGTGCCGCCGTGTGCCTTCCCCCTTCTTTCTCAGAATTATCTCGGCTGCTCCAGTTCTTTGCGTTCCCGTGTACGTTTTAGCATAATCGTGTCTATATCTATAAGCAACTTACCGGAATTTTGATAGGAACTGTATTAAGTTTGTAGGTTGATTTAGGGAGAATTGACATCTGTATTGAGTTTTCCCTTGATTTAAGTTTGTGAATTCTTTCATTAGTGCTTGGTAATTCTGGCACACAGATCCTATGTGTGTTTTGTTATATATTTGTACTAGGTAATCCTTTTTTTTTTTTTTTTTAGCAGTTATAAATGGATTGTATTTTAACTTCTGTGTCCACATCTTCATTGCTAACATATGGACATATAATGTATTTTGGTGTATTGATTGTGGGATGTCCTATGATCTGACATAACTTTCAAAGATCCCTCTGGCTGTCCTGCCAGGCAAGGACATAACCAAGAAGCATATGAAAATAATCCAAATGAGAAATAATGGTTTTGTGTAGGGTAGTCATTCAGTAGAAAGAAATGTGTGGATTTTGATATATTTTAAAGACAGAAGCCATGGGAATCTTTAGGAAGGAGAGGAGTTCGTGCCCTCCAGCCGACTGAATGTTTAGCTGCACTGTGGCCCTCACCCATTGGGGATGCATTCCAAGACCTCCGGGGGCGCTGGAAGCCGTGGAAGCACCAGCCCATCATGTGCTGTGTTCCCCTGTGCACACAAACGTGTGACAAAGTTAAGTGTATAAATCAGGCACAGTAACAGTGACGCATAATGAAATGAAACAATTGTAACAGTGTACTGTGATCGGAGTTACGTGAATGGCTTTGGAGACAGGAGTAAATGAGGCAGGGGCTGCCCAAGCACAAGCCTGTGATGTTGTGCCAGGAGGTAGGCCCTGAAGTGGCTCATGGGTTGGGGGGGGCGGCGCACTCAGCGTGGGTGCCCGCTCGGACAGAGGGTGGTGCACGTCCTGGTGCAATAGAGCAGGACCGTTTGAAGTCTCGTTACGCTGCTTGGAGCGGTGTGCAGTTTAAAACCGATGACTTGTTCATTTCTGGAATTTTCCATTTAATATTTTCAGGCCACAGTTGACCACGATTAATTGAAACCATGACAAGCAAAATCATGGGTGGGAGGACTATGGTGCCATTATTATGAGGTCATTATTTCAGGTTGTCTCCTCTAGAGGCGGGGAAACACCAGCGTGTGTGCATGTTGAGGATGGAAGGAAACCATCCTCCAGTCGGTTGAGAGTGTTCAGGGGCCGGCGCAAAAGAATCAAGCCGTGGGCAGTGCAAGGGCCAAAACTGTTTCCGAGGCTTCGTCGCCACGCCGAAAGTGTTTGTTCGTAATAAATTTTAAAGTGATTTGTTATAAGCAGATTAAACCTACTAGCAGCTGCTAGAAGCTGCTTGTGAGCTATTTAGGGCAAGAGTGCTGTGCTCACACTCGGGGCTCCGCAAGGCAGAGGACTTGTTCCTTTCCAGGCAGAATAAAATTGATGCAGAGCAAAGAGTTGGGATACACATATTTAAAAATATATTTTGTATCCTTAAGAGTAGTTCATCTTTATGAATAAAATTCAGTGGGCTAGAGTTACAAAGTTAAAAACCTGACTCTTCATCCAACCTTATTTCTGCTTTGCAAAAACAATCACTGTATGTTACCAGTTACCTGTGTATCTTCCACAGTTCTGATGTGCATTTGTCTTTTACAACTATTGTTTTCTAACAAAAAGTAGCTAAATTTACAGAAGGTTTTGATACTACTCAGTCTCAGTCTGCTCCCACTTTCTGTCTTCACAATTCTTACCTGGTTTATTTTCACTTAATGTTTCTTAAACCTCATCTTAAGCGTATTAAAGAGGATTTTAACTCATGCCTACTATTCAGTGTTCTCAGAGGTCGATCTTTAGGATAGTGGAGACCCTGAGGAGGGAAACCTAGTCATTAAGTGCCTAGAAGAGTCAAGTGAATGGAAAAACAGACTTAGCATATTGGAGTCTGAAAAACCACAGTGTTGACATGGCATTGGTAAAAGAAAAGTTAATTTTAAAACCAACGGAATTGTAGAATACTTATATTGGCCAAAGCTGTTACAAAAAGAAGAACAGTCATGCTGCTCACTAAATTCAGGAGTTGGAGTAGATTTTAAAGAAAGAGGCCCGGACCCTGGCGGCCCCCCAGGGCGCCGGCAGGGCCACAGGCAGGGCCTCTCAGCTGGGCTGTGCTGCTCTGCCCCCCCCCCCGCATCCTGACGCTGTGCCGGGTTTCCCAGGGAGCAGACCCCTGGGCTTGCTCCTTAGCAGGGTGCACGTGTCCCTGAGGGTAAAGGTTAGCATCTCATTTTCTTAAATTGTCATCTGTTACTGTTATTTCTTTAATTTGCCTTCCCTGGCTTAATATTAGTGTTACTTAGTTTTCTTTGTGAAATGAAATAATTTGGTGTTATGTGTTTTTGTCTGAAAGTGTATTACATCTGTCTTTTGTTCCCATTCTGCGTGAGAAATCCTTCCCACTATTTGCTTTAAAAATGTAAGTCCTCTCCAAGTTATAACTCTTAAAAACTTTAACTTTATTGAAAACTATTTTGAAAAAAGTTCACGGAAGCTTGAGGGCGGACTTACCAGTTGAGGATTATCAACATAAATCACTGTGACATACTATATAATACTCTTAGTTTTCTATTAAACTAAGGTAAGTCGTCTGAACGTAGCTTTCGTATAGTTCTGTAACTATGCTTTTAAGGTGTGATTAGTCAGCTGGAACAAACACTCTGAATTGCCCGGGTAATCGGCGTCACTGGCGCCCAGCATGCTCCATGCACCTGGACACTGCCAGGCCGTCTCCCTTGGGGTGGACGCGGGCGGGCCGCCTCGTCCGCTGTCCGCAGTCGCAGGGGAGCCTCGAGGGCAGCTGCATGGTTCCCAGGTCAGCATCGCCTGGGCCACGCTCTGCCCGGCCCTTCCCGGCCGCCCCGGTCAGTCGGAGCTCACGGCGGGCGAGCCCAGTCTCCCCTCCCGCTGCCCTGGACCCCCAGACCTGGGGACTGTGGGCTGTCCTCCAAACGTCCGCTGTCATGAGCTGATGAAGTCACCCACAGTGAAGTGCGAGTATCTGAGGGTATGTCATGAGTTTCATTTCCAAACAGTACTTGCATTTTAAGAAGTTTGAAGACTTACATTAAAATAATGAGTTTCTGAAAATGGAGTTAAGGGCTCCTTCAGTAGACTGGGGGGCGGGGATATTTTGACAGTGACCTTCATGTGACCTCTGAAATCCATCATCTCCACAGTGCATGCTACACTAAGGAGGCAAGTGAACACTTGAACCAGGAAGATAAAATGAGGAAGAAGTTTATTTCCTGGAAATGATAATGCTGTTTTTAAAAATTGCAAATTAGAAACAAATTAGGAATCCCCTAACCTCTTCACTCTGAAAAATACTTAGCATTTGGCTGTCCTTTATAGACATAGGGTGAGGTGTAAGGGGACGAGAGTGGAGTTAGTGATGGCCCAGCGACAGGCTTCACTAACTGACCGTAGGGGCCCATTTCGCTGCAAGAGAGAATACATTTCTAGAGCATTTATTTTCTCAGGTCACCATGAAGGCCAGTTCCATGCTGATAGGGATCCTCAGGGAATAACCATTTCATTATAAATCAGTATTACTGTTTCAGTTTAGTTGTACAGTTGCATAGGGGTCAAACTTCATGAGCTCATTTAAATTTCTTTTAGTTCAAATAGACACAAACTCCTACATAGAAATATGTTCACAGCCATACAAGTAGATATTTTAGCTTTAGTATCAATTTCTAATTTCTCAGTATTAAATATTTTCTCTTTTAAGCTTGTTACAGTGTCCAGAAACAGTTTGTGTAAAAACGGGAGAGTTAATGGCATTGTGCATGGCTGTGTAGTGTTTTTAATATTTATGGCAGAGGATAAGTTGGCAAATTGTAATATGCACACATACTATACATATATTCAACTTTATATGATGATAAAATTGATAATAAAACAATACATGTATATATAACATTTTTATTTACAAGTACGTTTAGTTGTAGAAATATCTATATATTACATGTTTATATTAAATAGAAATTATATTCGGGGATAAACTTGTTAAAGTCTAAAATTCCAAATAGGCATTAGAAGTTAAAACTACTATTCACAAAACTTTCTGACGATTCCACAAGATTCAGATTTCGGAGGGCGTGAGCTAGACATTGTGCGCTTCGTGGTCGCAACAGGGAGACCGCGGATCGCGCGCTGTAGGAGCTGTGCCCTCGGCCCACATCCTGGGAGCCGATAAAGGCAGTTGCCGTTTCACGGTGGGAACTCAGTCTACCCTCAGTCAGCAGTTTTTAATCCTGTGTTTTCTCTGAAAATTCCACAAAGTCGCTGTCCGGCATGGGCCCACCTCCCCTCGCTGCTCAGGTCGTAGTGGGCACAGTGGCTGAGACCACCCGCGGTGGATGCCGGACGGATGGTGCGCGGGAGTGGAGCCGCAGCCGTGCGCGCACCGTGGAGCCTGCCTGCAGCCTGGCGAGCACTGCTCAGCTGCCAGGTCTGCTGTTCGGGTCAGTGCAGGTGTTTGTCCCTTCCCTGGAATCCCTCTGTTTTCATGTTCCCTGAATAAATGAGGGGAAGGCATAGTTGATTGACAGTTGGGGCTGGTGTGTGTGTATGCGTGTGTGTGTGCGCGTGTGTTCTGAACAGTAACGCCAGGTAGGCACCAAAGAGCAAGGTGTCGTCTTCTGGGGCAGAAACACATGACCTCAAATGTCCTGGGAGCTGAGAAGTCTGTATTTATAGCTTTAGTTCCTGCAGCCTTAAAGGCCCCTTTGCCCGTGGTGGGTTTGGCCAGAGATGGAAGGAATTCACAGCCTGTAAGTTCTAGAACTGTCTTCCCTCATCAGGCTGCTTAGTGATGAGCCTTCGCTTTGTTCAGTGGTGTCATAAATAAATATGGCTTCACCTGCTGTAGTCTACATACAGATACGTCATTAATCTCTACGGGCTTTTTAAAAATGGCAGGAATGTATTCACAAATATCTGAGAAAGTCTTGTCAAAGTCCTAGTTTTTAAATATCCTGAAATCTAAGTGTCTCTGAAAATCTGTAGTTATGAGATCTGGTGTAGTCAGAACAGGTAGAGTTTTATACTGTTGCCTGCCAAGTATCCTAATGTCATTCTATTGGGTGGGCCAAAAAGTCTGTTCAGTTTTCTGTAGTTGTCTTCAACTTCATTCGAAACAATTTTGTTAGAGTGTATTGTGACAGCTGTCCTATCAGCATGCATTTAAAAAAAAAAACTTATCAAAATTGGTGAATTTTTGTGCAGCCATTTTAATATTGAAGATGGAAGAAAATAAGCAACATTTTTCGCATATTATGCTTTATAATTTTAAGAAAGGTAAAAACAATTAAATGCAAAAAAAAAATCTGTGCAGTATATAGAGAAGGTGCTCAGACTGACTGAACTTGTCAAAAGTGGTTTGCGAAATATCATGCTGGAGAGTTTTCACTGGATGATTCTCCACGGTCCAGTAGACCAGTTGAAGTTGAGAGCGATAAAATCAAGACATTAATTGACAACAATCAACGTTCCACCATGCTGGAGACAGCCAACATACTCAAATTATCCAAATCAAGCATTGAAAATCATTTGCACCAGCTGGGTTATGTTAATCGCTTTGATGTTTGGGTTCCACATAAATTCAGAGAAAAAAACTTTCTTCTCTGTATTTCCACATGTGATTCTCTAACAAAATGTAATGAAAACGTTCCATTTTTAAAACATTGTGATGGGAGATGAAAAGTGGATACTTTACAATAATGTGGAACAGAAGAGATCGTGAGGCAAGTGAGATGAACCACCACCAACCACACAAAGGCTGGTCTTCATCCAAAGAAGGTGACGTTGTGTACATGGCGGGGTTGGGAGGGAGTCCTCTATTGGGAGCTCCTTCCGGCACATCGGGTGGTTGCTTCCCACAAGGACTGTCCCCAATGAGACCTTGTAAGTGAAGGCAGTGCCTGCTGAAAAGCATCTGGAACCAACAGCAGAAAACGCAGACTCTCCCATCAGGATGAGGAGGGACCGCGTGTTCCTTTGGTGACCAGGCAGAAACTGTCCCAGCCTGGCCGGGGAGTCCTGATTCGTCCGCCGTAGTCACCAGATGTTGCACCTTTGGATTTCCATTTATTTTGGTCTTTACAAAATTCTCTTTAATGCAGAAAAATTTCCATCCCCTGGAAGACTGCAAAAGGAACCTGGATCAGTTCTTTGCCCAAAAAGATAGTTTTGAGAAGATGGAATTACGAAGTTGCCTGAAAGACAGCAGGAGGCAGTGGAACAAAAAGGTGACTGTGCTGTTTGATGAAGTTATTTGTGGAAATGAAAACTGTGTCTTTTAGTTTTACTTAAAAACTGAACAAACCTTTTGGCTATAAAAAGAGTCACAGATAATAGTGTAGTTTGCCCTCCCCCAAGGTGGCATCGCTGGGAAGCGAGGCCGCCCCGAACCCAAGGCCGCACCCGCCGCAGGGGAGCCGGCCACACTGCACGCCTCTCCGGGCGTTTGCTGGGCATTCGGCTGCGGCTCTGAGGGAGCCCTCAGGCGTGCCTGTGCTTCGTGCGGCACCGGCCTCCCGGAAGGCAGGACAGGGCGCCCTGTGCCCGCACTGCTGCGCCTGGCGCCGGCCTCCCCCAGCCCAGGGTCCGGGCCGCGTGCCCTTGGAGGCTGTCAGATGGGCGCACCAGGGTCAGGGTGCGGGTCGCTGGCTGTCCAGGTGTCTAGGTCACTCCGCTCGCTGTCCTCTCCCTTTCAGGCATCTATGCTCCTGTTGAAAATTGGTCTTCACTGTGAGTTTTTCTGCTTATCCTGCATCCTATTTGATTTGGAAAGTGCAGGACTTCTTTCTGTTCTGAACCTGATAAAATTTGGCAACTCTTCATTTATTTAAATTAAAAGTATGTAACCTTAAATAGCAGAAAATGATCACTGATCTTCATTTCTCGGATTAAAAAAACATTCTGGTTACATATAAAATTTCTCTGAAAGAAAAATTAGGTTATAATATAGGTGCCTAGAGAAATAAGATGATTTTAAGAAAATGTGATTTGTTTCAGAGATGATAGGGTGATTTTTTTTCTTAAAAATAAAATAGGAAAATAGTTTCCTGTTCTTAGAGCCAGACCAGTTTGTTGTAACAATGTTTTTCTGTACTAAAATTTCATATAGTTTGATTCCACTAAAAACAACACAAAAACCAAAAATTCCTTCTTTCGAAGGGAATAAAACATGCTGAATTTGATTAACATGTTTTATGGGTAGGCTACAAACTGTCAGAAAGGTTTAGCTTTTTAAAAAGATTGTCTCTTGAGCTGTGAAAGAAGCATTGTTCTGCCTGTGAAAATATGACCAGGTGATTTAGTGACAGGGCGGTTCTACTGTGGTCTCGGTGCAGTGGTCTGGTTCAGGGTTCAGAGTGAGCCCGTTGCCAGGCAACACGCAGCGGCGGAGGGCGCGAGCCTGGCCAGGTCGCCGGCCGTTCTTGCCTCTCTGGGTGGGGATCTGCAGCTCTGCGCCCTCTTCCCGGAGGTGGTTTGTAGGTTCTTCCTGCCGGAGAATCTGTCCCGAAATTCTGCTTTCTGAATGCAGAAGCAGTCGGAAGCCTCCAGACACAGCACTGACCCTGTGGGCCTCTTACACAGGGCACCCCAAGGACCAGCCACCAGGCACGCGCCGCCTCTGGCCGTAATTTGCCTGTGATGCAGTGACATGGTGATATTCAAAGTCATGCTCAGAGCCCCGGGCCGGGGAGGCGCGGGGGACAGGGGTAGGTGTGTCGTGGCCCGAGCAAACATGAGGAAGCCCCAGGCAGTGTCGCGCCTGCTCCCCTCGCACAGGGAAGGCTTCCCGCCTCGCAGCCGTGGGAAACACCGGGGGCTCACTTTCTCTGAGCCACCGGGAAGCCTGGGCATCACCTCAGCACCTCAACAGAGGGGGGCCGCCTCCAGCCTGTCCCCACGGCCCTGGCCGGGCGGAATGCTGCCCCAGCGCCTCATGGAGCTGCAAGTGCCTGGCAGTCTTGCCCGATGGGCCACATGGTGGTTCACCCGCAGTTTCCTGCAACACAGAGGGATGGCCCGTGTCCAGTCGTAGCTGGTGGTTCCCTGTCTGCATTTCAGTATGTCTGCCTTGAGAGGGAATGCAGAGTCAAGTGTCTAGCTTTCAGGGACTGTGGAAAAGATTCCACGATTTCTCTTAGTAACCTCAATGTGTCACTGCTTTGATTCAAGCCTTTTTCTTCTGGTTTGTCCTAAATAGAGATGGAGGACAGCTGGTGACTGTTCTCGGTGTAACAGCCCAGATATATTTCAGGGACATTAGACCATGTCCTCTCAGCCGGAACACTTCTGTCCTTTGATCTTCTCCTTTGCCAAGCCTCTCATCTCCTGTGGCTTCCTTCCTTTCCATTTCTCTGCATCCCTCGGATGTGCACACCGTGGCCGGGCAGGGCTGTGCAGCGGGAGCCAGGCCGCGGAGGGTAAAATAAGAAGCTTGCCTCAGAGTCCCTAAACTAATTTTCTATTTATGAGCCCTGCGATGCTGGCTCCAAACACAAGAGCGGCGGCCTGCTCTCGTGTTTCGCTCGCGGGCCCGCTGCGGTGGAGGGGCTTCCCCGCGGCCGCCTCCCCAGTGTGTGCGGCCACGTAGGCTCCAAAACACCTCATTTTGCCAAATGATGGGAAAGACCTGCAGAAAGTGTGAAGAATACTTTGATGGGAAAAAAAGCTTTTAAAAGATTTTAATGTACTCAAAGTGATGGTTAAAAATGCTTTCTTCTTTATATACAGTGGGACCTGGAATTACTTCTTATGACCCTAAACAGTTGATAATACAATGTTGCCTCAATCCCTTCATTAATTATAAATGCGTTTCTAACATTCCAGCCCCGTGTTGAATGCTGCTCAAATCTACCAAAGTTCTGTCAGCGTATTTGCTAACGGAAACTGAAGGAGCGTTCTGTCTGCTCCATTGCCTGCTGCGCTCACAGCGGCACGTGCCAGGCCAGGCTTGCCCTGCGGTCCCCCAGCGCGACCTTTGTGAGGGGCCAGCCCCTTTTCCTCTTGCCGGATGCTGCGGTTCACAGAATCACTGCTTCTTGGAAGGAGCTATTATTGTTATCTTTTCCAATTTCCTATTTGCTTATTTTGTTCCTGGCGAAAGGTCCCTTCTCACTGTAAGAGGGGTCTCTAAAACCGGTGCAAGTGCAGTGACTGGAAAAGCTATCGAAAATCTCTGCTTACCAGTCACCTACGTCTTCTTTCTTACAAATGACCCGTTAAATCGGACAGTCTCAGAAGTGCAGGGTTCTCTCTTTAGCCGCAGCCTTTATCCGAGATGTCCAGCACAGCGTCCGGTCTCCTTGGGGCTGCCCTCGCCACTGCGTCATCGGGGTGCAGCCCCCCGAGCGCCCCGCGCAGCGCCCTGCTCTCCGCGAAGGCCTCTCGGAGACTGAAAGGCTGGCTGATGGGTCTCTCTGCGGGCGCTGAACTCAGGGCCCCTGCCTCCTACAGGTCAGGTGCAGGCCTTCTGCTCTGAAGTTCTCTTCACCGTCCATTCTTAAGAAAATTAAGTTTCCCACTGAGGCGGGTCTGTAGGGAAAACATGTAACACTATCACTGAATAGTCTCAAAAAACGCACCTTTGTTGGAACTTTTTATTTTGAAATAATTCCACATTCATGAGAGTCGCAAAGATTGCACAGACTGTCCTCACAGACTCTCACTTAGTTCAGAGCTAAAGCTCCCAGAGGCAGGACAGGGGGTGGGGCCTCCCGCTTGCAGACTGGATGCGGCCTGCATGGCCAAGGGTCTGTGGGTGCTGCTGTGGGCACCCACTCAGCGGGGTGAGGGGAGTTGAAGCCTCGGGGCACAGCTGGGGAGGGGCTGCAAGGTCCCGTCCCCCCCTTGTTCACAAGGAAGAGGCCTTTCTGGACCCCAGTCTCTGAGCGCGTAACGGCGGCCACTGAATGCCGAGAGCGTGCTGGTCAGCTTCATTTACCGAGTGGGACTTGTCTGGCTGTGGGATGCTCTTTTTTTTATGGAGACAACATACTCGCTGCAGCATCCATTGCCCTGCACTCGGACAAAAGAGCCTTGTTGATACTCACCGAGGAATGTGATCTGCTGTTTTGTGGAAAGGTTCTTACCCACAGTCAGTGAGCTTGGATTTACCGCAGGCTTTCCGGTGTGCGCTAGACGTTGAATTTTCCTGAGAAGAGGGTGTTTAGGTTCTGCGAGGCTTTCCAAAGCGTGTGCCACCCCTGCCCTGGCCCTCGGCCCTCTGCCCTCCAGGGCGGCAGGGTCGCGGGGACGGTGCCGTGCGCCCCCGACTGGCCTCCCCCGTTGCCGATGGGTTTCACAGGTGGCGTTATGTGCTTGTCGGTGCATAGGCGAGTGTACATAGTTCTGTTAAGGATAATAAAATTTAGTATGGATTTGCTTTAAATAAATTTAGTAAAATTTAAATTGTTGTGAAAATTAGTTTTCCCCTTTTATTCTAACAGTAAAGTTTATCTTTTATACTTACTGAAATCAGAATATCCCAGTGCCATCATATAGCTTACAACCACAGAGTTTCAGCAGGCACAAAGAAAAAACCATTTCAGATTACGTTATTTTTATGCTAGAAAGGTTAAGGACAAAAAGTCTGGGAAGCTTGTAAGATTATTGGGAAAATGATGGAATTGCTAATCTTAAATATTTATAGGAGGCACTCTGTTTCCTTTTAGTCCCCAGCTGACTCCCATGGAGAAGGTGTACCCTGTCCCATCTCTTTCAGAATAATCCTTTGTTTATCAGGCTGTTTTATATCAATTACATTTTCTGGGGACCCTTACAATTTGATTGAACAAAAGCAAGAAAAACTTATCAACTGTTTGAGATTTCAGAAAGCATCCTTTGCCACATGCGGCGCCTGGTTCTTGAGAAAGCTGGCGTGGGAAGAGAGAGCCGCGCCGGAGGCGGGAGTTGGTGGCACGCTTGGAGGAAGTGCGCTGCCCCCTCCGGAACAGGCTGGTTGGCCCCCTGGAGGGTCGCGCACATGTCCAAGGGCGTGGCGTCTCTGCCGCAGTCCAGAGCTGGATTGCAGGCCGAACGTATGGGTTGGAAGAAAGCAGTTGTGAAAAGTTGTCTTTAAAGGTTCTGTAGTGCATTGGAGTTCGCACAGATTTGGTGATCACTCGAGACCTGCCTCACTTTTCATTGCCCTGTAGCTGGTCCTCCAGCCCACTGGGGCGCCTCTTGTCACCTGTCAGTGCCCCCACGACAGCCTGAGGAAAACAGAACCCTGTTCAGTCACCTGGTGTTGGGCTGCACCCTCAGCAGCTGGCCCTCAGTCAATGCTGGGGAGCTGAGTTGTGCACACTGACGGAACTGGCGCCCCCGCGCCCACCCCGGGCTCCCAGCCGTGCGGTTCCGGAAGGGGGTCCCCAGCTCTGTGTGGCTGATGAGCCCTCGGCATGCACCCGGCCCCCGTTGAGACTGAACGTGAACACACACCAGGTTTCAAAGACTTGGAATGTAAGATACAGCTGACTGTGGTTTGTTATATGGCTTCATGTTGAAATAACATTTTCTGTTTTTGACTAAAGAAAACATTAAAATTGAGACACACAGTTCTCTTTGCTTTTTAATGAAGCAGCGAGACAATTTAAAATACGTGGTTTGCATTTGTGGCTTATATCAAATTTCCATCTAACAGTCCTGTTCTGAAATAAAGTTGGCAAGTGATAGCCTGTGGGCTCTATCTGCCCTATTTTTATATGGCCAATGAGATAAAAATGATGTTTACACTTTTAAGGGGTCACTAATAAAAAAAGTATATGCAACTGAGACCGCATGTGATAAGCAAAGCCCATACTATTCACTGTGTGGCCTCCACTTTAAAAGCCCTCTCACCCCGTTCCGAAGACATTCCGAGGGTCGCCGGTCGTGCTCGTCCCCCCCCCCGGCAGCGCCGGTGAGTGGAAATCTCAGCCGTGAGTGTGACGCAGCGCAGTCGAGACCGCGTTCAGGGACAGAGCGCCGAGCGTCCAGCGCGCAGTGGAGGCGGCCCTGGCCGAGACTAAGAAAGAGGAGGTTCAGGCGGGAGGAGTGTTGGACTTGCGATGTCCTTCCCGCACCCCCTCAGAGAAGGCCTTGCTGTCGGGTCTGCTGGCGCTGCCGTCAGCCCCTGCAGAGGGCCGCCTGGCCCATGGTCACGCCCTCCCGGGGGGGCCCACACACGGTGACGGGGCGGAGCCAAGTGGGGAGGCCCCACTGGCCCGGCCCAGCCGCGCTGACTCTGAGGATGGGCGGCCGCTGTCCTTGGGCCTCCTCGCGGCCCCGCCGCTCCCAGCAGACACGTGTCCGCCACACTCCTCTCCTTGGGGGCGACCCGAGAGCCTTCCACAGTGAGTGGTGGGCGCGCTCCACCCTCTAGTCAGTGCCAGATTGGTTGGAGCGTCACCCCGTCACCGAAAGGTGGCTGGTTCGATCCCCGGTGGGGGCGCGTGCAGAAGGCAGTCAACCCGTGTTTCTCTCTCTTTCTCTCTCCCCCCTTCCCCTTTCTCGCGAATGAAAATAAGGTGGACCTTAAAAAAGAAATAGAAGATTCCCTGGAGAGAACTAGAAGCTTTTTGAGCAGGGATGTGACATGAAGACAACAGGCCTTTAGGGGAATTCATTGAGGAAGGAGAAGTGCGGGTTATAGGACATGTTTGTTAAAAAGAAATAATCACTTCTATCACGATTTTCATCAGGGGCTGATTTTGCGGGCGATCTGTAAACAGTGGTTGAGATTTGGGAACTTGACATCGTTCTGCAGCGTGTTCTCCCTGCCTGCCGTCCGTTCCCGCAGAGGGCGGCGCAGCGTCCCCCGCCCCCAGCGTGGCCAGGCTCCCCCACAGGGCTGCGGGTCTGCACCCTCCACTTTCTCCAAAGGCCAGAGGCACAGCCCAGCTGCCTCTGGCCAGTTGACCGGCGGAGACCACTTTCCCCTCTTGTGCAGGGAAAATGAGTGGCCGCTTCTAGAAGGAATCAGGAGGGAGGCATTGGATGGTCCTTTTGGGTGATAGGTAGATGGCAGAGTTTACGTAGGGCCTCTTGTGTTTCCTTCAAAGTTTTACGTGGGTCTTTCTAGTTTGGAGGGAAAGGTTTTTATTTCCCTAGTCTCTGGATCCAAAGGAGTTGGTTATTTGACTTTGCTGCTTCCAGCTAAGGTGGGGAAGCCTTTGCTCCCAGGGCCCCCGGGGAGAGGGGAGGGGAGGGGAGGTGGGGTTTGGAATTACGTCAACACAGCCTATGCCACACGCCCCCCTCCCCCAGCCTCCCCGGGAGCTGAGCTCACTGCCAGCTCGCCCAGAGCCCGCAGGATGGAGAGAGCCTCTGTAGGTGCTGATTGTCTTGGCCAAAGGACCTTCTCCTCCCTGGGCCTGGTCAGGGACCCGTGGGATTCACTTCCCTTCAGTGCCCTCAGCAGAGACTAAGATGGGCGACCTGTGATCACAAGCTTATGAAAAATAACTTGGACAGAGCAGTGAAAGGGTTGCCTGTTTAAAGCTGGCAGGGTTTCTCGGGGTGTTCTATAAAAAGAAGCCTCGGTCTTGGTTGCTCTGGTCAGTCTCTGAAGTGAATTCAAGCTCAGCGGCCCATTGACGGTTACCTGGCTGTGCTTCCACAGAAACCCTTCCGTAAAATTCGGTGCGCAGAGGGCCAGGTGGGGTGTCAGGGGCGGCGGCAGCGCAGATGCCTGCAGCGCAGTCGTGTGCAACGAAGTAAACGAGGAGTGGCAGCTGCCAGGACTCCCGGTTCTCAAACAGCGTTTGCATTATAAAAGTGCCTGTTAAGTTTTCTTAAAAGAATGTTCCTAAAAGTTGGGGCTTTTGTTTATCAAAACACAAGTGAAGTCGTATATGTATTGTAGTAAGTACAGCTGCATAGGAATGAGTTTCTTAATTTAAGTTTTCGTCCCAGCAGTTTGGTTTCTATACTCAAAATACCCCGTGTGCACTGTCCCGTCGGAGTCCCTGAGGGTGTCTTCCCCTCCATCAGCCTGTCGTCTCTGTTGGGGTTGGAACAAGACGATCCAGACCACGCAGCCGCTTCTCAGGCACGGAGGGGCCGGGGGGGGGGGGCGGGGGTGCTGCGCCGCCTGCCCGGGAGCCTGCGCACGGCCGCAGTCAGAGCGCCTCTGGATGGGCCGCGAGCTGTGTGCCGGGTTGTCCACCACCTACCGTAACAAGGTCCACACACTGCAACGGCGACGTGTTCCCGAGGGCACATTGTCCGGAAAGTGAGTCTCAGCGGTGCAGGTGGTGTTACAGGTGGTGTTACAGGTAATGCAAAAGGAAAGGGCCTCAGGCGAGCAGAGGAGAATGGCGTTGTGCTCGAAGAGCTCCCATTTCACGCACGTGAGAGAGGCGGCCCCGCCTCTGCCTGGTTCCAGGAGACATCCTCCTCGCCCCTGGTCTCTTCACGCTGGTGTCCTGGTGTCACGCTCAGTCTCCCGCAGCCGCCTGCACCCAGCAGTGGGCACAGGGCACAGCACATGTGCGCTTAGCGGGTGGGTCCTGCCCTTCTGTTCTTACTGGATTGCTGTGCCTTTCAGACTTAAAAATATACCTCTGAGGCCGTCGTTTCCCTGAAGCAGCGTGGCAGCACTATCGCTCCTGTGGAGATACACATAGACACGGCCGGCCACCGAGCCGCCGGACACACTTCTAGAATGGCAGAAGCCCCCGCGGCACGTGCTCACTTACCGAGGGTTCACTGAGGCATTGTTTGTTCACAGCAAGAGCTGGACACGCCATCCACGCCCATTGGTTGGAGGCTACATTATGGCACACGTGCTTCCAAATTATTGGCCGCCACGCTAGAGAGGATGTAAACACCCAGGGGAAACTGCGCAAGGCGTGGTAGGTGGAAGGAGAGTCGAATGCAGCAGTTTCCGTGGCATGGCCTAGTCTCCTTCAATAGAAAAACCCTCTGGCTGTGGAGCTGTTTCCTGTCTCAGGCCCTGCCTGGACAGACATGCTGGCAGGGGCACTGCGGGGGAGTGGGGTGGAGGAGAGGGGATTTACGTGCTTCCTTCCTCTCTTACGGAGTGTCTGATTTGGTTTTGCAGTAAATATACTTGTAAGGCACTTTAAGTGTAAAGCTCTGATAGAGAACGGGGACTGCACACAGCGGTGACAGTGATAGGCAACAGTCACTGAGCACTTCCAGGGGTCTAGGCACGGCGGCACGGTTGCGCATGCGTCTCCTCGCGGGCTTGTCACAGAACCCCTGCCGGGCAGGTCTCCTGAGGTCCCCGTATTGTCGATGGTGACAGAGGCACAGACAGGCCTGTGGCTGTGTGCCCCGGTTGTGTGAGGAAGAGTCCACTGAGAGCGCTGGAGCAGGCGTTGCGGAGAGTTGCCATCCATAAACGACCCTCAGGCAACCGGGAAGGCTCAGCACTGGGTCTTGCAGCTGTGTGAGCGGGAAGGAAGGGGAAGGTGCATCCCTTCATCCTGTGACTTTCCCAGGAGTTCTTAGAAGTTTTCAAGGAGAAAATGGGTGGTTTGATACATTCCAGGGATTTGTATTTGAGGCAGTCATTTCCAGGGGGAGAAATCAGCCGTGCTTTGGAATTTTTTATAGGTATTTCTGAACAGAGAGGTATCATATGACTCATTTCTTTTAAGAACTGGCCTAGCATAGTAAGAAACAATCCTTCTCATATTTTCCAGGATTATCAGTGAGTTGAGAGATGCTGACAAGTGATTTTCTCTCTTGCAATAGTTACCCAGGTACAGAAAGGAGAAAAATAGCTCTAGGCCAGGGCTTTGAATGCGTTTTAGAGCAGCAATCCTTCACTCAACAGGCATTTCTTGTGTACCCAATAAACCTGCAATGAACACTGTTTACAACCAAACACAAACTCCCCTGACCTCAGAACTCTCCATAATCAGGTCCCGTTCTTCTGCTAGCTCCTCCTGGGCTGATCTTCAGGGGCTGCTCTGCACCCACTGGCCTCCACAGGCTTCTGTGGTGTCCCCGTCACTGCCTTTGTGGGAGTGGAGCTCCTCCAGCACAAGGGTGGGTGCTTGTCCCCAGGGTCCCTGATACAGAGGACAGGGCCTGTAGTGCAGACCTCAGGCTGTTGAACTGGTGAATGAGGGAACGCATTCACCTTGTCTCCCTGCGCCCAGCCCTGCCCTCTCTCCGGGCTCCAAACCGTGTCCAGGCTGAGCCCTCTGCCACCCAGCCCAGCTCCCACCCCGCCCTCCACGCCCGCTGTTCCTTCTGTTTCCCCATCACTGTCAGAACAACTTCATCCCTTTCCCTCGCCTCCTCTCTTTTCCTCCTACTCCATCTCCAACTGTCAGCGGTTCCTAATGGCTCTGCTTTCAACATATAACCAGAATCTGGCGCTCGTCACCGCCTCCGCCTCCGCCACCAGGTCCAGGCCGACAGCAGGCCGAACCCGGACCACTTGGCAGCCTCCACTTGCCTCCCTGCCCTGCTGCCTTTAGTCTGGTCTCAGCACGGCAGCCAGAGCGGTCCCGTCGCATCCTGAGTCAGGGATCTCCACCCCGCACACCCCCTTGAGGACTCCGGGTCTCACCCAGCCCAGGAGATGGGGGTTTCACCGTGACCGTTTCTGCTGTGACCCAGGCTGCCCCCTCCCCTCACCTGTGTCTCTCTGACTTCCTCTGCTCCGGGACATGGCCCCCGTGCCACCCCCTGCACATGGCAGGTGTGCTGCCCGCTCGGGGCCTCCGCGCCTTCCGAACCTCCGCTCAGAGAGCCGCTCCCCCAGGTGTGCGCCAGGCTCCCCCCGCCCAGGACTTCCCTGAGCGACAGTGGGGCCGTCTCCCCTGACCACCGTGGAGATTGCGGCCTGAGCCCCTACTCTGGGTTCGTTTCTTCCACAGCCCGCGATGCTGTCTCGCACACGCACTGTATTTTACTGACGACTGAAACGTAAGTGCTCGGAAGGCAGATGTCTTCTCCACTTCGATCCCCGCCCTGTCACCAGGACGGAGACTGGCGCCTGGCACACAGCGAGCGAGCAGCGGCCCCTTGTTTCCCAAGGTAGCAGAGCCGCTCAGAAGCCAAAGCGAGGAATCGGACCTCGGCACAGTCCCTCGCTGTGGGTTTCAGCCTCCGCTGCCCTCTTGAGGGTGGTTCTCACCCACTTGCTGCCGATGGAGAGGAGATGGCAAAGTGTTGAGACTGGGCAGTGCATAGGTTGGAAATTCCTCCTGACATTCCCACGCCTTTTTTCTTTTAGTTTGTTTATATTTCATTCATTCTCCTCACCCGTTTCCCCATCCCACAAAGTCCAGAATGGCCGTGGTACTGACAGTTGCCATCAGCTTGGAGGTGCAGGAGCTTCTACTCTTCTTTTGTTGTTTTGAGACGGATCCAGACAAATACTTACGTGAAGGGTTCTTCTCAGTGATTCTCCAGCTGTGATCAGATCAGTTCCAAATAGAAAGTTGGAAACTTATTTTCCTCGGTTTTTTGTTGTCAGTATTTATTTTTTTGTGTCAACCTTGTGCTCATTCAAATCTGCATGTCCAAGAGTCAGTCTGTACACTCGATAGAAGAGAAATGCTCTGAGTTTCTGGTCTGGAGGAACTTGCTAATGATTAAGAACCTGGACTCATGCTGCCGAACCAATGAGAGCACAGCGAGGTGGCTGCTGAACCAATGAGAGCACAGAGCGAGGTAGATGCTTAACCAATGAGAGCACAGAGTCAGGCAGCTTCCGAACCAATGAGAGCACAGGATGAAGCAGCTGCCGACCCAGTGAGAGCACAGAGTCAGGCAGCTTCCGAACCAATGAGAGCACAGAGTCGGGCAGCTGCTGAACCAATGAGAGCACAGAGGCAGGCAGCTGCTGAACCAGTAGCATGGAGTCAGGCAGCTGCTGAACCAATGAGAGCACAGGATGAAGCAGCTGCCGACCCAATGAGATCACAGAGTTAGGCAGCTACTGAACCAGTGAGATGTGAGATCGCAGAGTCAGGACGCTGCCGAACCAATGACAGTGCAGAGGCAGGCCCTGTGCAGTGTGCATTGCGTCCGGTAGCGCAGCAGCAGGAGGAAATGCTGGTGAAAACTAGCCTTTGGGTACTTTTGGCGGTGTTCTCCTGCCTGTCCCGTGCCCATGGGTCTTGGCGATGGCGTGACAGGTGTTCACGTCAGGGCAGTGTGCTCTGTCTCCCCGAGGGTAATGAGTGTGGGACACACATCCTAAAGAAAGAGTCTCGTTCATAGAAACACCTGCTTTTTAAGAAATGATTTTTTTTAGTGGACTGCAGGCTGCCTCTTATTCTTGAAGATTAGCTTCTCAAAATATAAGCACATCAGGGACACTTAATTGCAAGAGCTGAAAGCATTAACGAAGGCTTTTATTAATGCTTCATTAATAAATCAGCAGTGGCTCAGAAACTAGATCTTCCTTTTCCTGAAGACTTTAATGTATCTCCATGCTTCTGAGGGTCAGGAAACTACTAAAGTTTGAGGTCAGACGGTATCAGGTGGTGTTTCCATTCTCCGGACAGGCCAGCCGGTTCTGACACCCCTGGACGAACCCACCTGCACCAGATGGGCGAGCTGGTGATGTGTGTCGTGAATACACCTGCTGTTCTCACATAGGGTTTGAAGGACCAACAAATAGGAAAGGCATGTGTATAGGGGAGATGTTGGCTTTGGCCTGGTAATGCTGCTCTGCCAGGCGTGAGTGAGGGCAGTCGGTCAGGAAAGCGGGCCTTCGTGGAGCTCGGGGTGCTTAACGGAACGTGTCGGTGGCAGATACTGCCTCCCAAACTGGGTTCATTTTAGTCTGTGAGTTTCAGCCCTTTTCCTCTCATGGCACATGTAAACTAATCAGTAACATTCTGTGGTGCACCCAAACATATAGTTTTTGCCAATCTGACAAAAAAAAAAAAAGCATAATTTTGAGTCATTCACACAGGGACGGCTATTGCTGTGTTGGCCGTTGTCATTTTTTATTTGACAATCTAAGGGAAAAGAGGTCAGTGCCCCTGACTAAACAGCCAGGTATCGCGTGTTTTAAAAATTCTTGCGGCACAACAGTTGAAAATAGCTGTAGTGGATCTTAACATTAGAAGCCATTATATAGGCAGTGTAAGAAAGTCTAAAACATTTCCTTTGGATAATCCTCCAGCAGCTTTAATTTAGACAGGTGAACACATTCTTATTGGTAATAAGATCCTGTTTTATTTCTGCACTTACACTTGGTTGTAGCCACATCTGGCCTCCCAGTTCACAGAACACACTTGAAATCCTTGGGTCCTGAGCAGCAGTTTCCAGTGGAGCCCCGTCCGCCTTTGAGAAACCGGGCCTTCCCGTCGCAGGCGGACCCGGGGGGGCGTGAGGAAGAGGGAGGCCCCGGGAGCAAGGAGGCCGCTCGCGTCCATTCCGCCTTTTCCACTGACGGCTTCCTTTGCTGGTGCTACTGTGTTCTCGGGCGACCGGGAGGAGGACTGGGGCCCGAGCAAGTGGGCAGCTGATCAGGACGAGGGTGTAGCTGGGGCTGCCCAGACAAGGCAGGGTTTTACGGGGTCCTCTCCAAGTACCTTGCACTAGTAAAGTCTCAAAAAGTCTGTTACCACTTTGGAGTTTAGCCAAACCAGCTAAATCTTTCCTTGGTTTCTCCACTTCTAGGCCGACAGCTGGGCTCCTGGGGGGGCTTATGGGGGCTTGAGAGGCCGTACACATTACACATGCGGTTTGCGACAGCGTCATCGAGCCTCCCGAGCAGGCCCGCGGCCCCGGGCACGGTTTGGCCTGGCCGAGTTGGCCCGAACGGCTCGCACCCCGCCTGGGAATTCCCGCTCCTCGCCCCCTACTGCATGGCCAGTGGCCCGTTGTGAAGGCCGCGCGGAGCCAGGCCCGGCCGCCCCCGCCTCGCCGCGTTTCTGCCCGTCTCTGCCCGTCGCCCCGGTCAGGCGTGGGCGTGGTCCCGGTCCCCTGCGGCTCCAGCCGGAGCGGGAAGTGGACGTCTCCTGAGCCCTGGGACTCTGGAAACCGTTTTCTTCAGCAGTGACTGCGGCTGGAAGCGTGAGTCGTCTGAAGGGCGATCCGCGTAGACGGCGTCCCTGACAACAGTGCAAGTCGCACACGCACCGGTCCGCGCGCCGGTTTCCTGGCCGGTGTTCGCTGCCGCGGGCGTCGGCAGGGTGAGGGCGAGGCGCCTGCTCGTCCCGTCACTCGGGAAGGCCACAGGCAGAAGGTCGCGGACGCTTATCGCCCGGACGGGCGCATCGGACTGACGTGGCTTATTTTAAATGTATTTTACCGGGAGGACCGAGGGCACTGCCCATCCTTGCCAGGTGGGACTGACGCGGCGTCGCGTGCGAGTGGAAGGGGCGTGGGCAGCCCGCGCCCACAAAGAGCCCGGGAGCCGGAGGCAGCGCTTCGCCGGGCGCGGGGGTCGGCCGCTGGGACGCAGAGCGAGGGCTCTCCTCGCTCCGGGGTCTTCTCTGCGGCGTTGACGCCTTGCCTCCATCCTCGTTTCACGGCCAGCTCTCTTCTGGTCGTGCGTCGCCGTTCTTCTCCGTCCTTTTCGCAAGAGGAGGATGGAGGTTTCTCTAAAGCACAGACCAGCGCCCTGACCACGGGCTCACTTCAAATAGGAGTCAGTGTGACGTGGCCGGTTTCCCTGACCAGCCGCCTCACGGCGCAGCGCGGCCGCGGTGTCCGCCGTGGACGAGCCGCGTCTCCCCGGGCTCCGAGCTCCCCGAGGAGCAGGCCCGGCGCCGGGGTCTGGGCGCCTGTGTGGACCGGCAGGCTTCTTGGTCTGGGCTCTAAGTGTTGAGGCGGATGATCCACGTCTCTGACATTTCTGTGCAGAGTGTTCCGTCCGCAGGAGCCTCTCCTGGGGGCGGTGACACTGGTGCAGGTGCGGACACAGGGCAGGCGGCCCTCTGAGGAGGAGCCCTCCATGCGGTGAGTCCCAAGCCCGCAGCAAGTATCTGAGCCCGGGGCCTGCGGGGACACTGGCGCAACCTTCGTCTCTGTCTGTGGGGCTGGGCCTGCGTTCACAGCGGTCCCCGTCCCTGTCCCGTGGGACCTCCCACCCGCTCGGACAGAGCAGCCTTGGAGACAGGCGTCCGCCCGGCCCTGGGGGAAACTCAGTGGACGCAGGCTGCGTTCTGGTTCTGCACTCCGCTCCTCCCGCGGCCCGGCCGCCCCGCCCCACCCCGCCGCAGGGCCCAGCGCCACACCGGGGCCGTGGGTGTGTCTTGACGTCTTGACAGCTGCTCTGTGGCTGCGGGGACCTTTGTTGCCACCAGACCCTGCAGGACAGGGCGGCCGGCAATGCCAGCAGCACGGAAATCGTCCAGCGGGCAGTTGGACAAAGACCGTTGGGGTTATTAAGTGGTAATAGCATTTGCTCTCTCTTCCCAGGTACCCGCTGTTTGGAGGCATAAGGTGGCGGACAGCGTAGGCCCCGGTCTGCTCAGGGCACCTCTGCCCCCCGCTAGGGGCCTGTTTCCCCTGATGTCACAGATAACTCCTTGGACACCCTGGCCTTCCCCGGGTCCCTGGACCTGGAGAGTCCTTGCTGGGCGCTGCGGGAATTCCGGCGAGGTCCTTTACTGGCCGGGGTTACGGACCTCTGACCTTCGCTCTCCTCTCCGAAGTTAGGACGCCTTCACCAGCAAAAACTCACGGATGGGGTGGGTTGCGTTGGAGGGAAATCCTGGTGGCAGGGGAATCTCGTGCGGCCGTCTTTTGTCACTGCGTTTGGAACTTTGCACAGTTGTGTTCTTTCCTTTGGTTTCTCTGCGTTCGGTTCAGTTTGTCGTTCCGAGGTGGGTGTTCTCCCTTGGCCTGCCCCCCACGGTCTTCACGGACAAGGGGGGACCCAGCCCGGGTGCGCTCTGCTCTGTGGAAGGTGTTTCTGAGGCGCCTCGTGGGACAGCCCTGGGAGGACGGGGCTCAGGCGGGCCCCCGGCAGCGGGCGCTGCGTGGGGGGCGGGGCGGGGTCCGACAGCCGGGCCGGACATCCGACGCCTGTCCCTGGAGGAGACGGTCACAGAGAGTGTGCCATTCCACTGGAAAACGGTGGGACGTTGTTTCATTTTACCATATATGAGGATGGGCACCCTCCCCGGCTCAGGCTTCAGCGCTCTCCCTGGAAGGTTGCGGTTCCCGGGGACTCGGCCAGGCAGAGCCCCTGCCCGGCCGGGGCAGTGGGGACTCGGCGCAAGGGGGCTTCTCTGCCCCGAGTGAGCCGGGGGGCGCGTAGGAAGCGGAGCGCCTGGCAGTGTAACATTTTTTGTTCAGGGCCAAGGGTGAACTGAAGTATCCCGTCTCTGTTTGGCCGCTTTTATGTTATTGACAGGAACCGTCAGAAGCTACCCGTTTTCAGCTGGTCGGTGTCTGTCCCAGGACTTCCTGAGCGTCTCGTTTCTTACAGAGCACGTGCCAGGTAAAAGGCCTCAGACGCTGTGTTTTCTCGTTTGACCGCGAGGCAGAAGCAGCGCCGACTTGGAGGGGACGGTTCGGGCCCGTCGACTGAGCAGGGCCCGTGACCGCCGGCCACCCCCTCACGGGCACCCCCTCTGCAGGGCTGACATTCGCACTGCGTTGGAAGGGCGGCCTGGCCCGCCCTTCCACAGGGGGTGTGTGGCCGCGGGCCCCAGAGAGGGGCGTGCGAGGCCGGCCGCGGCTGTGTCGGTCAGCGCCCGGCGAGCTGCCGGTGGCGCTCTGGGGCGGGCAGGGGGCCGCCCCGCCCTGCGGCACGTCTGGCCCGCGGCAGCGCCCCCGGCGGACAGCTGGCACAGGGCCGGTACCGCGGCCGCCCTCGGGGAGGCAGGGGCGTGGGGCGGGGCGGCCGAGGAAAGGCCACAGCGGACACAAGGAAGGGACCATTCGTGTTCCCGGCCCGCCCCCGGGGACACTTGGTAAACATTTTACTACCTACAGAATCGATGCTTTTCCCTCCTGGGAAATACATCTCTTAATCTTGGATTTCTGTGTGGTGAAACTACTCTTTTTTGTTCTTCCACTTGTTATTTATTAAGATACTTTTATTTTAAAGGATAATCACTGTTTGAGCTATTTGGCACATGCACATATACACATACATATTGAAAACAAGAAAAGGGCTTGATGTGTTTGCATTAAAACTTGTGGCATAAAGTCTCACACTAACCAGTGTGGGTGTGAGTGGTTCTCTTATTAAGAAGCCAGGGCCCAAAGCTTTGCTCTCAGTGATCATTATAAAATATGTCCATATAAACTGTGCCCATCGTCTTTATAAGACTGTAGATTCTTGGGGTGTGGCTGAAAATTTTTGCTGGTGTAATTTCCAAACTTCTTATCTACTCAAGGAAGAAAGTGGTTCCAGAAGTGACCTTTATACTTCCTTCTTAAATTTAAAGGTAACTGCATTGTAGGTATAATAAACACCCTCTTTTAAGAAGATTAGAGATCCTGAAGGAATATTGGAGTCATTATGGCCGTTAGAAAAATAACCTCAGGTTTTGGCTGTTTTGTTATTAGCAAAAAGGAGAAGAAACATGTTTTTAGAACCACTGCTTGTGGACATTTTCCCCGAGAACTGGGAGGCGGCGCAGAGACGGGCGCCGCAGGGGTGACTGGGTGACTTTCCTGGTCCTCCCCTGAGGACACGTTTCACTGATTCGGGAGAAGGGAGGGGGAAGGGAGGAGAGAGAGAGAGACATTAATCGATTGCCTTCTGCGCGCGCCCTGACTGGGAATCGAACCCACAACCTTCTTTGTGCCGGGACAACGCTCCAGTCCGCCGAGCCACCCAGCCAGGACTCGGCGGCTTTTTAGGTGGGTGAGGATCCGTTTTCAGTCCCCGTGTGGGCCTGTCCTTCAGGGGCCGCAGTCCCACAGCGGGGCAGGTCGCTGACTGTGGCTCCTGAGCACAGGGCCCCAAACTGGCCCCAAGGCTCGGCTCTGCGCAGGCTCCTTCCAGAAGCAATGGCAGCATAGCACTCGGGCTGGGTGGCACTTCCGGACCGGAGAGTAATGCTGTTCTTCTGAGAAATGGATGGGCATTTTAAACGGGGTTTTGGTAACTATTTCTGCCACCTTTCCAGTAAACAGGGCTCACGGGGCAGGAGGGAGCGACGGAAGCAGTGCTCCGGAGCCTCTGACCCCCTGGCTGGCCGAGTCTGCGTCCCCGCCTGCCGCGCCCCTGCCGTGGAGAGGAGGGGAGACCACCCTTGCCAGCCACCCCCTTTTCCAGTCGCCAAATTCTAAGTTAGGTCTGTCCACACAGGGCTCCCGGGTTGCCCTGGGGAGCGCGTTGGTGTTGACAGCTTAGCCCCGGGCCCACCTCTCAGTTTGCCTAGTGCTCTGCACACGCACCCCTGACGGGGACATGGGTCCATCTGCACGAACACGGCTCTTCTCCTTGGACAGCTGGACGCAGGGGCGCCATCACAGGTCCACTTAATGTCTACAAGTGGATTGCGACTAGCCGCCTAATTAGGAGTCTTGCCGATAATCTTTCCTTCTCCAGTTCCATCCTTCATAGCATCATCATTTTTTCCCCTAAAATAGCAGTGCTAGCCAGCACTTTGTTTACGTGTCAGTCACTGTGTGCCAGGCACTAGTCTGTGTTTATGTGTCAGAGTCTCAGCGGCTCCAGAGTCGACACTGTTAGTTTCCCACTTTGTTGAAGAATAGACTGAGGCACAGAGAGGCCGCGCCCCCAGGCGTGCCGCCGCCCCCCTCGCGGTCGGCTCGGGTTCCCCTCAGGGCGCTCCCTCGGCACCGCTGGGCTTCCGGAGGGCGGGACCGCCCCTCCGCACCGCCCCCTCGGCTCACCGAGCACAGGGCCCGGTTCGTGGAGTGTTGCCGCTGCTCCCCTGGAGTCACCATTGAGTTAGTTTGCACCCAGGTTTGCAAGAAGACAGAGGTGCCCTGAACCTGGCTGCGGTCCTGTGTTGACCAGAGAAGGCGTCCGTGTCCTCCACTGGGAACAGCACACCCGCCCGCCGACGGCCCAGGACCGTCCGTACCCAGCCTCCGTCCGGGCGCGCTGCCACGTCCTGGGTGCCGCGCCGAGGGCCCGCCGGCGTGCAGCCCGCATTTCCTGTGCAGCTGGGGCAGGGGCGCCAGGCCACCACACCCACGCACGCAGGTTTCTCTCCTGCCGTGTGACGGCAGGCGCGGGAAGGGCGCGTGCGCTCCGCCCACTTCCTGGAGTGGCCGCCAGCTCCTTGTCCTGGACGGGCCCAGCAGCACGGGTGCGCTGTGGTTAGGGTAGTGTGCTCCTCATTCTTGTGTCCAGCTCGGTTCAGGAAGTCGGTTCCAAGTGTCGGAGAGCAGTGACGGGGTCCCTGGCCCTCGTTTTACGCTGTCGTCTTCGCTGCGGCTCGCCCACGCCAGGCGTGTGCAGGGAGCTGGCGGAGGACGGCTGAACACAGAGGGACGGAGCAGCGCCCGTCCGTGTCTGGAAGGAGCGGCGGGATCGGGCGAGGTCTGGCACCAGGGCGCATGCGCTGTCCCTGGCGTGGTCCGGTCTGACCGGGTGACTCGCTCAGATGGTCCCTGAGGAGGAACATGTGAGTCTCACACTTACTTCAATAGTAACAGTAGAGGGATACTTCTCTAGTGTTTACTGTACTAAACATGAAGATGGTGTCACTTCTAATTTTAAATACGATAAGTATGCCACGTGGAAGGCCTTCGCGTGCGTTCAGCCCAGCAGGGGGTGGGCGGCGGGGCCTGTCGGGCGGCCCTGGGCCAGAGGCGGGAAGGCGCCCGCCCGCTCGTCGCCGGCGGGCGCGCACGGCTCGCACCGCAGGGTCAGGTCTGAGTGGCACTGGCAAAAACTAGGGATTTTAATGAAAACTTACAGATTTTAGAAATGAGTGAAGCTAGTGAAGATACTCTGCCATTTAGAAAAACTAACAGAGCTGTACTTTTAAATTTTTAAAGACTGGAGTGTGATTTTCCTTCTATGCCTTACTCCAGTTTCGAAGCCGTTTCTGTCTGGAAACCAGTTAAAGAGAACCCGACGCACTGAGAACGTGCTGTCCGTCCTCCTGGGCCAGAGCCGCCGAGACGTGGGCTTGGGCTCTGGGGGAAGGTTCCCTGTCTGGAACCTGGTTCAGCTCCTGGGCGATGCGGCGAGGGTCCCCTCGGCCCTGTGGGCGCGGGGCCGTCACCCTGGCGCGTCTGGGCCCCGTGGGACTCCCCCCGCCCCGGGCCCCTGTGCTGGCCTCCGTGCTCTGTCGCTGGGTAGGACATCTCACTGGGCCACTGATGGAGGGACACAGCCACACTGGCATCACAGGAGTAATCAGTCGACAAATCGAAACTGGAAGAGGCTCCTTTTATATTGAGCCGGCCATTTGGCATGTTTTAAGCAGAAAGTATCTAAACAGAAGAGTTACCCACATGGCAGGTGTCGGTTACATTCAGGGCCGGGTCTGACGGGAGGGCGGGCCGTCCGCGTGCTCATCGCGGATTTGTGCCCCTCCACGCCGGGCCACGTGTACCTGCACCTCGACGAGAACCCTGCGCACAGTCTGGGGTCGACGCTCCCCAGGGCCACCTGGAGCTCCTGTGGCTCGCGGGCGCGCGGGGGTGGGCTGTGTCACACTCCACCTGGGCCCTGAGCGTCGAGAGCGTACAGGGCGTCTCATTTTTCATTTTTAACAGAGAAGCAGCCCACGTGACTGACGGGAGGAGGGAAAGGAAAAGGAATGTAGCTGAAGTGTAACTACAGCCGGCAGTAAAGCTGACCACCTGCTTCAGGGACTGCAGTCATTGGGGAGCTGATGCCTGGTCTCCCACAGCACTGCCTCAGTTTACCAGGTGATTCTAGGAAAACTGCAGAAATTCCTTTTGTGCTTCATTCTCTCTGACTCTTAATTCCGGACAGTGCTCTGTGTGACCCACCTCCCACTCAGCGGGCGAAAGTAAGTTGTGTCCCACCGGCCGGGTGCCCGACGCTGCCCCAGGTGACGGTGCTCGTTGGTCAGACCTGCCGTGGAAGGGCCTTTGCTGGCCTCAGGTCACCCACTGCACGGAGCCATCAGTCTGGGTCCTAACAGAGTCCCTGTGGTCAGGCCAAGGACAGAGTGCCCCTCCCGTGGCACATAGAGCACTCACCTCTGGTTCTGGGTGACCACACAGACGTCCCCCGCTGTGGACCTCAGAGTCCCCTCTGTGAAAGCAGCAGTAGGTGACTCCACAAGGGACCCGCCCTGGGGCAGCCGAACCTCGCAGTTGCGACTCTGTGCCTCGCAGCCCCCGGCCCTGCCTGGCATGGGGAAGCTCCGGCCGTCTGGGAGCTGGGGCGGCTCCACGGCGGGCCCTCCGAGCCCTGCAGCTGGGGGTGGGCCGGTCAGCGTCAGCATCGGGGTCAGGGTCAGGGTCAGACTGGGCTACAGGGACCCGGGCAGGCGTGCTGGACTTGCCTCGCAGGCCGGCTCTCGTCCGGCCTGCTGTCCCCCACCCCCTGCTTCCCTCGTCCAGATGCCACCCGCTGCGCGCCGGGTCAGCCCCCCCACCCTTGCAGCTGGTTGCTGGCAAGAGCCGGGGCACAAGGAGGAGACGCGGCTGGTGGCCGGGGCTCGCCCAGCCTCAGGCTTCATCGCCGCTGCAGCCTGTTACTTTGGAAGTTATCTTTTATATTGAAACAAAACGCACCCAGAAAAGGAAACTTTAGCTTATGGGTAGGTTTGTGATGAAATGTTTGTATAGGATAATTAGTTGTACAGGACTTTCTTAATAGGCATGAAGCCTGTGGCAGGTAAAGTTCTTAGTTTTGTGTCATTTGTAGTAAGTTTGTATCTTTTTAATCACCAGTCTTTATTCCTAACTAAGTCTCCTGAACCTTTTGTTTAACGGACGGTGCTTTCTCTGTGGTAAGACACGTCAGATGTGAGCGCTCTTTGCCGTGTGCATTTGAGACACACCCTTGGGCAGATCTGAGCGGCCGTCAAGTCCGTGGGGTAGAGTGTCACTGGGAGGCCTTCCTCCCCGCGCTCTGCCTCCCTTCCTCTTCCCCACGGGGTTTGGGTTTGCTCATCTTTGTCTTCAAAACCTGCGAGCTTGACTGCCCCGCTGAGCCAGGCTGAGCGCCCCGTGGTGTTAGGTTTTGTGTTGCACTGGGGCCGACGCTTCCTTGCTATGCTTGCATTTCCAGTTTGCATTTAGAGGTGATTTGGCTTAGATTTTTTAATATTTTGAAATAAGAGTCGTCAAAACTCAACTATGTAACTTTTTAAATTTGACTTCTCCCTGTGCATGGTTCGAGGGATATGACTTAGTGTTTCTTTTTTATGCTCATGATCATTTCTAACCCAGATCCTGGAGGCAGAGACTGGGAACAGGGCTGGTCTGTGCGGCAGACACCCGAGGGGAACCACAGGACAGGAGCAGGGCCCAGGCGAGGGCCGGGGTGGGGGCGGGGCGCTGCCGGCCGCCTGTGCTGTGCCAGCGGCTGCGCGGTGACTTTTGTCAGTTCTGGGAGCTCCGGAGCATTAACAGCGTCCCGAACTTTCTCATCTGCTCATGGTGCATCTTAGTGCGTTTCCGCTGCCTGACAACAGTGCTCCCGCAACCCCTAGAGCCGTTGTTAACGTGGATGGCGTGCCCTCGGGGATGGAGTGAAACTGAGGCACAGCACGCGCTGATGTTCCTGTTGTGTCACCTGGAGGAGGGGCCGCCTCCGTGCTGCCCCGAGCTGGGATCGTGGTCCTGGGGGCTGGGGGCGTAGAGCCCTGGGCTCTGGTCACGGCTGTCCTCCTGTTGGGAGGCCGCTGAGCAGGGGGCTCCGTCTCGTCTCCTGTTTGTGTTTGTGCCTGCGCCTCGGTATTGAAACATCAGACCGGGGAAGCGCCCTCGGGCTGGATGTGCTCGGCCTCCACACAGACCTTCAAGAACCTTGGAGGCAGGTGTAGAACCAGAGAGATGGTCAGACGAGGGGCATTCCAGCAGGGGGCAGCACGCGCAGGGCACGGAGGCTGGAGCCCCCGTGGCCCCGGCCAGGAGTCCGGGGAGGCCGCGGGGGTGGAGGAGAGGGTGTCGCTCGCGGAGGAGGTTTGCAGTGAGGGGACGAGGCCTGGACCGGAGGCGGCGGCGGCCGGCGGGCTGACGGCCTGGCGGGTTGCAGGAAGGCCATCACCCGAAGTCACCGAGCTGACTGTGGAGAGGGAGCCCGCAGTGGCTGGAGATAGGAATTTGACGCCCGACCCTGGGGGGCCACGCAAGGCGCAGGGAGCAGCTGCGGGAGCGGGGTCACGAGGTCCGGCGCGCGGGTCGCCCGGTGGTAGAGGCACGGATGGGCCAGCTGGGGCCAGGCGCCCGGTCTGCTGCGGGCCCCCGCGGGCGGGCCAGGGGGAGGGGAGCGAACGAGGGGGGCCAAGGGCCGGGGTGTGGTGCAGACGGCGAGGGGGGGCGATGGGGACCCTCGAGCTAGGTCCGCGTTTCTTGGGATGGGGGGGCTTGGCGGCCACTGATGGCGTGCATTTTGAATGATAGTTCGTCCGTATTTTCATTCCGTTTTGGCAGCATTAGATAGAGTGAAGCCTGAGCTAAAGGTGCTCTGCACTTGGGCTGCAAATTCCCAAGTGACAGAGTCATCTCTGTCGTGCGTGGAGCCAGTGTGCACCCCCCCCCCGGCCGCAGGCAGGGGTCAGGCCGGGGCTCGAAGGGCAGGGACAGCTTGCGGGCGATGCGGGCGATGTGCCCGGCGCGGCCGCGGGGGTCTGCGCTCTGCGGGCTGCCCGTGGCTCCTCGCCCGGGACCGCGGTGTCCTGTGCCCCGGCACCGTTTGCACAGCGGCCAGGGCCGCTGTGTTCCCGCCGGTTCTGTGGGGGCCGCACCGTTTACAGAGCTGTTCAGAGGAGCCAGTGGGTCACACGCACCTGACAGACTTGCATGGGGACATCCTCTGCCACGATTGGAACGCATCTTGTCTGGAGGGCCCCCCGCCCCCAGTTCAGGTTGTAAGTGTTCATCCTCCCCTTGTTTGTCCGGCCGGCCGGCCATCCCTGTCCCCAGCAGTCGCCTGAAGAACGTCACGTACACGGTTTCCCGTTGGATTCCGTCATTCGCCAACACCTTTTTCAAACGCATTTACAGACGCTGCTGGGCAAGAGGAGGAGGGAGAGCGAGGAGCGGCCCGGCCCGGTGGGGACCGCGCCCGGCAGGAGGTCGGGGGGGCCGGGCGCAGTCCGGCGGGCGCTTCTCGGGGGCTGCGGGGCGCAGCCCCGTTTCCAGGTCGGCTGGCGGGTTCCCGAGAGGCTCGAGTTTCAAGGAGTGAACAGTGAGGGTGTCTCGTGTGCCCGCCACCTTGCGCGGCCTGAGGAGAGGCAGCCGCTGGCTCCACCGTGATACACAGGCAGTGGCTGCCGGGCCCCCGCCCCTCCCCGCTGCCAGGGAGCCTGGTTTGATTCTGATCGTACCCGAGGGATTAGCGCAGGCCCGAGAGTGTCCTCAGTGTCACGCTGCAGGCGGTGCTTGGCGGGCGGGCGGTGGTCGGCCCCCTCGCAGGGGAGGGGCCACCGCCGCGCACGCGTCCAGGGCACCTGTGCCCGGCACCTTCACGTTCGTACAGAGGGCAGCCGTCCTCCTCTCTGAGTCCAGGAGGGCCTGGAGCCAGCGGGTGGCCTGGGACGTGGCCGCTGTGCGGGAGGGCGCGCAGGGAGCGGCGACGGAGCGCGGGCGCCAGCGTCGGGGGCAGCGCACGCCCCTGCGAGGAAGACTGCCCGGAGCGCGGCCGCGTCTCGGGGTGCCGCGCCCCCCGGGGCAGAGGGGCGGCGTGCTCTCTCCTCGGCGGCGTCGGGCTCACGGGCTGTGGGTGGTGGGGAGCATGGGCGGTTCCCCAGGCACCGGTACCGTCGGCCTGGACCGTCCACGGGCGGCGGGGGTGACCGCGCCTGACGCCAGAGGGAATGCCCGTCAGTGTATCCCAAATCGGGCTTGCGGCACGAAGTGAGCGTAGATCGAGGTAACAGTATGAGATGAAGGTATCATATTTGGTGACGACTCTAAGCCCCCTTTCCTAACGAAGATGACGGCTCTCAGTCCAGGCGCACAGTGCTCAGGCTCTGTGGCGCCCTGACCTTTTGGGAGCATCTCCTGACTTGCACGTAGTGTGGTCTTCAACCTGACCCGGGAGCCGGGCAGGCTCTCCGCCCCGGCCCCGCTGAGCAGGCAGTCACTTGTCCAACCAAGCGTGTGTGGAGCGTGGCCCCAGCGCCCCCGCGGGGCTCCGGGCTGTGTGGGCAGCGCCGGCCATCCGTGTCGACGCCCGCTGGGCCCTCGGTGCGGGTGCCGTGTGGCTGTGGGGCGTCTTCGTGGTTTGGCGCCTTCAGTTCTGTTCAGTTGTGATGCAGGGAAGGGGTGGTCACTTACGCATTGTCACTCGACACACGTGTCAGTGTGCACCTGTGCTCTCCTGGGGACGCCCCGCAGGCAGAGCCGGCCGTGAGCACTCGGGCCGCCTGGAGAAGGCCCTCCTCCCCTCCCGCAGCGGTGGCCAGCCGGCCTGGTCCTGGGGCGGGGCCGTGTGTCTCAGCCGCACCGGAGTTTCTCAGAAACTGAACAGATGTGATCAAGTTGAGGATCTAGTTGGGCTTGTTGTGCAGAATCAAGAGGAGCAGAATGAATCCGCCCTCCAGACTCAGCAGATCTGAGGGCTGATGTCAAGCCGGGTGCACCAAGGAGGGGAGCAGGGCTGGGGCGGAGGGGCGGGGGCTGCCTGCCTGCTGGGGCCGCAGCCGAGCTCCCGCCCGGGGGGCCCTGGGCAGCCCCTCTGGGACTGCCTGAGAGTCCCAGGGTGGGCATCTGCCTGGGGGGGCACCCAGGCCTTCCTCAGACTGTACCCGTGCCCTCAAGTGTGCACACGAGTCTGGGGGTGTCTGCCCAACTTGCCATGGCAGGAGGCCCCCACCCCCCGCAGCCCAGCCCTGCCCGTGGCATTGCCTGTGCGGACGAGGCAGCTCCGCACGGCACAGGGGCCAGCGGCCTGCGGCCTCCCGGGGCCTCCCTGCGCCCCAGCAAAGCAGCCATCAGAGCTGCCGGTGGCGGCAGGGCGTCACCTCTCCCAGAAAGCCCTGGCTGCGGCCGCTCCCGCGGGGACGCGCGGAGGCTCCTCACTGGTAGAAGCGCCTCCGGGAGCAGTGGCTGGTCCGTCCCTCAGGGGCCTGGGCGGTGCCCGCTGCCCTGGGGGGTGGCCCCAGTCTCCACGCGGAGCGACTCATCCGACCGGGCATCAGGGAAGCACGCGCTTCAGTAGGTCTGAATCCATGTGTTTCACCTCATTTAAAATAAAATCTTCAGTTAAAAAAAAAGTATCTTACACCTGGGAAGAAATAAGAGTAAGTACATTTTCTCAAAATGCTGAGAAGCTCCAAGTTCAGGGCTCTCCGCGCAGGGTAACGCCCTTCCCCACGGCGCCCTTGTCGACACGGACGGAGCGGCACCGTTTGCCGCGGCGCTGCCTGCCAGGCAGGTCTTCAGCCTGCGCTGTTGACGAGCCTGACCGGACATCAGCCTGAAGGCTACGTGTCCATCCTGGGACGGTGCGGGCCTGAGCTCAGGGAGAGCAAAGGGAGAGCAAGGGGGAGCACAGCACACAGTGATGAGCGAAGTCGGTCCCGCGCCCGCCGCCGGGCGTGTGCCCAACCACGGGACTCCACAGGGCGGCAGGCAGGGCCCCCGTCCGCCTCGGCCTCCTCCCGTCGCAGCGGTGACAGCTGGGGGTGGGGTCACAGGGTGGGACTTGTTGCCAACCGGGCTAGAGGTGAGGGAATTTTAAGTGTGAAACTGGTGTGCGTCTCCGCAGGACAGAGACGCGAGTGCACTCTCGGTGACAGGCCGCTGCCGCAGGGCCTGGGCTGGACACTGAGTGGGGAGCGTGTCTGTGTCGCTGAATTGTGGTGTTCACGAAAACTGCAGCTCTGTTGTCGTGTTTGGCATGTCACAGCGTGCCCCAGATCCCTGGGGATCACTGAGTTTCAGGGTTCAGAGAGAAGGCTCGAGAAGACGGTGGGCTGTAGTCTGGGTGGCCCGGCACCACCCCTTAGAAGTGGGCCTGCCTGGGACTTGCGCCTCACCAGTGGAATGTGGCCACTGTGACAAGTGTCACTTGTGGTTAACCTCGATAAGAAGGGCAGGGCCTTTGCCAGCAGATTCTTTCCCTTGGTGACTTTGATGAAGCGAGTGGCCAAGTGCCAACAGCACCTGGAAACCCAGGGCAGTCTCCACCCTCCGGCCCACAGCTCGGGGGAAGCTAAGACCCTCAGCTCAGCAGCTCCTAAGGACCTGAGTATGGTCCCCAAGGCTGTGGGTTTGGGGGTACATCCTTCCCAGCAGGGTGAGGTGACACCCCAGCCCTAAAGCCCCGCTGGCGCCCTTCGCGCCGCTGGGTAGGGTGCCTGTGCGCTGCCCCTCAGCAGCGGCGCTCTCTCGGGCGCCTGCGTGCGCATGGTCTGTCCCTGCCGCAGACAGCGGACACGGGGTGGGCGTGTCGGGCAGCCAGGGCCCCCAGCGGGGTCCGCGGGTGCCACGACCTCAGCAGCAGCACTTTCCCTCCTTCCGGAGGCTGGAATCGGAGACCCAGGCGCCCGGCTGGCTCCTCCTGAGGCCCGTCCCTGGCTTGCAGGTGGCCGTCGCCCGCCTGTGTCCTTGCCGGGTCTCCTCCACAGGTCACTGTCTAGTCCTCTCACAAGGCCACCAGTCGGCCTGGAGCAGGGCCCCCCCATGGCCGCATTTTAACGTAACTACTCCTTTAAAACCCTCCTCCGAACACAGCCCGGCCCGCGGCCCGGCAGGCCGCCCGGCGGGGCCTGTGAGGGGTGCCTTCTGCTGCAGCCGCGAGGCCTCGCTGCTCTCCGCAGTGACGTCTTTACTGCCTTGCTTTTATTTTTACGTGATTACACGTGAATCAGGTTGTTAATGTGTATGTTAACATACATCAATGACTTTATTATATCTCCAGGCTTTGTGTATTTGCGTATTCCCTGTCTCCATAACAGAATTATAAATCCTAAGAGCACATTGTTTCATATGCTTACGTATGACACTTCACAGTATTGAAAGTGGTGTTAGGTGCACTTTCAAAATCTGTGTCTGTGTTGTATATTTCTAAATAAGAATGTTGTAGAAGTAGCTTGTCTTAAGGAGGAGGTGGGGACTGAAGAGTTCACGTTTGCTGAAGCACATGCAGTTTCAGGCGGTGGCTCGAACAGGGAGCGTCTGCCACACGCCTGTCCCAGGCTGCGCCGATCCATTCACACGCTCCTCTTTGGGCTGTTAGCAGCAGCTTATACGTTGAACAGCTTCCTAAATTACTTCCCTGAAGTGGCCTGGAGGAAATTATTTTAGGCATGAATATGCATGTGCACGTTTGTGTCTGTGCATGTGTGTCAGGTAAATGAGTGTGCACAGGGGCGCACACGTGCCCAGGGGAGCGCGTGAGCGGTCACCAGCGGGGGAGCGTGTTGGGGGGGATGGGCCTGGGTCAGTCGTATGCGAGTGGTTTTACACTCTTCTTTTTCTCCAGATTTTCTGTGGTTCACTTATTTCCAAATAACAACTTAAAATTTAAATGCAGTGACTTATGTTAATATGTAATGGGTTTGTTGTTATTTTTAAATGAGTTAAATACATATTTTAAGTTTCCTCAGTCATATTACATTTCTAACAGAGGAAATATTAATAGATCTAATGCACATCAATGAAAGCTCTTTGGGGCCCTCGATAATTTTAGGAGCATTGAGGGTCAGAGACCACAGAGCTGAGGATGACGGACACAGACTCGGGGTGGGCGGGCAGGGGTCCCCACGTTCTCTCGAGGCTGTTCATTGGTGAGCGAGAGCTGAGTGGTAAGTGGCACTTGCTGGTCCTCCAGCCTGGGAGCCGGGGCCTCCCTCGGCCTCCGCGGGACTGCCCGCAGGCGAGAGGCTCTCCGGGGATGGCCGCTCCCCAGGCTGCCTGTTGGCCGGGCAGTGTCCTTGTCTCTCTGCCATTGCTCTGTGCTTGGGTCGTGACTTTGGTTATAATTATATGGGTGGCCCATGACGAAGGAACCAAAGAAGAGCATCAGATAGTTCTTAAGACGCGGTTTCCAGGGTCCGTGCCCCTCCCCAGACACGGCTCGGGGACGGAGGAGGTGGAGGAGGGCCAGCGGGTGGTGGCTGGGCTGGTCTGCGGCGTGGGGAAGAGCGTGGCCGCCGAGGGTGGCGGAGGGCAGAGGGTGTGCGGGGCGGCCGGCAGGAGGGGCGGCGGCGCAGGCTGGCGTCCCCTCTGCGGTGGCTGGGCCGCGCCCTGCCCCGCGGGCGGCACTGCCGCTGCTCCCCTGTGTTGTGGCCGCGCACGCTGAGCGTAGTGGTCGAGAGGGGACCCTCACTTTCTGCCATTGTCACCGTCGTCGAGCATCGGGCAATGAAGAGGAAAGAAAATTAGGTGTTAAAAACACTTACGTGGGGTCACGTAATTCCAAATTCAGATTTTTAAAATCAGTTTTTAAAAAGAAATCAAAGGATAAGTAAATGTACAGGCTGTGTGTCATTTTGGTGCTGTTTATTGTCGTTTCATCTTCTTTGCCAAAGTTGTGATTTATTTTTCTGTCTTTGTTTTTATAACAGATCATCAGAAACTGGAAAGGGAAGCTAGAATCTGCCGTCTTCTGAAGCACCCCAATATTGGTAAGAAAGTGCTCCAGGGTATTGAAGTACAACTTAAAAGCTTTACAAGATGTATTTTTGCAACAATAAAGTGCTTATTTAATAATCTAGTGTTCGCAACTATTATGAAATAGGTATCTAACTTTTAGTCTTGGTTACATTTGATTACTTGAAAGTTTTTAAGTTTTTCCAAACATAGCAGTTTTATATATACTGACATTTAAAAACTAACATGAGGTATTCTTAGTTGAATAAATGTCTTCTTGTGTCTTCATGGTTATTCAGTTGTGCTGATGAAATTGGAGAGGCATTTACTCCATTCTTTCAGTTGCCTAAGCTACTCCCCCCCGCTCTGTAGGAAGTTCACCTTATCGTCTCTGCTTCTACCCCAGAAACTAGTAGAATCATTGTAGAATATTATTCCTCACGAATTTTAAAATAGCATGGTAATGTTCAAGATAAAAAATTGATGACTATACGAAACGGAGAAGAAAGAAACAAAAGGAAGAGAAGGAAAGAACTGTTAGGCGAGATGCTGGGACAGCAGCTCGCTCATTGTGGGAAAGTGTTTCGTACCGGCCCCGGCAGGATGGCCCTCAGCCGCGTCCCCCTGGGGTGGAAATGCGGGAGGGGCTGCGGGGGGGCCTCGCGGGGGCGCCTGGCCCTTCTGTCTCTGCGCAGAGGCCCAGCCACGCCGCCTCCTGCCCACAGTCTCCCTCCGACACACCTGGTGGCTCTGAAGCCCCCGCCCCCCAGCAACGGTCTCAAAGGGGCCTGGCTCGCAGGAAGGACGGAACAGCCATGGACGAAGCCCGGGTGGGGTCTGGGTCAGCAGCCGCAGAGGCCCTGGAGATCCCCTAGCACAGGCCTTCATTGTCCTGTTCCAGTAATCGAGGACGCTGAAATGTTCCAAATCCGTGTGACTTATCTGAAGTCCCAGTTCGTCTGTGACCTGCCAAACCCGAGCGCCTGATGCCCTCTCCAGAAAGAGGTGCGGTGGTTGGCGGGCCTGACCGCCACCACAAGGGGGAACAGACCGCTGGTCTGTTCCCTGTCAAGGAGGATCTTGGAGTCGTCTGTGGTTCAGATGAGTCTCACTTAAAAACTTCCAATGCTAACACGAAAGAACAAACCTTGGTCAGTTTGGGAAAGCATAAGTAATGCCTGCCCACTGCACGCGTGAACTCTGCTGTGGAATCATCACGTTCGAGGAGGACGCTCTGCTGGGCAAGCTGTGGTTGGCAGGTGGACGGTCATGGAGTCACGGAAGCGGACAGGCGGAGCTGAGAGAGCAGGGAGCACCCTTGGGTGCCGTGAGCGGCGTCCCAGGCCCGTGAGTGGGAGCTCACGGCAGCTGGGCTGACAGAGCTTCCTTTCCCTTAACCCTGGAGGAGCCAGCGGGGAGCGGGGTTCCAGGAGCGCAGTGATGTGCCCAAGGTCACACGCACGTCCCCAAGGGGCGGGGCTCACAGCCCGCTCGGGACCTCGTTCACACACAGTGCCTCCCCCTTCCCCTGACCTGCAGGCATGGTGTCCTGATGTCTCAACCTCAGTTTCTCTCGTTCTTGCAAAAATCCTTGGGCCAAATACCATTTCTCTGCTTTTCACTACATATATGTAACATTTTTGTTTGTAGATTCCAACAGTTTGTGATGACACAAGAGTAGGTCATGTTTATTGCCCCACAACTGTCTCCAGTGACTCTCTCGGTTGGTTAAATGTAACTTAACACGATTCAGTAGCGAAAGACAAAGTGTTCTTGTTTTATGGTCACCTTTTACCTGATTATATCTCATCCCCCCCTTTTTTTTAAATTTTATTTATTTTTAGAGAGAG
Organism: Pteronotus mesoamericanus; assembly: GCF_021234165.1. Classification (NCBI taxonomy): domain Eukaryota; kingdom Metazoa; phylum Chordata; class Mammalia; order Chiroptera; family Mormoopidae; genus Pteronotus; species Pteronotus mesoamericanus. The sequence continues at coordinate 21,580,592 of NW_026555064.1, forward strand.
GGGAAGGGAGGGAGAAAAAGAGAGAGAAACATCCATGTGTGTTTGCCTCTCATGTGCCCCCAACTGGAGGCCTGGTCCACAGCCCAGGCCTGTGCCCTCACTGGGCATCGAACCAGCGACCTCTCGGAGGCCACTCAGCCCACTGAGCCCCCACCAGGCAGGGCGCACCTCGCCTTTCATGTCGAGCATTTGGTGTGAGGCTCACGGGGACGTCCGGCCTTTTGGCCTCTCTAGGCCACACTGGGAGGAGAAGCGTTGTCTTGGGCCGCGCATGAAATATATTGCGATATGTAATCGCAAAAGAATCTCATAACCTTTGAAGTAAACTTACAATTTTGCCTTGGGCGGCATTCACAGCCATCCTGGGCCACGTGCGGCCTGCGGGGTGCGGGTTGGACACCCCGCTTTATAAAGTGCCCCTTAGGCCGCCTGCCTGTCTGCAGAGCTGCTCCCTCTCAGCACATCTGAGGAGCAGCAGAGAGCTGCTGCTTCAGCAAATAAATGTTTTCAAAAATTCTCGTTATTTACTTCGGCTTTTCCTTCTTTTGTTCATTTTACATAGTGCCTGTGATAGTCTTTTTAACTCTCAGTTGAATGTTAAATTCACCATTTTTTAAGTAAACAACTTATGTAATAGATAAAAATTCGGATATAAAAATTGTCGATTCAAGGTAATATTTTAAATTCTCTTTTAATTATTGAATTTGGATCTCAGTCCATCTGTTACCAGTTTCTTTGTAAATAAATTATTTTTCCAAATATCAGTGAAAAGTCCACTCCATACTTACATCACGAAGTAGTTGGATTTTACGTGAAGCTAGATAGGAAAATGGTCTTCCTGTTACAAGTGAAGGACAGTCCGTGATCCGCCTCTCTGGAAGCACACTCCGATTTACCCGATGCTTAGCACTTCTTCAGCTGTTTCCCCTGGTGTATCTACTAACTGTGCTTGTTCGCGTCTTGTGCCACCTGTGGCACGTACAGGGCGGGGGCCGCAGCCGAGTCCTGGAAGTTCACAGCGGCTTCTGGGGCTCACAGGTAGGCCCTACGCAGAAACTTTAAAGGAAAATAGTTCCAGACACTAGCAGCACCTTTAGTTTCTTGTTTGTCTGCTCTCTTGGGCCTGAGTTAAACGGAAGCCCCTCTTTCTCCTGGGCCTCACCCCTCAGCGACAGCTTTCGTAACCAGGAAGCCCCCCAAAAAGCCAAGGAACCTCTTCATCCCTTAAGAATCATTGCTTGTCCCCCGTCTTCTGGTAACTTGGGTGCGGAAAGTGAACTTAGGCCCAGTGAGCTCCGTGCTGAGACCTGAAGGTGGGCTGAGTGACAGAAAGTCGGTTTAGGGCAGTGACCTTGGTCACTAGCATCGGTGACGAGGCCATGGGCTGGGTCACCAGGCACCGATGAGGTGCTTCCCCTGCCGTCTGGCGCCGGGGCTCTGAATCCTCCGAAGAGACCAGAGCGGTCCTGTCCCCACCACACACCGTTGGGCCAGGGAGGCCCCGACGGCCGCGGCCACACGCCAAGGTGCGCGCAGCCTGCCCTCGACCCCCACCCGGCCCCGCAGGGCAAGGGCGCGCGGCAGCGGCCCGGGCGCCCCACGGGCAGGGAAAGGGGTCTCGCGGTTGGAAGGGCGGACGAGACCCCGGGGCGCTGAGGCCCGTCCCGCAGATGCCGGGCGGCCTTCCCGTCTCCTTGGCCCTCGCTCCGGGGGGTGCGGGTGCGGGTGCGCAGGGACGGAAACGCCCAAATGCCGAATGGAAGCCCAGCAGACCCCGGTGCCGCAGGGCCGCGTGCCTTGGCTGGCCATGCTCCGCAGGGTCCTGGTGAGGGACGCCTTGCACACGGTCCTATTTAACCCTGAGTGAGCTACTGGCCTGCTGTGAAGACAGTCTCTTGTTGTCGTCTTCTGGTGATCAGGAAAATGAATAAACTACTTGTCACTAAATAGTAGAAGTTAGGTAACAAGCCAGCAACAGTCCTGTGTAACACGTGACAAAGCAAATTTTAACAGCTGCTCTTTATGCTGTAGAAGAATCAGGATAGGACACTGTGGGGTGAATTCTAAGACCTCATAAGCCCTGGGGTGCATGTGTTTTAATTAACCGTTGATTATACCTGATTTCAATAGAATATGCACAGGAATACTGACTTAAGAGTTTTAAGATAGTTTTTGAAAGTGTAATTTAAAGTTCAATGATAACATTTATTTCCAGCATTGTATAAGGCCCGCTGTGGTTTACTTTGGTAGAAAAGTTGCCACTTTAGGAAAGGTAGCTCTGTAGACCCACTTTTTATAGATTTGGAAATAGGATTTTTTTTTTCTTTAAAAATGTTGTACAAGTGAAAGAGTTTGCTCTTTGAGTTTGGTGTGTATTGAATCTGCTTAACACAAACAGCCCCAGCTCTGATGAACTTGTCATAGGGTCATGATCGTGTCAGAGTATTGTTTGGTATATTAGTTTCGTTGATTTTTAGTTTAAAATGTTAATAGCTTGTGTTAAAAAGAGTAGATACAGATAGTGATATGACTTGAATTCTTTTTCCATTAAATTTTTTTAACATTTTGGATTTCAGTTGTGATTTGTGTTTTCTGTGAAATAATAGAAAGATTATTTGGAGAGATTTGGGGGCTTCGTGCCTCTGGAGCGCAGCGGCATCTGCAGCTCGCTGTTGGGGGGCAGCCTTCAGTGGCGAGCGTGCCGCGCGCTTCGCCCAAAGGCCCGGGGTGCGAAGGCAAGGCCGAGGCCCGCAGCGCGAGCTGCCTGCGAGGCAGAGGGGCCCTCGTCCGTCATCTGTGCTCTTCAGAAGGTGGAGGGTTTCCCCACAGACTTTGACCCTGAAGCTCCCCTTCGGGAAGCAGCTCCCCTCCTGGGACGCCCACAGTTGTCTCCTGAGCCTCGGTGGCTTTGCATGTTCAGGTGGACTTGTGCGGGGCAGCTGTGCAGTCAGGGGACCCACGTACGGCCCTGTGGTGGCCACGCTGGCCTCGACCTTTCTTCCCCACCCCAACGCTGCCGCCCGCACGCGCGCGGCCCTGCCGGCCCCCCGGAGCCCCAGAGACAGGCCGCTGCCTTCTCCCGAAGGGGGGCCGCTCTGCCGAGGAAGCTGGCACTTTCATGACTGACTTTGTATTTTGATAGTTTAATGTCTGATCCTTGAGTTTTATAACATGGGGGTAATTGCTGATGTGTAAAACTATATCATTTGATTATAGGTCTGTCTTGAAATAATTTTGAAATCCTGTTCGGGTACCCTCCTCTTCTTGTCTTTCATTTTGAGCTGCAGTGCGTCTCCTATTCCACAGCTGTGCTTCCCCCTTGCCCTTGTGTTGGTCTTGCGCGCAGAGGGCTTTGCTGGTCACAGGGCGAATCGTTGCTCAGCCGGCACAGGCTGGGTCACGGTTTCCTTCCACTGCGACGGCAAACTCACCACCTCAGTATTTGTCTCCCAGTGCTGGGGGCTCTTGGCAATGCTTTATCCTTAAAGAGAACGCTCTTTTTAAAAAGTGCCCAGGGAGAGTGTGGAAGCTGTCCTTTCACAACAGTCCGATGGTTATGTTACTGAGGGCCTGCGACCGCGGGCCAGAGAGCCAGCGGCTTTCCGATGGGGGCCCTGGACAGCCGGGCCTGGGAAGGGGGAAACTCCAGAGGCTTCATGGGCCTCTGGCAGGTGGCTTTCCCCATGAGGTGCGAGCATGAACTCACTGAGAACAACAGGTAGATGCTCAAATAGTCGAGTCTGTATTCTTATCACAGTTATCTTCTTTCTTTTTCCCAAGAGCTACTCTGTAGGCGTCTGCCATCTCCATTTTTTCAGTCAGCGTGGTAAGCGCCGCGCCGCGCCCCGCCCTGAGCCCGGCCCTGGCCCAGCAGCTGCTCTCGCAGGTGCGCGATTTGCCTGAGATGACGGTTCAGGAAGGGTGGAACCAGGGCTCTCATCCCTTTGTTTGATTCCAAAGTGCACGCCTGTCCCCTGCAGCCTCCCCTCCTTCACTTCCCGCTCCGCTCCCAGCACCCTGTGTGGCTGGCAGGGGACGTCCTCCTCGTGTGGACGTTACAGCAGCATGTCCACGGGAAACACCCGCCGTTCGCTGCCGTGTGTGTGCCATTCAGGCCGAGCCGGGCGTGCAGCGGGGAGCCTTGCGCCGTCTGCGGCTGTTTTGGGCAGGACTCTAGACAGAGCCATGTATCTCGAGGAGCCAGATTTAGGGGGACAGAACTGCCCCAGTCATGGAAGCTGGAATGAGTCTGCTGTGGGGACAACGCTGGGCATGCACCCTCCCCGTTTGAAAGGCTCCGGGCCTTTTAGATGCGCGCGAATGAGCCCCATGCCCCTGTGTTTGTCCCTGAGCTCTGAGAAGGGCACCTGTCCCGGTCCCGGCCTCGGCCTCCAGGCTCCTGCTCCCGAGCCAGTGATGCTGGCCTGGTCAGGGGCCCGCCCCTCCTTCTGACTGAGGTCACTGGAAACTTTGCGCCTCGGTCTCACGGTGTCTCTGCAGTGACCGTGTGAGTCACCTGCCTCGGCTTTGCCACACCAGTGTTTCCAGACTTCGTCTCTGAGGCTCCTTCCTGAGTTCCCTGGCTCTGTCTCTCTCTTAATCTACCTGAGCATCGCGGGAACGCGCCTGGGCCCCAGACCTGCTTTCCCGGGGCAGCCACCTGGCCCAGTGCTCACCAGAGCCGTCATTCCCCGCCCTTGGGCGTAGCCTGTGTGCCCTTGGGCCTGGCCTCCCCCGGCCCCAGCCCCACCCAGACCTGCTCCTCCGCTCGCCTCGCCTGCCTCGCCTGCCTCGCCTGCCTCGCCTGCCTCGCCTTGCAGCCTGGCCCAGGCCAGAGCCTTATGTCACCCTGGCCACGCCGTCCTGGGACAACAGAGAGTCGCCCGCATGCTGTTCGCCTCAGGCCAGTGGACTTAATGGCTTTTAAGTCCCCCTTCTCTGCCGTAGTACCCCAGGCCCTCTGCTTCTGAGACAGGCTCCTAAAAGCGTGCGTGGGGCCTGCCACCCGTGTCTAAAGCCCGTGCCAGGCTCCTGAGCCTTCAGACTAAAGCCTAAAGCCCTGACCTGGCAGACCCCTTCCTCTTCAGCTCCCGGGCTGTCCTCGCTGCCTTGCGGGCCAGCCTCTCCTCTACCCTACGCCTAAGTTTCGTTTTTGCTAAGGCCTTTCCCTTACACTCTTGGTGGGGAGTGGCCCTTTGCTCCCTCTGCCTTTGCCGGGACAGTCTCTGAGGCCATCCCTTCGCTTTCCTTGTCGCCTGGGAGGGCCCCAGGCTTGGCCGTGCAGGCCCCAGGGTGCTGTGCAGGCAGCTGCGGGACCCGTTTACACATCCCGGTGCCCCAAGCTGGGCTCCTGGGCCTTAGGGACCTCGCTCGCGTTTGGTCTTCAGGGGCCAGGCTGCAGGCGGTCATTAAATCAAGCACAGGCTGTGGTGTAATGATTGTGCCCGCTTGTGGGCGGTGCTTCCACAGCTCCGTGTGCAGTTTGTGATGCTGTGCAGTTTACGACCTGTCAGTCGGTATTTCTTCCGACGCACAGGCGGCCCGGGTCATGAGCCCCCGGAGCGGGGGCCTCAGGTTGGAATGCTGCCTTTTACTTCCGGGGGGGGGGCCCTTGCCCAACCCCAGTCTGCGCTGGCGGCCACATCCTTGTCCCTGAGCTGCTCTGAGTCTTCCCGGGGTGCCCAGAGCAAAACAAAGACCGCATTGAGCTTCTTCCCTGAGGATTCTGAAACCAGACACGAACGAAACCGAGGGAGAGAGATAAGGGCTCCCGAGCTCGTGCCTCGCCAGCGGACTGTAAATAACTCCTTTTATAACTCACTCTTACTCAACTTTCTTTTTCCACTTGATGTATTTTATTTTACGTTATTCTGAGAAACAAAACACAATACAGAGGGTAGCTCCATCTTGGATATAGAACAGTTTCAAGAATTGTAGGAAAATCATTGCAAATTTAATATGGCACTGGCCTACAAACTCAGCCTCATTCATTTCTTCGTCTCTTAGCAAACATGTATTGATTCTCAGCCGTGGTGGGCCCTCTGGCCTGCATATTAAGGCGAGCACAGAGGGCAGAGCCGCTGGCCCCTCCCTGCCCCTTACACCCCAGGGCCGGGGCTGGGGCAGGGACAGAGCACGTGGACGGTCTGCTGTGGCCCGCACCAGGCCCGCAGGCAGTGCGGGGACAGGCTTTGCGGAGGGCGGCCCTCGGGGGCTGAGCAGCACGCAGGCTGTGTAGTGGGGTCCGGTGTGGCATGCGGGCCTGGAGGTTATCGGTGAGGCCACCACAGAGGAGGCAAGGCTTGCAGATGGTGTGAGAGTCTTCGCTTTCCCCCGGGGTAAGACGATGACCTGAGTTCACGGGGAAGCCCTAGTTCCCAGTGGTACCTGACCGGGGCTGGTTGGGCGGGGGGCCCTTGTGAGCTGCTGAGGTTTCCGTGAAGTCACAAGGGTGGGGCCTCCATGGTGGGCTTGTGCCCTGCTAAGAGGAGGAGACCGAGGCGCTCTCCATCTGAGGACAGGGCGAGAAGGGGCCATCCACAAGCCAGGAAGGACGTCTTCGCCCGAAGTGAAGCGCCAGCACCTCAACCCAGGTCTCCGGCCTCCGGACAGAGGCACATGAGGGGTTGTCGGAGCCCAGAGTCTGTGGCCTTTGGTTATGGTGGCCCGTGCTGATGAAGAGGATGGCGGCTCTTAATTTTAATTCCTTCTACTTAAGTATAAGCAATAAATTGCTTTTAAATATAACTTAATTTTCATTAATGTTAAACTTAAAAAGACGATTTTCTTGTCACTACACCACAGGAAAAATACTTAAACTTTCGTTAACCAATGTCACCCCCAAAATTTAATTTTAAAGAACTTTTTATTTCTGATATTAAAGTTATTTTAATATTTGAGTACTGAATAGTGTAATGGGTCTAATTGATAAGTATTTGTCAAAGTACTTATCCCTTATGCAACTTCAGGAATTTGTGTTCAGATAACTAAAATTAGAACAGACTGTAGTTTCTCTGCCTGACCGGTTCGTTTGCCTTCTCCAGCTAAGCTAAATTTCCAGATTTTACGCTCACATTCCAAACATCTTGTTACAACAAAGAAAGCGAAGGCGTAAGTGCCGTAAGACTGTCGGCGTCGACAGCAGCGACAGCCAGAGAACTGCCTGTGTACCTGCCCGTATTTCTGCTCGGATGTCAAAGAAGCAGTGTGGTTTCCCACATAGACACGACCTGGATTCGCTGGCGTCGTCCTGGAGAGAACGCCAGTGCCGTCTTGGCGGCTGTGTGACTTGGTGGTGGAAACACAGCACATGCGCAGACCTGCCTCTGTCTCCTAAAACCTTGGTCTGGCTTTGAACCGGTTTTCTGTGGGGTGCGTTTTCTCTCGAGAAACTACCAGCTTTGTCCCAAGAGCCAGCAGTCGTGGGGACGGACGTTCCTCTCAGGTGGTGCCATCGGCGGCTCGTGATGGAGGCCAGTGCACGGACATGCTTCGTGAATCAGCCAAGGACCTCGACAGAGGAGCCTGCAGCGGCCGCAGTGCACCCTCGCTGTGAAGTAGAGCGAGGGGTCCGGCGTGCCCCGGGGGGCCGCCCGCCGGGGCCGGGTACATCTCGGCCGCCAGGCTGCTGCTCTCACTGGCCCTGCTGGGGTCTCCGCTAACACAAGGTCCACAGAACATCTGTCATTTCCTTGGGGTAAAGATGCATGGACCGTTACAGGGAATAATGAACATCCGATTTGTAAAAGTAAACACACTTTCACCCTGACAAATCGGAAACAGAGGATGGAAGGTGGATGCTTTTCATGGCCAGGAAGTCCTTGCAGAGGAATCGGTGACGTCCGTGCCTGGAGGACATTGGCTCCAGGCTGCGCATCCCTGTCAGCAACCCGGCATAGTTGTCGGGGCACTCGGAGCTGTAGAGGAGGCGAACCCACCCTCAGGTGACTGAGGCGTCCCCATGGAGCCTGGATCGTGTAGTTTGGTTAACAAATGAAACTGGCATTTCTTTTTGTTCTGTTTTTCTGGGTCTTTATTTTAAGAAGAGAGTAGCAGGAAGGAGGGGCTCCTGAGGAGGAAGGGAGGTAACTACATTTTATCCAGACAAAGGCGATGCTGGTTTTTCTCCTGCACCCAGGACGTCACTCGTTCAGAACTGCAATCACCTGGTCCCCTGGCTGGCGAGACTGATCGGGGAGTGTTCCGGAACTCTGGGATGCAGACGCGCTGGGCTTGGCCAAGTGTTTGTCTCTAGTTATTGTCATGTGCTTGCTGGCTAAATGCTTTTGTGAAACTGTTTTAACCGAATCAGTGAATCGTGTGTTTGATCATCTGGCTTGCATCTGAGCAGCTCTTGACTCGTTCAAAAAATAACTCACTCTCAGATGATGACTCTCCCCAAGTGTTCAGGCGGCCGTGGCGACCTCACTCAGGAGATCGGGTCCCAGCTGCAACCAGACTGCGGTCCTGGGTCTCCAGCGGCGCCCGACTCGCCCACCCCGGCTTTGCTCGGCGGCCCGTGGGTCGCCCCTCCACCAGGCCTTTCCTCACTGCAGAGGAAGGAAGGAGTCATTTCCCCCTGCCATGCTGACCTCAGTAGAGTGCAGATCCATCTTGATTTCACAGAGTAACTGAGTTCTTTAAGGAGATGCACTGTCCTTTGGGCTTGCTGAAACACAGAGTGTTCTAGACACGCAGGGAGACATCTGTGAGGCCACACCTCGCAGGAAGGCCACGGAGCCACCGTCAGCAGCCACTTTCCCTGCTGGGCTGAAGGGCTGTGAGCAGAGCCAGACCCTGGTCTCCTGTGGAGGCCGAGCTTAGACCAGGGAGCCAGCCTCTCAGCAGGTGCAAGTGGGAGAATGTGTTTCCCGCGATTCCAGTTCTAGGAGGACAGGCTATGCAGCTATCGTGTTACTGGGGACAAAAACAGGGACATTGAGAGGAGGTGGAAATTTCTGTCCGAAAACTCGAAAGAATGCGTAGCATCTCAGATAGAAAATGCTCAAAAATAATTTTTCGAAAGACCATTTACTTCGTGCCAAGTCCCTGTGACCGACTCAGCCGTAGGCGTACAGTTCCTGTTTGGAACGTGGCTGAGGAGGGCGCTCCCTGTGCGGAGTTAGCGTGGCTATCGGAGTTAGTGAATGAAAGGGAGAGTTGCCGCCCCGAGGGTCCAGGCGCCGCGGAGGCCCGGGACAGGGAGAGGGGACAGGCAGAGGGCCTGGGCCTGTGCTGCACGCCCGCCCCCAGCCGCCCACCCGCTGGGCCTGCTCAGGCCCCCGAGGTGGGAAACCCACCCTTTACAAAGGATGACCTGGGGTCACGGGGAAGCGGAGGTCTCTTTCTGTGACGCGGAGAACCTTCTGGAGAGGGATTCAGGACAGGTTTCACTGGCGGGCCAAGGGTGACACCTGCAGGGGGTGGAACCGCCTCTTTAGAGTGGACACCACGCTGAGTCTGTGCACCTGGGAAATCAAGTTTATTGATTCGATTGTGGTCACACAGTTAATAATGATCAGCACCAGAGCCTACACCTGGGGTCTCTCCGCGCCCAAGCCTGCTGCCCAGGATGCTGACGTGCCAGAGGCTGAATGGGGAGTTCCCTGTCCTTGGGCTGGGCCCACAGTAAGCTCTTTGAAAGGGGGGTGGCCGTGTCCGCCCTCGGATGCGACCACAGGCTCCTGACGTCCTCACGCAAGGACTTGGCTGCCGGTCCCTGGCGCACGTGTAACACAAACTGCCTTCTGTTTCCTTTCTTTCAGTGCGGCTCCACGACAGCATATCAGAAGAGGGCTTCCACTACTTGGTGTTCGACTTGTGAGTACAACACGCTGGGTGTTTATGTCTTTTTGCTGCCTTTACAAAGTCCTTTTAGAATTAAACTTGCTTTTTCCCAATTTATAGTCCAACCTAGGGATCCAGTAATAGAGAAATAGTTGTATATAATTACAATAAATTCACATAGTGGACTAGTCTCTAGCATTTCAATATGATGTTTGGGGAACAGAAGAAAAAACTACGTCGTGTAACCTAAGTCTGGAGGTAAGTTAGTATCAGATCTAGCTGATTCAGCCCTTCAGTGGTGTGGATACAGCGGGCGAGACTCTGCGTAAGTGCGTCAGGCAGTGACACTTGGGGAAGTGATGCGACCTCACTCGGGAGTGAAGCGGGCCGACCGGGCCGAGGTTTGTGGGGAAGAGCGCCGACCCCGGGCGAGAAGACTGGAGCGTCGGCCTCAGAACCGCCCGGGCAGTGAGCACGGCCTCCTTCTCGGAGCCTTGTTTCCGCACAGCGAGCGAGGCTGCAGGAGCAGGTGGCGACGTCGTCCGCGTGCTCCGAAGCCCCCATCCCGTGAGGCTGCGGTGCTGTCCGCATCGGTTTGAGGTTTCCATAGAATTAGTGGGGCTACGGATGTCATTTTTAAATATTAGAAAATTTCTGAGGATTCTAAACGGTTAGAGAAAAATGCTGTTGTTACAGCTTCAAAAATAACATTTTTTTTTCCCCTAACAAAAATGAATCTTGGTACATGAAGTACTTCTTTTTCTCTGTTTTGAAGTGTCTGTGTTTTTCCCCACGTAAGAAATTCTATTCACTAGATACATTGTGTGCTTACAAAATGTAAGACACTGTGCCTAATGTTCTGGGGGAAAGCAGTGTTTCTGAAGATTTTAAAGTAATGAATAAGTGTCCCGCTGTGATACATTCAGAGAAGAACTCAAGGGGAGCTGGGGTGCCCCCTCTCGCCCCTCCTAGCCTGTCGTGCCACATAAAAGGCTGGGTCAAGCTCCACATTTTGTACTTATGTATATTTTTTGTTTCTACTGATTCTGAAATTATGTTGTGATACTAAATAGGCTTTTTCAAATGACACTCTTTGGCCTGTGGAGCTAATGGTTTTTATTGGTAACATCAGGACCGACGGCCAAGTCAGACAGCACCCCCCTTTCAAAGATTTTACAGCCAGAAAGTGGTTAAGGAACTTCGAAAACTCCATGGTGTGGACCTGCGGTGGAAAAGCTCGTAACAGAGTCACCAGGCCCCTGGCGGGGGCCACACACAGTGGGTCGTGGATGTTGGGGGCACAGGAAGGATTCGGGTTGCACAGACAGAATCCTGCTTGGCGCACCGTATTGAGCACACACGCACCCCGTGCACCGTCCTTGGGCTGGGCCCGCAGTGTAAGCTCGTTGAAAGGGGGGTGGCCGTGTCCGCCCTCGGATGCGCAGGCTCCCGCTCGGCGTGGCCCAGCTGCCTTCCATCTGCTGGGGTGCTTGGTGCATAAGCCACGGCGCAGCAGTTGTGCAAACCACACGGGCACGGTGGGGCTCACGGTGGCTGTGAGGACATCGGGCGCGTGCCCCAGACACTCGCTCGGCCTCGTGTGTGTTCAGTGCGATTCTCCGGCGGTGCCGAGAATGCTTCCCGCGTCTCACAAGACGCCTGTGTACCACGGGTTCTCCGGGGTTGTTGCGCCTCTGGGGGGTTGAGGGCCAGTGTGATTTTTCTGAATATCTTTTGCCTACTATTCACAGCAAATTTTGTTCTTCTTAAAGCCTACCTAATATACGCTTGGCTGCTTTCAAATTTGACGATTATGCATGAAGTTGCTCTGAACACAGTGTGCAGGTTTCGTGCGGGCCTAAGTTTTCACATCCTTTGGGAATACACATACCAAGGAGCACCATGGTTGGGTTGTTTGAATATGTTTAGTTTTGTAAAGAACCGCCAGCTGTCTAGCCGGCAGCTGTGCCGTGCTGCTTCCCACAGCACGCGGGAGGCTCCTGCCTCTCCGCGTGCTCCCCGCACGCGGCGTGGCCAGCGCTCTGGCCGGGGGGCGCTCTGGCAGCTGTGCCGTGGCTTTCAGTTGCCTATGATGTGGGCACCTTTTCATATGCTTATTGCCATCTGTGTGTCTTCTTTGGAGAGGTCTCTCTTCTGGTCTTTTGCTCATTTTTTAACCAGATTGTTGTTGTTTTTTTTTAACTGCAGAGTCTTAAGAGTTCTTTGTACGCTGTGGATAACAGGTCTCCATCAGATGCCTCTGCCGGTCTCCCAGTCTGTGACTTAGCTTCTCATTCTCTTGGCGTTGTCATTTGCAGAGCAGAAGTTTTGGCTTTTAAAATAATCCACCTTATTAGTTCTTTCTTTCATGGATGTGCCTTTGATGTTGTGTCTAAAAAGACACTGCCAAACCCAAGGTCATCTGTATTTTCTCCTGTGTTATCCTCTAGAAGTTTTGTAGTTTTGCATTTTACACTTAGGTCTGTGATCTATTTTGAGTTAACCTCTGTGATGGGTGTGAGGTCTGTGTCTGGGGTCATTTTTTATTTTTATTTTTTTATTTTTTTGGCACACGGAGGTCCAGTGGCTCCGACACTGTGTGTTGAAGACACAGCCTCTGCCCCGCTGCGTGGCCACGCCCCCTTGTCAGGGAGCAGGCGCTGCTGCGCGCCTCTGCTCCGTCCCGGCGGCCCGAGCCTCTGTTCTCTCTGCAGCACCGCAGTCTCTTTAGTGCCGCTTTGCTGTCGGTCCAGACACCAGGCAGCATCTGTCCTCTGCCCACCAGGCGTCTCTGTCTGTGCGGGGCTGGCTCTTCTGGGCCCGGGCCTCCCCACGTGGACTTGAGAATCAGTTCTTCAGGGTCCACAAAACACCGTGCTGAGATTCGGACTGGAACTGCATTGAGTCTGGCACCTTGACAGTAGCGAGGCTCCCTATTCACTGACGTGGGATTCCCCCTGTTTATTTAGTTCTTTGAGGCTTCTCATCAGTTGGGTCATTTTGTCATATGGCTCTTTTACACATCTTATTAGACCTATACCTAAATACCTAATTTTGGGGGTGTAATGTAAATGGTACAGTGTTTTTTTGTTTTAATTTCACTTATTTATAGTATATAGGAGATCAATAAACTTTTATATATTAACCTTGTATCCTATAATTTGCTATGATTGCTTAGTTCCAGAGTTTTATTGTCTGTCTCTTAGGATTTTCTACATAGGCAATCATGTCCTCAGTGAACAAACGCCATTTGATTTCCCTCTCGCCAGGCCGCATCCTTTTCCTTCATTGTTGGGTGTGTGGACGCAGACATCCAGCCTGGCGCGGAAAGCGGCGACGAGGGGCAACCTGCCGGCCTGGCAGCCGCTCCTCGAGGGGGAGCGGCAAGGTCCTCACCGTGAAGTGTGGTTTTAGCCTGTGCTTCATAGATGTTTTTAATCGAGCTGAGGAAGGTCACGTCTGTTCTTAGTTTGCTCAGTGATTATCGTGAATGGGTAGTGAACTTTGTCAGCTGTTTTTTCTGTATCAACCAGTGTGATCATGTGATTTTTCTATATTTGCCTGTTGCTGTGAGGAACACATACGTGTTGCATTTATCGATTCTCAGGTGTTGAACCAGCCTTACATATGTGGGGTAAATCCCACTTGTTCATAGTGTATAATCGTTCTTGTACATTGTTTAATTATATTTGCCGATATTTTTGAGGATTTTTGTAAATATATTCACGAGGAATGATGGTCTACAATTTTCCTGTCTTGTAGTGTCGTTACCTGGTTTGGGTATTAAAGTCATGCTGACCTCGTGGAGTGTGTTGGCATGTGTTCACTCTGCTTCTATCTTCTGGATGAAACTGTGAAGAATTGGTAGCAGTTCCTCCCCAGGTGTTTGGTGTAATTCATCAGTGGATCCATCTGGGCCTGGAGCCTTCAGTTTTGGAAGATTATTAATTATTGATTCAATTTCTTTAATAGGCCTATTTTTTTTTACTTTTTTTTATTTTGTTAAATCGTTGTTCAAATGTAGTTGTCTCCATTTTCCCGCCACCACATTCCCCCACCCCACCCACCCTTACCTCCCACCCTCAGTCCTTCCCGCCTTTGGTTTGTCTGTTTCTTCTTGTGTGATTTGTCCGATTGTGCCTTTCGAGGAATTGGCCCATTTCATTGAGGCTCTCAAATGTTTGGGCATTGAGTTAGTCATAATATTTCTGTATTATCCTTTTAATGTCCATGGTATTTGTAGTGATATCTCTTTTTTCATTTATGATATATATTAGTAATTTATGTGTTTTCTCTTTTCTTCTTAGCCTGTCTATAAGCATCATCCCTTGTATTGATCTGTTCAAAAAACAAACTTTTTTGCTTTTGTTGATTTTCTCTATTGATTTCCTGTTTTCAGTTCCATTGATTTCTGTTCTAATATTTATTAATTTCTTCTGCCTGCTTTGGATTTAATTTGTACTGCCCCCCCACCCCCCGCCAAGTGGAAGCTTAGATTACAGATTTCATATCTTTCATCTTTTCTGATATATGCATTCAGTACTATAAATTTCCTTCTGTGCAGTACAACCCACAGATTTCGATAAGTTGTATTTTCATTTTCATTTAATTTGGACTACTATAAAATTTTTGTCGAGATTTCATCTTTGACCTATGTGCTATTTAGAAGTATGTTGTTTAATATCCAAGTATTTTGGAGTTTTCTGCTATTTTTCTGTTACTGATTTCTAGTTTAATGGTGGTCTGAGGGTAGACATTGGATGATTTCTGTTCTCTTAAACTCGTCCAGGTGTGTTCTATGGCCCAGAATGTGCTCTGCTCCAGTGAGTGCTCGTGTGAGCCTGAGAAGAGAGTGTGCTCTGGGCTGGTCGCATGAGGTCGCCTGTAGGTGTTGGGCACATCCCGCCCGTTTACTGGGCTCCCGTGTGCACCTGCGTCCTTTGTGACGCTTGCCTGCTGGGTCCATCTGTCCCTGACAGACGGACGTCCGCGTCTCCGACAGACAGGTGTCCAAGCCTCCAGCTGCGGCCACGCTGCGTCTGCTCAGGGGCCTGTCAGCGCTGGTCTTCAGTGTCGTTCCGATGTTCTCTTCGCTCTGGCCTCTCCTTTTCACTCTAAGAGTTTCTGTCTCTGTGCTTGCATTGCCCATCTGTTCTGGCACATTGTCTTCTTTTTTCATTAATATCCTTAACATATGAATTGTAGTTTAAAAAAAAATTCTGGCCTGATGATTCTGCCATTCCTGCCATATCTGACTCTGGCTCTGTGCTTGTTAACGTCCTTCGAAGTGTGCGTGTTGCCTGCTAGAGTGTCTTGCGTTTTTGTTGAGAGAGGGACCTGCCACACTGGGTGAGATGCGGGGAACAGGCTGACCGTCATGTGATGGCGCCGCCTGGGGGCCGGGGAGCGCTCTGCAGCCCCATGAGGGCGTCAGTCTCAGTCCTTTGGTGCCCCCGTGCCTCTGGGCTGGGAACGGCACTGTGCTTCTCGGTTGTGTTGATTTTTCCTCCCTTCAGCAGAGCAGGATGGTGAGAGGGAGCTGAGCGGGGCCTTCCTGTCCCACAGGTCCGCTGGGCTCTGGTGAGAGAGCTGTTCTTCACGCGGGCCTCCTGAAGAAGAACAGGACTCTCGGCCACTTTTCCCTTACCCGTCCGGGAGCGTGGGGATGGGACGTGGTCCTCTGGCAGCCCCTGCAAGGGCTGGGGCCCTGTGTGTGCACCTCACCTGGGCCAGGGTCCCTGCCCCGGGGCTGGAGGGCCTGCCGCCCCGCCTGTCCTCCGCGCCTCCCGCAGGCCGCCCTAGCGCCCAGGGGCCCCGCCCAGCTGCCGGGCTCCTCCCCTGTCTCGCTGGCCTGCCTCCCTGCTGGGGATCGTCGTTGACAGATCTGTGGAGAATGTTACTTTTTCAGTTTGTTCAGCTTTTTATTTAGGAGGACAGAGTGGCAACTTCTACATGCCAGACCAGAAACCACAAGTCCCCACAATGTCTTTTTTTAATATTGAATTTCCTAAAATTCAATTTAAAATTCCTAAACAGGTTGGAATTAAAAAGTCAAGGAAGCTGTAGTCATGTATTAGCTGGAGGCCAGCGATGTGCATTTTTAGGAGGTGTTTTAAGGTAGGTGGGAGTCTGGTCCGTGTGTGGGGACGCCCCAGGCCACCAGGGCCGGCAGAGGAGCGGCACGCTGTTCCTCGCAAACTTCCTCGCAAACTTCCTCGCAAACTTCCGTGGAAACTGGCTCAGCCGGGCATGACCCTGCTCCCCGGCACGGGCCATCCCGGGTCATTCGGGAGATTCGCTGCCTCTTCTCTGCAGCCCGATTTTGAAAGTCCAGTTTTCTCAGAAGGTCAAATATAAAATCGTGACGTTATTAAAGGGCTGCTCCCTAAACGGGTGCCTGGCAGCTCCTGGGGTGGCTGATCTCCTTAGAAACGGCTGGCGCTGCCCTCGGGCATCAGCTGGCCCCTGGGCGTCAGCAGCGTCTGTGGCTTCGGTGACGGTCTGCTCTGGAGGGGGCCTGGCGGAGGCACAACTCCAGCTGCTGCGTGCGGGGCAGTGGCGGCCCCTCCACGTGTGGGGACAGTGCCTGCCGTGCTCACCGCCTGCGCCTCCGCCAGGGCCAGGGCCTGGGGACTCCCCGGGCCCTGGTGCCCCAGAGTCTCTGTAAACAGTCGCTACAATGAGTCTGTCCGACGGCCGAGTTCTGGCTGGGTGCCGGGTCTGTGCCGAGCACTTCGCTGACCACTGGAGGTAAAACCAGGGAAGGACAGCGTCTTGGGGCCCGTCGGGCGGTCAGGGCTCGGGAAAGCACAGTGCGGGTTTTTCAGGGCGCGAAGGCGGGGAAGCCCACCCCACGGGAGTGGCGTCAGCCTGGACAGACGCATCTCGGGCGCTGTGGCTTTTCTCCTGGGCTCCGAGCCACTGGGACGGTGGTCCCCCGTGGGAGGGGGTGCGTGCTGAGGCCTCTGCTCAGGCGAATCTCAGCGCGGGCATCTGCGTTCTCTAACACACGGGCACGAGGAACCGCGCGCCCTGGTCTCACAGCTCAGCCGTGGCAAGGCCGACCGCAGGTGGCACTTCCTCCTGCGGTCCCAGGTCCAGAGCAGCCTGGCGGGTGGTGTCTGTAGGTTCCCCCTGCAGGGCCTGGGCAGGTGTCACCAGTGGGAGGAGTTAAGTTTCCTAGCAACTGAGTCAGGTAGCAGCCCACTGGGCGGCAGAGCTTTCAGACAGGACCTCTCCGACTTGTCTCCAAGGAAACAGTTGTTGTTTTTGTTCTTCCTAGTGGCTGCTGTTCCCCCGGAGCGGGGTCTCGGGAGGGGTCAGTGTCTCCCAAGGGAACTGAGTGCAGCAGATGAAGCAGACGTGCCGATGCGAGGACCCCGGCTTGGGGCCCGGGGCAGACTGTGCCATGTGTACAGTACAGATGGGCCTTCCCGGCGCGGGAGCTCCTAAAACTGGCCGGGGGGCGGGGGGGGGGGCTCTGAACTGACACGGGGAGACTCTCAGGCCCTTGGGAGAACATTCCGCAGGGCAGCCACTGAGAACTGGAAGCCCTGGGTGAGAGCCGAGACCTGCTTTCGGCCGCTCCGTGGGTGAGCCCCGCCTGTCGGACGGGGCTGCAGGGCCACGCTGCCCCGCGCCCCCTTCCCCCCGCTCCCCGCAGGGCCGCCTCCCTGCCTCAGGCACAAAGCTGCTGTCCCCGGCGGCTGCGGGAGCTCTCCCGCTCGCCCTGGCGGGGCTCCGGCCGCGTCCCTGGCTGCGGCACTGTCCAGCACTCCCAGCGCTGCGTCCCGCTCTCCCACACGGCGCTGCGCCTGCGAGCCCTGCCGGTCCCTCTTGGCCCCTGCGCGCTAGCGCCTCCTGCACTCTGGCCCATCAGTCCCAGCCTAACCAGTCCCTTCAGTGTTGATTTAAATGACAGGTCCTGTTTTCTGGTTTTCACATAATTCATTCACTCAAGTGTCAGCATCGATGTATGCGATTTTGTTTTTCCTCGAAGGCCAAGGGTTTGAACGGAAGCTCCTGGGTGAGGGGGCAGCATGAGCGAGTGACAGGGACGCTTCCCCTCGGGCGCGCGTGCCGGGGACGTGGCCGTGCGTGCACACGGGCAGACGCAGGACCCCTGGGCCGGCCGCTCTGTTGGTCACATGCACCCTTCCTGCCTGGCCCGCCCGCGCCCTGCTCTTGGAGCCTGAACCCCACCGACATGCCAGAGCGAGCCACCTGCATGTCGCTGAGCTCCGCCCGCTGGGTGTGGCCTGTCGCGTTGGGTGTGGACACCCAGCTCACCGCAGCCAGGCCGGCCTGGCGTGGGAACCAGGAGCACGCTAAAGCCCCGAGTTCTCGTAGATTTGGGGTCGGCGTCAAAACCCACTCCCTGAAAGCTGCGGGCAGGGGAGAATTTCTGCCCTTGGAGAAGCGGTAACACCGGCCGAACAGGTCCGTGCCGAGGGGGTGGCGGGGGGCCTCGAGGACGCCCCGCTTGCTCAGGGGCTGGGCTGAGCCGGCTGGTGACTGCGCTGGCATTGCTCCCCTGGACCTCTACTTAGCAGGGCCAGCGTGGGTTCGTTTTTCAGATAGAGAACTCAGAAGTTACCCAGCAACATCGGAGGGTTTCTACCCAAATTTAGGTCAGCACCAGATTTTTGATAGCGTCACCTGTTACTCCTGAAACACAGGGCTCTCGTAGACGGGGAGAGCGCAGAACTGGGCAAAAGCTGGAGCTGCGTCCGTCAGCTTGGCGGTCATCGAGATCTCAGGACTTTGTTTTCTTCCCATCAGGTCCCTTCTAAGTAAGAATCTGGCGCTTGACTCGGCCTTTTTATTTTTTTTCTTAGAAAATTATTCACATACAGGAAGGTAAACAAGAGTCATGGTGGTTGGTTCTAGCTCCTTCTGTTAATAAAATTGTCCTCTTTGTGAGGAAAACATCTTACCTCTACTTTCACACCGAGGTTTTGATGACTGATAGATTTTTTTAAAAGAAAATGAAAACACAGCCTTCATTCTGGAGACTGGCTGTATCTTTAAAAATTAATTACAGTCACCTTGAGTCGAGTGCTGACGATGTCCGTCCTTGACTCTGGCTGCCTGATTGGACTTGGTCCTCACGGCCAGGCGGTGGCACCGCTCCTCGGGCAGGGAGTCTACCTGGGTTGCCTGGCTACTCGCAGCCCACAGCTGTGAGTTCGAGCCCAAGTAGACCGGCGGCGGAGGTCTGATCCTGGAACCGCAAGAAACAGCGTGTCAATGTCTGAGCTGAGGACAGAATGTGGGGTCATTTTTAGATTTTAATTATTTTTTGATTCTGTGGAGAAATAGTTACACTCAGGTTTAAGCAAACAGGGTCTTAAAGAACCAGTACTAACTGTGTCATACTACCTTTATGGTATGTTTAAAATGTTGACGTAGTATAGCAATTTAATGAACACGCTGTGAAAGACCATTCCTGTTTCTATTCGATGCCGTGTGTGTGTTCTTGCCGCTGGTTCACTGGCATCAGAGAATGTTCCCCAAGCAAAGACCCAGGCCCAGGGGCCCACAGCGGCCGGCGCAGCGTCAGGGCACGCGGCGGAGTCGGAGGCAGGCAGGTTGGAGGACTGTTCCGCGGCCCTCGGATAGAACCGGCGGAAGGAGAGCGGGCACCGGCGCCGAGCGGGCACGGGCGCCGAGCTGGCGAGGCAGGCGGCTGCCGGCGCTGTCCGGCGCTGTCCGGCGCTGGGGACATCCTTCCTGTAAAGCCTCGAGAATTTCTGGTTTACGATTTCACAGTGAAACTGAATCTTAAAATCTAGCGGCCCCCCTCCCCTCAGTACCTACCAACTGAACAAAACCGGCTAAGACTTTTATTTTTTTTAAGTTAACATGGACCAACTCAGGGCGGGGGCCTAACTTAAAGCAGTGCATTGGGAAGCCTGTGTCCGGTGTGAAACACAGGCCTCTGGGGTCCCTGTGTCCTTGCAGTTACTCCGCAGATGTCGCCCAGTGCGGGCGACTCAGAAATGCCCAGATCTGTCGAGAAACGGACTCAGCGGTCCTCCTCTTTGCACCCCGGACCCAGGAGTGTTAGCGGCGGGGGCCTGGGCGGGAGACGGGCGGGAGCAGGCAGCGCCCACGTGCCTCCGTGGGAACGGGGGGCCTGGGCAGAGGAGCGCCAGGGATCCTAAGGATGCGCCCCCGCAAGCCCACCTCTCCTCCAGGGACGGACGGACGGACGGACGGACGGTGGGGCTGCGACGGCCGTAGCGCGCCCTCAGCCGGGGGCGGGGCGGGGCGGCGGGAGAGACGCAGCACGGGCGCCCCTGAGCGCAGGCAGGCGGCGTAACCGAGATGCCCGGCGCCTGGACACAGGAGGGAAACGCTGTGTCCAGCACTTACACGAACAAGAGCCGAAGCCGCTAGAGCTCAGTGAGAAGGCAGTGCCGTGCACACCAGGGAACCCCCAGAAAACTCCCAGCTGCCCTACGCTGAAGAGCCGCGTGATGGGACACGCGGTCAGTCCCGGGACCCGGGGCCTGGGAGGCAGAGCGAGCGCTGCACACCGAGGGCACAGGCTGGGGCCCAGGCGGGCAGCGCTGTCGAAGGTCCTCTCGCCGGCGTCAGTGGCGGTGTCGGGGGACTCGTGATCACACCACGGCCGTGGCCGTGGGTGAGGGCGAGGGCGAGGGCGGGGAGACCCGGGCAGTTCTGGGGACTCGAAGAGATGCGCAGAGCGCCCGCCCAGGAACAGTCGACGCCCCGCCTCCTGGTGAGGGCGCTGTGGGCGTGGCCTGCGCCGGGGCTGTGAGTCCTGCGCTGAGGAGCCCGCAGGGGGCGCTGCTGCTTTCCTGCCCCCTCAGCCGCGCACGGACCCCGCCACGCGCAGTCGGTGGAGGGGCTTCTTGGTGGAAGGGACCGTAAGGACCTTCCGAGTCCTCACTCCCACCACGGTGAATGCGAGGGAGGCTGGAGTCGCCTCCAGTGCCCTCCAGTTGGGGGCGCGTGTAGCATTCACCAGAGCGGAGAGCTGGCGGGGTCCCCGCCGTCTTCCCGAGGCGTCGTCCTCCGGGAGTCCGCCCGAGGCGAGGCCGTTGGTCAGCGCCTCTACGGCCAGAGCCTCCTCGGCCTCACTAACTCCGTGCACTGCGGGCACACGTGGAAGGGCCGCGTAGTGACGGCTTGGTGCTGAGAGGGAAAAGCAGCATCTCCGCTCGCGAGCCAGGACGCAGCTCTGACGCGTGGGAGCGGCGGAGCGCACAGCCGCGCGCGGGGGCTGTGCTCTCGGCTGTCCTGCCTGGGCTCGCGGGCCGGCGTGGCCTGCACGGGCGGAGCGAGGGGGCGTTCGGAGCTCCGGGCTCTGCCTGTGCAGCGCCGCCCCGAGGGACAGAGGTCGGGCGCAGTGGCCGAGCCTCTCCATCAGCACGGCCGGAGAGCCAGGTGACGCCGCGGGGTCCTGGCTGGGCGCCAGGCGTCTGCTGCGTGTCTGCGGGCTGATCGTGTGGGACCTGAGCAGCCACTGCTCACGTGGTCTCGCCACTGTTTAAATGACGGCGACAGAGGTCCAGTGTCCCCAAGCACAGTGAGCGCGGCGCAGACCTTCCCCGCAGAGGAAGAGGGCCTCTTCCCTAATGTCAGTGATTCACATTAACATGAGATAATTCTTCCCAGTTAGGTCAGCACAGTGCTTGTCGCTGAGAGCCATCATGAGTGAGGACGTGGCCGGTCAGCACCTTGACGGTGATTTGGGTGGGGGGGTTGCCCCCGGATTTTAAACGCGGATGCTCTTTAACCCGCCACTGTTAGGTCGGAGACTCTCTCCTCTAGAAACACTGTGCAATTGGCAGATGTCTATGGGGGGAGCATGCACAAGTGTCTGTTACTTATTCCAAACAGAGAAGGCGGCTCTGGCGTGCGCCGTGCCCGTGACGATGTGGAAGGACAGGCCTCACAGTGGCCTAGTCATTTCATGCATATTGCACGGTCCTCCTTCAGGGGGAGAAGTATAAATGTTTAAAGATGCACAGGAAGTTGAAAGGACACACATACTTGGTTTGTTGCAGAGTGCAGCTGAGGTCGAGAGACAGGGGAGTGCTTGGTACACATCCTTATTTTTGGAATTTTACTACAGAACTATATTACTTTGAAATTTTAAAACACGTTATTTTAGAGGGAAGGAAAAAGCCTAAGCCAGAGACTCGCTGGTCAGGGCATGCCAGCCCCAGACCAGCGCCGCCTTTGGACCTGGACGAGAGGTGGCCTCCCACGACAGCCACATGTCCTGTGGAGGGCCCAACCGCAGTGTGGATAAGCACCCAGAGAGTCAGACCCCCCTGGCGGGCGTGGTGGGCCCCACTCCTCCTGGTGGCCGGGGTCACCACGCCCGCCAGGACGTTGCCAGGAGCCCTGAGCCTCCCTTCCCTGGCAGGTCCGCAAGACGTCGAGGAGACTGGGTGCTGTCAGGGCAGACAGGCTCTCAGGCCGGGGCCGTGGGTTTGCACAGCTGCCTCTGGCCCTCCAGGACACGTCTGTCCCAAGTGACAAGGAGCCTCCAGAGAAGCATGGCCTGAGGACCTCTGCTGCCTGCACAGGCAGGCCTGCTCCGCCTGCTGAGGAAAGGCCCTGCCCCCAGCACCTCACCTGTTCCTCGGGGAACCCCAGTGGAGCGCTTCCCGGAGACCCTTTTCTGCCCATCAGTCTTGGAATGTGTTCATGGCATAAGGAACACCGTGTCCTCAGGGTCTGGTCATAGTAGGGCCTGCAGACAAGATGGAAGTGCGTGCATTCCATAAGCTGACTGTTAGGAAACTGTCATCCTTACAGTGTTTTAAAACACACGTTTCAATAATGGTTTTTAAAATAAACTGAAAACAAAAATTCTATATGAGCACAGGTACAAATCCATGTATGTCTGATTTTCTCGTCTTTCACAGAGTTACTGGGGGCGAACTGTTTGAAGACATTGTGGCGAGAGAATACTACAGCGAGGCTGACGCCAGGTGAGTGGCCGGCGCCTGCGACACCTGCCCCCGCCCCACACAGCTGCGCGGGCCTGCCTGCCACTGTGGGGCGCACAGCGCCAGCTACGCCTTCCCTCATGAAGACCGATGCTTTTTCTCCTCGGGGTTTCCCGGACGGTTCTTTGAAAAGAAATCTATGAGTCTGGTCTAAAGCTTCTTAGTATCTAGTGTCGGTAGTCAGAGTACATACTTTATTTTAATAAAGCCTAACCGAAATGACTTCTACTGAAGACGTAAACTCTTTCAGAAAATGTGAGAGATCCAAGGTCAGCATCCACTGGTCCCTAGTTCCGTATGCCAGGAGTCACATAGGCTCTTCAATTTCCTCATCAATTAATTAGAAGTAAATACAATTACAAGTTCTTTCCTGGGTCGCAGCTGCCACGTTTCCAGTGATCAGCGGCTGTGCCTGGGGGGCAGGTCCTGAGCACCTGTCCCCCCGCAGAGACAGATGACGGTGGCCCCCAGGGCACCGCAGGGCATCATTAGCATCCGTACAGCCCTGGAACCTCGTTTGAGAAACGTTCGGGTCTGTCAGAGGGCTCGGGAGAGTCTCCAGTCCCATCAGTGGGTCAGGTCTGCGTGCGGCGAAGGCAGCTGGTGCTCGGTCTAGTGTGAGGCCCCCGAGGCGGCAGGAAGGTGAGGCTTTGGAGCGAGCCAGCGCTCGACTCCGCGCTGCGGGAGCGCTGAGACGGCGAGCGGGGGGCGGCGCGCACACTCCCCGCACCCTCCTGCGAACCCTGTAGCTGGCGCTTGCTCTGAAAGCTGGCGGGGAGCCGGGCTCACTGTTGGCCACGAGAACGGGACGCCTGCGGGCTTGCTCAGGCCCACCTGCGGGCCCGCCTGTGGCGGCGCTGGCACCTGCGCGGCTCCCCCGAGTCTCTCGGTCATGCTCTGGTCTGGGGCCTTGCTGGTGGCATCTCTGTGCGTGACTAAGCTCTGACTTCCTAGCGGAATTTTTACCGCCAAAGTCAGAAAGCTCCGCGTCGCTTGCACTGCCACGAGCGACTGCTCATCAGCTCTGCTCCCCCAGGCCCCCCCGGGGCCGCCGAGAGAGAACGCTGCGCGCTCGCGGGCGAGGGGCCCTCTGCCAGGCCGTGTGCGGGGCCGCCGCCAGGCTGGGGCTGTGGTCGAGAGCCCCCTTGACGTTGAAGTGGAGGCTCCTTCCCTGCTGAGGAGCCCACAGACGACAGGCGGCCCGGGGGGCTTGCTGACAGCCTGGGGGTTCACAGCAGGGAGCTTTTAGGGCCAGTCCCGCACAGAGTGAAGGGGACACATCCCCTTCCCAACCACAAGCGTAAAGAGCAGGTTCTGCCAGTACTTTGCCAACGTCCACTTTGGTTTTGGCCCCTCAAGAAGCTGAGAATTCGGTCCATTCTCACTAGTACAATGTGGTGACAGGCATTTAGCATGAATTGGTTTTTACTTCTTTACTTTCTGTTTTCATTAAGCTCAGTGACCTCTGCCTGTGGTTGGAGAAAAGGAGTGGAATTCGTAAAAAACAGGACAAAGCAAATGCTATTACAGAAGGGGAAGTGTCACATGACTTAAGATCCTTGCCGGCACCGCGATAAGCTGTGCGGCAGAACAGCCAGCACGAGGCTCTCGTTTGGTCTCTCGACAGATTTCCATTCCGAGAATCTCCATCTTGAGCGGTTTTTGACATTTGTGTTGTACAGATCAGAGGTGATTACTCTTTTCACTCAAGGGCTCACTGTGGAGTCCTGTTGTTTGCACACTCAGGGCGAGCGTGTCCCGACCGAGCTGTCCGCCTCACCGGGGAGCGCGTCCCTGCCGCTGTGGGCGCCTGCGTTGAGCCCCGCGGGCGCAGGGCGCAGTGGACGCCCCTCGCACAGCCAGACGGCAGGGCGCGCAGCTGCCAGCCAGCGGCCCCCTCCGGGTTCATGGGTGGTCGGTTTGACCCCGGCCGTCCTGTAGGAGGAGTAGCTCCGCAGGCGGTGAGCAGACATGTATGGGGACGGACTCCGGGGCCTTAAATTGTGCGGGTTCATTTCCATCCGTAGCCAGCCCTTCCCCAGAGTCCAGCCTGACTGCAGAGGGTCGATGCACGCGGTGGGCTCCCTGTTGGAACTCTCCCTATTGCTGGGGCCACCGTCGCTTTCCCTACTGACATGTTACACACGAGACAGCGTTTCCGTGTCAGCAGGCAGCCGTGTCCCTCTGGCCCTTGTTTCTCCTGCCACTTCTTCCTCTTGTTTCCACACCTGTGCTTATTTGCGACCGCAGGTTGTGAACAGTTTGGGTGTGTGTGACACATACCCACACGTTTTCCATCTCGGGGGGTTTTCCCAGAACATGAGGGGAAACGGGTGCGCCTTCTCCTCCCTGAAACAGAAACCTGGGCCTCTGCCCGCCAGGGATGGAGTTGCCGACTTGTGCTGGACAAAACACAGCCCGCGCTGCTCTGTGTGGGCTCATCACAGACTCTGCGGGGTATCGTTTTTGTCAGCGCCAGGATCAGCTTTATCCGGCGTTGTTTAATCAGGGTGCTAAGCCAAACAATGGGAAAGGTGTCATTTCTGTGTTTATGCAATGAACGGTCACGTGCCCTACCGCTCTGTCCCTCCCTTTTGCTCTTGTGTCTTTGCAGCCATTGTATACAGCAGATTCTAGAGAGTGTAAACCATTGTCACCTCAACGGCATAGTTCACAGGGACCTGAAGGTCAGTATCGGAGCCCACACCTCTGCATCGAAGGGGCGGCTGTGTTCCGGGAAGGGAAGAGGGCGGGCACTGGAAACGGGTCCCTTGCTGCTCCCATCCTTCGCTGCACTGGCTGGCTGGCTATGTGACAACGCATGAGGCTTCTTCAGCTGCTTGTCTGCAGGCCAAACACACATCACAGTGACAAGGGGAGGGCGGTGCTGGACACACCTGTCCCGTGTCCAAACAGTGACCCACCAGGCGGTTTGGGGGCAGGTTTTCCCAAAGGTCTTGTGTTTGCCTGGAGGCCTGGCCTGTGAAGTGTGTCGCCTGCAGACTGAGCTCCCCTTCTTTCCTGGGACCGTGGTGGCCGAGGCAGAGAAACTGGCCACACGTCGCCCCTGAGTCCGCCGAGCGCTCAGGCCGGGGGTCGCCACGCCGCACACAGAGCGGCCGGGCCAGTGGTGGCTCTGACCGGGCCTGACCCGGGCCCGGCTGCTCAGGTGGCGATTTCTGAGGGATACTTAGAAAAGCACAGGAGAGAATGGGCAGCCACTTCTGGGGGCAGGAGGGCAGGGTGCAGCGGCTCTAGAATTGTATTTGTGTCCTCGTTTACTTCCTGCGAGTGCTTGGAAGAGAGCTCCAGGAGTAAGGGAAGGGTCATTGAGGCGGCTTCTTCAGAGCAAGCAGACCCATAGCCAGGCTCTCAGCTGGCAGGACCCTGCCTGTTCTGAGGCAGCGGTCACTCTACAGGAGCAATGTGTCCATTCTGGCACGTGTCCCCGCACCGCCAGCTGTCTGCTGCGGCGCCACCCTGGTCTCTGTGCGGCTTGGGACTGTTGCTGCCCCTGGTGTTTGCATGCAGTCGTTGCACTCAGCAGGCCCTGGAGGCCGCCCTGCATTGCCATCAGGTGGGCACGGTCCGCCGGGACCTGCAGGCGAGTGCCACCCACGCACTGGTCAGAGTGGCTGTGCCCGGAGGCAGGCACTCCAAGCGCTGTGTGCACTCGCGTGCTCAGAGCGAAGCGCTTTCCCTCTCCAGCTGGGACGTCTGGCCCGTTTCCCTCAGGGAGAGTTTCCTAAACCAGAGTGGAGACAGCCTCTGATGGGACTTCGAGTAGCGAGGGCGCGCTCCCTCCTTCTAAACGTGCTCTGTGGACGCTGGTCAGACACGCTGTCTCACAGTCCCGTTCTGCTAGGCCTGACGTGATGGGAATGGTCACCCACATTACAAGGCGCAGGAGATAGTTACCAGGTCGCTTTCAGCCCGTGTGCTTGGGCGCTAGAGAACCCCGTGCTGGACCCGGGAGCCTCGGCCCCAGGAACTCTGAGGCTTCCTGGCTCGCTATTTACCGACAGCCCTTGGGACTGAGGCCCGAGTGCCGTTGGAATCAGATGAAGAAACGTAAAACAAAGTTCAAGGCTTCACTCAGCTTCTCATATCACAGACGAGCAAAGTTCAAACAGTTAGGAAAGTGAGGAGGAGAAGACCCCCCTCAGCGTCTCATTTCGCGTGTGGGACTCCAGAGAAACAGGGGCGGCCTGGAAACGTGAGAGCGCGCGTGCCGTGGTGGACGAGCGGCCTGCGCACAGGAGCGCTGCGAGCACAGGGTGACTCTGTGTGGGCTCCGCCTCTCCCAGGCGTCCGTGAGGCACTGGCAAAGGCCCGCGTATCCGGCTGTGCGTGTCCGCCGGGGCCCCGGGCTGTCTTTCCCATGCAGGCCCCTCTGGTTGTAAGGAACTGTGAATCCATCGCTGCCATCATGTAGTGTGTCCTAGAAGAATTGTCCCTAAAGAACCCACAGTGAGTTGCTTGAAGATGTGATTCGTAAACAAAACATTGCCTTAGTTTTCTGGAATCTTCCTTTGTCTTCAGTTTGAATCTGAGAGTGTTAAATGTCGAAAGCAAGGTATGGTTAGTGCCGTTTTCCTTTGGACAGCCAAAAAAGGACCGTGCACATCTGCTAACACTTACCAGATTTACTCATCAGCATAAAGGGAAAACAATATGCTCCTTTGAAAATTCATTTTTTTGGTGATCGCCTCAAAAATTCCTTTCGAGCCATGTACAGACAGAGCCCGTTTTTGTTGCTTCTCAGAACTCCCAGAACTAGTTTCTGTGTGAGTGAACACAAATGGACATGCACATTTTTGTGCTATTTGCCAGGTACTCTGTTTAACATACTTGTCATTTGAACTAGTTTGCTCCATGTTATATAATCACTGGTGTATTCCAAGAGCCACGCACAGAGCGTGTGCCCTCAGTGGCTTTTGGGACGCGTTTTCTGGGCTGTGATGTGGACGTGCGTCCGCGCCCCAGCTCGGCCAAGCCCTGCCGTCACGGCCGCAACTGTGACCCGCGGTGGCAGCAGGCCTAGCAGGGGGTCTGTTGGGAGGAAGGTTTTTTCTGACCCGTGAGCTAAAGTCACTAATTAAAAACTCAGGCAGGGGACATCAGGGAGGCTGGCCACCCACAGACACAGGCTGCGGCATCACCGGGTACGTTGCTTTCAGGGCAGATGTGTTTCTGCCCCACTCTCCTCGGACCTCAGGGGAGGACGGAAGTGAGCTTTTGGGGAGCGCGTGCTGCCTTCGTACCTCCCCCGCCTCTGTCCAGCAGCCGACCAGGGTGGACTGGAGCTCAGAGTAGTTTCCCGTGCTCGTTCCGGAAGCCTGCTGAGTGAGCGCAGAGCACGCCAGGGGCACCGGGTGTGGGCCGTTCCACGTCTCTTACACACCCAAGGTGGGCTGTACCTGGTACATGTGCTACTTGTACTAGCACTTTACCAGCACCTGAAAATGAGAAAAATTGGCTGAAATTTCATATTAGCAGACTCCAAAACACTGCCCTTACTGCTCTCAGGCCATATATTTTTGTTTCCATACCCTGATTCCTGTGTCAGCTCGGGGACAACGCAGATGTTTGAGCACAGTTCAATTGTCCGTAACAGCGAAAGGCCCGGGAAGCTCGTTCTTCGTCATTGCCGGGCACGGATGGGCTCTGCAGGTCAGCCCCTCGGAGCGCAGTGGGCGCGGAGCCAGGCTCGCGCCCCGACCCGGCCATGCCCCGTGAGTGCGTGCGCAGGCGCCTTCCGCGGAGGGGAGAATAAAAGCACGTTTATAGCATAAAAGGCAACACAGTAAGGTAGATTGCTACGTACGTCACTTAAAATTGGATAAAGAAGGTGAGTATGTCCTGTCTGGTAGAGTGATAGCCTGGAGATCACTCGTGGGGGCTGGCTCAACCCCGGGTGCCCCGCCTCCCCTTGGAGAGCTGTGTGGACTAGACAGGGCTGCGCCCCGCAGGTGCGGTTAGCCAGAGGCACAGGTGCGCGCAAGGTGAGCGGGTGTGAGCGCTGGGGGTTAAGGCCGAGGGCACAGGTCTCAGCGCTCCCGGGGGGGGGGGGGGCGAGGGGCGAGGTGCGCATGCGCGGACACGCCGCTGTCAAAGGCGCGTCGGGTTCTGGCCAATCTGGCCAATCGCTGGAGACGGGCGCGGTGCTGGCTCTGGCTGTGGTGAAGTTAGTAGCGACCTGGAGCTCAGGAACACACTCCAGTCTTTGGGAGGACGAGGGTCGAGGCAGGATTTTAATCATAAAAACAGGAATGTCTGCCCCTTATCTAGCAGCCGCGGTATCCCTGTGCCGACTTCCCTAAGGAATGCTCACAACCCCTTCATGCACAGGGCACCCAGGTGGCCCCGTGTTGGTGGGGGGCGCGTGGAACGCAGCGACCCTGAGGGACAGGGCCTCTGCCTGCCACTCAGCTAGGCCATCGCTGTGTGCCCCTGTAGTTTGGTTCCAGGGTCGCTGCTACTTCTCAGCTCAGTTCAGTGAATTGAACAATAGAGACTAAGGTATTGGTCAGCTGGTGATGGGAAATTTTGCCAGCAACATTAAGAATTATGTGGGTGATGGTTCTAAGTTTAGCTAACCAAAAGATTTTCTGAAATCTCACGCGTGGATCTTCCAGTACTGGGAGTAAGAGACTAAGGTGTCTTTCAGCTGCGGTGCAGAGTTGGGGAGAAACAGAGTTTGGGAATAGGCTGTTGTGCAAAGAAAAAGTTCCCAACTTTTAGGGATCAGTAAGGGTTTGGTCACAGCCTGTGGAAAGTGAAGCTCAAGGAATGAAGTGCACTGGTCTTGTCTAATGGGAACCATGCCATGTCGAGGCCATCGGTCTGGAGTGCTTAAAAATAGGCTGCTCAGGAGCAGGGGGTCACTGTGGCTCAGGCCGGACATCTGCGAGCTGGTGACTGGACAGCCAGGCACAAAGGAGGCAGAATAAACGCTCATGAGGCTGCACCCGCCCCGGCCCCGTCGGAGCTGTGGGCGTGAGTCACGGCGCAGATCAAGAACAAACTTCCGCACGAGGCCTATGGGCCACGAGGCTGGGGTCATCTAAGCTGTGTGGAAACTGAGTCACTGCCCTCCCACCAGAAAGAAAGCCATACCTCAGACAAGCACCGCGACCAGAAAACTATTTGTCAAAGAGAGGCCGCGGTGACAAGTGACGACTGGGATGTCATGAGAAATAAAGGAATGTAGACTCAGGCACGTTCTCCTTTGAGAGCCTGGAGAACACGGTTTCTGTGAACAGCTGACAGAACCGAGTCAAAGGAGACAGTCACAGAGCTGTGTGTTTTCAAACAGCTGTACTGTACACAAAGGGAAAGACTTCTGCAGTTCAGAGGATGTCGGAGATGATCAACCTGCTTCGTGACCCGCACTCAATTGGAGGCTTCACACATAACTGGGCCCTTCAGCAACAAACCAATACCGGCGAAGCTCCTCCGCGAGAACAACGCCCTTCGTAAGGCCGGCCTGCAGCGAGCAGCACTGCGGAGTGGGAAGGCGCCGGGGGAAGTGGGCGCAGGGTGGAGGGTGGGTGGATAGACGAGGGATAGGTAAGAAGATGGTGGTGAAGGTACTCATTCTGGAGATTCGGGAGGATTTTAAAGACTTTCAGAGGAAGAAAATTAAGGTTATGACCAGAGAAGAAAAGAATTCGTTTTCTGCGGAGAACGTGACATATTTAGTTAAGTCCTGTTCCCATGGGTATCTCAGATATCAAATTGGGCTCCACACTTCGAACAATTCTAAAGTCACAGTTGTTCCACTCTGCTCAGAACCACACTTAGATAAAATGTTAAAGAGCTTATCATTTGTGTATTGCGTATGCCTGGGTATTTCAGAAACAAGCTGTGTGTGGTACATTCCGTAACTCTGGTAGTTCTCCCGTGTTTCTTTACTGGGTGCCCGGTGTGTGTCGGGTATGGGGTAACAGCACCAGGGGTGGGCACAGGTGGCTGCTGCATGGTGCGTGCCAGCAGGGTGACAGCCGGTCAGGACCCAGGGATGGAGCGGTGATGCTGGAACCTGCAGTGTGTGCCTGGTGAGGCCGGCAGACCCTCCTGCTCTCACGCAGACAGGGCAGCACCGTGTCAGCTGGAAACTGCCCACGCCGAGGCCAGAACGTGGGCCCCGCTCCTGTGAGATGGAAGCAGGAATGCCTCTGCACGTGCCTGTGTGAACTTGGTGCTCAAGCTTGCCACTCGTGTGTTCCTGGGTGCTGTGGTCACAGTCTTTGGGCAGGAACTGGGACTGAAAACACTCCAGCACTGCGTGGTTCATGCCATGTTGAAACGCCGAGACTCTCAGTGAGGAGATCCATCTAAAAAGACAAGCTCACTCCCTAACAACCAGTACCCAGGGGTTTGTAAAAATTAATAATGCGGAATAAATTTATAATACTCATGGAGAAAAAAAGCATTAAAAAGTGAAATCACAACTCTCGTCCATGTGTGTCCCTAGCATGAGTGTGATTGGGGATGGTTGGCACACGTGTGCAGTCAAGTCCATGGTACAGCAGATGCTGCAGGTGAGCCTCCTTCCCCAAGCCAGGTGCCACGTGAAAGTCACACTAACTTGGATATCGTCGTGTGCAGTCATGAGGTTTGTGAGCAGCAACATCAAAACTAAGTCTCTGGGCCCCAGCTGGTGGTGTTCCGTGGATTGTGTGCCGGCCTGCGCACCAAAGGGTCACTGGTTCGATTCCCAGTCAGGGCACAGGCCTGGGTTGCAGGCCAGGTCCCCAGTGAGGGGTACACAGGAGGCAACCGCACATTGATGTTCCTCTTTCTTCCTCCTTTCCCCCACCCCAAAAATAAATGACACCTTTAAAAAAAATTTAAGTCTGTGATAATTTCCCCCTTCCTTTATTTCAATATGGGTAGTAGGTATTTTTGAGTGCTTCCGATTCTCCTACAAATACCCACTGAATGGGCTGCCTTTTGAAGATGAACCGTTTATAGACCATCAGAGAGTTTCCTCAGCAGCGCATCTTTGAAAGGAGAGTCCAATTGGATCCAGCCTTTGCTTCGTCTTTTTGGGCTTCTCTCACAGAGAAACGGAGGGTTTTGAGTGGCCGGATCTCCTCCCCATCTCTCGGTGCGTTGGCATCCGTGACCAGTTTCAGGAAAATCTCAGCTCTCAGTGAGAAAAGGGGCCACCGTGACCATACGGACGCACAGGATAGAACTCGCTGACAGGTGCTGCGCAGTCCGGCTGACGTGCCGACGCGGAGGCCAGGCATCCTGGAAAGCCTGCCATGTGGGGAAGCAGCAGGGGGAGCGGCCGCCTGGGGTCCCGTCCGTGGACTCTGTGTCACCCCAGCCCAGAGAGCGACCGCGTTGGAAGAAGGTAGAGCAGGTCTCAGGAAATGCAGGTTAGCCCAAGAGCGTCGTGCGGTCTGGCGCACAGGCCTCAGGTCGCACCCGCGCTCTGCAGACACACAGCATCCTGCGCGCTGAGGCGGCGGCCGCAGTCCCTGGTGCCGTTGCCCCTCACCGTGACGGAATCCTGGGGTAAAACCCTTTGGGCCTTACAGCCACGCACGTGCGGTTGGGAGACGTCATCGTTCCCTAGAACGGTTGAGAGATGAACGAACGACTCAGCTCCAAGAGTCTGGGCGTCAGTGACGTGAGCCCAGGACACACACTTAGGTCCACATCCGCGTCCCGGGCCAGCACGTGTCCTGCTCAGTGCTGGGCCTGTGCTCACCCACAGCCGCCCAGGGAGACCGGTGCTTCTGAGCTCATCCTCCTTTGCTTTAGAAAACCAGAGTAGTGGAATAGTAGCCGATAACAGTGCAGTGGGTGCAGATTTCCTTTCTGTCATTCAGAAGATGAACTCCCTCCCTCACCCCTGAATCAGGTAGCACAGTACAGTAATGTGGAGGCTCTGTGAATGGCAGGACGTGATAATAGGGTTATTCAGGCAGATACATTCCAGAGCACATGTACAGATCGAATCTGTGCGCTACGTTTCATCAAAGCTCGCCATTTGTTAGAAGCAATCTTCGGATGAAGCATTTTGTAAAGCAAATAATGTCAATAAAGTGAGTCATCCTAATATTCCAGGTTGCATCCCATAATTCTGTATTTTAGGTTTGCCTAAAGGATATACATAAACATGAAGCCATTTCAGTGCTGGTAATTTTTAAATCCATAAAATAACATTGAAATTGCCTTGCCTTTCCCTGTATGTAACTGCCGCCAAGCAGACCTCAAGGGTGTCGGGACCCCCCTGCGTGGCTCACAGGCCTGCGGGGAGCCCCAGGGCCTGTCTCGGGGTGAGCGCCCCACCCCTCACAGGCCTGCGTGGCACAGGCAAGGGCGTCCCCGCAGCGCAGCTGGAGGAGGGCTGCCGTTTCGACCATAAAGCACATGGCGCTGCCCAGAGCGTTTTGACGGAGTGATAAGAATAAAGCCACACTGAGTTTTTAAAAGTTAATTCGTGGCGGCACTGGCATTTGCTCAGCAAACTTCAGCGCCACTTGACCCAGCAGACCTGAAGTGGCTGTGCTTTCCAGAGCGACCGTACGTCTCCCCCGAGGTGAGCCCGCAGGTGACCGTGTGTGTCACGCAGCTCTCTGACATCGCAGCGCTTCCAGGCCATGGTGACCACTTGATGCAGTTTCTCCCGGCCATTCACTCCATAAATTCATAGCTGGAGCTTGTTGATTACATTAGAAGCTTTTTAGTTGTGAGAATAAAATACCAAATGGTAGTGCACCACGGTTAGACACTCTGTTGATAGGCGACCAGAGGTCCGAGTAATCGGGGGTGTTAGGTCTCGCTGACAGTTCCTGCGCCGGGGAGATGGTTCACGTCCCTGAGACGTTGTCACCGCAGCGCCCGCCGCAGCGCCCACTGCATCATCCTGGTTGAGAGCCGAGCCCGTGCGACGCCCTCCTGGCCCGGAGGCGCTGCTGCGCGGCCCCCCAGCCACCAGCTGGCCTGCTGGGGCTGCGTCCAGTGGCCGCAGCCGCCGCCACCCGGGCTCGCCTGGCGCCCCGCTGGCACCTCCTGCAGCCTCCGCTCGATCTCTTCCCCTTGTGGATCTGTGTCTTTCGCTAACTTGCATGGCTTGCTTATGTAATCAATTAAATATTGGTTTAGGCTGTGTTAATACAAGGTCCGAACAACAGAATTGACTAATTCAGTAAAAAAAGTGCCCAATTTTATGAAAAAATATGAAATTAGCTGTTTGTCAATATATAAATAAAACCACCTTACTGAATTTTTAGATTTCCAGACAGTTGTTTTGGCTCTTGTATGGCCCATTGTTTCCCACCGTTTTCCCATCTGAGACGCACCTCTAAGGTTGCCGGGTCTTGTCCCGAGGGGAAGGGCCGGTGAGCCGCGCGCTCGGGTGTGTCTGCCCCGGCCCGGCGGGTGCCTGTGCAGTCACTGGCAGGGAACAGACTGCGCTGGGCGCGTGGGCCAGCCGTCCTCCCCCGCCAGCTGCCGCTGACCGTCCCTGCACACCCACAGGGCGGTCAGGCCAGAACAAGGCTTCCACGTGGTGCCAGTTCCAAGGGCCCACGTGTCTCGGGTTCTGGCTGGGAAGCACTGGGGCAGAAACAGCCTTATTCCAACACAGAGTCACTGGTCCCGGCCAATGGCGGAGACCCGGGAAGGACCAGTGCTGCCCCCTGTCAGTGTTCCAGGACGGGAAGACGAGGGTCTAAGTGATGCTTCGAATCGCAGTGGGAAGACATGTGAATCATGGTGCAAAAAGCTGGCTTATCAAGGAAAAAAGCTGACGATAACATTTGGCAAATAGCAGTGTGCTCTTTCTGCCTTTAAGAATAAACAGATTCTTAAAGACAGCAATTTTAATACATAATTCAGAACAAGACTCCAAAATTTGCACAGAAATTGTTTGGAAACATTGAGGAATCAAAATCACCACATTTGGGTCCAAACTCTTGAAATCAGCTAGGATTTAATTTGCACAGTTTTATTTGCCAACTGTCTGTAAATCGGCCCGGCTCCCGTGCGCCGTGCCGCGTCTCCTGCCGGCACTGTCTGCTCTGCCAGGCTTCTCGGCCCTGTTGGGCCGGGGGCCCCGGGCAGCACGTGAGCAGGCCAGGCAGGCGCCCGTCGCCGGACGCGACCCACGCACGTTCTCTCGGTGTAGGGCGTGCCTGGGTGTCCGCATGTCTGTCTGAACCTGCACGCGTGGTGGCGCCTGGCATCTCCAACCCTGTCCTCGCTGGGGGGTCCCATATCTGGGAGGGGTCAGTGCACGCCGTCCCCCCCACCCCCTGGTCTTGTAACATGCTGTTCATCTGAAGGGTCACTTAAAGCAGGTTCTCACTTTGGTCTCTTCTCTTCGTTTCTGAATAAAGCCTGAGAATTTGCTTTTAGCTAGCAAATCCAAGGGAGCGGCTGTGAAACTGGCGGACTTCGGCCTGGCCATCGAAGTCCAAGGGGACCAGCAGGCATGGTTCGGTGAGTAGGCCTCCGTGTCACTGCCCGGCACCCCACTGTCTGGCCCCAGAGGATGGGGATGTGGGTTTCGGCCGCCGCTGCGCCCGCGGGGCGTTGGGGGCCTGTCGGCTCTGAACCGTGCCCGCGCTGAGGGGTGTGCCTCGAGAAGCAGCTGCAGGGAAACCGTGCGCAGGCGGCCGCAGCCTGTCGACTCGCCTTCAAGGGCAGTGAGGAGACGGACTGGTCCCGAGGGGCTGAGGCTTCGCGGGCACACGCGCGTCTTGTTCGTGAGCAGGTGGGCTGTTCAC
This sequence comes from Pteronotus mesoamericanus, assembly GCF_021234165.1. NCBI lineage: Eukaryota > Metazoa > Chordata > Mammalia > Chiroptera > Mormoopidae > Pteronotus > Pteronotus mesoamericanus. The sequence goes on from NW_026555064.1 coordinate 21,616,122, forward strand.
GTTCCACCTCCCCTGATGCCGGAAACTGCTGTGTGAAGAGTCGGTGCTCAGGAAGTGCAGACCGTGTGGCGGGCCTTTGTGATCAGCGACTCGGAGTTTAAAAAACATTAAAAAGGATGTATTCCCACAGATTTATATCAAGTGTTTCATGTGATACCAGTGTCCTCTCTAAAATGTTGATATTTTGAGATTTCTATGTGATGAAGCTTCTGTCTCTAAACAGTTTTAAATGACAGTATTTCTAACCAGGCTTATGCACTCTCTCTGCGTTTGGCCCGAATACATTATTTCACCCCGACTTCCAGCCGGCCCCCACTGTTAACCCACTTTTCATGCCGTGCCCTGGAACCCGTCCCTAAGCCCCGTCCGACTGTCTCTGACCGCCGGTGTCCGGAGGCTCGGTAATGCTTGCCGGCACCCTTCCTGTCTCGCGGCTTTTCTCTGAACAGCCGCAAACAGCGGGAGACCCCAGGTGCTCACTCTGTTTTCTGTGCAGACGCCCCCGAGCCCCTGACCGTGCATGTGTCCTGGCCGTGCATGGGGCAGGGTGTCGATCGTGGGGCGTGGCCAGGGGACGGGGTGCCGGGGGGCTGTGGGGACATGGAGCGGTGTCCGCAGGTCGGTTTGTCCGCGTGCCCCTCAGCCTCAGCTCCCCCGGCCCGGGGCGAGGACAGTCCCTTCCTGGACCCCGGAGCTCAGGACACGGGGCTGCCTGCGGCTGCTGCTCCTCAGCAGCTGGCCGCCGAGACCCCCCATGGGCCGGGGCCGGGGCCGGGGCCGGGGCCTCCCTCCTCCACACATGGCCCGGCCCGCACAGAGGGCGTGCCAGCCGCCCACTGGGGCAGCGCAGGAGGCAGGCCGCATGCAGGCGGGGAGCTCGCTCTGTCCCCACCGCTGCCCCAGGTCTGTGGGGCAGGCACAGCAGAGGCCAAGACGGTCCCTGCCGCACCCCGTTCCGCGCGGCCCTGCCCCTTCGGCGCCGACTCACAGGCCTCTGTTTCCGCAGGGTTCGCGGGCACGCCCGGCTACCTCTCCCCCGAGGTCTTACGGAAGGACCCCTATGGGAAGCCAGTGGACATGTGGGCCTGCGGTAAGGACCCCGGGCGGCTGCCTGGGGCTGCAGCGCAGCTGCCCTTCCCCCGGCGCAGGTGGCACCTCGCGGTCAGGGGCAGGCGTCCCCGGCGGGCCCTCCTCCATGCCCCCTGCTGGCCCGGCCCAGCGCCCTTGCCCTCGAGCAGCTGTGTCCGGGGAAGCAGGACGAGACCTCCCGGGGGGGTGACCGCTGCGGGTGGCGGGGAGGCGCTGAGTCCCCCAGAGCTGCTGTCACAGGGCCTCTCAGGCGGGAGGGAGACAGGGGAGGTGCGGGACAGGGGCTGGGGCGCGTCCCGCCTTCGGGTTCGCCGCAGAGCCTGCAGGGAGCTGGGCCAAACCCCAGTTTAGAAAATAACTCTCTGGGTTTGGTTCTATTTAAAAACATAGATTCTCTGCTGCTACATGGCAGGGACGGGTCTCACGCTGCGTTCTGTCACCGCGGTGACGGCCGCGGGGCGCTGTTGGGCTTTAAGCAGGGGGCCTCTGGAGCTCTGGGCCCCTCTGCACCCTGGGAGCTGCTGGGGGAGGCCCAGGTGGCCCCTGGGCTCGTCGGGCACCTGCCGACACCCCGTCCCAGAGCTGGCTGTCTCCCTGTGCGTGGGGGTGTGCTGCCCTCGGGGAGTCATGCGCAGGGCAAAGGGGGGGGCGCTTTAAAGGAAGACATTTTAGAGTTTGCGAAGCCATTGACGTGCACGCGGCCACCCTAAGCCTTCGGGGTTTCCCTTCAGCCAGAGGGTGGGATCGTGGGTGTCCCCCGGCCTGAGGGCGACGTCCCGGCATGAACCCTGAGCGGCCTAGGGTCGGAGCGCTGTCCCGTGGTGTCCTCGTTCACATCTAAATGCTGACGGCGGTAACTCAGATGTTCACGTGGCCAAGGTGACCCCTCCAGGCCCGGTTCATTGCTGAGGGCCACAGGCGGGCACCCGCGTGGCGCCGTGGAGGGCGGTCGGCCTGGCTGCAGCGCCGCCCTGGGACCCTGGGTGCTGGGGGGAGGGTCGGTGGGGCCGACTGCACAGCGACCCCGGACCTGAGGTGGGACCTGAGTCGCCTCGGCCCTCAGCAGGTGCCGCGCCCTGCCTGCCCCGCCCCTCCTTCCTGTTCCGCCCTCCGCGGCGCAGGGCCTGCCGGGCAGTGAGTGTGGGGGCTGAGGGGAGGCCCCCGGCTGCCCGGCTCTGCTGCCCTGGCCTGGCACGCGCGCAGTCTCGGCTCTCAGCCCCCTGACAGAGCGGAGATGCCGGCCGTGCCTGCGGGCCTGGCGTGTCCAGGAACGCTCGGCGGGGCCGGAGAGCGCGTGGCCCGGAGCGGCAGGCAGGGGCCGTCCTCCAGACCTGCCGGGCCCGGACAGCCGCTTAGGCCTGCGGGCCGGGCGCTGTGACCCCGCTCGACTGCTTCCTCGCACACGTCTGTCCGGCGCGCCCCCGGCCCAGTCCCCTGCTCCGGAGCCCTGCGGGTGTGGCCGGGGAGCCGGCTGCCGGTGCCGGGCCGCCTGACGCGCCGACGTGCCGCCCTGCAGGCGTCATCCTGTACATCCTGCTGGTGGGCTACCCCCCGTTCTGGGACGAAGACCAGCACCGGCTCTACCAGCAGATCAAGGCCGGCGCGTACGACGTACGTAGCGCGCGTGGGAGCCCCGCGGGGCGGGGCGGGGCGGGGCGGGGCGGGGGGTGAGCAGGGAACGGAGAAACGCCGCAGAGCCCCCGCGTGTGCCCTTGCAGCCGGTGTCTGCCACGGTCGGAAGGCAAGCCGTCTGAGGTCGCTAAGGAAGGGCTTTGCTCGTCAGGATGCTTGGGTCCTCGTGCATTTTAACAGCTAAAAATTAAAGCATTTTTGCTTTAGAAATGATTCCCACCTGTTTATTCTAATCATATGCCCTAATGCCTGTCACATGATTTTAAGTCGTATACCGACAGTACCTTGCAGTGATCCAGGTATCAAATAGAACATTGTTCTGTGTGTCACTTTGACCTTTTCTGTCTTATTTACCTCGTGGTCTTCTGTGCACGCTCTCGTTCGAAGAAGAGGCTTTACAGTTGAAATTTAAGGGAAAGTCACAATCCCAGTACGTTTTACATAGAGTTAGCATAATTGAATGGAGCCTATGTATACGTGCACACAGGTATGTGAGTTAACTTCCAAGTCTGAAGAGTATGGCCTTACCTGTTGTCCCTCCTTGGCTTCGCTCTGCCCTTTGAGGCAGTTTCTCCCGTTTGCCAAGCGCACCGTAAATGGCGTGCTCCCTGGGGCCCCACAGCCACGAGGGGCAGCCCGCGGGGGTCGCCGCCGCTTCCCCGTGTCAGTAGTGGGGAGCGAAGCAGCAGGCGATACAGGCCCACCTCCTGTGCCCCAGCTGGAGGCTCCACGTAGAAGAGAGAGCGCTGATGTCAAAAGCCTGAATTCGCCCTGACCGCTGTGGCTCAGTGGGTTCGGTGTCATCCTGCCAAGCAGAAGGTCGTAGGTTCAAATCCCAGTCAGGGCACAGACCTGGGTGGCAGGCGTGGTCCCCATCGGGCGTACGGGAGAGGCGCCGATTGCTGTTTCTTTCCGTCTCTTTCTCCCTCCCTTACTCTCTCTAGAAGAACTAAATGTGTGTGTGTGTGTGTGTGTGTGAGAGAGAGAGAGAGAGAGAGAGAGAGAGACACCCTTGGTCAGCGCCGGGAGGGCGGACGGGGCGGCCCACCGTTGGCTGCTGCTGACCTCGCCGACAGGCAGCCTGAGTGTTCCCTTGCTCCGAATCCTTAGCAGGTTTTCACAGCTGCTCCAAAGAAAGGTGGCACTAAAGTGACAACTGTTAAACGGACAAAATCTACAAGTATTAAAGAGCATCATTTTCTCAAGTTTCATTTTGCCAATGGGTCATAAACTGCCCATTTTATACAAAAAGTAAGAAGTCCATGACACAGTTACAAAAGCTTTTTCCAAGACTGAAAGGGCATGGACTGAGGAAGAACCCAGTTTCTGTCTGTTGTCTAGAAACTAATGAGACGGCAGTTTTCTGATCCCTCCACTAAGAGTGTTCCTACTCAATATGCTAATTAATATGATAATTAGGTGGGAGCGAGGCCTTAGGATTCTCAAAAAAGCCTCAGGGAGAGGAACTCGGGATGCGCAGCTTGACTGAAGCCGTAGAGGGGAGGTGGGTTTCTAGTGGCCGCTGTTCAGCAGCAGCTGGTCCTTTCTGAACTCGGGGCAGTGAAGCCGCACCCCCCCACCCCCCCGCCCAAGGCTGGGTCAGTCCTTCTCGCCGGGGCACAGGGCGCGAGGCCGCGGGCTGTCTCTGCGTTGGTGGGGCCACACGGGGTGTCAGCCCACCTGTGACAGCTGCCACCTCTGTGGCTTCTGCAAATGACTGTGAGGAATGGGTAAAATTTCACTTTCAGGACTAAAAGATTTTCAAGTTTATTTTTCTAAACTCTGTAAAATTATTTAGTATGTATAATATGCACTTTGGAGCATATGTCCCTTACCAGTTACTGTTCTTGTATATGTAACGTGTAAATGTCTATGTGGGGGGGGGGTGTTTATCTATGTCAATTTATCTACCATACGACTCACACAAAAAGTGAGTTTGTGAAGGAACTCACTACTGAAGGACATCATTAGTATATGTGGCTCTTCCTTGCGTGTTTGCGGGAACCTGTTTTTCACACACTTTATGAATTTGTTTTTGAAGTTTCCGTCCCCAGAGTGGGACACGGTGACTCCTGAAGCCAAAGACCTGATCAACAAGATGCTGACCATCAACCCCGCCAAGCGCATCACAGCCTCCGAGGCGCTCAAGCACCCCTGGATCTGCGTGAGTGCCGCCTGCGTGGCAACAGGCGCGCTGTCAAACGGTTTTTGTGGGTTTAAAATTGCGTTTGCAGGGAGCAGGGTAAATGAGGGCGTGAGTTTTGGCTGAAGGAGTTCGCAAAGCCGACTGTGTCCCAGGGAAGCGCACTGGGGTAGCTGCACCGGGTCCGGAGGCGGGAGCGCCCACGCGCCACCGGTCACCGGTCACAGTCACGAGCAGCAGCTAAGAAAGCGACGCACAGATGAAACAGCGCCTGGAAGAAAACAGTTAGACAACGTGTACTGTGTCATCATTAGGCCTGGGGCTTGGAAGCTGGGAGCAGGCTTCCCGCGCAGGACAGGCCGGCGCCCAGAGGCTGGGGGGCCCCGGACACGCTGCGCACCACGTGCGCCTGGGGGGCCCGGGGGGAAATGCTTTCTGCGGATGAGTGTGAGGCATGACCAGTTACTAACGCCAGGAGGCGCGCGAAAGGCAGTGCTGCAGAAACATGGTCACAGCGTCGTGGCGTGAAGGTGATGGGAAGTGAGGGGTGTCGCGTGGGCGCAGCGCCAGCCGCGGGGGCAGCGGTGCTGTGCGGCGAGCGAACTCTCCCCTCCTCCCGCAGCAACGCTCCACGGTGGCGTCCATGATGCACAGGCAGGAGACGGTGGACTGCCTGAAGAAGTTCAACGCCCGCAGGAAGCTAAAGGTGCGGCGGGACTTGCTGGGAGGGCCGCGGCATGGGCAGGGGAGTGAGGGGCGGGCCGTGGCCGTCAGCAGAGGCCTCCTCGCCTCCTGGGTCTCAGGGAGCTGTGGGCGCACTCGACGTGGCCCCGCGATGGAGCCCTGGGGGCCTGTGACGGTAGCAGAGGGAGCTGCTGTGTCCCTCCCGAGGCGGGCGGGCGGCTGTGGTCCAGGGCGGTGCGTGGGGGCGGAGCCCGCAGGACGGCACTCACCCTTCTCCCGCCTCGCAGGGCGCCATCCTGACCACGATGCTGGCCACGAGGAATTTCTCAGGTACGCGGGTTAGGGACCCGGATCCTCACCTTCTGGTTTCCTCTTCCATCGTCTCTCTGGAGTTGAGAAAAAAACGATAATTAGGAAAACACTGTCACGTTTGGGGATGGCCTCGTTCCCGCGGTGCTGTGCGCGGGGCGCCAGGCAGGTGAGCCTCCCGTGGGGAGCCGCCGCCCGCCCTGCCACGTGTCTCACGGCGCAGCGTGTGTCCTCGTCCTGGGCCCGCCGGCCGCTGCTCTGCAGAGTGTGACGGCGGACGGGCACGTGTCTCAGCCCGCAGGAAGCCCCGGCAAGCACGGCTGTGGAAGGAGGCCGTCGCTGCGGGGCCCGGCTCCCGGGGCCGAGCTCTCCGAGAGCACGTGCCCGCCCCGGCCGCAGGAACAGGGCCGGCCTCGGGTCCGAGGCACGGCCCGTGGCAGCACGCAGGCAGACGGGAGCGCTCCTCCGCCGGCCGGGCGGACTGAGTCCGCAAACCGCGGGCGACAGGAGGCGGAGCCGGCTCTTTGCAGCAGGGTCACTGCCCCAGGCAGACACGGGTCTGCTGTCCCCAGGCGTTACTTCCGTTTTGGGGCCCCTTCTTCGGCTGAGCCCCTCTGGGGACCCAGTCTCCAAGTCAAATTTCTGTAACTGCTAATGAGCCTCAAGTATGGGGAGGCCTGGAGCAGCTAGAAAGCTGATCTTGGCAAATTTTCTGTCCGGCCATTGACACTTGGAACAGCCGCCAAAGGACTGTGCCAAACTGGGGCCATCTCACTTTGCCTGCTGTTCCCACGAGCAGGGTCTGCGGCGTCAGGCGACCCGGGAGCCCCGCACTCTGTTCCTGCACAGCCTGGAGCCGCAGTGGCCCCGGCGGCCGAGTGGCCGACACTGTGAGCCCAGGAGGCCCGAGGCGTCTGCTGGCCGGGGCGCCAACAGGAGCCGCTCGGGGGGGGGGGGCCGGGGCCCCGCCGGGCGTGCGTGGTCCACTGTGTGTGGGGCGGTGAGACTTTGTCACCCCCTTTGCACGTGACCTGTTCTGCAAACAGTCGGCTCATGTGGCTGCCATTGGCAGGGGTGTGTTCGGTTAATCTCATGAAATAGCACCTAACAGAGACTCTGCTCAGATAAATGTCTGTTTCACTGGGGCCCAGGAAGCAGTGACTCACTGTGCGTTAGGAAGGCTACGCAGAGCGCGAGCCGGGACTGGGTTCCGGCTTCCATGGGCGGCGATGCCACACTTCCACGCCCGGGAAGCCTGGCTCTCGCGGCCGATTTGGCGGGTGCACACGTGGGCTGCGACTCAGCACGCCCTGAGGGAGACACGGGGACCGTCCCCCACTGGGCCCCGGAGCCCGCGCGTGGCCCGCTGACGTGATCTTATTCTCGCTTTGCAGCAGCCAAGAGTTTGCTGAAGAAGCCGGACGGCGTGAAGGTATGTCCGCGTCCCCCTGCACCGAGTCGGGTCACACTGCACACCGTTGGGCACAGGCCCAGGGCTTCACACCCATTTTTGTAGTTCCTGCGAGAAGGCAGGGCAAAGTGTAAAATAACCTCACGCACGAAGAGGAGTGATATTTATGCCAACAGAAGTGGTATTTCTTGTTTTAGTGCATAGGAAACAATCATGATAGATAATATTTTTATAAGAAGCTGCTATGGAAACAGAATGTCTAAACCCCTCTGGTATCCTACAGACCCAAACTGTCCTGGTCACCTGAAAATCTGTGACACAAGACTTTTCCCGCCCAGTGACGCTGCCGAAACGTACGGCCTGGAAGGGTCCCACGCTGGGCCTGGAGGCCAAATGTCCAGCGAACGGGCTCCCTGGCCCGGCGGCCTCTCTGGAGCCCCAGTTGTCTCTGGGCTTCTGTCTAAGGCACTGAGACGCTTCTAGGTGAATATTCAGGACAAATTTTACAAACTTTCCAAGAAAGGAATAGGATATTTTCACTTTCTTGGATTTCTAAACAGGATAATACAACTGATTTTCTATCGATTCCATTTCGTTTCATGAGACTTTACCTTGGAATGGAACCATATGTTTGCATTACATTTCTCTTTCCAGCGTGTTACCTGTATGTTTTCTTTAACACTTTTCTTTCTCTTCCAATGGCAGATGCATACACTCCTCACGAACACTTCAACATTCTCAGGATTAGTTATTATTCTGACATTTGAACTTGACCCAAAGTCAGGCGCTCGGTTCACTTTGAAAACGTGACGTAAGACATGGGCGACTGGCGTCCCTGCCCCTCTGTCCTCACCGCCTGCCTCTGTGATAGGGCTTGCAGAGCGGCGGCCGCGCCCCGCACTGCCCATCACCGGCCGCCTCGCGCCGGCTCGGGCCCCCGTTGAATCCAGCGTCACGGGGCACGTCGGCCTCTTCCCCAGCTAGCGTGCCGGAGCGTGACGTTAGCCTTCCCCAGGGGCGTTGTCCCCTGTGCTTTCCGCCCCGGTCTCAGACGGTCCTGCTGAGATGCCGGTCGTCCGTAGTTTCCTCGTGTAGACACTTCAAGAAGGGCTTTCCCGGGGGCGGCGTTCTCCTGTGCCCCACGCCTCGATGCTCAGACTCGGCCGACCCTGTTTTTTCTCTCCCTCCTCTCTGTGTGGTCAGGTCAGAAAAGGAAGTCCGGCGCGCGTTTTCGGGGGGCGGCGGGAGTCTGCCTGTCAGGCTCTCCCTGGGAAAGGTCGCACCCAGGAGCCCACGGCCTCAGCCCCGAGCTGGGCGTGTGGGGAAAGTGGAGGACTGGGAAGTGCAGGGTCCACAGTCCCCAGTGTGCGCGTGGGTGTGCACACGTGTGCACGAGGGACATTCTCACTAAAGCAAAGCCGTTCCAGGCATCCACATCCGAGGAAAAAACAACTCTCGTCTCAAAACAAATAAAAACGCAGAATTCCCCTTGCGTGGCTGGCAGCCGCTGACCCAGCTGGACACGGCGTCACCCCGTGTGTGCGCAGGGCCCCCTGACCCCGGGGAGCAGCGGTGGTCAGGCCCAGTGCAGTTCCGGGGGCGAGGGGACAGGCACAGCCCCTTGCCCTGCGTCCTGTGTGCACGGCAGTGCTGGCTTCTATTCCTCTTCCACAGACTCCACTTTCTCTTGTTTTGGCTGTTACACAAATTTTTTCTTAAAGTCTGTGCACTCTTATTTAAAGGAAAGTTTCAAACAAACTGTCTGCCAAAGACAGATGGATTTTTAAAGGGTTTTCCGGTAAGGGACTCCTGAAGTCTTCTCCCTGCTCCTGCATTTCACCGCGTGCAGTGTGATGCTGTGCCGTCTAGTCACACGGAGGCAGGTGAACAGGAAAGCAGGTGTCACGCACCCACGTCAGCTGCCGGGCCTCTGCCTTCCTCTCAGTGCTGGCGTCAGTGTGACCGCGGGTGGGAGCCAGGGCAGGGAAGGGCCCCTGGAGACCAAGTCGCTCCTCGGTGTGCTCGCTTCTGGGTGCTCTTGGGTGTGCATTGCTCAATGCGATACGTTCTTCTCTTTAAATCCTCACGTGCATTTATTCTAAATGGGACGTGTTCCTTTAGGTAGTAATAATATGTAAAGAAAATACCTAGAGAATATAGTACAAGAGAATGAGTGTTGATCTTTGTTTCTGTTTGATGGCCACGATGCACGTTGTCACGCGTGTTTAGACGGGCAGCCATTGCCACTTCTAGTCTGTGGCTCTGCACGTCCAGACCCGGTTGCACGGTCACGTGGCCACCGTGTGCAGAGCCCTCTCTGGGCCCCAGGCTGCCTTCCCGACCCCGGGCGCTCGCACACCGGGGCCTCCACAGAGGCAGCAGCCTCTCCTGCGGGGTCGGACCAGTGACGATAGAGCCGGGTGTGGCCTTCCTAGTGTGAAATTCGGTGACCGCAGCAGCACTTGGACAGGAAACCTAGTGAAAAGTGGTTGTTTACCACCAGAATATAGTCATGAGGTCAGTTTGCCCATTTATATCTGATAATGTGTTTTTTAAAGGCGACCCAGATTTACCAGTTTTGAACATACATTGTAAAGCCTGCACTTCATCAGAAGACCTAGCTTGTCATTAGATGCCCATTAAACAAAAAGATGGGGCCCCAGAGAAAGCCGATCGGTGGGAAGCTCAGGCTCCGAGACAGAGTGAACGCAGGAGCGGGCCCCTCGTGGCGTGCCGGGGGACCTGGCGGCAGAGGGCCGGCCCCTCGAGGGCTGTGGGCGGCAGGTCCGTGCCGGGCCCGGGGCCTCTGCGGGTTCCGCTGCAGCCGCTCGGTGCTGCCGCCGCGGGCCCCGGGCGCCGCGCGCTCTTCGCAGCGTTCTTTATTTCCGTGTCGGTACCTCCAGTAGACGTGCTGCGTGTAGAGACTTTGCTACCAGGGCTTTAAGGCATCTCTTTCTATTTTCTGCGCACCCACAGATAAACAACAAAGCCAACGTGGTAACTAGCCCCAAAGAAAATGCCCCTCCCCCGGCGCTGGTACAGCTGGACTCTGTAACCCTTCCTCCGCGCTTTGCTGTCCTCCGCTTCTCCTGTGTGCTCGCCTTGTGCAGATACATATTATACATGCTTTCCGTTGGGTTTTGCTTCTTTTTGTTTTGCTTTCTAAGACATGACAAGTCCATCTTTTTCTTTATTTTGTGGGGGCGGTTGCCACGCTGTGTGTCTGATGAGGGATGCCTCGCTCCGTTGCTGGGCGTCGCGCTGCAGCTGGGATCCCTGCCGCTGGCCGTTGCATGTGCCCAGGATGTGCCGTGAATGTGCTTTGGTGGCTCCTGGCTCCCCTGACGCGGGGTCGCAGGACCCGGCGCGGAGCTGGAAGCGCAGGCCTTACTCAGAGCCCCAGGCCGCGCGCTCGCAGACGCTGGCTTTGGGAGGCTGCGCGGTGGGAACGGGGCGGCTCCCGATCTTCGGAGCCTCCTGTCTGTCGTCCCCTAAATCGGATGGTCACTGTTTCACCTCAGCCCGGAGGACGAGGCCGCACAGCACAGAGCTTGAGCCCCAGCAGCGGCTCTGTGTGTCTCCCCGACATTCGCTCCGTCGGCAGCCGCGTCAGCTTTCCGACTCCTCGGAGCGGCTGCCGGCGTGAGGCCTGAGGGCTGGGAGGCAGTGCTCTGCGCCCCACGCTGTTTTCTCCAGAACAGGCCGCACTTGGATTTCGGGTTTTCGGAAATGTTTCTGACCTCTTACTGTCCTGTGTGCCGTAATCTCAAACGAGTCCAGAAGGCTCGGGGTTGTTTCGCTTGCGTTACCCAGCAAGGCCCATTCAGCACGTCAGCAGGACAGGCGGACACATCAGGATGGCAGGCCGCGTCCTGGTCGCAGTGCAGATCCTGGGTCCAGCGGGGGTGGGGGGACTCGCAGTGCTCAGAGGGTCCCCCAGCTTCGCTGTGAAGGGCTCCCGGCTGCCACCAACGCTCCGGCCACGTGGCCTCCCGCTGACAAGGCGCCACGTGGTGGGAGTCGGCCTGTCATGGAGGGGAGGGAAGGAAGGCTTCTCTGTGTCACTTACTTGAGTGTGATTTTCCACTTGGGAATATTTCTTTAATTTTCTGGTAGAAAACAATGGGCAAAATACTTTTTTAATGGAAAAACATGGCTTTACAAATAAATCTTGTATGCATGTAGTCCACAAGGCAGAAATCTTTTGATACGAATTAACACAGGACTTAACAGCAAACCATTGTGACTCTGTGATGACTTCTAACCCCTTTAAACGAACCTTTGACATGTCCCTTAGGATTTCTCAAGGACTTTTGAAACATATTCTCTAGGATAGTCCTTTCTTAAGTCCAGTGGTTCCACATTTTCCAAGGGTGTTTATCTGTGTATTAATTACAGTGAGACACATAATCAGTCCTGAGAACACTGCAGCTGAAAAACTGTCTTCGAAGAATTTGAGATCCCCTCAAAGTGTTCTCATCTCAAGGGCCCTTGGCCACGGGCTCAGGCCCCTCGCTGAGGAGCAGGGACGGCGCCCGGCGCCGGGCAGTGAAACAGTGGCCGCCGCGGGAGGTCTGCAGCCCTCAAAGCCAGGCTGCATGCGGGTCGAGGAAGGTCTTTGCATGCCGCTGCTGGGCTCCGGGGTCCCCGGGGCTCCCAAGGTCGCCCGCGGCCTGCCCGCGCGGGCCTCTGCCGCGGGCACCACGGCTTCCGCTCTGTCCCTGTCCGTCCTGGGGGCCGTTCGCCCTGTTCTGCCCACGCCCATCCGAGTGTACTTACCGTGCAAACTGTTTCTTTCTCTATTTTGTTCTCACTCAGGAGCCCCAAACTACTGTAATCCACAACCCCGACGGAAACAAGGTATGCAGGAAGGGCACAGCCACTCGCTCACACAGGGCCCCCGGCTGGCCCGTAGGCGGGGCGCACTCTGTGGCCCAAACACGGGGCGGAGCCCTGCCCTTGGTCTAGCGCTCTTCCCCGTGGGCCCGATTTACCTGGAACTGTACCCATATTTCTTTCAAAACAAAAAAGAATGACAACTCGAAAGACAAATGAATCATACTGTTAATAAGAGCCGGGGAGACAGCGTCTTTACGTCGAGGTGACGGCACTTCAGCTAGGCCCCCATCTTCCTTCCTCCACGCCTGCCTCTCCCTGAACTTCGTGTGTGTCCCGCATGAAATGTTAGGTTTTCTGCTGCACCTTCCACTGTTCTCAAAACACCAACCTGAGTTCATCGGTATTTGTTTAATGTTGCTTTTGAGTTTATTTATTCTGTCATTGTTACATTGTTTTCTTTTAATTCCCTGTTGTCGGTGGTGCTTTTGTTGTTTGGCATGAATTTGAAGACATTCAGGACCCTCACTTCTTGTGAACTACATTGTCATTGAATGGCATGCATTTTAGTAGCAGACACAGAACTAGTTGTGCTGAAAGAAGCCTGCGAGGTGCCCTGGCCGTGGCAGGCGGTCGCACAGCGCTCCCTAAGTCGCGGTGCTCGTGTGCGTGTCTGGAGGGAAAGCAGACACTCTCAGAACATGTGCCAGGCGCGCACCGTATTGCTCTCACACCAGGTCACATTTCTGTGGGGCCGGGGACACAACCTCAGACCGCCACAAACAAGTCCCCGGTCTGCTGCTCCTGACTGCTCTCAGCCATGTTCAAGTCAGAAAACGCACTTTCTCTGCTTCAACATTTAGTCGATCAGTGTTAAAATCATTAAAGTAAAACACAATGCACTAGTTATATTCTCTGTTACGAGATGCGTTTAGCAGTCAGCGTCGTGACACTTAAGACGCTCCACACCGGCAACTGTCCGGCCTTTTCACCCCAGGGCACACGCAAGGTAATTACTACAATTCTGCCGCACACCGGAAAAATTTGCCACTCTCATCAAAAAAATAGGTTGTAATTTTGATTCATTCACATCGGATGACTGCTGTTGTGTTGGCTGCTGTCATTTTTTATTTTTGACCGTCTAAGGGGAAAGCGGTCGGGTGTTGCATGTTTTAAAAATTCTCACGCACATCGGTGGGAAATCCCTGGTCTAGGCCCTAACGGCCTGAGCTAGTTAGGAGCAACCCCGGGCGCACCGCCCCCCACGTGGGGGCCGCGGCTCGGCCCGTGGAGGCTGCCACTGGACGCGCCCGGACGCGCCCGGCCGGCGCGGACCAGCCGTGCATCCCTGCCTGCTGGCCTCGTCACGAGCTGAGGTGTGAGCTCTGGGCCACGTTCAGCGCATGCGACTCTGGTTTTGTGTGGGCAGAGGCTCTGGGCACAGGTCTAACTTGTCCCTTTGGCTTAAATGCTCTGTATGAGAGTTACGTAAAGCAATGGCTTTTTAAAAGGCCGAATCTCTAAAAGGGCAATGACAGGCATCTTTATCCTTTTGCAAAGTCCGGTCTTTGTCCCTGGGCACATAGCTGTTGATTGGAAGATTGTTTCCAATTTTTTTTCTGTCTCGAGCCTTCAATCACTTGTAGTAGAAAATTGTGTCTTACAAATATTAATAGATTTCGTTGCTAGAAAACACACCCACCATTAATGGAAAAACGCATCAGACCCTTTGTCAGGAGCGCGTCTCGACGCCGGTGGCTGCAGTGTCCCTGCAGGTGTGCGTCCTGACCTCCCGCCTCCGGGCCATGGGCCAGGGAGACCAGACCGCCTCATCTTGCCGTAAGGGGCTGGGTTTCTGATCAGTAGCAGCCAGTTCTGCTTTAGAAATGAATGCGAAACCCTAACAGTCCTTGGAAGTAAATGACCCCTTCTGAGTCCCACTGTGCCGACCACAGGTGAGGACGCCCCGGCACGTGCGCTCCCAGGTCCCCGTGCCTCGTGTCTCCGTGCGGCGGGCGGCGCGGGGAAGGCCCTATCTGCAGGAGCGAGGCGGCGGGCGGGCTGCGGGCACAGTGCCCGGGGGGCCGCCTCACCCAGAGAGGGGGCTGCGTGCTGACTGGATGGGGAATAAAAAAAGTGTGCTCTTTGAAGGTTCTAATTCATTCGGCGCGTAGGCCAGTTCTTCCTAAATACGCAGGAAAAGCACACCTGATGGGGCACTGTAACCCGGCGCGTCCTCAGACAGTGCTTCCGAGAAGGTGCACCTGCAGGTCACCTGGGTTTGCGCTGCTTTAGAGCCCGGGCAGCCAGAGCCTCCCCGTGCCCCGCGTGTCTGCGTGCGTGGCCTCCCGTCCCTGTCGGAGCCGCCGGGGTCTCTGTCCCAGTGCATGTCGGTGCGCACACGGCCCGCTGAGGAGTTGTGCATGCTGTGAGCGTCACGCACCGGATTTCTAAGGACAGAAAAGGCCGAGCTGTTCCACGTTGGCCTCTGACAATGTGTTTTCCTCTCGGCAGGAGTCCACGGAGAGTTCCAACACCACGATCGAGGACGAGGACGTGAAAGGTACGGTGGGGCCGCAGACTTCCCTGTGCATCAGAGAAGCGCGCGCTCCAAGGGAGCCACGCACTGAGGCACGAGGCCTGCCCGAGGGCTCGAGACAGTTTTCATTAGTGTTTTGTTGGTATTTGGATTATATTTATGGGTCTTGTCAGGTTTTTTTCTGTGTTTTGAAACACGATGTTCTTTTCCGTGTTTTTAAAACACAGACCAGAGGGGCTGGTGAAGCCCGCTGCGGCTTTAAGCAGCCGTGGCGGCGTGGACGCACCGTGCCACGCTGCGACTGAGTCCGTCCTTGGCAGCCCTGCAGCGGGTGTGTGTTGTGTTCGTCCATTACGCTCCCCAGGAAGCGGTTTCCGTTCGAGGACGGACCCGGGCAGCTGCTTTTAGGCTGACAGTGGCGCCCACCGGATTTGCACGGGCAGCGTTTTTGTCTTGCGCTTCCCTGATATGTTCTCCTCCCCCGGTGCAGAAGCCCAAGCCCGTCGGCCGCGCGCGTGTCCCCGCAGAACGCGCGCCCTCAGCACCCTGCTCTCTGGGCGTGGCTGCCGTGGAGGGGCTCACCTGTGGCCCCCAGTTTGCACCCTCGCTCTTGCTTTGTAGTTCCTAACAACTGCAGTTTCCACAGGCTCCTTGTCTCCGAGCCGGTCCGTGGAAGCGCGGTGGCTGTAGGGATGTTTAAAGCAGACGTCGGAAGGGAAGCACGTAGAACAGCTGCAGCGAAG
Organism: Pteronotus mesoamericanus; assembly: GCF_021234165.1. Lineage (NCBI taxonomy): Eukaryota > Metazoa > Chordata > Mammalia > Chiroptera > Mormoopidae > Pteronotus > Pteronotus mesoamericanus. The sequence continues at coordinate 21,631,508 of NW_026555064.1, forward strand.
TGACCGTCAGTCAGTGAGGCGTCCCCGAGAGCTGGCTTACCTGGCAGGGTAGCTGTGGGCTTCAACTCCGGGGTGTCGGCGAGATCCTGCCACGAGTACAGGCCCTGGAAGGCCTCGGGCTGGGGGCGGGGCCTTCAGGAAGCGCAGAGGGCCGTGGTGGCCGACTCTGCCGGCCCCCTGGGGCAGCGAGAACCCCCTCGGCGAGCCCTGCCTGCGGCCTAACTGCGAGGGGGGCCGGCACTGCTGCGCCACCTGCCGCCCGGCCTGCGCATGCTGAGCGGGTCTGTGCGCCCCCTCGCCCACAGCGCAGGGAGCGGAGGTGGCTTCCTGGCTGCACCGTCAGCCTGTCTGTCAGGGCGAGAAGCAGCGATGCCCCCAGCGGGGATTCAGAGAGACCATCTGTCGCTAAGCAGATGTTACCTCGTCTTCATACCTTCCCTTGAGCAAGAATTAGAAAGAAGTGACTGCAGCGTCCCCTGGAGAAACCGAGTCTGTAAATGAGTGAGTGACGTCAGGGCAGCAGCGCGCTCCCCGCGTTGTGTGCTCCCGGCCTTCTGGCGGCTTCGGCTTCGGGGGGCTCCGTACGCCCCCCACCCCCCGCCTCCCACCTCTGAGCGTCAGTGCGGGGCTGCCTCCAGGTCGGGGGCGTCGGTGGGCGAGCAGAGTCCTCGCTGCCGGCACACCTGGTGTCTGAGACGGCTGTGGGCGGGAGGGCGGGGTGTCCAGGCACAGCCGGGGCCCCACCCTCGGGCGCTGCGCTCACCCTCACCGCTGCGCCGCGTCCCCCAGGCGCCGAGAGCACGCAGTGTCCGGTGCTGCCCGTCGTCCGGCTCGTTGCTCCTGCCCTCAGGTCCCCGACGGTTCTCCCGGGTCCGCGTTCAGACGCGTCTGACCAGCAGATCCACCGCAACGCGCACCCTCCCGCCCCTCCGCACGGCCGGGCCCGCCCTCTCCCCGCTTCCAGTCCGTCCGCAGGTCCACCTGCCCCTGCCCTCAGAACACAGGTGTCCTTTCGCAGGTGACTGCTGCTCACCTGCAGCCCCTCCGCGCCTGGCCTGATACCGCCCCCCGTCCCCCACTTCGGACAGAGCGGCTGGGCAGCCTGCTTCGGCGTGGCCGGCCTGGAGGGTGCTCAGGGCTGGGGGGCGCCCGGCGGACCCTGTCTAGCTGTGCCCTGCGCTGGGCGGGGCTGCCAAAGCCGCTGGCAGCTTGCGGCCCCCATGGCCGCCGGGCGGAGCGCAGGGGAAACGGTTTCAACAATTTAATTTTTTTTTTTTTTTAATGTTGGGGGCTTACTGAACAGGTGACTTCTGAGTAAATGAGCTTTCCTGTAATTTCCTGAAAGCATCCTCAAGTAGAAGTTTGGTAATGTCTGGTATTATATTTAAACAAAATATTATAGATTACTAAACCAGTCAACTCCAGAATCTTTGATGGGTTTGATTTTAAAAGCCAAAATAATGGAAATTACTCTTCAAAATGTCTAATTTGTCAAACGAGTGAAGTAAAAATAGTTGGTAAGAAAGGAGCTGCTGACTGCCCAGAGCACTCCCCACCGAGCCGGGCTGACCGGCGCCGTTTTCTGTGAAGCTGCCAAGAGCATGAAAATTGATCCTCGTTTGTGTATTTTCCTAAGACAGTAGCTGCCCCCAGAGTTACTTTTGTTAATGGCAGCATGGAAAGACCCTCAAACCACGGGATGCCCGCTTCTGCGACACTGGCGTGATCATTAATTACAGTCGTGGCCCAGTAATTAAGTCATCAGTCACCTCGCACAGTACGTTCAGAGGCGTGTCAGGTGGCTCGTTAAGTTTATGGTTTCAAAATATTGGCTTAGGCACCGTGGGCTGGGAAGGACATGGATTAGGGGCTGCCCAGCCGGCGGCCTCCAGCCAAGTCAAGCTCGAGCCCTGGCCCAGCTCCCGAGGTTGCTGGGCGACCGGGCCAGTCTGCTCACCTCTGGCCGCCACGTGTCTGGCTGCCAGGCCCCGAGACCTCTCAGAAGGGTGGGAGTTCGATGAACTGGAACTGCAGACTGACGAACAGCAAAGAAACAGATTCGCTAAGCCAAGGGGATACACCCCGAAAAGCCCAACAGCTCTCTCCTCTGTGTTCCGTTGAGCAACTTGGGTGGCTGAGCGAGGAGCTCCTCAGGCTGAGGTCAGGGGCAGCTCCGCCTGCGACGCTCTGCTGACGTCCCGGTGACGGTGGGTGTGCGCGGGCCGGGCCGGCTGGCCTGCGGCCCGACTGCACCGCAGACCCGAGGAAGCCCACCAGGGAGCTCAGCAAACCGGCAAGTCCCACGTCGGGACTGGCCGCTCGGGCAGCGGGGACCTTCCCTGTATCCAGCTCTGTCGGGAAGAAGCAGGTGTCACACGGACTCTACACGCCCAGCCTGTCTTGCCGGACCTGTGTGGGCGCCTCACTGGGCCTCCTCTGGCGCCTGCGACACTGCGGCCTCGCACACGGGGGTCCTTCTGCCGCTCCTGAGACCGCACGAGCCGCGGGGGCTCCCAGGAAACGCGGCCACACCCAGGGCGCCAGGCCTGGCCGCCCGCCCGCCCCACACATTTGGCATTGAGCGGGTGTTTCCCAGGGCGCACCCAGCGTGTGTCTCGTCCCTCGTTTTCGCTCTGTGGGCACGCGGTGACAGACGTTCACGCGGTCCCAGGCGCTGAAGGTAGACACTGGTCCAGTCCTGGTCAGACTGGTGAGCATCCTGTTAAACAGAAACCTGTGAGGCTGGAAGTCGTCCTGAACACCAGTGGCTGGGGCCGCGTGCCAGCCAGAGAAGGACAGGCCCCGGGGCCGGCGGGCGCCTCCACCCACGGGTCCGGGGAAGAGAGATGTCGGACGTGACCGTAGACGGGGTGGAGGGAGGCCGTGAAGCAGGACGGGTCTGGGCGGGTTGCAGGCGACAGCCGGGAACGTTCCTGCGCGTGCGGCACGCGGGGCGCCTCCCCCGGCAGCCATGGAGCCCCCGCCTGCGGGGCCCCTCGGAGTTGCAGCACACGCTCGGGCGTGCGGGCCCTCGGCCGCGGGGCATCTCCGGGCTGCCTCTGTGGCAGGGACCACAGTGGCATCAGATGGCCGTGTCTGGAGCTCTCAGAGGGCAACCCGGGGGCCGGGCGTGAAGGCGCCTCCTCAGGAGAGGGGCTCCGGGCAGCGGGGAAGCGAGAGGCAGGCGGGCAGTCGCCGGCGGGACGCTGGCAGGCCGCCAGGTTGCTGTCCCAGGGCGGGGTCTGCGGCGCTGAAGGCCGAGGGGCCTGGAGCTGGACGGTGGGCCCGGAACTCGGGGAGCGAGTAACCGGAGAGCAAGAAGCGGCCCGCGGAGGACGGGGGTGCGTGCAGAGGCGTGGGGGAGAGGCGGCGGCCGCCGGCCGGCCTCGGCGGCCTGATGTGCAAGGTGCGGAAGGTGCAGGAGCCCATCTCAGGCCCCCTGGGCGAGTGCCGGGCGGCCGGGCAGGTTCGGGCCGCGTGTAGAAACGCACGCTCAAAGCCCAGGGCCGCTGCAGCCACGGCGGCCCTCAGAGGGCAGTGCATGCGGCCAGAGCGAGAGGGGCACCTGAGGCCACCAGGGACGGGCACAGGGAGTCGTGGGAGACTGAGCAGCACCCAGCAAATGTCCCCGTGACGGGGCTGGAGGACGCTGCAAGCAGGAGGGCGGCAGCCCGGGGCACGAGGTGGGGGCAGCGGGCAGGGGCCAGGCCGAGCGCCCGAGGAGCAGCAAAATGCCGGTTCCATTAGAAAAGCAGCGGCAGAGAGAGAGGCGTGGGCCGCGGGGCGTGTTCGCTCTCCCGCTGCTGGTGGACAGGGGCCAGGCTGCTTGTGGCGTCCGCACGAGCCGGCGCAGCGTTTCCCGCGCTCTCTGACCATCACCACCAGAGCATGCGGCCTGCGGCGCAGGCCAGGGAGCCGGGAGCCGGCGCGCCGGGGCGGCTCCGGGCCCTCCCATCCCGGTGCTTCCCGGACGTCCTCTGTGTGCCGCGGACTCTGCCTGCGCTCAGGGCCCCTGCTCCGCAGCGCGCGGAGCCGCGGAGCCAACCGACCCCCCGCATTCGCGGGCGCACGTGCGGCAGGAGCGTGACTGACGAGTGCTTTTGCGCCGCAGGCGCAGCGTGCTGTGTGAGCGCACAGCGCGGGGCCGCTCCCACCGCGGGGGCCGGGGATGCTGTCGGGAGCGATCGCAGCTGATAGAAGAAAGCGGGGCGAGGATGGGGCCGCTGCCAGGAAGGAGCATCGGGGCCTCCGTACTCGGGCGGCGAGGGCTGCGCTCCTGCCAGGAGACGGGCAAGGGCAGACGCGACCACTGGGTCCGATGCAGGAAGGCAGCGTCCCCAGGCCTTGAGAGACTGGGGAGGGCGTCCCAGAGGATGCGGGGCCCCGCCTGGCTGGGCCGGCGGAGCGGGGACGTCGCCGCCGCCCAGGCTGGAGGCCCCGGGCGAGCAGAGGCGCGTGGCAGTGGCAGCCAGTGCGTCCCGTGCAGCGGAAGGGACCCTGGAGGCAGAATGCGCGGGGGGCAGCGACCTGTGGCCTGATGTTCCTGGTTTTCTGACTCGTTACTCGTTTTAAAAATCAGTGTGTTTTCAAAGTTGTAGATTTTCCCTAATGCCACAGCAAACTCAGGTGTCTATTTGACTTAAACGGGACTGAATAGGAGGGGGCAGTTTGGGGTGTCCCTGTCTCCTGATCCCTCCGAGGCATCCTCTGTGCCCTGGGACTGGGCCAGGTGTCACAGGCGGCCGCCAAGTGTCACTTCAGCGGCCACGCAGGCGAGTCCCCGGCCGCCTCACCCGGTCGGGGCGGAGCGTGTGGCCGTCGCCCGGCAGTGGGCGAGGGAGCAGCTGGGGAACCTGCTCCTGGTTTCCTCTAAGCGAACCCGTGCGGTGATTTTTTTGGATTATTGGCCTTCACATGTCTAGTAACCTTTTTATGGACGTCGTAATTTTATAAAGTTGTCTTGCAATGTCGGCGAACTCAAGTTGGGTTTCCAGATGTCTATTTTAAACGAGGGCACCGTGCCCTGGCTGACATCGAGCTGTGGACGTGAATGCAAACACTTCAGTCCACGGTACAAAATCTTCTTAATGAAGATCAGATTCACCAAACGTGCAAACTGGTTGCCTTTAATCGATAATGAAGTAAAACCCAATGGGAAGCAAACTCCCCCTGGGAAGTGGGGCGAGCGGCCCTGTGGCCCCCCCAGGTCGCCGCCGGCGATCTGAGAAGCACCCAGGGTTCTCGAGATAAAAGTCAGTGGCACGCACCTTTACAAATATTTTACCCGTCAATTTCCTTAGTGAGAGAACAGTCCTCTGAAAGCAGGAAAAGGTTATTAACATCAAGTGATGAAATTGACGGAGTTACTTAGCGTTCATATTATCGCACGCGGTGGATACAACTGTCTAGAGGACACACAGCCAGGACACGTTATCCACACGCGTCGCCCACCCGGAGCCTCTGCCTGGAGGAGGAGGACAGGCTGCACCGTGAGCAGAGCGTGGTGACAGGCCGCGTGGGTGGCCGCTTGGCCGCACGAAGCGGAGGCCGTGGGCACAGCCCATCGTGGGTGCCGCGTGAGGGCACTGCAGGGCGGCGCCTGGGCGGTGGGCGGAGAGGGGGCTGCCCACGGGGGGCGGGGGGAGCCCCGCCAGCTGCAGCGGCCGTGCAGCGCGGTGCGCGGCCGCCACGTGGTTCCTGCCGTGGACGTCCGCAGGCGCGTCCCCACAGTATTGGCGCTGACGGCCTGTGGGGACGTCGGGCTGAGCGGCCGCCCACGGCCACGCGCTGAGCCACGGTTTACTGGAGGCCTCGGGGCTGGACGGCGGCAGCTACGGGGCGGGCGCCCTCTCGTGCAGCTGGTGGAGGGGACGGTGAACATGCAGGCACGTGGATAAGTGACCGTGCTGTCACAGGTCATCAGCACTAGTTAAAAACAGAGCCTGGGCCTTCGGGCGGCTGGTGTCCAGCCGGCAGCACCAGCCCTGGGCTCCCCAGAGGGCGCTGGGCGGGGCGGGTCCCACAGGCTCAGGAAGGGCCGGCCCAGGGGGGCCTGGCCACTGTGGGCGCGGTTTGGTGGCGGGGTAGCAGCCGCGCCCACGAGGGACGGGCTGGGACAGCTGCCGTCTCAGCGGAATGTCATCGCGTGACGCGGTTTGTGGCTTTGCCCTCTGTCTCACCGACTCTGCACCTTTGCCTTCAGCACGGAAGCAAGAGATCATCAAAGTCACCGAGCAGCTGATCGAAGCCATCAACAACGGAGACTTCGAAGCGTACACGTGAGTACACGCCTGTGAATGCGCTCTGCACACATGGTGGTGTTTCCTGTGTGGATACCGTCTCCGGGGCACTGGATTCATGTGTTTGACCCCAGGTTTGGCATGTCAGCAGCAGCTTTATTTCGGGGGATAAAGGACTTAGGTGCCCCAGGACAGAAATAAAAATATTCAGCGCTTCAGTGAGCCAGGGGGCTTCAGGTAGGACTAGGGTTTGTGTCGGTGCGTGGCGGTGTGGCCGGCGCGCCTCTGTGCAGACACGGGACTGGAAGCGCTGAGGACGCGTCGACGCGGAAGTGTCCTTGTCGTCCTCGTCAGGGGCGCAGGGGGAGGGCCCCAGCTCCCCTTCAGCACCGCCTCCCTGTCCACACGTGTGCGGCTCGGCGCCCCGTGCCCACAGCTGGCTCCCCGCGAGTAAAAGGCGGAAAATGCGGGAGGTGGGGCTGGTCTCTGGGGTTCGGAGTGGAGGCGGAGTCGCGGTGAGAAGCCAGAGTGACGAGGCCACCAGCGGAAAGGAGACCGAGAGACAGACAGCCCGCGGGAGCGCCCGTCTGGGGAGGGGATTGGGAAGCAGGAAGGGGGGCTGGGGCGCCGGCTGGGGCGGGCGGGCGGCAGGCGCGTCGGGGGGCGCGTGGCTGCAGGCCTCTGGTGCTGCTGATCGAAACACAGTGTGGCTGTGGGCTTTGAGTCTACAGCGTGGACAGAGCTGGTGAGCAGAGGTGTTCATCGGAGCGAGAGTGCTGTCGGGGAAACCGGAAACAGCGTCCGCGTCCCACGGTCGCCACGAGGCAGGAGCAGGAAGAAGGGACGTGGCCTGCGGAGAGCACACGGGGCCGTTCCCTGTTGGTTTCTTGGCATTAGAAGGGGGAACCCTCCCCGCCCCCCGTGGGCTGCACACGGCCACGTATAGAACATGCGGGAGAGAGACTGTGCGTCTGAACCAAGCCCAGGGCGGCTCCTGAGTGCGGTCGCGTGGGGGTGCGCGCCCCTGCCGCGCTTCTGTCCGGGGCCGGGAGGGCGCGCGCGGGGCCTGCAGCGGCTACCGGTAGCATCGCAGGTGTGACTCTGTGCTACCCAGGGGGCTCTCCAGGCACAAGAACGGTGTTTTCTTTAAACCTCGTTTCCAGTAGTGTCCCCGTGGAATGGCACAAGCATGTTTTGTTGCTGGCAGTAAGCAGGCAAAAGGGGCAAAGCGTAGCACCTCCCGTGTGCTCAGACAGCGGAAAGGGGGGTGTTTCAAACGACGCAATTCCCTGCAACCGCCCCGGCCACTGATGCCCTAGCCTGTCCTGTGGTGCGCGGCCAGCCGGGCTGTGCCGCCGGCCGCCGGTCCCGAGAGCCCTATCCAGGGTGCGCGGGCCCAGGGCAGCCCCGGGAGCCGCCGTGGGTACAGAGCCCATCCCGGGGCTGGGGTGCGTGCGTGAGGAGGAGCCGGCACGGGGCTCCCAGCCGTGGCTTCCTGGGGGCGGCGGAAAGCCCTGCAGCGGCGCAGGCAGCTCGGGCGCAGACGACAGAGGCGGCCCTGCCCCTGTGGAGCCGCCTCCTGTTGCCATGGGGACACCGTTTCTCCCAGTTTGTGCCTCGGAAAGAGGTTGTGTGCATTGGAGTTTGAGCTTAAAAATAGCGGCCCCCAGAGAGCCCGAGGGGAAGTCTGAAACCCCATCCGCCCCACCCCCTTGGAGGCTTTCTCTGCCACAGAGTAACCGCTGTGACTTTTTATGTACAAGTATGTTCTGCTTTAAAAGTTTAAAAAACACCTCAGTCCCACATTCTATGAACCAGCAAGTGAGCCTTTTGAAGATTGTGTTTCTGTCGAGCTGTAGAAAAGCGTTCCTCCCAAACAGGGAATTTCTGAGTGAAATTCGGAGGCCGACCCGGCGCAGTGCGATCCCTGCACTCGCCCTCGCTGCCCGCTCTGCGGGCGGCGCCTCCTTCCACCCAGACCGGAGGTCGCCGGCTGGGAGGAGCCGCCCTGGGTGGCTGGGCGCGGCCTGCTCGGGGGCGCGGCGCTTCTTTCTAGTCCGGGATTAACTGTTGTGTTACAATTGTTTGCTTCAAAGAATATTTGCCATAAAATAGGTGTTTAACAGTTCTTTGCTGAATAAGTTTATGCAAAGGAAGCCCCTTGGCTTTCTATGAAGATGGATTTGAAATGGTGTAGTTCTTTGTTTAATCGTATTTCGAGGATTGAAAAGAAAACTCACGTGCATTTAAACGGCTTATTACGTTTATTTTAGAAGTTAAATAAACTTTAGCCACAAGATAATTGAGCTCGGGAACGTTGCCAGGAAGTGGCAGATGGGACGTCCGCTCTGTCGGAACGTAACGCAGGCTCGCGCGTGCAGTGTAGGACGCGTCAAAGACCGTTCCAGAAGCGCTTCGCTTCGCTTCGGAGCCAGCGTTGGCTCCATGGGGTTCGGAGAGGACTTGGACTTGGGCCGCGTCTGAAAAATAATAAGGTTCAGTCGAGAGTGAGAAAACAGGGGGGCCCCCAGGCTCACCGGGGCAGCGCAGGGCCGCCCTCGGGGAGGCCGGCCAGGGCGGGTGACAGAGACCGCGCGTTTCCGTGGTTTCGGAGACTCTCTTCCTCGCTGACTGTTGGGGGAGCCCGGAGGGATGTCTGCGGGACAACCAAACACGTTAGCCCTTTTAGTGATCGTGTGTGTTTGTTTGTTTCCCCTACAGAAAAATCTGTGACCCAGGCCTTACGGCTTTTGAACCTGAAGCTTTGGGCAATTTAGTGGAAGGAATGGACTTTCATCGATTCTACTTTGAAAATGGTACATTTACTCTAAATTTAATAACATGCCTTTTCCAACTTCTCTTTGAATAGCTCCGCAGTTTGCTGATTCTTTGGCTCTTTTATGCAATGAGAACTTTTAACATTTGAAATTGAAAAATATCAACAGGGTTAAAAGTGTTGGTGTGCTTTGAAAAAATATCTGATTTTGTATAAAAAGTAATGTTGATGGACTGCACCCAAAGAAGTCCCAGTAAAGGTGTGATATGAGCCACAAAATGAGTCACCAAAAAAAATGTGTTCAGTTTCCCTGACACAACGGCATGAAAGCAGTCGCGGCGAGCCACGGCCCGCAGGGAGGCGCTCCCGAGCTCGCCCGCGCTTGGCAGCAGGGCGGCCCGCCCGCCCGCTCCAAGGGCGCGTTTCGACCGCTGTGGAGGGAGCCGCGTTCCCAGGACAGTGACGGAACAAGCTGCCACAGAAACGCTCGGGCCACCGAGCACAGTGTGGGCCAGCAGCCCTTTGCCCCCGCCCTGTCCTCGCAGGGACAGACATGTGGACGTGCGGTCAGAGGCGCAGTGTGGCCCTGGGTGGGGCTTGGGAAAGAGGCGACGGCCGGGGGGAGCAAGGTCCCTGACTCACATCCGTGATGTGCTCAGCGACGGAACGCCTGCCTGGGCATGGGGTCTTCAGTTGAGGGAATCAGTTTTTCTCCCGGGCACTGGGCATCTGCGAGCACACGAAGGTCATCGCCCCGTCCGGCCAGAGCAGACGCTGCGAGGTGCCCTCCCACCCACTGCCCCGCACGCGCCGGCGGCCGCCCGCCCATCCTTCGACTGATGCAGCGCACGCTGCGGTCGCTGCCTGAGTAGACGCTCCCCACGCTGGGCGTTCTTTGCAGCCGACGCTGACGAAGCGCTCAGACCTTCTCTGCGGACGGGAAGCAGGTTTGCTCCAGAGGTCACACGGCTCACCGCTGGGTGACCCACGAGAGCACCACGCGTCCTCTGCTCGGACTCGCCGACCCTCAGTCCTGGAGGAACAAGGGCGGGCCGCTTGTGTCAAAGCGGCACAGGCCGGACCCCTGGGCTGCCCGGCCCTGGCCCCCCCCGGCTGCGCAGGACTTGGGGTTCTGACCGCATGAGGCCAACGAGGCTCTGACGGCGTGGGCTCCGCTGCGGAAGGGGCCACGGGGCGACAGGTGCACACTCAGGCGCGGCCGCCTCTCCTCCAGGGGCAGCGTCTCCCCGGGCTCTCGGTACTTTGCCCTTGTCCCACATCCGGCCCCACATCTGTCACCACCAGGAGCAAACGACCATGGGACCCTCTCAGCCACCCCGGCGGCTCCCTCACTGGAAAGGCAGGAACTGCCCATGTGGCACAGCTTGTTGGCCACCACTTCCCAGGACAGAAACACCTCCGTCCCGCCTTCCCCACCAGCCGGCCTCCCAGGGCCTTGTCTGCCAAGGGCACCGGAGGGAGCAGTGCCCGCGCCCGCCTTCCCCTCCGTCTCCCTGCCGGGCCCGGCGCCTGGCAGTGCAGGGCGGGGGGGTGGGAGCCGAGGGCAGCTCGCTCCTAGACCCCCGCCGACGGGGCCGGGTCCGGTTCCCTCCGCACGGGGCTCACCTCTCGCTCTGCTCTCCCGCAGCGCTGTCCAAGAGCAGCAAGCCGGTGCACACCATCATCCTGAACCCGCACGTGCACCTGGTGGGCGAGGACGCCGCCTGCATCGCCTACGTGCGGCTCACGCAGTACCTGGACGGCGGCGGCCTGCCCAGGACCATGCAGTCCGAGGAGACCCGCGTGTGGCACCGCCGCGACGGCAAGTGGCAGAACGTGCACTTCCACCGCTCGGGGTCGCCCACGGTGCCCACCAAGTAGGTGTCCCCCAGCCCCGCTCGCACGGGGGCAGGCGCCGGGCAGCGCGGCCCGACCGGCACCGCGTGGGCTGCCGCCCCGCGACAGCAATCCCCTGTGGTCCTAGCCGGGAGCGTGGGGGACGCGACCCGGCCAAGCGCCCTCGGGGTTGAGTGGGGGCTTCGCGGACAAGGACAGACGGGGACGTCACTGTCACGCTCCGCGGCGGGAAGGGCGGCGGGAGGGAAGAACGAGGGGGCGTGGGCAGCGGCCAGTGCAGCGCCGGGGCCTGCGTCCCTGGCGTCCGGGGCGGTGTGCAAGGCGCGGCACGGGAAGGGCCGACGTTGGGGTCGGGGTCTGTCCCCACAGCCCGCCATCGGGGCGCACGCCGCGCCCACTGAACCGCGCGGCGCCTGCCGCTCTAGCTTGCAAGGCAGCGTAGCTCCCAGGCCAGAGGGAGGCCGCGCAGCAAAGGTCACCGTTGGCCTCCGAGTGGGGCAGGGCGAGCGGCCGGCAGGGCACAGCGCGTGCAGCCTCACGGAGCTGTGACTCATGGGCCCTGCGGCCTCAGGAGCGGCCCCTGGGTGGGGGGCGGGCGCGGCGTTGGCGGGGGCCTGGTGCCGGCACCACAAGGGGCCCAGGGACCGCGGGCGCTGAGGGGCAGGAGGGCGATGTGCTCGGGGCAGGCGGGGCCCCTCCCGCTCTCCCCCCCCCCAGTGTCCTGCCAGGTCCACGCCTTGCGCTCCGGGGGGCGGGAGGGAAAGCTCGCACAGCGGCCCTCCCACTCCCTCTCCGTCCGGTCCCCTGGCCCCGTAACCACGGTGGCTCCCAGGGCCTCCCCAGGTCCACGCAGACTGAGAGCTGGGCTTGTGGAGATGGGACCACAGGGAAAAACCAGAGAGAGGCTGGGATTCCGTCTGAAAACAAGGGCTCTGCATGCGAGACAAAGGCCAGAGGCGCAGGATCGTGAAGACCCCCGTTCCGTGCGTTTGCCACCCCAGGGGGGTGCGGGGGATGCGGGGGTGGCCCCGCAGGGCCTGGGGTCCCCGGGGCGAAGCCCGCTGCGCAGAGCCCCTGTGCCGCAGAGGCTGCGCAGGCCTCCCCCACTAGGCCGCCCCATGTCCCCAGTGGCAGAGACAGCCTGTCAGGAAGCACCTCTTAGATGCGGCAGGACATCTAAGGCGCGAAAGCCACTTTTCTGGGGTCTTACAAGTAGCACCCTGCCCGCGGCGCCTCGGGGTCTGAGGGCTGACTGGAGAGCCACGGGCCGTTTCCCTTCCCCTTGAGGGTGGTTTCTCCTGCTGCACAGTCACTGGAAGCCAGCACAGGCCTGAGCTCCCAGCATCTTCACACGAGCGCGAGGCCAGCGTTGCGAGTCCTGCCGCGCAGCCTGCGGCCCCGTGGGCGTCCTCGCGGTCCGGCCGCTGAGCTGCACAGCTCGGGCCACCCCACCTCGCTGGGCCGGCTCTGGGCCCCCGCTGCATCCTGCCGGGTCCCAGGAGGCGCCAGCCAAGGCTGGTGTGTCCCTCAGTGCGCCTGCAACTTCAGGCTCAGCCAGCAGGGGGCAGCGGGGGATCGAAAGTGGACCGAGGTTCAGCGCGGGGCTGCCGTTGTCTGTCTGCTTCTTCCGGGGCTGCGGCCCGGTCTGTGCGGCTCCGTGGTGAGCCCCCTGCTGGAGCCCCGGGGGGCGGAGCGCCCGGCAGCGTGTCTGGACGAGAGCTGCCGTCCACGCCTCCCCGCGTCCGGCCGCGCCCCTTGCCCCTTGTCCCCTCGGCGCTGAGAGTGGTGTCAGAAGCCAGGGCCGACCTTGGCCGTTTCCACCAAGTGACAGTGTTCGTCGCGAATTTGCTGGTGAACGTTATTAATCTGCCAGCTTCCCCATGCACTTGGGTTTATAGTAATAACCTGTTTGAAGCGTGGTCCCGGTCCGTCTACAGCTTGGCACCGTGTGGACAGACGGACAGCTCAGGCTGCCTCCTGTGTCACCGCCGCCTCCCCCAACAGTTTGCCTCGCGAAGGTCGCAGGCTCAGCTCGCTCGGCCTCGGCCTTCTCGCCCGCCTCCCGCTGACTCAGGAGCCCGCAGCCCGCTCTCTGCTGCGGCTGTTCTAATTGGCGTCTCCTTCTCCTTCGTCCGCAGCTAAGTGTCCACAGGGCCACGTCGGCACCGTGCCTCCAGGCCCCGGGACGGGACCGGGCCACCCCGCCTGCGGGAGGGCGTGAGGCGTGAAGGCCGGACCTGGTGCCCGCGGGACGCGCGTCTCGCCTCGCCGTCACCCTCCTGTCCGCGTTCACGCCTCACCGCGGAGCGAGCGCCGTGCAGGCCGCGGGGGCCGCCCAGGCCGCGACCCCCCAGCCTGCCCCTCTCTGCTGTCGATGCCAAGATTGGACAGACTCCCGTGGCTGTTCTCCTGAGGACGGCATGTAAGGAAAGTGTAAATTTTTAAAAACTCTTCGCTATTAATCTGTGTTGGCTTGTTTAACAATAAGGGCAACGGCGCGTTCTGCTTCCTGGCGTGACCCCGGCTGAGGCAGCGTTGGACCTGAATGCGCAGCCGCCAGAGCGGCCGCGGGAGCCGCCGCATTCGGGCCTCACTGCAGGCGGAAAGCTCGCGTCACGCCCGAGTGCGATCGCTTGCGGGTGCTGGTTCTGCGCTGGGGAGCACTTGGGACTGAGTTTTGTGTCTCTCAAGCCTGCTGTTTTCTTCATTTTACCCCATTTTTTCCTAGCTTTTTCCCCATTCTCCTCTTTACTTTTCTCCTGTCCGATCGTGAGGGGGAAGGGTGCCGCCCGCGTGATGAAGCGGAGTAAGCGGCCGCCGGCCCGCGGTTCGAGCGCGCCCTTCGGCCGCTCGGTCGGGGCTGCGCAGGGCTTCCCTTCACCGGGAGCCGGGAGCACACAGGGCCCGCGGTGGGGATCGGTGGCGGCCGAGGCCCCGTCCCGTGACGGGCTTGTGCCGCAGCCACCGGGGCCGGGCGCCCGCACACGGCCGCGTTTCTGGAGCGAGAGGGGCCACGGGCATCTCCACGCCCTGCCCCGTGTCTGAACTTAAGTGTTGTGACGTGTGCTTCTCAGCGTCTCCTTTTGTCCGAGCAACAGCGCGTCCCCGAGAGGAGTTGGGGTTCCCCAGTTCCCGGGAAAGCCGGGGAGTGCTGGGGCCCTGCCGTGTCTGCGCCCCTGGGCCCCCCGCTGCTCCCACGGCGACGCGCGCCCCCAAGCCTGCGCTGACGGCAGAAACGACACGCGCGCGTCCCTGCCCTCCCGTTGCACCTCCTGTGTTCACGGCGCATCACTTAGGTATCGTTGCTAGTGGATGTACGGTAGACAGATTGAAGCTTTTCTGATAATTGCTACATGATTTAAAACAATACATATTTAAACTAAACATATACAGTAAATGTATTGAGCCATGTTGACCTGCCAATGAAATCTGTGAAGTAACAGCCTCCTTTCTCCTTGTTAATTTCTTTCACTTTTCTGTGAAATGGCTGCACGTGGCGTACATGTGTTTAAACAATAGGCGTCCCGTGGTTGTCTGGCACTCGGAACCGAGCCTGTCGTGTTGACGGGTCGCCGTGGCCCTGCCCACCCCGCACCGAGGTGCCGGCTACGCGCTCGCTCCCCGCGGCGGGGTTCACGTCCGTCACCTTCTGCAGTTCACCACGGGACACTGTACATATTTCTTGCCATAATGGTAAATGACTGATTGATATATTTAAGAGTTAATAAATTTGTGATTTCTGCCGACAGTGTGTCTGTCTCCCTTTCTCAGGAGCAGGTCCTTATGGCCGAGGACCCGCGCCCGGCTCTGGTCCTCTTAGGTCCCCGCCTTCGAGGCCTGTCTGCCCTGGTGACGCAGTTTAACTTTCTGGGTGAACAAAACTGCCGTGAAAGCCAAGTAGTCAAAGACATCGCTGCCCCATCCTGCTCAGGGCCGCAGGGCCCGCGGTGACCCGCATCGGACCCCGGCCCGCCCGGCTGCGCGCGGCTTGACCGCAGGTGTCTGCGGCGCTCAGCTCCCTTTCGGTTCCTGAAGCCGCACACACCTCTGGGTTTGTTCCAGGATGTTCCTCCCTTTTTCAACCCAGGCCCTACCCGTGCGGTAGAACCCAGGCCCTCCCGACCTCGCCTGCGGCCGCCCAGCCCCCAGGAAGCCCTGCCGGCCCTCTCCTGCCGGCCTCCGCCCTGCGGTGTGTCTGGGGCCCCAGCTGCGCTCGCACCTGAGCCGCATGCAGGCCAGGCGGGGAGACGGCGGCCGTGCCGGAAGCGGGGCCCCAGGACCGCGGCTGCGGCCTGTGTGCCACACACGCCGCCTCCCGCGCAGCCCCCGTTTCCATGGGCGCGAGATGAGAAAGAGCCTCAGCGCAAAGGTGCCGTGAGCGCCGGGGCCTGGGCGGAGCAGCCGCCGCAGTGGCTCTCACGTGGGGCCCAAAGCCCCGCCCGGGGGTTGTCGGGGCAGAGCCGTGCCGTGAGCTGCCCCTGTGCCGGCCCGCACTCCTGGGGCAGGCCCGGCCCCCCCCCCGCCCCCCGTCAGCGGGAGGAGAGGCACTGGGGGCAGGCCTCCCGCTGGCGGCGGAAACCCGACCTGGCCCGGCCAGCGGGTTCCAGGGAAACTCTCCAGGGATCCGCAGGCCTGAGGGAACGACGCGTGATGGCGGGGGAGCCCGAGCACCACAGCCTTCGGTGCTTTCGTTCAACAAAGTTCCGCAACTTCGAGGACCTTTTCCGCTTCCAGGGTCTAGTTCGTCAGGGAACGTGAGGACACATGAAAAGATGGTGATGGACGTGACCGTGCCGGACGCGTCCCCGGGCCCAGAGGGCGGCAGCATGCCTGTCCCCGCTCCCGGTCACGCGCAGCCGGCGCCCGGAAGCCGCCTCGGCCGGAGCCGCGGCTCCCCCTTCCCTCGGGACCTGCCTCTCAAAGGTTCTGCCTCGGCGACGGGAGTTAAAAATGCTGTTAGCTTTTCTTTTAACTTCTGCCAACATTTTAAAATTGGGTATTTCATATAAAAGTCAGGATCTCTGGCTTAATGCATTTGAAAAATGATAAGGTTCTGCCACACGGGTCCCGTGTTCCTGTGGCAACAGTCAAAAGCCAAGCCCCCTCCCCCTCCCTTGCATCGCCCTTGGGTGCTGCTGACGCTGGGGACGCTGGCGTTGGGACCCCTGTGCCGGCTCCTCGGGCCAAAGTGACCGAACTGAAGAGGCCCCGACCCTTTGCGACGCCTCCGGGGCTCTGCCAGCTCCTGGGGGTACTAGTCAGGTTTTCCACAGAGAGAGCGTCACTGTGAGGACTGAGCCCGTGTCTGGAGTCTGGTAAGGCCCTCGACCCGCAGCCGGTGACCCGGAGACCCGGAGACCCGGAGAGCCGGTGTCTCCGTGGGGGTCTAACGGCAGGGAGGGGCCGGCCGGCGGCCCAGCTCAAGGCGGCCGCCCAGGGTCCTCGCACGGGGGCGGACGGCCGCTATTTCTGCCGGGCCTCCCCGACTTGGACGAGGCCCCCGGAATTGGGGAGGCATCAGGTCACCGCCTCGAATACGACGTCTGTGCCTGCACACCTGACACACACCCGGCGCTTGGCTTGCGTCCCCCCGGCACCTGCGGCCGGTCCAGCCCAGGCACAGAGCCGGCCGTCCCGCCGGCACGCGCAGCGGCTGCGCGCGGACGGAGGGGGAGAACCGGCCTCGTTTTCCGGGAGGCCCGGTCAATGGGCGGCTTGTCGATGGCACCCTGTCTCAGCGCCGGTCTCGGAGGAGGAAATGCAAAAAAGCAGAACCCCTGTTGCCTGTTTTAAAACTGGCACAAGAAAGGGTGAGTTCAGGAACCAGAGCGCTGATTTTCCAGACAATTCAGTGTCGACACCTGGTAGCCGGGAAGAGCCGGCAGCCGCACGAAGGCAGGCTGGACGGGGTGGCGTTGCTGACGCGGCCCGTACTCGGACCCAGGACCGAGCAGGCTTCACAGCGTGAGGAAGGGCCGCCCTGCCCACCTGCCGCTCTGTGCGCCGTCGGCCTGCGAGCCCGGCCGTTTCACAGGGTTGGTCCGTTGGTCACCATCGTGCCTTGCGAGAGGCTTCTTCGGGTTCGGGGCGATCGCGGGCCCTGGGGTGTGGGGCTCAGCTAGGAGGTGGCCCTGTGCACCAGCTCCAGCCGCACCGTATATCTGTGCAGGGTCTCTGCTGCGTCTCACGGGGAGTTATTATACTGGGGGTTTTAAAGATGACTTGGCCACACAGAATCCAAAACTGCTTTCTTTTTACCATCCACAAAATCAAGAAACAACAAAACCCGTGGTTACTGAAAATAAAAGCCGCCTAGGCAACCACCTCACACAACACACAAATAATCCCATGTGGGCAGAGCAGCCGCTTGGAAACAGTGACTCATTGGTTTGGGGTTGGGTTCTGGGAGCTGGGGTCTGGGAGGTGGGGGTGCCGCAGAGACCCCCTGAGAACAGAGGTGACCCAGCTGGCAAGCACATGGTGCCACTGGGGCTCAGAGCAAACACCCAGCAGCAGACAACACTCAAAGCCGCCGCCGCCGCAGCATGAAGGCCCTGGGCGTTCCGGCAGATTCCCGCCGTCCCCGCGAGGAGAGAGGCCACGTTGACCTTCTCGTCCCCGACCAAGAGCAGACACCGGGAGGCTAGAGCGAGTCCCGGCCGGGGCGGGGGCTCGGCCTGGGCCCCTCCTGCAGCCAGGCCTGCCCCGGAGGCCCCGTCCCACAGGCCCTGGCGTCCGGGTGCTGCCGGAGCCCCCGTCCCGCCCTCTGCGTTCCTTGTGCCGCACCTCAAGTAGGAGACCCGGCCTCTGGGCTCCAGAGCCAAGTAACCTGTGCGGCCACGGCGACCGCTCCCCTGCACCACGCCGAGCGCAGGCGCCCGAACTGCAGGGAAGCGGCGCCTCCGACAGGACCCACAGCACGAAGGGGCCGCGGCTGAAGTGTGGGGGGACGACGAGCAGTTTCGGGGTGTCCGCGATCACGGAACGGCTGCGCGGGCGTGGCACACGCACGGTGCAAACTCTCACGTTCATCCCGCGACTCAGACCGGGTCATGGGCCCTGGAAGGCCAACTCCTCCTCGGTGGTTGGCCGTCCCCTCTGCACGGACAGCTGTTTCTGTTCTGGGTTGGCCAAAAAGCCTACTTAGTCTTCTCTGTAAAGTGAACATATTTTCATTTTCACCAGTGACTTTGTTGACTTTGCATATTTTTGAGTATGTGGGCGACCTCCTGCGTAGAAGAACGTCGATTGTTCCCAGTTAATGCTGAGATTTGAGCCCTATCAGCTTCAGCTGGTCCACCTGACGGGGAGCATCCTGGAAAGAAGCCTCACAAACCACTTGTGACACATTTGAGCAGTGACAGCACCTTCTCCACACGCTGCACACATCTCACGTTTTTTTGTGTTTCAGTTGCATGTTTACCTTTCTTGAAATAATAAAGCGTAATATCCTGAAAATGTTGCATGTTTTCTTACGTCTTCAATATGAACACAGCTACACAAAAATTCACCGATTTTGATTTTTTTTAAATGCACGCCGACACGCCAGCCGCCCCAATGCCATCTGACAACATTGTTTCAAATGAAGCGACAGACAGTCAAGCGCTGCTGGAGCCACCTTACCGAAAAACCAAACAAACTTTTTGGCCAACCCAGTATATATTAAAATAATTGTTTCAGAATCAAATAGTTAAATTCATTATTTGATCAAATATTGGTTTTTCTTTTGTCTGAATTCAAAAATGCTGTAAGATAAAACACTCAAATCTGTTGCATAAACATGGTCACTTCAGCTCAAATCCGAGACCCCATCACGATGTTTTGTTCGGGTCCCCGGGGGCGGCGGTAGCCGTGGCTGTCCTCGGGCAGCTTGGAAACGCATCTCTCAGGGCTGTGGAGTGGCAGGCACAGACACGACCACCTGCATTCGCCCTACTAGGGCTCGGTCCACCGGTCAGTGACGCCCACCCCAAGCCGGGCGCCTCCACCTCTCCTCTCAGGTCACCTTGTGAGACATCCCACCCCAGGTCTCCGTCCCTGCTGCAATCGAATGAGCTAAATAAGCCATCCCAGCGCAGGGCGCCGGGCCTGTTGCCCTGAAGGCCCGGGACAGCGGGGGGCGGGGGGCGGGGGCACGTTGGGAGCCCCGGCAGAGTGAGTCCCTGCTCTGTCCACACTCTTCGTGGGCCCGACCCTTCCTGACACCTGCACACAACACGTCACGTTTACTGTTGGTGGTAGAGTTTCATTTGCTCCGCAGAGACCTGTTCTGATACGATTTCTTCCCTTCGAGGCCACGTGATATCAGAAAGGCTGCAGAGAATTGGTCACATGGCCCCTCCCAATCTCTGACCTCTTGCCACACGTTTTGAAAAGAAAAGCCTCCCGTTCTGGCCTCCTGTGCCCACGGAGTCCCCACCAGGCACTCACCCTGCAGGTCCCACACGCCAGCGCAGCTCTGACAGCCACTCCCAGGCGCAGCTCAGCCCCGTGCGCTTCGGGCGCCAACTGCAAGGCCGGGTGCCCGTCCCCTGTGCTTCGGACGGAGCCCTGCTGAGACGCAGCTCCTCTGCCAGAGCGGCTCTCGGAGCTCAGAGGACACGCCCTCCCTGGTCGCCGGCTGCTTGTGAACGGACGGGAGTCGGGAGCAGCCCGGCGGACAGCGACGCGCACAGGACAGGCCGGGCGCGGGGGCCGCGGGGCTTCCAAACGCACACAGGCCGCCACCGGACCGGGTCTCCCTGCAGCCACCGCCCGGGGGCTCAGAGTCCTCGTGGTTTCGTGGAGGCTTCGTCACCTGGGCGTGACCGGTCCTGTCACCGACCACAGGCGACGGGTCTGCTCCAGCCCCTCGCCCCTCCCTGGAGGCCGGACGGGAAGTTCCATCCTTTCAGTCACATGGTTGCCCTGGCAACCAGCCCCATCCTCAGGTGCTTTGCAGAAAGTCCCTTCATTCACAGAACGAGAGACACCTTGTTGGCTTAGGAAATTCTAAGCGTTATTTGGAGCTCAGTACCAGAAACAGAAGGAAGCTCAAATATGTGTTCTTATTAAAAGTCACAATATCACAACGTCACACTGAGGAAAATGCATGAAACTCTTGTCATCACAAATAAGGGGTAAGTTGAGGTGTTGGTACCCCCGGTGCCTCTCAACTGTCTGGGCTTCCGAGTCAAGGGGCGATTGGCCACAGCTGGACCGCAGCGCAGCTACAGCCCGCAGCCCGACTGCACCAGTTTTAAGAAGCAATTACAATCATAACCAAAAAAAGGAATTGCAGGCTGTCTACTTCGCCATCCGTGTCTCCTCCTCACGGCCTGGCTCAGGTCCACTTGGGAGTGGAGGCTCTTCCCGAGCCCCAGGGCTCCTTCCGAACTGAGGACCTCACTGAGGAGAGCAGCACGGGAGCAGCCGCTACGAGCTGGGCCTCAGGCAACTGCAGGCACAAAGGCCCCTGTTTTTCCTTTCACCGGAAAACCTCTCCTCATGTGCACACCCCCGTGTTCCGGGGCACGGGGTTCGGGACCTCAGGGTGGACCCCCGGACGCGGGGGGCAGGCGGGCAGCGGGTGCCGCCAGGGGCCTCCTGTCTCCCTGCTGCCCTCCTCCCTGCCCCCACAGGCTTCCCTACAGCCCTTTGCTCTTCGTTCACATTGGCTCCTAACACAAAACCCCGATCCACACCAAACCTCGTTCTCGGCACAAAACCAAGGCCCGCAGACCAGAAGCAGACGTGCTCCCCGGCCCCCGCCTGCCCGGACACACAGCCGCCTCGGGACAGCGCGGCCCCGCCACCCTCTCGGCCGGGACGGGGCCAGACGGCCTCCTCTCCTCCCGAGCCCGCAGGAGGGCCCCGGAGCTGGCCATGCAGCTCTCGAAACGGGGCTTTTAGGCTTGAAATCCTCCCAATTCAGCTTCTTGTGCTGAGCGCGTCCCTCGTTCATCCACTGGAAGGAAACGCACGGAACCTGAGGGAAGCCCTGGAAAATGGCCAGGACACTGCGAGGGGCCGTGCGCCCGCCTCCTCAGCTGGTCCCGCCTCCCACGCTGTCAGCACCAGGAAAACAGACGACACGCCCCGCAGTGGGCGGCTCCTCCCTCCTCTCATCGCTAAAGAGGGAGTTCTGGTCTTGGGGGAAAAGTCTGTTACTTTTTTCCGTACAATGGCTCTAGGAGCGCTGAGTTTAACTTCTTTCGAAACAGTTTTGTTAGATTGTATAGTGACTGCTGTCATATCAGTGTGTGTTGAAAAAAACATCAAACTCTGAATTTTTGGGCAACCATTTTAATATTGAAAATGGAAGAAGATACGCAACATTTTTGACATATTATGCTTCATTATTTCAGGAAAGGTGAAAACACAACTGAAAGCAAAGAAAATGTGGGCAGAGTATGGAGAAGGTGCTGTGACTGAACGAACGGGTCAAAAGTGGCTCCTGGGGTTCCTCGGTGCCATTGACATTTTGGCCGAAAAACCCTTCGCTGTGGGGCCGTCTTAGTCATTGGAAGATGTTTAGCAGCGCCCCTGGCTTCTCCCCACTGGAAGCCAGTAGCGGGAGACGGCTGACATGGCCAAAATAGCCAAATCAATAAAGTTATTGATGAAAATAAAAAATGTGTCTTCTATGTTACAGAAAAAAACCTAACGGGCTTTTTGGCCAACCCTATAATAGGCAAGAGGGACGCAGACGTCCTCTGCTGCGCCCTGGTGGCAGGCTGGGGACATGACAGGATTATCGTGGGGACTCCCCAGCCAGGCAGTTCTCTGCATCGTGTGCCTAGGACGAAGTGGGATTTAAAACTATTAGATGTTTTTATTACTTATATCTACGAGTAGCTAAAATTCCTTGCACATAAAAATCACATTTTTTAGTATTTACAAAGTTTCCCTTTTAAGGAACTTCTCCATTTGTTTGAAACTAGTTAAACTGGCTTCTATATTCACAACTGCTCAGTACAAACCTGTTTCTACTTGGGTTTAATGATCTCCCCCACCAGACGGGCGCGCCCTCCGACAGCACGTGACGTTGGGAAGGGAGAGTGGAATGCAGTGCAGCGGAGGCCACATGTGCCGGCCCATGTCCCCACACGCAGACCTGGACCACCAGGTCCACGGTCACACACCCACACGGACACACGTGCCGTGCACGACGTGGAAACGCTGCCGCCTTGACCTCACGTTCACACACACCTAGACACACCTGGCAAGAATAAGCATCTGTCTGAAATGCAGTATTTGGCTCCAGGTGTTTTTACTATTTTTTATTAAGGTACAACATCTGTTCACATGAAGCCTATCAATAAACCCCTAAGGTGGAACTGCTGTCTTCAGCTTTGTGCACATTTAATTCTGGGGATTGCGCCTTTCAGGGTTGGTTTTTTTTTAATTAATTAATTTATTTTTAGAGAGAGGGGAAGGGAGGGAGAAAGAGAGGGAGAGAAACATCCACGTGTGGTTGTAGCTCGCGTGCCCCCTACTGGGAACCTGGTCCGCAACCCAGGCCTGTGCCCCGACCAGGAATCGAAAATGCGACCCTTTGGTTCACAGATCACCGGTCAATCCACTGAGCCACACCAGCCAGGGCGCGTTCCGGTTATTTTTCGCTCCCCTTGGTCCAGACGTGCCCCTTTGCCGCAGCCGAGCCGGGCTGGGCCGGTTCGGGGCAGCGGAGGGCCGAGCGCGCTCTGCGCCCGGGTGTGGTGCCAGAGCGGCTTCTCCGCTATTGCAAAGCGTTGCGTGCGCTGTGCCGGCGCGGGCCGTGCCCCAGGTGCTGGTAACAGGAAGGGTTTGAGCGTTTGTTAAGGAGGTGCTGTTTCTACAGGCGCATCTTTCTGGATACAAAACCCGAGAACCGGCGCTGCGTTTTACCCGGCGCCTCCCAGCGGCTGTGGGAGGAAGTGCACGCGCTCTCCGCAGGCCTGTCTGCGCGGGTTAATTATAGTGACAGCCAGGAGCAAGGAGCCATTTCCACGTCTTGGAAAGACGGTCATAGCCTTATTTTTTATGATGTGCCAAATCATATTGTTAGTTATTTGTGATTTTTGCATAGCTATTCCTTAGCGATATGGGTCTGAGTTTTGGTCATTTTCGATATTATTGGGTGCATTTTGTCCAGTTTGGCGACTGATGGCATCCAACACTTATCCCTTTAACACATTGGGAACTTTCCTTTTCTCCAAAGCCCTGCGGCCGTTCCGAGGGAGCTGCAATTACCTGTCTCTCGAAAGCGTCAGAGAACCCCTCCGAACCTTCCGCTCCTCTCCTGGCTCTCCCGCTGTTGGGTTATTGGCTGCACTGATCAGTGTCCGCCGGGGAAGCAGCCCCGGAGGGTAACACGGGTAGATCGGAGGACCGTCCTGGCGAGGGACTGGCTTACCCGGTCGGAGACAGAGAAGGCCCCTCTCGCCCTGCCCAACGCCCCGGCCCGGCCCTGGGGCTGGGCAGTGGTTCGGGTCCCACCCGAGGGCCTGCCGGCTCGGGAGGTCCCAGGACAGGAGATGGGCGTCTCAGCCCAGCCGCGCCAGCCATTGCCTTCCTCTGCCTTCTGTTCGGGCCTCAGTGGAGTGGGCGGTGCCCCACACCCCGCTTCCCGCCCACACGGAGGGGTCTCCTTCATGGGGTCCCCGTTCAGAGGCGAATCCCTTCTGGAAACAGCTGCCCCAGCTCGTGGGCCCCAGTCACAGGAGCTGGAAGAGGGGGTGCTCACCATTACTACGGCCTCTGTGGTCATTTTTAGTCATTTCCATGTAAACAAAATCATCCCTTTTATTCAGATTTCTGCATTTACTTACATAAAATTAGGTGGCGTTTTCTCGTAGCTCTATATTCCCTCCTTGCTTACCTCCCGGACGCGGCGTTACTCCCA
Source organism: Pteronotus mesoamericanus (assembly GCF_021234165.1). NCBI lineage: Eukaryota > Metazoa > Chordata > Mammalia > Chiroptera > Mormoopidae > Pteronotus > Pteronotus mesoamericanus. Next base: position 21,655,245 of record NW_026555064.1, read on the forward strand.
GTTCCAGTGTGTGGGGGCAGGGAGCTCTGTCCAACCAACAAGCGGTTCTCAGACGCCGCTGGGCGGCCCCACCCCCCGGGACAGCGCCAGACCTGCAGGGCAGGCGGCCCCCAGACAGCGGCTGCAGGCCCAGGGTCCCTCTGCGGCCCCCGGGCTCTGGGTCCGCGTTCCCGCCGCCGCCTCCCTGGGTCCCATTCGCTCGCCAGATCGCCGTTCGTCGTCCGAGGGAGGCGCTCGGGCACGCCGGTGGCGCCCAGAGGCGGGGGCGGGGGGCCGGTGGAGCTCCCGCGCCCTCGGGGGCCACTCTCCTGGACCCGCCCTGGCTCCCGCCCTCCTTCAGTTTTCCTGCCGCCTCCTGACAGGGGCAGGATTGACTCCACCGCCGGGCGGCGATTCCGCCGGCAGCGCCCCCCACTCCCAGAGGTCGGGGATGGGAGGAGACGTTCCGTGGGCCACCAGCCCCCTCCTCAGGCGCTTCCCATGGTCCCCTTGTCAACTCCGGGGAGGTGGAATGGGGCTTGTTAGGAACAAGGAGACCCCACCTCACCCTTGTGGCCTGAAGCCGCTCCAGGAACCGGGGACAGCAAACGCGGCCACCACTCGAACCGCCCAGGAAATCCAGGGCCCTGGGCCCTGTCGGAGGCAGGCGGACGCGCGTTCTCAGCCTGCGCCCCGCTGTCCTCCCGTCCTGGCTGCCGCCACCTCTGCCCCTCCATAGCTCCTGCTCCTGTCGGTGGCGACTACCTACATTATAGTGCAAAGGCAGCTCTTGGGTGCGGTTTGTATTTTTACTGTTTTTTTCCTGCTCTAATGAAGTCAGTTCTTGCAGGTTTACATTCGTCCCAATAACGCCAACCACCCCACAGGCTCGCAGGTCCAGACACTTCGCACGTGGTTCCCGTCTAGCATTCGCCTGAGGCTCACGGCCCGGGGTCCAGGCCTGCAGCTCCTTGTGACCTCTGCTCTCCATGTCCCGGAGCTTCTAACGCGTTACGTTTATAGACTTTTTAGAAGCCAGATGTGACAGAAAAATAAACCGGGAAGCCGTGCAGGGGTTTCTGAGAGCCCTGGCGTCAGGACAGAGCTGGACAGCCCTGCCCAGGTGGCTCTGGACCCCCATCCCCAGCCCCACCCTGTTCCTTCTCACTCCCGGGAGATCCCAGATCCCAGAATGAAATCGTTGTTTTTCTCCTTTTGCATAATAATGACAATAAAAGTTCTCCAAGGGCAGGGACCAAAATCCCAGGGCTTAACAGTTTGGAGCAGACAGCACGTTCAGTTACAATTTAAAAACAGCAGCAAAAAAAGCAGTTTGTCTTTCCTGCGGCTTCAAGTCAGTCACAGCTCATCTCCTGAAATCAGAGGTCAGCAGGTGAGGAGGATAAATCACTGAGGCCGCAGCGAACACTTGTACATTTTATTTAATTAAATCAGCCATTGTACACGTTGCAGCTATGTATTGTTAGTGTTGTATGTTTTCCGTTAACTAATACATGCCCTCATAGATATATTCAGTTAGTGTTATCACCAGGGAAACAAGATGCTGATTCATCAACTGAAAAGTCACTTCTTCTCACAGTATTCAAGTTTTTTGATTACACAGCAAAAAATCAAATTCAAAAGAAGGTGAATAACCGTTAGGTTGTTACACAGACGCCACCTGCACTGCAACCACACGACAGAAACGCGCCCTGGAGCCCAGGGAAGGGCCCGTGAGGCCGAGCGTCCCAGCTGCAGAGGCCGCCGCCTCGTTGCCCATCCAACAGCAGGAAAGTGCTAGCACGAAGGGCGGGAGGGGCAGCGTGGGGGCACCCAGGGCCCCCTACTGCAACGCTCCCTGAAGTGGCCAAGTGGCGTTGTGTGTCGCATGGTTTGGGACATCTGGAGCAATGACTCGTTTTTGCAGGAAAAGCCCGGCTGGAGGTGGGAAATGCTCCATCCAGGTGGACAGATTCTGGTTTGTTTTTAAATTTCATCTCCATTGAATATACTTTTGTTTAACAAATAAGTCTCCAAAATGTATACTGTTTACAGGAATATACTTGTGAGTACATGTGATTAAAACGCCGCACAGCTCCAACAGGGACCGGAAGCCCTGCTTCAACACACACGCGCGGGCAGTGCACAAAGGCAGCTCAGGGCTCAAGTAAGTTGCCCAAACTTGTCACCAAAGCCAACTTTTTAAGGACTTCTCCATCTTGTCCGCCAGCTGAGAGAGAGACCTCACTGAAGAGTGAGCCGTGTTCTGGGTGAAGGGAACGAAAACTGCCCGCGCGCTCGGAGGCTGGCGCTGCCCGGGTCCGGCCGTGGAGCGCTACATGCAGGAGCTCGCAGAGAAAGGACCCTGGAGAGGAGGAGGAGGAGGAGGGACAGAAGGGACCACTCCAGCGCGGCAGCGGCGCGCACCCTGCTCGTTGCAGGCAGACCCTGCTTCCAGGGACGCATCCGCAGCGCCGTGGCCGGACAGAGGGCCACCGGTAAGACAGCGTGGTTTGCTCAAGCAGCGACAAAGTCTGGAGACTACAGTAGTTACAGTTTTGTGAAATACCCTACCAACGCGTCCAGGGCCTGAGAGACTTGAAGGTGCTCGGTGGGCACGGGGCGCCGCTGCCGGCCCCTGGGGCCGCCGAGTCTGGGCGCCGCTGGGCAGTCCCTCGGGGCCTCCCCCAGGGCCACGGCCGCGCTGGGGCTGTAAGGTCGGGTAGGTCGGACGTGGGTCTCCTGCAGCAGCCGGTGTCGTTGCTGGATTGTGTTAGCAATACCTGAACGAGCCGCGCCCCCCCCACCCTCCCGCCCCCCCAAAGGCCTTGCTGCCACAGCACCCAGTGTGGCAAGACGGGCGGGGGCGGCCGCCGGACGCGTGTCCCTCAGACGCGCGCTGGGCATGCCGTGCCCGGACGTCCCAGGAAGAGGTGCGCAGGCAGCTGCCCTGGTCGACGGCGTGGCGTGGAGCCTGTGCGGAGGTGAGGGACGAGGGTGGCCGGTGCCCGGGCTGGCCCGGGGGCCAGGACGCCGGGGACACAGCACCCAGGAGGAGGGTGCTATCTTTGGTCACAAATTTGCGTACAGCTAACGGGGGTGGGGCAAGCTAACCCAGGGCGGCGTGTGTGCTGAAGTGGGGGACACCGGGGTCCCGGGGCCGGACAGGCTGCTCTGCCAGAAAACGGGGTTGCCAGGCACCGGAAGGGGTGCGGGGGTCCTGGCGTGCGCCCCGGGCACCCTCACTGGGCCTCCTGCTCCGGGCCGTCCTGGCAGAAATGCCGCAGCAGTCGCTGGAGGTCGCGCTGGAAGGCGTCCTGCTCCTGGGCCGCGGGCACATCCTCCAGCCGCTCCAGGTGCACGTGCGCCCCCTGCCGGTCCTTCACCACCGCCCTCTTCCGCGTGCTGGCCTTACTGAGCGTCGTCCTGCGGGGCAGCAAGACAGGGTTAGGCTCGGCACTGCGGCCGCGTGCGCACAGGCCGAGAAAGACCCCTTTTCACTCACTCCATGCTCCTTGGCTTTGTGCTTCACCCACTGCTGCCCCCCTGCCCCTTCCCCGGAAAGGGCGGCACTGCAGTTAGTTCACACCCAGGCCGGCCTCGCGAGCCCGAGGCCTCGTTCCACAACATGCACAGAGCGTGTTCTGCCTGCCAGGCCCAGTGCTCATGGCGACAAAGGAGGGAGCTAAACCTCCGGGAACTGAAGCTCCCAGTAAAAACGGACACAGGGAAGGCACAGTGAGGCCAAGCCGGGGTCCCAGGGCCCGAGGGGGCGGCCCTGTCTGCCTGGCTGCACGTGGGACTGTGCTGAGGCCGGTGGGCGGGCTCTCCCTCCCCCCGCCCCCTCCCACGCCCGCCTCCCCTTCGATGCCACGTGAACTGCTGTCTCTCTGAAAGCACCTTCAATCTTTTCCTCTTAATACAAAGGTCAACACTGGGTTCCAATGGCTGAAGTCAGATTATGATTTTCTAACTATTCAGTATCCATATTTTCCTCCAAAGAGGCACATATCTGACTCTCTCTGCCAGGTGCGGGGTGAGCGTGTCACAGTGCAGCCCTGGGTTTTGACACGCGTGCTACGAATGTGTGCATCCCCGGCGGGGGGGGCAGGGCATGGACGCACTCCTGGGGCTGGGGCTGCGGCCTTGGCCAGGGCGCAGCAACACGCATGTCAGCAGCGTGCAGCCCCAGCCTCGGGCACCTCCTGCCCGGGCTGACCGCCCATCTGTGGCCGACTCAGGGGAGGCGGCACAAGGCCTGTGCCAGTGGGGAGACCCCGTGGTGCTGGGCCGTGTGCATCTGTGTGGTTTCATCCAGAACCGTGGGACGTCAGAGCCCAGAACCTCCTCGGCTCAGGCGGCGCCTGGGAGCCGTGTGGGTGAGACACGCCAGCCCGCAGCCATTTTTCACGCGACTGGGCAACCTGGGACACGACCTCTCGTCTCCCCGCGCGGCGTGTTCCGCAGGCTGGTCGCCACGGTGCGGACTCCCCTCGTGGCCATGTTCCTCTTCCGGCAGCAGACACGCAAGACAGGGACCCCACGTCCCCGGCGTCTCTGCCACAAAGTGTGTGCACAGCCCGTCATGAGGGTGCAGACAGCCTGCCTGGAGGTGCCCGTCCACGGGCACAAATGCCAGCTGCTCGCGGCTGCACAGATGCGCCCGGACCCACCGCCAGGCAGCGGTGAGGTCACACGCCACATGCACAGCACCGGCCAGCTCGTGCCCTGGGCAGCGGGCGAGTCACTGAGACCAAGAGGCAGGCCGCGGTCATGGACCCGCCTGTGGGCAATGGGCCAGGCCTTCCCCCCACGCCTTTCGGTCCGTCGGCACAGGGGACACCCCGCAGGCAGGGCCGGGTGACCGTGGGGACGGGCATCCACTGTCCTCTGGCCTGAGGGCCACTTCTAAAGCCCTAAGGGGACACCACAGTCTCCCTAACACCAGGAGGCTGCCGGCCCCCAAGGGCCTTTGGGGCACGTGGGGGGCTCCATTTTTATTTTCTCCCAGTTGGAAAGCTTCCAAGGGTGTTAGTCAGCAGAGCAGCACCCCATGCCGACCCAAACCTTGTAATGACCGATCCATCCTTGCTCAGGATCTGATTCTCTACTAAGCTGGGGAGGTGGACGCGCGCGTGGCTACCTGCGTAACTCAACGCCTGAAGGGGGAGAAGAGAGACAAGGAAAAGCGTCACGCGTCGCAGCCCGAGGCGGCTGCCGCGCTGCTGAGCCGATGGCCAGTGTGGACGGGCGCAGCTGCGTTGGTAACTAACGCGCACGCAGGAGGCGGGTCAGGGCCGAGCGCACTGAAAGCACCCCCGCGTCCGAGGGGCACGTGCCAGGTCACTCAGCCGAGGCTGCCAGCCAGCCCTGGGCCAGTGGCTTTAACGTCCCCCACCCCCCACAGCGGAGACTAACGGCAAACTGACAACCAGACGCAGAACAAGAACAACGGCTCAGATGCGGCCGTCTTCCCGTCTCTGAGGTCCCGGCTGTGAAAACGCGAAGAACCAGAAGGGCTGCAGTAAGTCAGGCTTTCGGTCCCCACCCGTCAGACTCACGCAGGTGAGGGAGGGGTCCCGCGGTAGCATCTGACTCCGGGCTGAGTCCGCAGCCACCAACGCCTTGTGGACGGACGCCTGCCTGCGCCTGCTGTCCCTCCATCCCTCCGTCCAGCCCGCGGCCCACAGGGCTCCGGGATGCAGGCTGCTCCCCCCGGACTTGGAAGGGCAACAAGATGCCCGCACTGCATGCCCAGCCCTGAGCACGGCCGTTCCCTCTCAGCAGAACTGGCTCGGCGCACGGGAGCTCTGCCGCCGACTGGCTTGCACCCAACTCGCAAACGTGGCTTTGGTTTCCAGAATTTTGGAATTTGGAATCGTTGTAAGGGTTCATGTATCTCTCACTATGGACCGCTGTCCCGATTACCAGAAATCAGAACTTCATTATGGAGACTTGTTTTACGTGTGGGTGTGAAATGGGTGGGTCTCCCTCCATGCCCATCCCTGGACCTGCAGCCTCTGCGGTTCCTTCCCTCCCTGGCCGGGGCGTGCACCGTGCCCAGGGTTGCGCCCAGCTCCAGGGACGGGGCGCCCCCTCAGCGGGGATGAATCTGTCGTCCATATTTTTTAAAGCGCTGATAGCAACTCGGATGGGCCCCCGAGGCCGAGGGGCCGGCCGTTCATAAACCAGGAACTGCCCCTCTGGGGTTGCCGGTGCCCCCGGCGTCCGTACGCGTGCGACGCGATGACCAACCCTTTCGTGCGGACGCGGCGCGTGGCCCCCGTACCTCTTCAAAGTCGTCCTTGGCGGAGGGCAGGTCAGGGGCGAGACAGGGGTCCCCCAGGCACTTCTCCAACCGCTGCCCACGCACCACCGTCGTCTTGACGACTCTGCTGACCCGCCGGCCCTCCACGGGCTCCGCCTGGAACTGCGAGGCCTCGCACGGTGTGCCGTGCTCAGACAGGGTCACCTAAGGCGGGGGGGGGGGGGGGGACAGTGCAGCTTCTGATGGACGAGGTGGCAGTGACGCATTTTTTTAATGACAAAATGAACCTGCAAATGCTACAATCTGCACACGAGCCTTCCAGAAAGCGGAAGTTTGGGAAAGAGAAGCAGTTAGGAAAACCCCAGCAATCGGTCGGTACTGCCGGCGTAATGGCTGTGTGTACAGAGCGATGAGACACGTGACGACTTGCTCAGAGACCTGTCAGACGTCGCGTGGGGCGGGCCGTGTGGACAGGCCGCCGTGTGCACAGACCCCCACCTCCCCACGGGGACGGTGTCCGTGCCCCGTCTGAGGGTAAAACGGCCGGAAGGCGGAATGTTCAAAGCAGGAGGGGCTGCGGGGCCCGACGACCCTGCTGTGTGTCGTCGTGAAACTGGAAGGGTGTGAGCGAAGCGACGCAGCGAGGACAGCGTCCGCGTGGCCCCCAGGGAGGGCGGGGTGGGGCCGGCTCGCTGCCGAGCACCCGGCCGGGCTCTGAGGCACCCCGTCGGCCCCCGTGCCCGCAGGGCCTCTCCCGCCCCCCGCCTGCTCGCCGGCACGCAGGGTCTAGGCCTCCGCGTCAGATGCTGGGCGTCCACTGTGTCAGCTCCAAGCCAAGTGGGACACAGGTGAAAAGGACCAAGGCAGCGAGCATGTGGCCAGCGGTGGTCCCAGCGGCCACTGCGGAATCCCAGGGCCCCGCCAGGGGGGCGGGGGCACCGCTGGGAGCCGTGCGAGGGAGACAGAAGCCTGCAGGACCAGCCACCCTGTCTGGGCGCCACGTCGCACATCCATATCGAACATCTACTTCACGTGTTCACACCACACGTCGCCACACATGTGCCCACGCCACACACCCGCGTCAGGCCCCAGGCCGCGGCAGCCTCACCTCTGACTGCTCGGTGTCACTCTTCAGCACCACGCGCTTTATGACTTTGGAGAAGCCGTCCCCATCCTCCACGCTGACAGGTTCCTGGGGCCGTCCCTGCACGGTGACCTCCTCCCGCTCCACGCCATCGGCAGACACGTACCGCTTGATGACCTTCCTGGTGACCTGGAAGGCAGGGCGCTCAGGCACACGGTCCTCGCGCCGCGGGGCCCAGGCTCGCGGGCCAGCAGGCGGGAGGCTGCGGGGGGGGGGGGGGGGCGCGCTACCTTCCTCACCACGGTGCGCCCCTGCTCGTCCACGTACTCCTGCTCCGTGGCCGTCTCCGGGGGCACGTCCGGCACGTCGTCGCCCTGCGCCGTGGGGCAGGTCCCGTGGGCGGGGGCACTGCCCGAGGGCTCCCTGCTCCCGGCCCACACACACGCACAGGGGGGCTGACGCGGGCAGAGCAGCGTCACCGAGGGGCTGGCCCGGCCCAAGGGGTTCCCAGGGAGGAGGCCAGGCGACAGAGCTCAGGAGGCCGAGCCACAGACACACAGACCAGGCGGCGCACGGGGGAGGAGGGGGACCGCCAGGGTGTCCCCACCCGGAGCGGCCGCAGCGCGGCCTTCTCAGCATCGGCGCTGGGGACGGGCGTGGGGCTGCCTCCTGAGGCCACGCAGCCGCACGTGGCCCCGCCGCCCCGGGCCGGCCACCAGGCGGGGGACGTGGTCCCGCAGCGCAGCCCCGGAGCAGCCGGTACCTGAATAATCACGCGCCGGCGGACGACCCTGGTGGTGACTGTCGCCTCCTCGTCGGAACTGGCCTCCAGCTCACCCAGCTCGGCCGCGAGCTCCTGCAAGCGGGGAGGCGGGGTCACCGCCAGCACACGCCTTCCCCACGGGCGTGGCCGGCAGGGCGCAGGCAGCCCCGCGAGGCTCAGCGCTGGCCCCGCGAGGGCGGAGCTTTTGGTTCAACTAACGGAAAGCAACCCTGGCGCCCGAGTGCCCGGGGCCTGGCCAGCGGCTGGTCCGCCCACTCCCGACAAGAGGCCCAGGGGGGCGCGGCCCCCGGCTCCCGGGCTGCGGCTCAGAGTGACCGGCCCAAAGGCGCAGCCGCTCCCGCTGCTGGCAACGGCCGCTCCGGCAGGACCAGGCTGCTGCCGCCTCCGCGGCCCGAGGGCGCCCTGGGCTGCCACACTCACCCTGGGGGCCCCACCAGGGCGGAGCCAGAGCGAAGCTCCAGCGACCGCACGCGTCTCAGAAACCACACACCGAACCGCTCTCCTCACGGAAGGTTATTCAAAAAGGAAAACAACTTTTTCTCAACCTATTTGAAAATACCAGTTACGTTTCTGTATTCTTCTTTGCTGAAGAAAAACACATAGGATCTGAACCAAGTTATACATTAAATAGGCTCAGGAACCTGCTGCCTAGGAACAGGGTCGGCACGGAACCCAACGGACACCTGACACTCAGGTCGGGGTCGTGAGAGGTCAGGCGCAGAGGCAGAGGTCAGGGGGCACGGACGGGCCTGGACCCGCAGGGCGGGGGCAGGGCGACGTCCCAGAAGCCCCCAGAGTGCAGACGAAACACCCCAATTACCCAGGTGACTGTTTCAAGTCTGTGCTTCAACGAGCACGTGGATTCCTGGGCTTTATAAATTCAGTAACTTTTAAGCCCCGGCGGCACCCACGAAACGCCTTTACTAGCACTGACAGAAGCCAGCGCCAGCGAGAGGGCAATCTGAGCGACCGCAAACGGGGACTGAAACCCCATTCGCAGGACGGGCCCCTGGCGTCACCGAACGGCTGGTGGGCGGGCTCTCGCCTGTGAGACTCCTGGTTTCGGCCACGAAGGCGGCCACCGACGCTGACCAGCACGTGCACGTCTGCGGCCCAGGGACCTGCTGTCATGCCTGCTTCTCTCCCCAAAAGCTCTGATATTTTCGTCTAACTCGCTCTTTCCTGCTAAAAGGGACGTAATGCTTTAAAAGCCCTTTGACCTACGGAATGCTTTCAGTCCTAAAGAGAAAAGCAACACCTAATTCAACGTGTATCACGTTAAGCTGAATTCAAACAGATCCACACGTTGCTGTGGAGTCACGGGATTGCCTGACAATGCAGATTCTTTTCCAAACTCGGGTTCTGAGGGGTTCGAGCCCCCGGGTCGCGGTGAGAGGGGAGCCGCTCAGACCTCGTTCTGAGACTCGACCGTCTCTGCGGAGTCGCCACGGTGGCTCCGCCCTCGGGCACGGTCAGTCCCGTCACTGGGCAGGGCCGCCTCCCACGCTGCTGGAGTCTGGGAGCCGTGGCAGGTCCAGGCACAGGGTCCCTCCTCTAAGTCACCCCCAGAACCCGCACCTCAGCTCGCCCCCCACCCATCACGGCGGGTCTAACTAAGGCCACTAACCGCGATCTCATTGTTCATTTTTCTTAGCCAAAGGGTGTCCGATGACAAAACGCGGGCGTGTGGTCAAGTGGCTGGGCTGGAATGGCACATCATTTTTTCTGGGTCCCACCCTTTGAAAAGAGCTGTGGGGTGCCCGTGGCCCAGGCCCATTAACTTGACAACCCTGTGGCTCTGCAGGGACAAGGCAAGCCCCAGGAAGCGGCCACTGGGCGGCGGCTTGTGGCCGCTATGTGGGGGCCGGAGGGGCAGAGGGGCCGCTCACCTCCTGGAAGGCCAAGTCCGCATCGAGGCTCTCGACGGCCGGAAGCTGGTCGTCCCCGGACTCCACGATCACGAGGCTGGTTTTCCGGGGAGAGCCGCGCCCCCTGGGGCCCGGGGGCTCCTCTGGCTCCTGCACGAGGGGCGAGTCGGCCCGCTGCCCAGGGGCGGGGGATGGGGTCTGCAGGTGGCGCCTCTCCTCGGGGGTCCCGCTGGGAGAGCCAGGTGCAGACGTAGCCTTTTCAGTGTCTGACCCTTCCGTCCCTGGGGTCGTCACACTGAAAGGGACAGGCCGGTCACAGCCAAGCGGACACGTCCCGCTCCCGCCTGGACCCCGGAGGGGAATGTGGTTGGCGCTTCAACAAAGTCAAACAGGTTTTGTAACTTTGGCCAATAAATGAAATTTGAATAAAAACCCTGCGTGAGGTACAGTGTTGAGTTACAGTTCGTCGGGGCAGCGTGACTAGGGAAGGTGTCTTCTAAAGGTCCAAGGTTCCCTGCCGTGTACCGCCCCCTCCTAACCTCCGCAGAGAACAGGCACTATTAGCTCATCTTTTCTTCGATAACTTGAGGTGCTAGCGAAGAAGCAAGGAGGTCTATGTGACAAGAGATCTGTAGGTAACCAGGCTTTTGAAGCGAGAATCAGAATTTGGCAAAACTTATAAAAAGCCACACGTAAACCTGTTACAGCAGGTGTTAAAACCAGAAATGTAGGAAGAGCCTTGCTTCTGGAAAACCATCATGTGACAGAACGACCCACTGGCGGTGACGCTTTCTGCCCTCACACAGCCTGCGGTTCCTGTCAAGGCCGCCCTTCTAATCGCACTTCCTAGGAAAACTCCCTGCTGCTTCTGCTCCTTTCGCGTGCTGTCGGCCACTGCTGTCCCTGCCTCGGGCCTTCTGACAGCCGGCTCCTCCCGCCCATCTTCTCTCACCTCTTCTCCGTGCCACTGTGCCCGCAGCCTGCAGGGGACGGGGCGGCTCCGGGGAGAGGAGGCCCTCGTTACCCGAGTCCCCGACTGTCTCGAGTCCCAGCAGCCCGGCAGGCTCACTGAAGGACGAAGGACCCTGCGGGACGGCTCCTGGGTTCCAGGGCCCAGAACCAGCCTGCCCTTCCCAGACCTGCTTCCTCTTTCTCGACAATCGGTGCCCTTGGCAGCAGGGATGTGGGCACGGGCTCCCAGTGTCCCTCCGTGTAGGGTTGGGGCTGCACCGGTGCCACGGCGCGCCCCATCGCGCGGGAACGAGGTGCCTCCCGCGCCTGCCTGCTCCCGCTGTGGAACCACCGGCACCCAGCCAGCCCGGCGCCCCTGGGAGAGGGGCGGCCACTGTGCAGCGAACCCCTGGGGCCGCGAGACCCTGGTTCAAGCAGCGCTTCCCCGACCTGAGCTTGGCCTTCAACCCCAGCCCTCCATCGGGCGCGCAACACGATCACAATTTATAGATGGGCGGACAGATCTGGGGGCTCAGGGATGGGTCCCGGGCCGCAGACCTGGAAGTGCGCTCGGGCAGGTCTGTGCCCACCACGCGGCCGCCACCGTGCCTCTCACACCCTGTGCCTCCCGCGGCCCTGGCACTTGGGAGACCACCGGAAAAGCCCTGCCAAGGAGGGGCACCGTGTGCGGCCCCCGATCCCCAACGGCTCCTGCGGAAACTCACAAGTGCTCCTGCTCCAGGGCTGGCTCCGTGGGTGCCGACCCCAACAGGCCCTGAGGCCCCTGCTGCTTCTGAGTGTGGGGGATGTGCCCGGCTGCTGGGCTGTCCCCATCTGTTCTGAGGGTGCAGTCCTGGGAGGTGGAGTAGCCGACGGAGGGGTCTTCGTCTGAGACAAGAGGAGGGTGGCCGCAGGACCCGCCTTCCCGGGATGCGTGCGGGACAGACATCTCCTCCTGGAGGGCGGAGAACCCTGAGGGGGACAAGGCACGTCAGGGCGCCCCTGGCACGTGCCCACCGCACGCCCGCCGCACTCGCCCAGTGCCCCCGGGGGCCACGCCCCAGGTCGGGCCCAAGGCCACAACGCGGACGGAGACCCTGCCCGCCTCCAACTCGCCGGTCAGGTGGGGACCTTGGGTGGGCAGGTCGATGGGAACGAAGCAGCCAGGCCGGAGGCGCGGGTCCGCGAACAGGGGGCGCCTGTTCAGGGGGCACAGGCACAGCCCGGCGCAGGCGGTCAGACCTTCGCTGTGGTCCGGCGCGGCGGACAGCTCCATCTCGGCCACAAAGCTGAGGCTGCCGCGCTCCAGGGGCAGCTCGGTGCTGGCCTCCATGAGGTGAACGATGTCCATCCGGTTGATCTTGGTGAGACAGCCAATGAGGCTGGTGTCTGGGATGTGAGAGAAAAAGCATTTTTTGTGTGTGTGCGAGGGATAAAAAAGCTTTCATTCAGCTGCCTCACTGAAGTTCTGATATTTGTCCGGGAAACCACCAAGGCCCAAATATGGGCATCTGTAATAATAAGCTAAAACAGGGAGCGAGAGGAGCAGCAAGAGCGTGAGCCAGCCTGGGCCCCAGACGGCCCCGCCAGGCCTCCAGTCCTGACACGACGCGGAGGCCGCCTCCGCGTGCGCACAGTCCACGCCGGGCACAGGCTGTCCCGGTGTGAAGGAGCATCTGTCGCCCGCCTGAAGCTCACGTCTAACCGGGGCCTCTGTTTTTCCAGGCAGGGCCCTGGAGACACACGCCAGGGCGGGAGATGCCAGGACGCAGGCGGCGTGAGCAGGGACGCCTCGGGCCGGGCTCCAGCGCCACCCTGGCGGAGCAGCGTCAGCCTGGCTGGGGTGGGGCCAGAGGCTCCCAGGCAGAGCTCTGTCAGGGTGCCTGCGTCACCCGCACCAGCCGGGCCGTGGAGCGGCCCCGGAGCAGGCGTGGAAGGTGGTCACCGCCCGACCCAGGACAGCAGCAGGGGCTGTGTCACCGCCGACAGTCAGGAACGCAGGGTTTGGAGACCACGCCTGCTGGCGCCAGGCTGCCGCCCGCCTCCCCCCACCCCCGCCATGGGTGACGCTCGCAGCACAGGTGTCTCAGGCTCACGCTTGTTTCAGAAACCCTGTCGCGTGTCCCTGCAGGCCTGCCGCGGTGCTCAGCCTGGTGGCACCTGGTGGCACCGGTCTTGGGACTGGACCCACGGGCAGGAAAGCAGGAGCTGGACGCGAGGTGGCGGCGCCCCTAGCCCGCACCACCCCCAAGCCCCACCTACCGGTGGCAAGTTTCCCGTCGCGCTCCAGCCAGTACTTCAGCAGCGCGTGACTCTGGTCCTGCAGGGAGTTGGGGTTCTCGACTCGGATCTGATGGATCTGCTCCTCGGTGAAGTCCAGCTCTCGGGCTAACTCTGGAAGAGGTCCGAGCCTGTGAGCCACAGACCTCGGCCCTAGGCCCCCACACCTGCCTCGGTCCTGGGAAGGACAGCTCTCTGCCCCGCCAAGGGGCAGGGTCCCCATCGTCATTCGCAGCGACGCCCGTGCCCTTGGTTCTTCTGCCACTGGGCACAGACCTCTCCTTAGAGCCGCATGTAGAACTGGTCACATGGTGGACATACTGGGGTCAGGCAGTGGTGACAAAATACGTATAATTTGGTCCCGTTTGATTCCAGAATGCAGAAGAGACCATTAGTACTGGCTTAGCTGCCTCACTGACAAAACGGAAAGTCAGTCACTGAAGCAGGAGAAAGAGGACATCGCTCACCGCGAATCCCCACGAGGTGCCGCCGCTTTTACCACCCAAGTGCTGCTCCCAGGCCCTGGGGTGTCAAACGCGGGCTGCGGCCTCAGGAGGGTGGCCCTGCTCTCCTCTGCGCGTCCCTGCGCTACGAGTGCAGGTCTAGGGAGAGGGGGCCTGCGGAGGACGCCAAGGATTTCCCCTCCAAGGGCACGCCGCGCACTCTGCGGGCGCTTGCACAGGGTGGAGCGTGTGTGTGGAATGAGGGGTCCTCTTTGCAGGGCGTTTGCAAGTATTTCTCAAAATTAATAACACACATGCCTACAGCGAGCAGTTCACCTCCAGGCAGGTGTCCTGCAGACACCCCACAAAAATCCTGCAGCACACAAGAATTTACCGCACTGAGCAGGACACCTGTGTGTCCATCGGTGACAACCACTGATAGACTTATGGCAGAATAAGATATAGAGAGCAAGGCAGCTACGTCTGTGATGACAGAATGAATAGTTACGAGAAATTCAAGTGGACGTTGCTAATTTTTAAATAAAAGGCCGAGGAGTGGGCACTGGATATTTTTTCCTGAACACGGGCAGGTCCTGGGAGGCCAGAGAATCGGATGCAGGTGAGAGGCCTACCTTCCGTGTCCACGCCTCTGCGTGGCTGCAGCGTCTCATCCTTCACTAACTGCATGGATATTCCATTCACTGTACGTGTGCACATACGTACACATTCAAGAAACAAAGCCATTCTGAATGTTACCTATTCAGTAAGTCAACTGGGCAGAGTTCACCATTCTTCTTTCCCCTGAGTTCCTCAGTTAACTAAATCTGATCCATTTTTAAAGAAATGGCTATTATTCCTGCTTCCAGTCATTTTCCCACACTATCGATTATTTTTGCTAAGGTTGTGTGGACTCCTACTCATCACCAAATCATTAAGAAACTGAAAAGAGATGAGTATTAATTTTATACCACTTGTTTCAATAAAGTAGCCACAAGAAACATAAAAGAAAGACAAAAAAAAGAAAAGAAAAAAGGAAGCCAGAAACTATCTTGCTTTAATATGTTGAGTCCAGATAACATGACAGGGTAAATCCTGATCTGTAAATAAATCCTATCTATTTCAGAACTCACTTTTCCTCAGTAAGTTATCATGTTTTATAATTTCTACTCCTACGCATTCTCATTTCTCAGAGAACCCGTGTACCTCATTCTCACGTATTTCAACATTTATCCAATGCAAACGTCAGCGCTGTTCACGAAGATACCTGGTACACAGGATCTACAACAAGGAGCTCTGGTTAAGTCTCAGATTGAATGCTGTGGCCTTGGCACCTAATGCTGGTTTTGAAAGCGAGCCATTGTGTGGACTCCTACAGCTGGTGGGTCACCCACAGCTCCCGAGAGAGGATGGGGGTGGGGAGGGTTGGCTCAGGCTCACAGTCTCCCAGCCTGACCTCCTCTTGCTGCAAGTCCCCAAGACGGTACAAAACCTGCCCCAGTTCACAGGGTGGATTCGTGAGAACCTGGACTTTCTAATCTGTGGTGTATTATTCTCTTCACTACTCCACATGGTCATCCTCAAGGAAAGAAAAAACAGGCTTTTGTTATTGTTAATGGCACTTGGCTGACGCGACCATGTCATTGAAACCAAGCAGGCTTTGTTGAAAAGTGGGTCCCACTCAGGTTACCTGTCCAGCTGAAGCCCAAGTGGTCAGCGATATAGGCCAGTCGCTCCTCCATCCGCCGCTGTTCTTCCTGCTGATCTGCAGAAGGTCAGAAACAGAACAGCCGTACTGTCTGTGCCAGGAGAGGACCCAGGGCTGACCGTCCATGGCAGGGAGGTCAGGCGTCCGAATGCCCGAGGACGGCCCAACTCTTGTGAGAGCTACTGCGTGTTACGTTGGGTTAAACTGTGTGCGCCTGACTCCCGGAATGGAATGGGGACTAAGTCGAACATAAACCACAAACCCCAAGTGCTTCCACATCTCTGTAATCAAGACTAGCGGCAGCGCGGGCTGTGTAAGGGGCTGAGTGGCAGGTGGCTGTCTGAGGACCTGCCTGCCAGGTCACCTGAGAGGACTCTGTCCACCAGCCAACAGCCACCACCTCCCTCCTCAGGTGCCAGAGCTCACAGCCGGGCTGCTGAAGGGGGGTCGTCGGTGAGGACCTCCCTTGCCGCCTCGGGCAGCAGCGATCCCCTCCCAGCCACAGGTCACAGGAGACTGAGACCCTGGGCGGGGGCCCTGGCCTGGTGACCCCGAGCGGGGCTGCGGGCCACGTCTGCAGTGGAGGTCGCGTTACGGTGCACGCGTCTGTTGGGCAACGTCTCTGTCTGCTCTCTCGTAAGCGAGCTCTTACGTTACTCCCACAAACTGTGATTTCCCGTTTATTTTTAACCCCCGTTAATCGATGGGCAGTGTTTTAGATGATGGTCTTGTGACATTTTTCACAAGGCAGATTTAAGAGTAATAGTCTTCATTGGAGAGATACTGGAAGCTCAGAGGCTGCTTTTCACTGCCCCGTGGGTTCCATGCTGACAACTCAGAGCCATGGCCCCTCCCCGGCGACGTCCACCATGCAAGGTCTGAGTTTTGTTGTCTGCTGCACGGCCTCGGGGGGGCTGCCCCGTTCACCGACCACATCAACGAAAAGCCTGTTTTACTTGATGTCTGTTTGCTTAAAGTGTTTACCAACAGTATCCAAAATCCGACCTTTCTGAATCAAAAACAGATCCACAAAATTGGGATTTCATGATCTGTGAAATCTTTTTGAGCACATGGCTTCCTAACGATTACAACGTTAAGTATGAATTATTAGGAAGTACACAGGAGTAGGAAAAAGCATCGGATCCTCATAGCATAAAGCAAAACCCAGTATCCTCCTGCGCAGCAGCCAAAGGGCTGAGCCAGAGGCAGAGCAACAAAACTCCGGCGGGCATGGCCTCGCGTGCAGCGCAGGAGGCCGGGCCGCGCCTGGCGTGGGCACGGTTCCGTAAGCGTTCTCATCGCTCAATCTTGAGATTGTCGTCACAGACAGGAGGGCACAGAGAGAGCACAGAACACGACAGGCTGACACAAACACAGGAGCCACTACGCGAAGCTTAAAGAAAATGAGACACAAACCGCCAAAGAAAACAGACAAAGGACACGGCTACGCGGGCTTAGGACATGCGTGCGCAGGGCGTCCCCCGCGGCAGTACCTTCAGCGCGGTCATGGCCGTTCTCATCGGGGACGCGCTCAATCAGAGTCTCAACGGACTCGTCCCAAACGGGCCTTGTGTCAAAGACGTCCTCGGGGGCCGGGGGCGCGGCCCCGGCAGGCGGCAGGTTTTCGATCACGGACACGTCCAGGGTGCTACTGCTCTCGTCATCGGAAACCACCTCCTGCTCCCCCTCTGCCTGGGCCAGCCTGTCCACTAGCTTGGCCGCCTGGTCACTGATCTCCTCAAAGAACTCGAGGGAGTCCCTGCACAGGCCCAAGAACTGCTCCTTGCTCTCCCGTGGGGTCCCCCTGCCCTTCGCCGGTGGGCGGGCCACCAGCAGCCGGGGGCTCGAGGCCGTGCCCTCTGACTGCAGCCCAGATGCCTCTGCCCCTGCCCCACCCGCCGCTTCGGCCTCAGCGCAGCTTCGGGCTCTCCCTGCACTGGCACCAGACTCCTGCCTGTCCCTGTCGTCTGTGGCCCTGCTCGGCACGTCCTGTCCCTGAGGGGCCACTGTCTTGGGCAGGGCGGTGCCCTGGGGCGGGGTCTGCTGCCCAGCCCCTTGGAGGGGCGCTTTCACAGGGATTTTAGACTTTGGCCTTTCCTCTGACTCAGCCCTGTCCTCATCTGGGCTGGGCAGGCCTTGAGGCGGGGCCCTCTCCCCCTGGGCCGGGGCCGCGGTTCTGACGGGGATCTTGGACTTGCTCTCGGGACAAGGCGCACTCTCCACGGCTGCGGCGGGGATCTCAATGACGGACTTCTGCTCCTCCGGGGAGGAGTCAGGAGAATCGTCCCGATCTGCATACACGGACCTGGTGACCGTGGAGAAGTCCAGCGCAGCCTGGACAGCGGGCTCTGGGCAGGCGGGGCCGGCCAGCGCCTTGCTGCCCTGTGTGGGGGGCAGGCCCTTGGCGCCCACAGAAACGGCCCCCTCTGCTGACAGGGCATCCTCGGACGCTGGGGCCCCCATCTGGGAGCAGAGGCTGCCATCTGAGGCCGGGGGTACCTCTCCTTCCTCACTCAGGACATTGGGGAGCAAGTTGATCTCATCTGTGTCTGTCAATCCTGAAAATGCTGGGGTCAGGGCTGGCGTCTGGGGCCGCAGGGGCTCAACAGCAGCACCCCCTTCTCTCACGTCGCCAGGGATGGCCTCTTCCCCAGACTCTTGGCCAATCTGGAAAAAGTGGAAGCTCTCCTCTGCATAGGGCCTTTTGGTCATGTCGATGGCCCCGCTGCGGGTCATCTCGAACAGCTTGCCCTCCTGGAAGAGAAAGGGGTTCTGCTCGCTGGTCGGGGTCCCCTCCTCGGTAGGGGTCCGCGCGGGAGTGGTGTCCGGGGTGGTGCCCTGCGATTGTCTGTCCGCCATCAAACCGAACACCTTCTGCTCTTCCTCCTTCACCCGGGCCTCAAAGGCTTCATCATCCTCGCGGATTTCGCTCCAGCAGTCGGAATCTGCGTCTGTGGCGGTGATGACAATCCGGCTCACGTGCTCGCCAGCGGCAGAGCGAGGCAGGTGGGGCTGCGAGGACACAGGGTCACAGTCGGACGGTGTGGCCTCCGAGGCACCTTCCAGGCCCTGGTCCTCAAAACTGGGGCCTTTGCTTGAAACAGCCCCACTGGAGGCGCAGGCCGCCAGCACACCATCCACAGAGGGTGTGACGGTCGCAGAGCACGTGTCGAAAGCATGGAAGGTTGCATGTCCTGCGTCTGTTTGGGCTTCGCTGCCTCCACTAGAGAAAAAGGACTCGGGGGGCACGTTTTCATAAGGGCTCACAGCCTGAGGGTCGCCCGCTCCCTCAGCCTCGGAGGAGTCGTGGCCGGGGATGCCCACGGACAGCCCATCTGTCTGCGTGGCCGGGGAGGTGGCGAGGGTGGGGCCATCCTTCGGGAAGCTCTCAGGGGCGAGGTCAGTCTCTGCGACCTCCATTTTTGCTGTAGCAGATGTGGAGACACCGTCTTCTGCTGCTGTACAGTCAGGCAAAGAGGACGGACGTGAAGCGCCCTCACCAGGGCCACCTGCTTGTGGCGGTCCCTCTTGGGAAACCCCGAGCCCTCCTCCTCCCGAGTCCTTATCATCAGGGCCCTGGGGCGCTGCCAGTTCCTCAGGGATGAGCAGCTCCTCCCCAGTGGGGCCAGGGGGACCCGAGAAGATGGGTGGGGCCGAGCGGCTGGAGCTCCCCACCACACACCCATGGCCAGCGCAGGTTTCGGGTTGGTCAGCATCTCTGCTCAGATCGCCGTGCGGCAGAGCCAGGTCTCCGGTTGGATCAGGGTGACTGTCTTCAGGCGAACAAGAGTCACGCTCTTTTTCTTCTTCTGGTTTACCGGGTGCCTCCAGGGCATCTTCGTTCATCTTGAAAGTGTACTGTTTGGGAGTGGCTGGCTGGAACAGAGCCTCCTCGGGGCTGGAGTTTGAGTCCAGGCTGGACGGGCGCGGGGATGGAGGCTGCACCCGGATGGCCGGCTCTGGGAGCAGCCCTGGGTCGGCCCCCGCCCTCAGCTGCCCCAGCTCAGGCTCGCTCTCTGAGGAGGACGCACTCCCACCGTCTGAGGTCGCCATGACGGGGACGTCGCTTCCATCCTGTGCATGTGGTGCATGCGGCGGCTCAGCCCCGGCTGCTGAGCCATCGGCATCTGGGTCAGAGGAGGAAGACTCTCCGGGCTTCGGTTCCTTGCGGCAGCCCCTTTTCTGCTTGGCTTCTTGTTCAAGTTCACCAAAGGTTTTGATTTTGGTCACCATTTTAAACATCTCCTCTTCAGGGGTGAACCTCTTTTTCTCCCCATTTTCAGAGTCTTCCTCCTCAGCACATTCGTGAATCACAGCTGGCTTGGGGGTGCCTGCATCGGAAGCCTTGGGCGTGACCTCATAGCTGACTTCTTCGGAGCTTGGGGTGTCAGGAGAGAGGGGACTCTTGCCGGAGCTCTCCACGAGGGACGTCTGCTCCAGGCTGTCGTCCTCAGCACTGCCATCAGGGTCTCGCAGGAGCCGGGACCGGACGGAGGCCGCTTCAGCGAAGAGCTCGGTCTTGGCACCAGCTGCGGGAAGAGGGGCATGGCCCAGGAGAGCTCCGGCCTTCACCCTGGGCTCCACGGGGCTGCTCTCGAGGGAGTCGCGGCAGGGGGACTCTCTCAGGGGGCTGGGTTCCAGGGAGTCTGGGGTTGTGTGTGAGGAGTTGTCCTCCGGCCCTGGGCTGGCCTCCAGGGAGTCCGTGTGGCTCACCGCCAGCGACCCATCAGCCCCAGGGCTGAGGGCCTCCGCGTCGGGGCGGGGCAGTGGCAGGTCCAGCCCCTGGGGGCTGCGGGGGGCTGCTGGGGGCTGCTCAGTCCTCACAGGGGCCTCAGGCGGCGAGGACTTGGGGCTGGTGGGTTCCTGAGCTCCAGGTCCTGCCTGTGTCTCGTGGGCAAGTGGACCGTCATCACAGGGCGCATCTGCCGTCAGCCCAGGGGGCGTGTCCTTTGCTGAGGACGCAGAGCGGTGGCCTGGGCCATCATCCTCCAGTTCGGGGCTGGTTTCTCTGGAAGGGTCCAGGGCAGCCTCCTTCACACACCCGGCCCGGGGCTCCGCACCCTCTGCAGTGGCCGCACCTGGCTCTACAGCACCGTCCGGAGTGTCTTTGGTGGAGGGACGCACTTCGACCGAATGAACGTCTGTTACGAAGGTGGCATTTTCACTGATTTCCCCAGCTGGCTCCTGGCTTTGCTTTGGTGAGTACGAAAGGCTTTCCGGGCTTGTCTCGGGGGTCTCTGCCAGGCCCTCGTGCTTGTAGCTCTCTTCCGAGCTGGCCTGCAGCGTCCCCTCCGTCAGGCTGCCACACGGGGACACCACCGCCCCTTCCTGCCCCAGGTTTTCACAGCTGCCATCCAGGCGGAAGCTCAGGGCTGGGAGCAGCTGCCCGCTGCCAGGCTCTGGTGGGAAGGCTGTGTGGAAGGGGCTGGTGAGCACCTGCTCAGGGACCAGCGGCACCTGTTCGGGCTCCTCCTGGCGGCGGAACTGCTGGTACCTGTCGTTGTCTTCCAGCTCCTGCTTAATGACCTCAGAAAAGTCGGTGGAGGCTTTGCGGTCGGGGCTGATCTGGAGGTCCCTGTCTCCCCGCTCGTCCAGCTCCTCCCTGGGCAATGGGTCCACGGGGGGCACTGTCCTGTCAGTGGGGAGGGTCTCCTTCCCTCCGGTGGTGTCTTCTCTCAGCCCCAAGGCACTGCGGGCCCCTCTTCTAGGTTCTGCAGCCCCCACTCCCGGGGACCTCTGGCCTCGTCGGATGGTCTGACTCTCTGTTCTCTGTGTCTCCTTCTGGGCCTGTATCGGCCCCTTTTCTTTTTCTGCCCGAAGTTTGTTTTTCTCCTGCAGCTGCTTCGGTTTGGCGGCTTTGTGCTCAAACAGCCCAGCCTTGTGTTTGGACGGGTCCTGACCCGACTGGAAGGCCTTCATTAGCTCCCGGACAGACATGGTCTCCTCGATGCGCTCCGTTTTTGAGGTGGGGGACACTGGCGCTGCCCTGTCTGTCTTCCCGGAAGGGGACACGGAGAGGCGCTTCTCAGTCTTCCCGGGGACTGGCCCCGGAGGGTGCTTTTCCATCCTCACAGCCGGTGACGCGGGCAGGCGCTTGTCTGTCCTCCCGGGTGACACGGGGGGGTGTTTCTCTGTCCTGCCCGACGGCGACACCGGCGGGCGTCTGTCTGTCTTACCTGAAGGCGACACCGGCGAATGCCTCTCGGGTTTACCTGAGGGGGCCCCGGGAGAGTGCCTCTCGGCTTTTGCTGAGGGAGACACGGGCGAGTGCTTCTCGGTTTTACTTGGTGGTGAGGCTGGAGGGTGCCGCTCGGACTTGGCCGGGGAGGTGAGGGAAGAGTGTCTGTCCGCTCTGGAGGAGGGGGACGCAGGTGCCCGCCTCTCTGGCCTCACGGGGGGTGATGCGGCCGGCTGTGGCCGGGGCCCCACCCTCCGGGGCCCTTCTTCCTTGCCCTTGAGCCTGACAGGCAGCTTGCTCCGACCCTTCTGCTCGTCCTCCACACGCTTCTGCAGGGCCTTCACCTTGTCCTTGATGGGCCCGATGGGTGTCTCCTCAACCACCGGGGACGTGGCCTTCCCCCTGGGCAAAGGCTCCGGCGCCAAGCCTGGCTCTTCCTCTAAGGACTCTTCTGAACTGCCCTGTTTAAGTTCGCTTTTCCCTGCGCTGGCTTGTAAACTCTCCTCCTTCTGCTTCTGTTTGTCCTTTAACTTCTTCCTCACTGGCTTCTTTATCCCCAGGCCTGGTTGCTGCTGTGTCTGCATCCCCTGCTTCTCATCCAGGGGAACGTCCTTTCCTTTGCTTCCAGAGCGTTTGTCCCCAGCCGCGCGGGGCGCTGGCCTTGGGGCCCCTCCAGGAGCCGCTGGGTAGGAGTTCAGATCCTCCGTGAGGTAGGTGACCAGCCCCGTGGCGTCCTTCTGTCCCTGTGCTGGGGTTTCCTTCTCTAGCCTAATCTCTACACAGGGGATCTCGGGGACCTCCAGGGGGGCCCTCTGCTTAGCCTCCGCTACCTCCTCGTCACTGACGAGCACCCACTCCTCGTCAGCCAGCTCCCCCTCAGGCTGGGGCCCCGGCCCGTGGCCGCTGCCCCCTGCACAGGCCCCACCCCTCAGGATCTCGTTCACCTTCTCCAAGTCCTCCTTCACTCTCCCCACGATCTCAAAGGGCTCCCCCGGCTCCTCCTCCACGGCCCCAGCCAGCGCCTTCTCCCCGAGGGCGCCCGCCCTGCCGGCCGCGCCCGTGGCCAGGAGCGCCGTCACCTTGATCAGGTCCTGCTTCACCTCGGAGACCTCCGAGAGCAAGTCCGGGCTGGCCAGGGCCGGGGCCTCCGTGGCCAGATGGCTTTTCAGGACAGACGTTTCTGTCGACTCTGTCTCATCGTCTTTGATGGGAATGGAGGACATTGAAAGTAAAACGGAAACCAAAAAAGATGTTGGCAAATGTAAACAGGACCCGAGGACACAGTGTCTTTTCCTGTCGTGGTGGGAGGGACAACACAACGGGCTGGGATGGCGGAGCCATGGGGTCTCGGGACACAAAGCAAAGCGAGGCTAACGGAAAAACTGAAAAGGAGGATGAGCAGGAAATAACTTGCTTAACTTTCTCACGTGCCGCATGTACGCACACACACGCACACGCACGCACACGCAACAGCGCGGTGACAGACCGTCAACACACACACAACGCCACATGTCGACAGAGACGGCACAGTGACTCCTACGGAGGCATCTCAAGATTGCTCAGGTGTCACAGGTCAATGTGGGAAGGGAAACAAACAGGGGCAGCCGAGGGGGAGTAGGAGAGACTGCAGGACACTCATTTCCTCGGAGAGAAAGCCAGTAAGTAGCAAACTCAGGACAACTTCTCGTGGTGTGTGCGCACTTTGGATCATGTGGAAATCTGGGATCAGCGCGTGCCGTTCTGCCCTGCACGAGACTACCCCGAGGGTCCGAATCCGCTGCAAACCGGCGTTTCATCTAAGGAAACTCACACCAACAACAGGGCGCAGGGCCCAGTGCTGAGAGGCACAGCCTTTCCTCAGAGCCGCCTCCTTGTCTGGACACTCACTGAGCAGACCAAGGAGGGAGGGAGGAAAGGGCAGGACAGACACAACGGTGGGGATGGAACGTGTACGTGAGTCCGGAGTTAGGAGGTGACGCATGGCAACTGAGTCAGAGACAGTCACACAGACACACGCACAGGTGTGTAAGCAAAGTTATTTCCATGCAAAGCAAAGCAGGGTGAAACGGGGGCAGGGGGGTCTTTGCCGGGACGCAGGCGGGAGGGTGGTCGGAAAGGACAACAGGTGCGCATTACTGTGGTGAAGCACCATCCCTGTGCGCGAGCCAGCGCCTCCGACGGGGAAAGCGGGGTGGCCGGGCGCGGCGGGGACGGGGGTGCCGCACTGCCAGCAGCAGGAGCAAATCCCACTCAGGGCCAGCACGTTGGGAAAGACCATGGACAGACCCTCCGCCAGTGCCTTCTCTGGACACTGTTTTACACCCTGACGGATGCTATTTAACAATTGCCTTTAAAGTACAGGAAAACCAAACCTGAGTCTATATTTGAAAATTTAAAATATTCAGAGGACCCAGGAGGATCCAGCCGTTACAGCAATAGGGTAGGTGCTTGTAACGCCTGAGCCACGTGCTTGGTGCTCAATCCCGAGCTTGTGGCCAAGGAACAAAGAGACAGGCTGTTCAAATCAGCACAGTCGTTCTGAACGAGAAAGTGGGAGAATAAAATGAAATCTCCTCCAAAGACAAAACTAACAAAGGCAGTGACAGCAGATCTTCCCAATAAACACAAGTGCCTTTGCCGGAAAGAGCCAGTGTTTGTTGAGGAGATGTCTTCTGTGAATGTGCATTTCTCAAAATATATTAAAATAATTTTATCAACATATTTGCTAACTATAACCAGTGAAAACATCCAGCACATCACATATTCTGGCTCGGAATGATGCTTCAGCATGAGGATGAGGAGACTCTCAGCGAAAGGCACCTCTGTGACACCGCAGTAAATCATACTGCATAGACTTAAAAAAGCCCTCAGACCAGTGAATGGGGTTGACCATATTAACGTGAGTCTCCACCCTGAAATACAGTTAATGTAAATAAATTTAAAAGTGAAAAAACATTATCAGACTTTTTTCCCCTGAAGTATTTAAGGCATAAAAGCAAAACAAAAAACAAAAACAAAAAAAAAACAAAAACCCAGCCCTGACAAATTCAGTTTCTTCCACACAGGAAGCAGAGTCACCAGAAACAGGTCAACCCACGGAAACATTCGTGGGCGAGACTGGCCCCCAGGAAGGTCCGAGAACCCCCTCTCTCTGCAGTAGGTTATTCTGGGATTTGCACCATTACTTAAAATTGTGATTAGTCATTTCATCCAGGAGGTTTCAGTGTTTGAATTCATGGCTGTTATTTTTCTGGAACATTTTCAAGAAAGCCCGTGCTGCCTCCGCCCTGCCAAAGCCACTTCACCACAGTAAGGGTCAGGGAGGGTCATGTCAGGCCGGATGGCGGGGACAGTATCGCCTTTGCGGGTGCAGCCCACGAAAGTGACGGGCGGATGTAAAAGTGATACTGTCACATCAGCGCTACAGAAATGAGAGGACAGCGTCATGCTCACAAAGGGACAGAAACAGCGGGCGGGCAGGGGCGGGGGAGGGGAGGCCCGGAGAGCGAGTGCTGGGGGACAGTCGCTGCGCTTCCCTGCCAACGAGGCCGCGTTCGGCCATCTGTACGGAGCGGGCCGAGCGGCTTTTCTGCATCTATGTTAATGGTTAATAAGGATATAAAGATGTGATTGTGATCGTGGTTAGTACAGGCAACTAGCTTGCATCTGAATTCATGCTTGTCTTTACTGTAGCCAGCTTTCAAAAAAAATTAATTTTGTTGAAAATCTTACTTTTTTCTGATGTCATATCGACCTGAAAGAAAACATACATAATCGAATGGTTACAACAGCGTCTTGTCTCCCGGCCCAGACGTGCTCGGGACGCCCCCGGTCATAGCCCCTACGTGGGGACACCAAGCACAGGGGCCGGGGCTCTGCTATGCTTGTCCCTGACGACCTCCTTCATTCTTACCCAAACTTTGAGAAAACAAATCTCCTTCTAGACACTACAGGCAGAAGGAAGCCTTTCTACCATGTATTCCTGGGAAGACATGACCCAGGGTGTATTTGATGTTAGAAATGCACATTTGTTAGGGAAAAGGCCCAGTAGAGATGGAAGCAGGTATTAAATGGTGTCAACTTCACTGAGAAAAAATAGCACGCCAGGGCGATACGCTCGACAGTGTCATCGCCATTGATTATGAGCCAGAAGCACAGTTCCTGAAAAGAGCGCAGGCTGCAATTATCGCCCTAAATAGTTCCTGAAGCAGTTCAACAGACACCCCAAAGCTCACGGGAAAGGCCGTATGGATGCAGCTCAGTTGGCTTCATCGCTGCGTTACCCATGGGGAAGGAGCAGGAGCCACGTTCCCACCGCTCTGGTGACTGAGTCACAGGCACAGGAAGGAAATGGGGCGTGACCCAGTGACAGACCTTGAAGGGAGAGTGACCACCCTGGTCACAGGCACACGTGTGTCCTGTGACACACAGCAGGACAGCACGTCTGTAACCACCCTTGTGTCCTGCTCCACAGACAGGGTGTCGGTGAAAAGAGTGGACTCAAGGCTTCTCTGGGCTGACAGGGTCTTCCATTTTAAGCAGGTGGGTACAAGGGTATTTATTACAATTTTCTTTATAGTTCTGCATTTCAAATCCATCAGAATGACATTAAAACAAAACTAGTACACTTGAAAACATTCACACGCAACTAGCAACAATTGCACTCATCTGCTCTGGAAATGGGAACCAAAGTGTTGATCGGGAAGTATTAAGGATTTGTTTCACGTCTACGAAAGCATCTGGGCGTTTTCCGATGTTTACAAGGGAAGCAAGCACAGACCAGCCTGAACCAGAGAAGCAGCTGTCACTGCAATGGGCACGTGGTCCAGCCGACCTGTCTGAGACACGCGTCCTTCGCCTGTGCCGGAAGGAAGGCTCTGCCCGTGTGATGCTGGCTGGCACCCCCTCCCACACCACGTGTGACGCTGCCATCATTGGGTGTAGGGGCCACATGCTCCCTGGTTGTTGGTCTCCGTGGTTCTCAAACGTCCTGGTTTTCAGACTCCTTCCATTCCTCAAACTTAGTGAGGTGCCCGAGGAACAACTTCTTATGTCTGATACACGAAAGTGGACGGGTGTTGAGAATGAAGTGGAGGAAACGCTAAGCCTAAGTTTACGGGCGCGCACAGTACAGCATGCGGCCTGCGCTCAGCCTCCAGGAGCCACCCTGGGGCTGGCAAGGGCGTGTGACTCAGAAGGGGCGATGTCTCCAAGCCACTACAGGGCTCGGACCCGCTGGGCGTCTGAAGACCACCTTTTGAGAACCACGGGCTGCTGGTTTGTCTGCCAGCGGACGGCACGGAAGAGCAGACGATGGCAGAGAGACAGGGCGACGAGCCCCGGGGACATGCCTGTGCCCCGCAGGGCCCTGGGCCACCGCGGCAGAGCCTCCACGCATACGGTCCCCGCGGCTCTAGCAACAACACAGCTGTCCCAAGCGACAAGGCCACAAAATTACCTCTTCCTCCTGTTCTTGGTCGGACTCTGACTCCTGGCCGCCCAGATGCCACGCGGGATGGAAAAGAGCAGGAAGAGCAGAAAGTTTAGGAGGAAAGGTTAGGACCCCGCCCACCAGCCTTGACAGGTGGCACCCACTCTGGGTGCCCTTATATTTCTCACAGTTCACAGAAGACAGGCACACAAATTAACTGAATGCCGAAGTCTGGAGATTCAAGAGACAAAAGAACCGCGATTACAAACACGCTGACTTCAGATGCTCGGCCACCAGCCTTGAGGTTGGACACTGAGTGGCTTGGGGGCACACGTCTGCAGACATGGTGACGATACTGGCTGGAACAGCCAAGAGCCACGAGCAAGCATGTGATGAGTGTCGTCTCGCTCCACAGGCTACAGGTGGCAGTTCTGTTACAGCGAAGAGCCGGTGAACGCTAAGGCGCAGCTGTGGTGCGCACTGCCGGGCAGTTGTCTGTGTGCTGGTGACTAGACCACCCCAGCATCAGCAACTGCATCTGACCTGTCCTGGCAGCACCTTGAAGGCTCACTGAGATCACAGCCAGAGCTAACTCCCTTCCAGAAACGTGACATTCATTGACCTCGATCAAGTGAGGACTCACGACATCACACGTGAGGCTGTGAGCCATTTCTGTGCGACTCATCTCTACGTACAAGAACGACTAACTAGGAGCGACAGCCTGGTGGGTGAGCAGAGTGAGGAGGTGCTCGGGCTCAGGGCACCCAGCTTCAGGGTTTCAAATACAGCCCCACCCCGCACCCCGCAGGCCTCCGCTGCCCCGCGTACCTGCCCCGTCCCGTAGACACCCCCGCACGCGGCCACTGCCTCCTGGGCACTGTTGGGTGGGGCTCCCGTTGGGAAGAGATACTGGTTAAAATGTTTTTAAAAAAAAGCTGTCCCCAACATCGAATTCACGCCGGTGCCCTCCTTGGTTCGATAGAGCGATCACGACTACTTCTGCATTATCAAGAGTGACTGCAGAGCAGTTCTGCAGGGGCAGGGCCCTGCCCAGAAAGCCGTACCTGAAGTTGGACCTGGGTCAGGAATTAATGTGCTTTGTTCTTTTCAGCCATGTTTCAAATCTGCTCCTTAGAGCAAGGGGGTATCCTGCACACTAATCATGTTAAAATGGTTGGAAAATGAATGTGATACCCCTGAAATGCAGCAGGTGGTGAGAGGAACAGGTCGTCGTTTCAGCAGTAAGACAGACTGCCGTGAGGTGCCCTGTGTGTGAGACTCAGGCCCCCGCCGGGCTGGCCATGAGTGGGGGCTCGGGCCCGCACGTCCGAGCACCTGAGTGTGGTCCCCGAGGGCACGTCAAGGCTGTCAGGGAGACAAAGTCAGTTCTTGGTTTATCAGAAGTTAGTTCAGAATGACCTTAACTTCAAATTCTCTGTCTCCCACATCCACATGTGTCTAGGAAAATTTCTCCATCAAACCGCGTCTGACGCGACATAGGCAAGAGCTACTTTCCCTCGCTTCACGGGAGAGCCACAGGCGGGACAAGGAACCCCAAATGAGTGTGACGTGTGCTTGCATCATGTCTCTGCTGCCACGTCTCCAAGGGCCTGGAGACAAGCCCCACGTGCCTGCGCGCACAACACAGACTCCGCCATTTACCTTTATGTAGACAGGCAGAGTGATGTTTAAATTGCAGATCGCTTGATGCACCAGGCCTCTTGTGGATTTTGGCTCTTTCATAAATGATAGTCGTCCGCAAGGTTCCTGAGTTGTGTCTCGTACCTTGAATGAGAAAGGCACAGGTGTGTCACCCACACAGGACACGTGTGACTCCTTTTACATAGGTGAGACTCCAAAGCTTCGGGGGAAATACAGCGCATCGGAGACTCGGAGTCAGGGGTAGAGGCTGCCCTTTCTCCTTGTTCTATTTTCATTTAAAACCACCTTGTAAAACATCGTTCCGTTTTTAGAAACACCGTGGTGAAACACACAGAACACCACTTGCCATCCCCATTTCCACACCGACACGGCCAGTGCACAACCCGGCAGCGCGACACGCTCACGAAGCTGTGCCCCGGCCCCCGCCCCTGCCGGGCACCCCTCCGTCCTCCTCATCCCGACAGACACTCTGCTCCCACTGCCCTGCAGCGGCCCTGTCCCCTCAGCCCCGGGGACCCCGATTCCCCCTTGTCTCACACCCGCCTCCTCTCGGCGCTCTGGACAGAGAGACGGGGCAGGGTCTGCCCTTCCGTGCCCAGCTGGCGTCGCTCGGCCTGCGTCTGCAAGGGCCACCAATGCCACAGTGCGCGTCAGGGTGCCACTGCTCTTTAAGGCTGGGTGACGCTCCATGCAGTGCGTGGAGCATGTCCTATCTACCCACGGCCCCGCCAAAGGACACCTGAGGGGGTGGATGCCTGAGGTGGCGGACAGTGCCGTCACCAAGACAGGTGCCAGAGTGGCCGGGACCGGCTTTCAGCTCCCTTGGGCACAGATATGCCCAGAAATGCAATCATTGGACCCTGCAGCCACGCGACCCTTAATGTTCTGAGGATTCACCTTGCTGTTTCCCACAGGGCTGCACCATTTTATCTCCCACCACCGTTTTCTAGTTCCTGGGTTTTGGTTTTTTTTGAAAATAACCGTTCTAATGGGTGTGGAGTAGCACTGCATTGTGGCTTGCCCTCGGCCTTCCCTAAACTGCTGAGCATCTATCAATGTGCTCACTGGCCTTCCGTGCACCGTTTTGTTTATAAGTGACTTCTGCACATCAGCGATATCAAACATTAGTTTAACTATACAGCGGTGTGTGTTAAATGGCTCCACCGCCCCTCAGCAGTTCCTGCTTGCGTGGTGATCAGCAAGAACTCAGCTTCAACCAGGCAAAACCATTGAGCCAGGAATGGCGCAACAAGAGGCTCAAGAGAGACCCTGGGAACACTTAGCTGACGTAAAAAAATTGAACAGGCTTACAGACACACGCTTGAGGGAAGCGCGAGGGTCACGTGATAAAAGGGTCACTGGTGACGGACCGCGGGGGGTCAGTCAACCCTCTGCGGCAGGACTGGGAGAGCAGGCGGGGCCCAGGCCCGTCCTGAGCATCTGGCGCCGCCCTTCCCCCCGCCCCGCATCCCCGACAAGTGACGTGTGTGTGGGAAGCGGGAATGAAAGGCCAGAGAAATGGGGCGGAGGACGGTTGTCGCCTCCTTTCAGATCCACGAGCCTCTTGTCCAGTCTCAGCTATGCTGAGGCTTGGAGTCCGGGAGGAACAGAGCTTCCCGCCACTCGCTCTCGCTCAGATCGACATGCTCTCTAGGCACGGAAGGGCCCTGAGTGTCTGCTGAGTGACTCTGTGAGGGTCTGTCCATCCGTCTGCAGCTCTGTCGAGACAAGTGCTCCCTGGGTTGCAGGCCCTCCTAGGCCTTTTGAGAGATTCTGTTACAAAAAATTGTCACCTAGACCTCCTCTCGGCCCTCATTTGTGAAATTCACACATTTTGAAAACATAAGCACAAATGGTTTTAAAAAGAATCTTAAAAAAGGGAGACACTTCCTGTGAAATTGGAAAAAGAAAAGTCACTTTTTCTAATTAGTGAATTGACTCTTGGTCCTTAAACACCTCCTCTAAATAAACTTGCAGTCGAATTTGAATTTCAAAAACAAAAAGGGTTGGTTTTCCAGAACTTTACACTATAGTTTAAATAATCACTGGAAGCGACGGAAAATGGAAATTCTCTTCTTCTAAAGGAAGTCGAATCCTTTCTTGATTTTGAACCAAACGTGTTTAAAAAAATGCCGTGTAGATGTTACCTTGACAAAGAGAGGAAGTCTGTTCTCTTTAAAGGCAAAAAAGCTGAATATGTGGTGCTGGCCGCTCTTGGTCAGCGGCACGAGGTTGCCGAAACAGTCCACGTAGATGGGCTTTCCTTCGAGCACCTGGTGAGAGAGCGCAACAACAGAGCCCAGAGCAGCTGCGTTTACTGCTTGTTACTCACGTGAAGAGCCGGCGGCTCCACTTGAAACAGCAAACCCACACACACAGCCGTCTCCAAACTGCCAGCACCCTGTCTCCCCTGCGACGAAGCGTGTCCTCACGCCCCCTCTTCTACGCCTAACAGGGCCTGCAGCGTGCGGTGGCGTGTCAATGTGGACGTCCTCATTCCCAGCATCGTATCAAGTGACCCCCCCAAACTGACCTATCTCTAAATCCCAAATGTAGACTTCTGGTTGGCTCATCTTTGCTGTCCCTGTGAGCCTGGCCGCTCGACTTCCCTACCCAGACCCACACTGATGAAAAATGCCAAAATCGGTCCACGTGACACAGAAAAGCTCTGTCACTCCCACGTTTACACTGAGGACACGCCTTCCAACTTCTTTACTACTAAAAATTAGTACAAGAACAAGGGAAGATAAAACCATCCAAACTGTTACCACCACATACTTGATCAGTAAGTCATAATTTTACCCAAGGTAATCTCTGAGAGAGGCCTATTACCTCCCGTATGCTGAGGCTGTCCCCACAGGACGGGTCTCAACCGGCTAAAAATAGCTGACTTGGGGCCACGACCTTCCAACTGATCAGAATGTGGACTGGTCTTTTCCTTTCTAACTTATGGCTTTATTTATTAAGTACTGTCTCCCACACCATCCGTGACCACAGGCGCGCGCGTCGGCATGCCTTGTCGGGGACACGCACCTCCACGTCCCGGCTCCGGGCCACCTCAGCGAAGTTCTCCTGCTGCTCCAGCGTCTTGTCCACCTTGTCGTCCGTCATGCAGAAGCACCGCAGCCTGGCCTCGATGGGGTCGTGGGACTTGGCGAACACCACGAACTTGGCCATGTACGGCACGCAAATGATTTCACGGTACACTTGGGAGGCGAAGGCCACAGATTCCTGGGTTTGTCGGCAGTCTATCAGCCAGAACCTAGAAAACGGTTTCAGGTCACTCCCCTGAAGCTAACGTGCACCTCCCGAGGACAACCGGTCCCCCCGACGGGATCGCGGTCATCGTTAAATGCTTCTTGGGAAAGGACGGGGGGTGAGGCGGGAGACAGCAAGCGAGGGAATGGGCAGGGCGGGGTGCCCCCGAGGACCACGCGGTGTTTGCTGCCAACTACGAGACCCGTGTGTGTGTGATCTTCTTCATTGGAAACACGTCCACGTGTTGTCTTCTGAAGACCACGCCCCATGTCCCAGCACCATCGGGGGATGGGCCTCGGCCATCTTACGGGGACCTCGCTGGGGGTGCCCCAGGCCCCTCAATCCCCCTTCTCTACCTCTCACTCCCTGAAACTCTTCTCAATAAAATCTACCCAGGCTTCTCCGACTCCCCACTCTTCCAAAACCTCTCCAGTCACCAAGTGCGGGGGGGCCCCCCTGTGACCCATCTCCCATCTGGGAATCTCTGGCTGCAGACCTCGTGGGTGCTGCGGAGCGTGGCTCCTGGCTGACGCCCCCAGCTTGGTGGCTAGATGAGGTCGGCAGCTCAGCTACGCTGAGCCTGTGGCGTGGCCTGGCCACACCCCAGCAGTGTCCTGGACTCACACCCCGCCCGGCTCTGGGAGGGACGCGCCGGGGAGCGAGCCAGGCCGACTGAGGGCCAGCTTCTCCCTCGGCTGCTCACACGCCCACCAAGGCCCCCGCCTCCGGGGCTCTGAGTCTCGTGATGGCGCCTCCTCCCCACGACCTGCTGTGCCCCCGACTCCCTCCCCCCTTCAGCCCGTTTCTTCCAGTTCCTCATCCATCCCTCTTCTTTTTCTTTTTACTGCTTTCGGTGAAATACACGTAACATAAAACTTAACGTCATCCTTGCTGAAGTGCGCATTCACCACAGAGGGCCGCCATCACCGCGGACCCACACAGAATGGGGAGCCTGCCAAACACCCGCCTCTAACCGTCCCTCTCCCCCAGGACCCTGCCACCTCGCAGACACCCTCCGTCTCGGGACCCTGCGTGTCCTCAGGCCCACGTGTGCCGGGGAAGCCTGTCTGGACGCTCCACCGAGTACGGCGGCCTGGCTGGGGCAGGCCCTCCGCGTGGCTGTGACTCGTCTGCGCCCTGCTCCCCGTTTCCTCACTCGTCTGGGAGTGTGTGGCGAATGCAGGAGCACCGTAACTGGGGATGTGTGGTCTTCCAAGCAGGACCCACTGCGGCGCCGTGTCTGACCTGAGACCCTGGAGCCCGCTGCTGTCCCTGAGGTCCTTCCTCTCTCTCGCCCGTACCTGCCCCGCAGGCTCCTGCACCTCTCGGGAGCCCCCTCTCAGGCTCCCCTCCAGCCACTGGCCGTGCACGGCCCCTGGGCCCCTGCAGCGCCTCGGGGCCCACGCCCGCAGCTCCTGCCCTGTCCGCACACGAGAGAAGGTGTGTGGGGGGGGGGGTGCTGAGCACTGAGCCGCCACCCCGGCTGCCTCTGCCCCGCAAACAGGACTTTGAGCCTGAACCTGCTTAGCATCAGTGTCCCCATCTAGGAAATGGACACGTGACCAAGTCGTCATCATGACAAACGTGGGGAAGTGGCCGGCACCCCTCACAGATCACAGTGCAGGACTAAGCTGGCAAGGGCCGTGGACAGGACTAGGCTGCACCCGTGAGGGGTGGGGAGACACCAAAACGTGTCAGGTGCGCGCGAGTCACCCAGACCGCAACACCATGAGCGCACACATGGCTTCAACGTTTTGCTATCCTGCTGGACGGCACTCCGGCTCTTTTGTCGACAGCAGGAAATTTATTGTCCTGAGACCCCTGGGGCTGGCCTGACCATCACTTGTGTTCCTCAGATTTTACCGGACTGGGTGAGCTTTGTTACTGCATCACCCACTATTCCATTTGCAAGGAGGCCCGGTTTAAAACGTGAAAGTGAATGCAGACCGTATTTAAAACCAAACTTAAAAAGTTCACTTTTGTAGAACATAAGAAACGGGGTGAAATGCAGCGACAGCCACGGTGGGGGCGGGGTGGGGGCGGCCGGGGCCGGTCTGTGTGTGGGTACCTGGCCGACACGTTGGTGGTGAAGGAGACGCACTCGTTGACAAACGTCAGCGGCGTGGTCCCCGTGATGTCTTCCCACTGGGCGGGGGTGGTCCCACCTGAAATGACACGACCGTTGAGAAAACTGGGCCGGACCCCAGACACTGGGTCCTGAAAGGAGTCTCGGTGGTTCTGGCTGTGGCTGGCAGCGTGGCCGTGGCCCCGGCCCCCGCAGGGACACGCTGGGAACAAAATGACCAAGTGGAGAGCTGACGCCGCCTTCCCAGGCGCTGGGGTGAGGGAGGCTGTCGGCGGCCTCTGCCAACGACCTGTGTCGGACCGACCCCTGCCCGGCACTGAGGCCTGCGCTGCGGCTGCTGGCCCTGCAGACACATCTGTGCAGAGCCGGCGGCTCCAAAGGACCCTGTACGTGAGCAAGGCGCTGAAGGCTTTGTTAGAACAGCGAGAACCCAGATCCTTTTTTGTTCCTGAACTCTGTACTTCATACAATTCTCTTTCATAAGATAAAACTTTCTCTCGATGTGCCACTGAAAGTTGGCAAAAAAATCCTCGGGAAGCATGAAGAGCTCGATGACCTCTGCAGGCAGACAGACCAGCGCACGCCACGGAGGCCTGACCTGGCGGACGGCGTCCTGGCCACGCAGTCCCCTCGCTGCACCCCGGCGGGGGCAGGGCCGGCCGCCCGCCCGCGAAGCCTCACCTGTCACCTCCGCGCAGTGCGTCTCACGGGCCTGCACGGGTGCACGGGGCCGAAGCGCCGGCAACAGCCCGGAGCGAGGACCAGCAGCCGGGCGGGCTGGGGCGGCAGGGTCCCCGCCTCCTGTGGGCCCACGTGTTTTGAATTTTGCATTTTATTACACTGACAGGGTAGTCCCGATGGCTTGTGATCACAAGTATAGAAGAAACATGGGGGAGGGGAGCGTGCGCGAGAACAAGGTGAGGGGGAACCAGACCGCGGAGGGGCAGCGGGGCGTCTCCAGCAGCACCCAGGTGGCCAGGGACGGCCGTGCTCCTGCTGACGGCGGCGGATGCGGACCCAACGCCGGCCGCTGGGGTTCCCGCGAAACAGGGGATCACCAGCCAAGTGACATGTGGGGCGGGGGGCCTCCCTCTGCTCGTCACTGGACTCAGACCCCCATGTCCCGGAAGTGTCGGTTAGGGTCCGGTAATTGTCTGAACACTGCAACTTCCGACTGAAAAGACCCAATTCGGTCCATCCTGAAACACCTTTACCCCGCTTCTGCGGTGAGTTCACCAGCCCGAGGGTGGAGACACAACCAGCTCCCAGACACAGGCTGGGTTTGAACTGCTGGGTGTGACCATCCAGAATGAGGGCTGGTCTTGAATGGGCGCAGGATGAGGCTCCGTGGAGGCTGACAGGCCCACGGGCCTGGGTGTGAGCCCCAGCTCTGGGGGAGTCTGGGGTGCCACCTCAGGCAAGTCCCAACAGCCTAAGTGTCTTCTTCCACACGCCGGGGGGGTCCGACCTGCGGCCCAGCACAAAATTGTCAATTTACTTAGAACGCTACGAGACTGCTTTGTAATCACGTGTCACACTGCGCAGTCATGCGTGGCCCAAGAAAACGCTTCTCCTTCCGGTGTGGCCCCAAGACGCCACGAGGCCGGACGCCCCGTCCCAGAGCCTCCCACCAACGGCACCGCGGGCGCCTCACCTGTTATGCTGCACAGCAGCCTCAGCGTCGGCGCTTCTCCCCCAAAGCCGTTCAGCACAACATCGCTGGCAGCTTTGGGGACGGGGATGGTCATGGTGATAGGCTTGTGGAATTTCCTCCGTCGAGGCTCCAAAGTGACGATAGGACTGAAAGTGGCCTTGTTCCCGAGGATCTTCCTGACCAGCTCGCTGAGCATTGGCTGAGCCTGTGCAGAGAAGACAGGCAACAACAAGAGATCATTTCAATGCGTTGCCTGTCTCCCCTGCCAGCGTGGGTGGTGGCTGCCAGCGTGGAACCGGGGTGGCAGCTGCTCGCCCTTGTGTGGACGCCTTACTGTGTGTGCCCGCAGCCCCCGCTCTCCTTGGCCTGGACTGCCCGGCATGCCCATCCCACAGCTGGGGAGCCTCCCCCACGGCGCCCCATCCGCCCGCACACGAGCGCCACACACCTGCAGGCCCACGCGGATCCGCTTGGTCAGCGCGCCCTCAGGGAACACGGCCTGCACCTGCGGGACCACGGTGCTGCTCAGCACGCCGCCCTCGGGCCCGATCAGGTGGCTGTCCTGCTTGACACGCGACACCACAGCGAAGTACTGCGGGAAGTCGCGTGTGACGATGCGGCAGATGCGCTTGCGGTCCAGGTCCTCGGCGCTGTCCAGCACTGCGGGCAACAGTGCACACGGCCACTGTCAGCGCTGACCGGCTGGCCGCCCCATCCCCACGTGCTGGGTCCCCCGCGGTGCCTGCAGGGCCGCGAGGCTGGGGGTGGGGCGCTGCAAGGACCCCGCCTGCCCGGCTGCTGGTTTATCCCAGGACCGTGGCCACAGAGAGGACGGGAGTGGAGACCCCCCCACACCCTGAGCCCGGTTGGCTCGGGAGCCCGTGGCTGGTTTTCAGAAGCGGGGCACTCTCAGTCCTCGGGGGCCCGTGTGGGACCGGGTCTGGCCTGCAGGACTGTGTCTGTGGGGACTCTGCAGCGTGGCCGTCGCTGAGGGAGCCACCGTGCGTGCAGAAAAGGGCCATCGCGGCACGACGACCACGAGCCCGGGGTTTTGGTTCCCTGCGACCATGAGCTCGCCCTGCCTGCCGCCTGCTGTCAGCTCACGGGGCCACAGGCTTTCCACAGCCCACCCGGGCGGCGGGGGCACCGGGCCGGGCCGGGGCAGGCACACCGGGCCATACAAAAACGGGGCTGGCTTGAACTGCAGGCAGTTTGGACCAAGCGGATCCTTAGGATTTGGAGTTTATTTCCTTGATGGTCGTGACAGAAGCAAGACCAGGCGAACGTACTGTGCCCCCAGGGAACACGTGGGACACCCGCTGCGCCAGAGTCACGCGAGGGCACGCGTGTGCATGTGCAGGCAGGCCCAGGAGCAGCGCTGCCGTCCCACGCCCTCGCAGAGCCCACCTTCGTCCATGCCGTTGAGGATCTCGTTGAGCTCGTCCTCCGTGTGCTCGCAGCAGTGCTCCCTCCAGCTGTCCCCGTTCTCGCTGCGCAGCACCACCAGCTCCCGCTCCCTCCCGCGGAGGGCGGCGAAGTGGGGGATCTCCACGATGACGGGCCTGGCAGCAAGCGGAACACCCGGTGTGGCCGCAAGCCGACCGCAGCGCGACACCCGCGACCGTCTGTGGCAAAGTGACCTGGATTCCCCTCTCTCTGGGGACAGGGCGCTGGCTAGCGGTGGCCGCAGAGCAGCGTCCCACCTCGGGGCACGGTCCCCAGGGACGCGCTGCTACCTCGAGCCCTGTGATGTCCCCTGTGAGTGCGGGAGGCGTTCTGGAACTTCTCCTTTGATAACCGCAGAGAAACAGGCCTGCACATCCAGAGGGTGCACCAGCCTCCGCAGACGCTCTCTGCGAGGCGCACAATGACGCCACCATTTGGCAGGGAAGTGGCTCGGGCGCTGCGGGACCTGCGGACCACGCACTTGGGGACCCGTATCGGAGCACACCACCGGCATCGCGCACGGCGAGGCCCAAGCCCCGCAGACGGCCGTGCGCGATGCCAGGGAGGCTCAGTCCAGAGCGCACGCGGCCGACGGGTTTCGGGGCGCACTCCCCCTACGTTCGCAGAGGCCTTCGGCCTCCAGTCCAGGTTGCTTTGATACAGACCCCAGATTTACCGTAACAACGTCATAACTAGCACATCATACAACTAGGCAGGGCTCATGCTTTAACGAAAATGAAGGTCACAGCACTTCAGGGGAAAAGGCATAAAAACATCACTCAAAAACAAAAGTCACATACCACAGGGGTCGGAAATGGTCCACTAAGGAGAGGTTATATACAGAATTTAAATCATAGAGAGGGACATGTCATGGCACGATGACAAAAGAGAAATCATATTGCAGGAGGAGGAGAAGGGGCCCAGCCACCATCAATTTGTTTTAAGTCGCTCCTACCCAAGGAACTTGGTTCCAGGAGGCCCCAGCTGAAGGATGCGGCTGACCAAGCTTTCTCCCTCATTAAGTGGGGGGGGAGCCGCTGGCAGGTGGAGTTTACTGAGTGCATCCAAAGCAGCAGTGAGAGAGAGAACATCAGTCAGCTTCCAGTGAGGCTTCCACCGACCCCCGCGTCACCCGCGGATCGACAGGGAGGCTTGCTTTGGGTCTGCCCCTTCCAATGGTCACGGGGAGCCAGGCACCGACGCCCCGAGTGCTCAGTGGAGGCGCGGGGACAAGGGAGAGTGCGTGGGGGCAGGTCTATCCCTGATGAGATTCCCCCAGGACCAGGGCACGAGCCGAAAAAGAAAAAGATGTGCTCCCCAGGAAAGGCCAGGCTGTTGGGAATATGATGAATACTCGGACTCTGAAGAGAGTCCAGACAGTCCCAGGGACACCCCCACGCGGATGTGACGATCCGGTGAAAGCCCCTAGGACCAGACGGCCTGGGGGCAGGAGACGGGCCCCACCCAGATCCCCGCAGGCTCCTTATGTTGCCCCAATCTGCCTGACGGGACCCGGGAGGGGCTTCTAGACCCAGAAACACAGGCACGGGATTCGGAGCGACCTGTGGACAGCTGGCTCCAAATTACTAGGTTTTAGAACGAGTCCCTAGTTCCAGAGCAAGAGCTCTCTCCCGACGGGACACCAGCAAAGCAAGTGCTCACGATGCACAGGACTTCGTCCCCGTATCTGAGCACAAAGACTTGCTGTGGCGAGACTTAAATACAATTGATTCGTTTCAAAATATTTTGAAACTCATCCCCCTCCAAAACTTCATCTTTTTGTCAGTTTTCAGCCGAAGCTACGTATTTCTCAGCAGGTTGAAATACCACTTAATGAAATAGCAGCCGTTCAAACAAACAGAAGAAAAGCTAATTTCTGCTCAAAATTGCTAGAACGAGATTAGTCGAAGTGAGTCTAGATGTCGTCGTCTTAATGAAAACTGACCAGACAGACTGCCAGTGTGATTTTAAGACTCAAGGTAGCAATTTTGATGACAGAAGAGACAAAGGACATAGACTGAATTTTTGGCTCTTCTATAAAGCAACGCTTCCTTCCCAAGTGAAGATGGCTCTGTCTCGTAACTACATGGGGCCTTAAATCTATGTCTGGAATAGAGTAGGGCTCAACCACTTAAACCTCAGGGAAAAAATAACACCTACCGTGGCCCAACACAGTTACGCGCGGCGGGGGTCTCGCCGCCGCTACCACGACCAGAGAGAAAACAGAAACGAGCCTCCCTGCTGAGCCCGCGGACGGCTCCAAAAAGCAGGTGTGGAAGAGCCACCGGGCCTGAGGACACTGCTTCCGACTCTCAGAAAACCTCACAGGGGCCGACCTCGCTCGAAACGTTCGACGTACCTCCTTGCCTCCCGGCCTAGTGGCGTCAGCTGGGACGCACGCTCACTGGTGACTAAGCGGGAGGCGCGTCAGAGACTCTTACCCCAGGAACTGAGCACCAGAGGGTCCAACTTCGATGAGGCGGCCAGCCAGGCCTTCTCCCTCCACCATCGGGGGCATGGTCGCCAGTCGGTGGCGCTTCACCAGGCGGCAGGTGACCCGCGTAGGGGCCGTGCACTTGCGCGGCGGGATGATGATGCGCAGCCCGTGGTGCCTGCAGCCCCGCATGGCGCCCCCGCGGGCATCCACCATGAAGCTGACCAGGAAGCTGAAAGGCAGAGCGGACAGTAGATGCGTTTGCAAGGTCGCGGGCAGGGACATAAGCCCTGGCGAGGTCACTGTTGCCCCCAAATGCTCAAATGCTTGTCCTCAAAACACCTCTTTGTTCTTGATATGCACAGCGGGGAAAAACTGGTCTTTAGAAGCTACTTTATGCCAATGCCTTGATTTCTGTTGTGCTGCTGTTCTAATTTTTGTGCTACTTTTATCTGAAATCTAAGGAGATTTCTGCTAGTTTTTGTTGACAATGACCATAATACATATAAACTGGATGTTAAAAAGCTATCCAATGGACACAGAAAGTGGAATGAAATTACATAAAGACACCGAGGAGTCTCCTTTTGTTACGAGCCGTCCTTCTACATGTCGCGAGAAACCCCCGCGCGGAGGCACACCAAGACGGGGCGGCTGCCGGCA
The DNA here is from genome assembly GCF_021234165.1 of Pteronotus mesoamericanus. NCBI lineage: Eukaryota > Metazoa > Chordata > Mammalia > Chiroptera > Mormoopidae > Pteronotus > Pteronotus mesoamericanus. Next base: position 21,695,416 of record NW_026555064.1, read on the forward strand.
GCCAGTCCTACTTGGCTTTCACCATCACGCCTCGTTCAGCTCACGCTGATGGCATTTCACGACACAGAAAGGGACGCACAGGCCTCTCCCCAGGTCACACCATGAAGGTGCTTCCAGCTCACAGGAGCCGGGGCGCAGCGGGGCAGGAGGGGGGTGACAGGCCCTACTGCTCCATGCGGATTGAGGGGGACCCTGGCTCTTGCCGAGGGATGGTGTTGGAGCAGCACAAATGCCCCCAAGTTATAGTAAAGTGAATGCAGAAAATCACAGCCAGTAATTTAGAAACACAAAGGCGTCGCCATCATTTGTGCTTCTGCCCGGCCAAGCCCACTGCTCCCGGGCAGGAGTCCGTCCCAGGCGGCCTGGCCTGGCCATGTGTCAGGAGAAAGGATCGGCCCAAGTGTGGGGGGTCAGTCACCACACTCGCGGACGTCCTGGAGGACTTTGCTTTGTCAGGAGCAGGTCTGACTGCACACGCAGAGACACAGCAGGCAGTGTGTGTCCAAGGCACAGGCCACGCCACCGTCTCTGGAGATGTCATGGCATTTGCGAGGCTCGGATGCCCAAATGGCAGGAGGGAAGCAGCACACGGACAGGTGTCCTTGGGCTCGGCCAGCAGCCCAGGCCGGAGCCCCACGCCGGCCCCACATCTGCGTTGGCATCCAAAACACGGGAGGGCGTTGAGCCCAGGTAATAGTGGGATAGAAGCACAGCGCATTTGTTATTTTTACACAAGTGAAGAGACAGAGCTTAGCACCCTTTCACTGCAAACCCAGAACGCGTCAGGCATGCGATCAGAGCTCCTGCGGCTAGAAACACAAAGGGACAGGCAGAACCCAGGGCCTGCGCAGCAAGTCACGCGGGGGCGCCCGAGGCCACAGCCCGGACCCAGCGTCCGGTGTGCGGTGTGTGCAGTGCCGGCCAGACTGGGGCTCGACGGACTGATCGGGGCCGAATGCAGATGTTTCTGGTCTTTATAAAAAAAAAGTGTGAACATGCTGGCTGCTCTTCGTACTGCCAAGTTAAAAGATTTTTTTTTTTAATACTTAAAAAAAATCTTTTGTTTTTTTAAATGCACTGTTGCTCCAAAGAATGGAAAAACTAGCTAACGCTTGTGGTGGTAAAAAGGTTTCTTTCCCTTCTTATGGTTTTTACTTGTCCACATTTCTGTTATTTTTATGAAAACTAGAAGCAAGCTACTTAAGCTCCAGCCAGCGGGGCCGCACGCTCGCTGCCGCACTTCACCGCCCTTGGCCTCCATTACCTCCTGCGCCTGGTGGAGGCGCCCTGCCGTGCGTTGGCACCTGTTCCCTGGCGTGGCTCCCGCCTCCGCCATCGCCACCTCGGGGGCGTGCAGGGCGCCTCTCCTGGGGACCCTCGACCCCGAGGCTGAAGGGCTGCGTTCCTGCTGGAACGATGCCTTGGGGCGTGTCCAACCACGTTTCCATCGGCCCCTCTGTGGGAACCCCTCTGCCGTCCCCCTTCAGCCCGCAGCTTCCTGGGCCTGCGTTTGCTACCCTCCCACTAGGGGCCACCCTGCTGCGAGTGGGGCAGGGGCCCAGGGTTGAGCGCCCGCTGTCTCCCCGCCCGGCCCAAGGAGGTGCTGTGGGCGAAGAGGAGGAGTACCTGCCGCGTGAGGGAGCGGGTGGAGCGGTGAAAAGGGCAAGCGGTGGGCGGTGGGGCGCTGTCTGTGTTTACGTCTCCCTGAGAGAGAAGACGCTAACATGGAAGGGGACTTGACTGCCGGGTCGCTGGGCAGCCGATCCAGTCAGAACCCATTCAGATGACCACACACGGGTCTTTCGGCTCCTCAAACAGCAAAGTCAGACTCCAGCAACATGGCTGCAAGAGGAGCGGCCAAGAGCCGAGCGTCTGGGCTGGGAGCTACAAGCGGCCTCTTCCCCAGTTCCAGGGAGGAAGAGAAGGAGCGGCCCAAGTGCCACGCGGGTGCTGACGAAGTCTTTCAGATGAATGTCCACATGCTCATCACTTAGTCCCAATAGCTTACAACATAAAACTGGGTAAGCGTTTGAGCACTTTCATTAAAAATGTCAGGTTATCGTCAGTACTTGGATCAGGAGAATGAGTGGACAGTTGTTCTGTGTAAATTTCAAAATCCAAAAAGCAGATGGAAGAGGCTGACTGCTCTTCTGCACCACAGGAGAGGGGAAGGGCCGTGAGCCCTGCGGCGCGAGGGGACTCGATGCTGGAAGCGACTGAGTGAGTGTGGTTTCCTCGTGGCCTCAGGAGGTCGGAGCTGGGACAGGATACTGACCGTAAGCCCTCAGAGGTGAGAGGCATCGAAGCAAAAGCGCCAAGCGAGGCGTGGGCGGAGGCACGGCCGCCTGACCGGTGCTCGGCCTGTGCTTCGGGCGGCCCGTGGGCGGGGCAGGGCGGTGGCAGCTGCCCTGCGGGGTGGCAGGGGCAGCCCCGCGGCAGAGACGTGCGGCGCCGCCAAGGCCGTCTCCCTCACCCTCCTCTCCCTATGCCCACCTGCTGTGGGGAGTTTGAATGTCTTAAAAATTACAGTACAATACAGTACCTAAGAAATGAATGGAGAAACTAACATTTTTTGAAAGGGAACCTGGAACTTTGCTGGAGCAATTTAATGGGATGATGGAGCTTTTACTAGTTTTTGCACATCACTACTTAAATAAAACATGAGCTACGACAATCACTACAATCACAGGGCAATGCCACAGCACGGCGGCCCCCCCGGACCCGCTCTGATCCGCCACCACCGTCTCTGCCGTGAGCCATTGCTGTGACCTCAGGCAAGTCCCTTCCGTCTTCTAGTTTCCATTTTCTCACCCCTAAAATGAGACTTCCACTCAACAAACGCTGGTGTGGCCCCCGGCATTAACTTCCATGCACCGTTTACTGCTAACAGGGGTCAGGGAAGCTACTGGAATGTTCTACTTCAGGTGCTCTGAGGGAACCCCTGCTGGGTAGATGACCTGCTGTTCCGCCAAGAAAACAGGCTCATTTTTACTCTGTGGTTAACACAGTAAAGGAGCAGTTTTGCAGGAAATGTACCCGCGCACTGCGCGAAACATTGACTTACAACTCCACAGACAAAAAATATCACATGACATACTTGGCTAAAATCGCATGTCTTACTTTGGATAAAATTCAGCAGTCATGCAAATTAGAAATTCTTATCGAGATTTTCTAAATTGTGAGATTCAGTGTTATCACAATTTAAAAAGAAAAGCAAAAGCAACCCACCATTATTATGCAGATGGCTTGCCTTAGGCGACCCGATTAGCTAAAGAGACACATGCTTGGAGGGGGGCAGGAAAGCCTGTCGGCTGGGGGTCACCCCTCCCCTGCCAGGGTCAGGGTGCCTAGTTCAATTCAGTTCTTCGGGACTGCGGGGGGCGGGGGGGGGGGGCGGGGAGGGGGCCACAGCATTCAGTTAGTTATTGGGTGAAAACAGGGAGAAAGTGTGCTCAGGGTGCTGCAGTGCTCTGTCCGCAGGGCCAGGCCCTTGGGGCAGGACCAGCTTCTGGCGAGAACCCCGCGTCTGAGCTTTCTGCTCCACATTCCCCCTAATTCCACAGAACCCTCGATTCCCATCCACTGACACAGGGATGGAAAACGTCTTTTAAAAAAGTGGCTCAAATTTGCTAAAATCACCAAAACACCATTTGTCACTCACAGTGTTCACGTGTAGAAACATAATGTTTAGTGTTTCAGAAAAACTAAAAGGATGGTTTATAAATTTTCCTAAATTGGAAATGGGCAATTGTTGTATTTGTGGACAATCTGTGCTATCCTCATGAATGACTGTGGAACAAAAATGCGGTAACTGATAAGAACCATCAAAAATAATTTACTGAACACAGCAGTGCATCTTTCAGAACGCTGACGAGACTCATTCTACAGCACAATTTCCAAAATAACGAAAGGCTGCCTTGAAAGCAGCACCAGCAAAGAAACGCACTGCTAATACACCTTCAGCCTCTGGTTCACCTAGAATGTAGTTTTTAAAAAAAAAAACTCTGCTAAGTGACACTTAAAATCACCACTTTCAATATAACTGTAAAACAGGTCCACCGTTCTGTGTAACTGCTAGGAGTAACTTCGGCCCCGGAGCACTGCCCCCCAACAGAAGCGCAGACGGGGAGCCGCAGCCAGGGCAGGCGCTCCCGGGGCCTACGTTACTTCTGGCACAATCCTGGCAAATTCCCGATGAAATAAAAAATGCCCACTCTCTCTCCACCGCAGAGAAAGGGGACCTGGCAGGGGCGCAGCCCGGGGTGCAGCCGCGTCTCTGCCAGGTGTCTGAGCACTGGAGCACCCTGGGGCGCGGCGGGGCGGGCAGGGGGGGGTGCACGGTCAGTCACCTGCTGTTGTCGCGATCGAGACACGGAGAGGCGCGGCTGCAACAGAACAGATACTTTAGCACAGAGAAGGTGGGTGAGGGAACACCAGGGAGGACCCGGAGTGACTTCAGAATGAACCAGGTTATCCTACACCCCGCAGTCTTCACGGAGAGAAGACGGAAGTGCTGCAGGGGCGTCGCGCTGCGCAGAGGCTGAGGGGCCGGGGGTTCTGCGGGCCCATGCGGGGCCCTGACCCGTCTCAGAGTCCGAGACCACAACCCATCCAGGAGCGTTAAACTGAACGTTACCGTGACCGACAGAGTCTCATCTCCAGAGCTTTTCACAAGCTCTTACTGCTGACACTGCCTCAGGAACGGCTGTGCCCTGGGGGCCACCACAGAAGAAAAGCAACAGAAAGGCACCACGTGGAGACTGGCTTCAACGACAAGCAGCAGCAGCCTCTGTGAGGCAGAGCGGGCAGTGTGGACCGCCCGCAGGCAGGCAGCAGGGGCTAGGCAACTGGCCTGAGGGCTCCCGGAGACCCGAGCCCTGCCCTGGCCGCTGGCCAGCGGGGGTGCTGGGGCCCTGGGCGGGCCCCACACAGCAGGCCTGTCCACACCCTCTGGCTCCCTCGCGTCCGACTCATAAAGGCGACCAGAAAGCCCACCTTACAACACAGTTGTGTAGCTACTTGTAAATTTCTTCACCCAGAAGAATTTATCTTCATATACCTTTAAAAAATCTAGGGTGTTTGAAATACACAAGCCGCCCAATTACTGCTCCAGGTACTGAAATATTAATGTTGTCAAATGAGAAACCACCTTCACACCCTTGAATTTCCAACATCAGCTTCTCCGTCTGAGCCAATGGCTTCCCATGACTGTTAACAGCCTTTACTTTTTGGAGTAGCTTTAGATTCCCAGCCTAATTGTATTCGACATGTTTTTATGAAAAAGATCTTCTAGTTGCTGCAAGATCTTGTAGGATAACACGATGAATTGATGTTTAATTGTTGGCACATGGCTATCATTAAAAAACTATAAAAAGAAAGCTTTGGAATAATAGTTGAAATGAACGGTCAAACAAGGCGTCACTAGGAATCGCATCTCACACCTGTTCATTCACTGGGGACTTGTAAAACAGAGAAGCAGCATGACTTCACGCTCTGGCCCGCGATCACGCGGGTGTGATCACTGTGGGGCAGCTCAGACGCTGCCGACTGGCAGGTGGGTCCGGACGCTGTCCTGAAGAGCAATGACGGTGGGAGGGTCACTGCCAGCCCTTTTGCCGTCAGGTGTCGGCTGGGTCTCACGGGCGGTCAGGCTGTTTTGAGCGTGATGGCTGTTCCCAGCGGCGTGGACTTCGGCCGTGGGAGACCCAAGGCAACGGGGGATGGAAGCCGCTGGCCTGGCCTCGCGGGGCAGCTGCATATTCTGCTCATCTAAAACCCGCCGGGGACTCCGTGAGAACACCGCGTCTGAAACCAGGGGCACGTGCACTAGAAAAGCTAACTGTATTGCCCCCATGACAAAAAACATTTTTTTCCCGAACATTATGGGCAGATTGTGAAGTGGCTTAAGAATTTGTCCAAGAACCCCAGTTCCTTGAAAAAATACAGAAAAACAACAGCTCAGGAACCTGGTGTCTAGTGAATAAAACTATAAAAATATCAATGTTGCATGACAGGATATTGTGAATGCTGTTCCTGTGCCCTGCTTTGGTGGTGGCTTTCAAATACCACGACGCTCAGCACCGAGTGCTTGGCCAGAACCGTGGGCTGTGTGTGTGTGCAAATTCTGCAGTGGGGGCATCGCCAGACGATAGGTCACCTGCTCAAAACACCTGGGAGTCCCCAACAGCGGGGCTGTCCACACGGGCGACTCAGAATGCTGTCGGCTCAGCGGGTCTGCAGCGTGGGAACGACCGGGAAGGCGCACATGGGGGTGCGACGTGCTGACTAGACTCTCCTGAGACCTACTCTTCCTGGACAAAATGCTCATTTGAGAAGCCAGAGACCAGTAAGTTCCCCTGTGGGATCCCTAAGGTAACATTCACCTTCCAGGTAAGTGAACCGAAACTCGGAGGCCTGCCTGGCGTGGCCGGGCCCGGGCATCAGGGCTGCCTGTGGTCGGACCGCGCTGCTCCCATTGCCCCCAGCGGGGACGCCGCCTTCTCTCTCCCCTTCAAATGGCACACGGGTACGTCTCGTCGAGGGAGGCTGGCCCTGTTGACCCGTTTTCCTCAGCGCCCGGCTCAATCGCTGGCTCCTGGCGGAATCTAGCGAGGCGTGAGGAGCCCGGGATAGGTTCGTCACCTGGCCTCCCCAGCAACGGACGCTGTCGGGCCGCACCAGCCCTTGCTCACAGCTGGCGTGAAACATGTGCATTCAGACGGCCGGCACTTGTTTGACATCACAAAGCTGCGGCCGCAGCGGCAGAGCCTGCGGGACCAGCCGGCCTGGCCTCCACGTTGTCAGGCTCCTGACTCTGATGCCCAGATGCCACTGGGACCATTCAGTCAGCCATGGTGTTGGACGTTCTCTGAGGAACTGGTTTACCAGAGGTCAAGATTGTAAAGATTCTTTTCTTAATGAGGGGTTAATCTTTTACCCCGGAATGCTCTAGACTTTGTGGTAAATTCAGCCTTTAACAGTCAGTCACTTTGTGGCTAAAATCATCTTTCACTGTGCAGGCCGCTGCGGGTGTAACTTTGTCGGCTCCTGGACTCAGATCCACGACCTTCAATGCTCTGGGCCAA